>NC_072832.1:28745000-29377500 GCF_027744805.1 Dunckerocampus dactyliophorus | reverse complement strand
TAAAAGGCCAGAAAGTTAGAAATAATGGGGTGGGGTGAAGGGTGGGGGGGTGTTTTGGACTGGGAGGGGGGAGTGGGGATGGGATGGCACGGTGGGATGTGGATGAAGGTGGATGGCAGACCTGATAGGGAGAGAACATTTTTTCAGGAAATGCTGACTTGAGGACCAGCAAGTCAATTGGAGCCCCACTAGAGGGAGCGATTGAGCCACATTATAAATAGAGACCAAAACTTACAGGGCGGTCATTTGGATTTGGTCAGGGGAAGAGTAAACTACTCACCTGTAAAAAGAGGACAATGAAAAAACAGAGAAAAGGAAAATATACTCACCTGTTAGAAAATTAGAAAAATGGAAAGGGAAATAGACCCATATAGCAGAAATTAAAAGGAAAAATACTTACCTGTTAGAAAAGGCTAGTAAGCCAGGATTGGAACACCTGTTGGTGGAAAAGGACCAGACCAAAGTATGGACAGTGTTGCTCTGCAGGAAGCTCTTGGTGGTTGTGGCGTCAGAGGCAAGGAAGGCGGTGGCAATATATTAAGCACAAGAAGTGCAACGAGTAGTACTAGGGGGTGCCATGATATTTTCTGTCTGGGGGATGTGTGTTTGGGCTGCCTGAAGAAGACTAAAATAAGTCGAAACGTCGCGAAGCAAATAGAGCCACACACATCGGGGGATTGCACTGCGTAGCCAGAGAGCCGCAGAAGCCAAATGAATGCACTGTGTAGCCAAGAGGGCCACAGAAGCGAAATAATTTCCGCTGAGGACAGCGAAGAGACAGAACGAACGAGGAATAGAATGACACCACATGCACGAAGAGCACTAAAGCCTAATCACGAGAGCACTAGCACAATGTTTGGTTTCATGATGGGGTGGGGGTTTGAACTGGAGGTAGGCCCGTGCTTGTGCCGCTTCCCCGGTTTTTGGGGGGGTGGACTTTTGTTCCAAAAGCCTAGCCTGCCAGTGCCACCTCCGGGGAAGCTCCTGCCCTACTGTTCTTTGTAAATAGTGTTAGGGAAGTTGAAAGCCAATTGGAGCAATAATTCGAACCACAACTGTGAAATATTTGGATTAAGCCTTACCCTAATTTGAAGTCCTAACCTTAATCGTAACCCCAACTGGAACGAGCCCTACCCCTAATTTAAGCCCTAACCTTAACCAGTCGTAACCCTAGGTGAAATTAACCCCAATCAGTGGTAACCCTAAGTGAAATTATCCCCAACCCTAACCCTAGCCCTAACCCTAGCCCTGGCCCTAACCCTAACCCTAACCCTAACCCTGGCCCTAACCCTAACCCTAACCCTAACCCTAACCCTAACCCTAACCCTAAGGATAAATGCCCCTGATTGGAATAGAAAAAGAACCCTAAATGGTAAGAACCCTAATTTGGAGGCCGGAGGCATACAGAACATGTGCTTTGGGACTTACAACATCAGGTCTTGGAGGATGGAGGCATGCAAAGCACGTGTTTTGGGACTTATACCATCAAGTCGGAGGTTTGGAGGAACCCTAAATTATTCAAGAAATAAAGGCCAAATTGGACAAATTAAAAGGCCAGAAAGTTAGAAATAATGGGGTGGGGTGAAGGGTGGGGGGGTGTTTTGGACTGGGAGGGGGGAGTGGGGATGGGATGGCACGGTGGGATGTGGATGAAGGTGGATGGCAGACCTGATAGGGAGAGAACATTTTTTCAGGAAATGCTGACTTGAGGACCAGCAAGTCAATTGGAGCCCCACTAGAGGGAGCGATTGAGCCACATTATAAATAGAGACCAAAACTTACAGGGCGGTCATTTGGATTTGGTCAGGGGAAGAGTAAACTACTCACCTGTAAAAAGAGGACAATGAAAAAACAGAGAAAAGGAAAATATACTCACCTGTTAGAAAATTAGAAAAATGGAAAGGGAAATAGACCCATATAGCAGAAATTAAAAG
Organism: Dunckerocampus dactyliophorus; assembly: GCF_027744805.1. Lineage (NCBI taxonomy): Eukaryota > Metazoa > Chordata > Actinopteri > Syngnathiformes > Syngnathidae > Dunckerocampus > Dunckerocampus dactyliophorus. Next base: position 29,375,566 of record NC_072832.1, on the reverse strand, counting down.
GAAAAATACTTACCTGTTAGAAAAGGCTAGTAAGCCAGGATTGGAACACCTGTTGGTGGAAAAGGACCAGACCAAAGTATGGACAGTGTTGCTCTGCAGGAAGCTCTTGGTGGTTGTGGGGTCAGAGGCAAGGAAGGCGGTGGCAATATATTAAGCACAAGAAGTGCAACGAGTAGTACTAGGGGGTGCCATGATATTTTCTGTCTGGGGGATGTGTGTTTGGGCTGCCTGAAGAAGACTAAAATAAGTCGAAACGTCGCGAAGCAAATAGAGCCACACACATCGGGGGATTGCACTGCGTAGCCAGAGAGCCGCAGAAGCCAAATGAATGCACTGTGTAGCCAAGAGGGCCACAGAAGCGAAATAATTTCCGCTGAGGACAGCGAAGAGACAGAACGAACGAGGAATAGAATGACACCACATGCACGAAGAGCACTAAAGCCTAATCACGGGAGCACTAGCACAATGTTTGGTTTCATGATGGGGTGGGGGTTTGAACTGGAGGTAGGCCCGTGCTTGTGCCGCTTCCCCGGTTTTTGGGGGGGTGGACTTTTGTTCCAAAAGCCTAGCCTGCCAGTGCCACCTCCGGGGAAGCTCCTGCCCTACTGTTCTTTGTAAATAGTGTTAGGGAAGTTGAAAGCCAATTGGAGCAATAATTCGAGCCACAACTGTGAAATATTTGGATTAAGCCTTACCCTAATTTGAAGTCCTAACCTTAATCGTAACCCCAACTGGAACGAGCCCTACCCCTAATTTAAGCCCTAACCTTAACCAGTCGTAACCCTAGGTGAAATTAACCCCAATCAGTGGTAACCCTAAGTGAAATTAGCCCCAACCCTAACCCTAGCCCTAACCCTAGCCCTGGCCCTAACCCTAACCCTAACCCTAACCCTGGCCCTAACCCTAACCCTAACCCTAACCCTAACCCTAACCCTAACCCTAAGGATAAATGCCCCTGATTGGAATAGAAAAAGAACCCTAAATGGTAAGAACCCTAATTTGGAGGCCGGAGGCATACAGAACATGTGCTTTGGGACTTACAACATCAGGTCTTGGAGGATGGAGGCATGCAAAGCACGTGTTTTGGGACTTATACCATCAAGTCGGAGGTTTGGAGGAACCCTAAATTATTCAAGAAATAAAGGCCAAATTGGACAAATTAAAAGGCCAGAAAGTTAGAAATAATGGGGTGGGGTGAAGGGTGGGGGGGTGTTTTGGACTGGGAGGGGGGAGTGGGGATGGGATGGCACGGTGGGATGTGGATGAAGGTGGATGGCAGACCTGATAGGGAGAGAACATTTTTTCAGGAAATGCTGACTTGAGGACCAGCAAGTCAATTGGAGCCCCACTAGAGGGAGCGATTGAGCCACATTATAAATAGAGACCAAAACTTACAGGGCGGTCATTTGGATTTGGTCAGGGGAAGAGTAAACTACTCACCTGTAAAAAGAGGACAATGAAAAAACAGAGAAAAGGAAAATATACTCACCTGTTAGAAAATTAGAAAAATGGAAAGGGAAATAGACCCATATAGCAGAAATTAAAAGGAAAAATACTTACCTGTTAGAAAAGGCTAGTAAGCCAGGATTGGAACACCTGTTGGTGGAAAAGGACCAGACCAAAGTATGGACAGTGTTGCTCTGCAGGAAGCTCTTGGTGGTTGTGGGGTCAGAGGCAAGGAAGGCGGTGGCAATATATTAAGCACAAGAAGTGCAACGAGTAGTACTAGGGGGTGCCATGATATTTTCTGTCTGGGGGATGTGTGTTTGGGCTGCCTGAAGAAGACTAAAATAAGTCGAAACGTCGCGAAGCAAATAGAGCCACACACATCGGGGGATTGCACTGCGTAGCCAGAGAGCCGCAGAAGCCAAATGAATGCACTGTGTAGCCAAGAGGGCCACAGAAGCGAAATAATTTCCGCTGAGGACAGCGAAGAGACAGAACGAACGAGGAATAGAATGACACCACATGCACGAAGAGCACTAAAGCCTAATCACGGGAGCACTAGCACAATGTTTGGTTTCATGATGGGGTGGGGGTTTGAACTGGAGGTAGGCCCGTGCTTGTGCCGCTTCCCCGGTTTTTGGGGGGGTGGACTTTTGTTCCAAAAGCCTAGCCTGCCAGTGCCACCTCCGGGGAAGCTCCTGCCCTACTGTTCTTTGTAAATAGTGTTAGGGAAGTTGAAAGCCAATTGGAGCAATAATTCGAGCCACAACTGTGAAATATTTGGATTAAGCCTTACCCTAATTTGAAGTCCTAACCTTAATCGTAACCCCAACTGGAACGAGCCCTACCCCTAATTTAAGCCCTAACCTTAACCAGTCGTAACCCTAGGTGAAATTAACCCCAATCAGTGGTAACCCTAAGTGAAATTAGCCCCAACCCTAACCCTAGCCCTAACCCTAGCCCTGGCCCTAACCCTAACCCTAACCCTAACCCTGGCCCTAACCCTAACCCTAACCCTAACCCTAACCCTAACCCTAACCCTAAGGATAAATGCCCCTGATTGGAATAGAAAAAGAACCCTAAATGGTAAGAACCCTAATTTGGAGGCCGGAGGCATACAGAACATGTGCTTTGGGACTTACAACATCAGGTCTTGGAGGATGGAGGCATGCAAAGCACGTGTTTTGGGACTTATACCATCAAGTCGGAGGTTTGGAGGAACCCTAAATTATTCAAGAAATAAAGGCCAAATTGGACAAATTAAAAGGCCAGAAAGTTAGAAATAATGGGGTGGGGTGAAGGGTGGGGGGGTGTTTTGGACTGGGAGGGGGGAGTGGGGATGGGATGGCACGGTGGGATGTGGATGAAGGTGGATGGCAGACCTGATAGGGAGAGAACATTTTTTCAGGAAATGCTGACTTGAGGACCAGCAAGTCAATTGGAGCCCCACTAGAGGGAGCGATTGAGCCACATTATAAATAGAGACCAAAACTTACAGGGCGGTCATTTGGATTTGGTCAGGGGAAGAGTAAACTACTCACCTGTAAAAAGAGGACAATGAAAAAACAGAGAAAAGGAAAATATACTCACCTGTTAGAAAATTAGAAAAATGGAAAGGGAAATAGACCCATATAGCAGAAATTAAAAGGAAAAATACTTACCTGTTAGAAAAGGCTAGTAAGCCAGGATTGGAACACCTGTTGGTGGAAAAGGACCAGACCAAAGTATGGACAGTGTTGCTCTGCAGGAAGCTCTTGGTGGTTGTGGGGTCAGAGGCAAGGAAGGCGGTGGCAATATATTAAGCACAAGAAGTGCAACGAGTAGTACTAGGGGGTGCCATGATATTTTCTGTCTGGGGGATGTGTGTTTGGGCTGCCTGAAGAAGACTAAAATAAGTCGAAACGTCGCGAAGCAAATAGAGCCACACACATCGGGGGATTGCACTGCGTAGCCAGAGAGCCGCAGAAGCCAAATGAATGCACTGTGTAGCCAAGAGGGCCACAGAAGCGAAATAATTTCCGCTGAGGACAGCGAAGAGACAGAACGAACGAGGAATAGAATGACACCACATGCACGAAGAGCACTAAAGCCTAATCACGGGAGCACTAGCACAATGTTTGGTTTCATGATGGGGTGGGGGTTTGAACTGGAGGTAGGCCCGTGCTTGTGCCGCTTCCCCGGTTTTTGGGGGGGTGGACTTTTGTTCCAAAAGCCTAACCCTAACCCAACCCTAACCCTAAACCCTAACCCTAACCCTAACCCTAACCCTAACCCTAACCCTAACCCTAACCCTAACCCTAACCCTACCCTAACCCTAACCCTAACCCTAACCCTAACCCTAACCCTAACCCTAACCCTAACCCTAAACCCTAACCCTAACCCTAACCCTAACCCTAACCCTAACCCTAACCCTAACCCTAACCCTAACCCTAACCCTAACCCTAACCCCTAACCCTAACCCTAACCCTAACCCTAACCCTAACCCCAACTGGAACGAGCCCTACCCCTAATTTAAGCCCTAACCTTAACCAGTCGTAACCCTAGGTGAAATTAACCCCAATCAGTGGTAACCCTAAGTGAAATTAGCCCCAACCCTAACCCTAGCCCTAACCCTAGCCCTGGCCCTAACCCTAACCCTAACCCTAACCCTAACCCTAACCCTGGCCCTAACCCTAACCCTAACCCTAACCCTAACCCTAACCCTAACCCTAAGGATAAATGCCCCTGATTGGAATAGAAAAAGAACCCTAAATGGTAAGAACCCTAATTTGGAGGCCGGAGGCATACAGAACATGTGCTTTGGGACTTACAACATCAGGTCTTGGAGGATGGAGGCATGCAAAGCACGTGTTTTGGGACTTATACCATCAAGTCGGAGGTTTGGAGGAACCCTAAATTATTAAAGAAATAAAGGCCAAATTGGACAAATTAAAAGGCCAGAAAGTTAGAAATAATGGGGTGGGGTGAAGGGTGGGGGGATGTTTTGGACTGGGAGGAGGGAGTGGGGATGGGATGGCACGGTGGGATGTGGATGAAGGTGGATGGCAGACCTGATAGGGAGAGAACATTTTTTCAGGAAATGCTGACTTAAGGACCAGCAAGTCAATTGGAGCCCCACTAGAGGGAGCGATTGAGCCACATTATAAATAGAGACCAAAACTTACAGGGCGGTCATTTGGATTTGGTCAGGGGAAGAGTAAACTACTCACCTGTAAAAAGAGGACAATGAAAAAACAGAGAAAAGGAAAATATACTCACCTGTTAGAAAATTTGAAAAATGGAAAGGGAAATAGACCCATATAGCAGAAATTAAAAGGAAAAATACTTACCTGTTAGAAAAGGCTAGTAAGCCAGGATTGGAACACCTGTTGGTGGAAAAGGACCAGACCAAAGTATGGACAGTGTTGCTCTGCAGGAAGCTCTTGGTGGTTGTGGGGTCAGAGGCAAGGAAGGCGGTGGCAATATATTAAGCACAAGGAGTGCAACGAGTAGTACTAGGGGGTGCCATGATATTTTCTGTCTGGGGGATGTGTGTTTGGGCTGCCTGAAGAAGACTAAAATAAGTCGAAACGTCGCGAAGCAAATAGAGCCACACACATCGGGGGATTGCACTGCGTAGCCAGAGAGCCGCAGAAGCCAAATGAATGCACTGTGTAGCCAAGAGGGCCACAGAAGCGAAATAATTTCCGCTGAGGACAGCGAAGAGACAGAACGAACGAGGAATAGAATGACACCACATGCACGAAGAGCACTAAAGCCTAATCACGGGAGCACTAGCACAATGTTTGGTTTCATGATGGGGTGGGGGTTTGAACTGGAGGTAGGCCCGTGCTTGTGCCGCTTCCCCGGTTTTTGGGGGGGTGGACTTTTGTTCCAAAAGCCTAACCCTAACCCTAACCCTACCCTAACCCTAACCCTAACCCTAACCCTAACCCTAACCCTAACCCTAACCCTAACCCTAACCCTCCTAACCCTAACCCTCCTAACCCTAACCCTAACCCTAACCCTAACCCTAACCCTAACCCTACCCTAACCCTAACCCTAACCCTAACCCTAACCCTAACCCTAACCCTCCTAACCCTAACCCTAACCCTAACCCTAACCCTAACCCTAACCCTAACCCAACCCCAACCCCAACCCCAACCCCAACCCTAACCCCTAACCCTAACCCTAACCCTAACCCTAACCCTAACCCCTAACCCCTAACCCTAACCCTAACCCTAACCCCTAACCCCTAACCCTAACCCTAACCCTAACCCTAACCCTAATATTTACACTTTATTCGCTAATATTTACTCTTTATTCTCTTAATATTTACACTTTATTCTCCTAATATTTACACTTTATTCTCCTAATATTGACACTTTATTGTTTAATATTTACACTTTATTATCTAATATTTACTCTTTATTCTCTTAATATTTACACTTTATTATCTAATATTTAATATTTACACTTTATTCTTTAATATTTACACTTTATTCTCTAATATTTACACTTTATTCTCTTAATATTTACACTTTATTATCTAATATTTACACTTTATTATCTAATATTTAATATTTACACTTTATTCTTTAATATTTACACTTTATTCTTTAAAATTTACACTTTATTCTCTAATATTTACACTTTATTCTCTAATATTTACACTTTATTCTTTAATATTTACACTTTATTCTTTTAATATTTACACTTTATTCTCTAATATTTACATTTTATTCTCTAATATTTACACTTTTTTCTTTTAATATTTACACTTTATTTTCTAATATTTACATTTTATTCTCTAATATTTACACTTTATTCTCTAATATTTACACTTTATTTTGTATTATTTAATATTTACACTTTATTCTCTAATATTTACACTTTATTCTCTAATATTTACACTTTATTCTCTTAATATTTACACTTTATTCTCTTAATATTTACATTTTATTCTCTAATATTTACACTTTATTCTTTAATATTTACACTTTATTTTGTATTATTTAATATTTACACTTTATTCTCTAATATTTACACTTTATTCTCTAATATTTACACTTTATTTTGTAATATTTAATATTTACACTTTATTCTCTAATATTTACACTTTATTCTCTTAATATTTACACTTTATTCTCTAATATTTACACTTTATTTTGTAATATTTAAAATTTACACTTTATTCTCTTAATATTTACATTTTATTCTCTAATATTTACACTTTATTCTCTTAATATTTACACTTTATTCTCTAATATTTACATTTTATTCTCTAATATTTACACTTTATTCTCTTAATATTTACACTTTATTCTCTAATATTTACACTTTATTCTCTTAATATTTACACTTTATTATCTAATATTTACACTTTATTCTCTAATATTTACACTTTATTTTGTAATATTTAATATTTACACTTTATTTTCTTAATATTTACATTTTATTATCTAATATTTACACTTTATTCTTTAATATTTACACTTTATTCTCTAATATTTACACTTTATTCTCTTAATATTTACACTTTATTCTTTTAATATTTACACTTTATTATCTAATATTTACACTTTATTTTGTAATATTTAATATTTACACTTTATTCTCTAATATTTACACTTTATTCTCTTAATATTTACACTTTATTCTCTAATATTTACACTTTATTTTGTAATATTTAATATTTACACTTTATTCTCTTAATATTTACATTTTATTCTCTAATATTTACACTTTATTCTCTTAATATTTACACTTTATTCTCTAATATTTACATTTTATTCTCTAATATTTACACTTTATTCTCTTAATATTTACACTTTATTCTTTTAATATTTACACTTTATTCTTTAATATTGACACTTTATTCTCTAATATTTACACTTTATTCTCTAATATTTACACTTTATTCTCTTAATATTTACACTTTATTCTCTAATATTTACACTTTATTCTCTTAATATTTACACTTTATTATCTAATATTTACACTTTATTCTCTAATATTTACACTTTATTTTGTAATATTTAATATTTACACTTTATTTTCTTAATATTTACATTTTATTATCTAATATTTACACTTTATTCTTTAATATTTACACTTTATTCTCTAATATTTACACTTTATTCTCTTAATATTTACACTTTATTCTTTTAATATTTACACTTTATTATCTAATATTTACACTTTATTCTCTTAATATTTACACTTTATTCTCTAATATTTACACATTATTCTCAAATATTTACATTTTATTCTCTAATATTTACACTTTATTCTCTAATATTTACACTTTATCCTTTAATATTTACACTTTATTCTCTAATATTTACACTTTATTCTCTAATATTTACAATTTATTCTTTGATATTTATACTTTATTCTCTAATATTTAAACTTTATCCTTTAATATTTACACTTTATTCTCTAATATTTACACTTTATTCTCTAATATTTACAATTTATTCTTTAATATTTATACTTTATTCTCTAATATTTAAACTTTATTCTCTTAATATTTACACTTTATTCTCTTAATATTTACATTTTATTCTCTAATATTTACACTTTATTCTCTCATATTTACACTTTATTCTCTAATATTTACACTTTATTCTCTTAATATTTACCCTTTATTCTCTTAATATTTACATTTTATTCTCTAATATTTACACTTTATTCTCTAATATTTACACTTTATTCTCTAATATTTACACTTTATTTTGTATTATTTAATATTTACACTTTATACTCTTAATATTTACATTTTATTCTTTAATATTTACACTTTATTCTTTAATATTTACACTTTATTCTCTTAATATTTACACTTTATTCTCTTAATATTTACACTTTATTCTTTTAATATTTACATTTTATTCTCTAATATTTACACTTTATTCTTTAATATTTACACTTTATTCTTTAATATTTACACTTTATTTTGTATTATTTAATATTGACACTTTATTCTCTAATATTTACACTTTATTCTCTAATATTTACACTTTATTCTCTTAATATTTACACTTTATTCTCTAATATTTACAATTTTTGTAATATTTAATATTTACACTTTATTCTCTTAATATTTACATTTTATTCTCTAATATTTACACTTTATTCTCTAATATTTACACTTTATTATCTAATATTTACACTTTATTCTCTTAATATTTACACTTTATTCTTTAATATTTACACTTTATTCTCTAATATTTACACTTTATTCTCTTAATATTTACACTTTATTCTTTAATATTTACACTTTATTCTCTTAATACTTACATTTTATTCTCTAATATTTACACTTTATTCTCTAATATTTACACTTTATTCTCTAATATTTACACTTTATTTTGTATTATTTAATATTTACACTTTATTCTCTAATATTTACACTTTATTCTCTAATTTTTACACTTTATTTTGTAATATTTAATATTTACACTTTATTCTCTTAATATTTACATTTTATTATCTAATATTTACACTTTATTCTCTTAATATTTACACTTTATTCTCTAATATTTACACTTTATTCTCAAATATTTACATTTTATTCTCTAATATTTACACTTTATTCTCTAATATTTACACTTTATCCTTTAATATTTACACTTTATTCTCTAATATTTACACTTTATTCTCTAATATTTACAATTTATTCTTTAATATTTATACTTTATTCTCTAATATTTAAACTTTATTCTCTTAATATTTACACTTTATTCTCTTAATATTTACATTTTATTCTCTAATATTTACACTTTATTCTCTCATATTTACACTTTATTCTCTAATATTTACACTTTATTCTCTTAATATTTACCCTTTATTCTCTTAATATTTACATTTTATTATCTAATATTTACACTTTATTCTTTAATATTTACACTTTATTCTCTAATATTTACACTTTATTCTTTAATATTTACACTCTATTCTTTAATATTTACACTTTATTCTCTAATATTTACACTTTATTCTCTAATATTTACACTTTATTCTTTAATATTTACACTTTATTCTCTAATATTTACACTTTATTCTCTTAATATTTACACTTTATTCTCTTAATATTTACATTTTATTCTCTAATATTTACACTTTATTCTTTAATATTTACACTTTATTCTCTAATATTTACACTTTATTCTCTTAATATTTACACTTTATTCTCTTAATATTTACATTTTATTCTCTAATATTTACACTTTATTCTTTAATATTTACACTTTATTTTGTAATATTTAATATTTACACTTTATTCTCTAATATTTACACTTTATTCTCTAATATTTACACTTTATTTTGTAATATTTAATATTTACACTTTATTCTCTAATATTTACACTTTATTCTCTTAATATTTACACTTTATTTTCTTAATATTTACACTTTATTCTCTTAATATTTACATTTTATTCTCTAATATTTACACTTTATTCTTTAATATTTACACTTTATTTTGTATTATTTAATATTTACACTTTATTCTCTAATATTTACACTTTATTCTCTAATATTTACACTTTATTTTGTAATATTTAATATTTACATTTTATTCTCTAATATTTACACTTTATTCTCTTAATATTTACACTTTATTCTCTAATTATTACACTTTTTTTGTAATATTTAATATTTACACTTTATTCTCTTAATATTTACACTTTATTCTCTAATATTTACACTTTTTTTGTAATATTTAATATTTACACTTTATTCTCTTAATATTTACATTTTATTCTCTAATATTTACACTTTATTCTCTAATATTTACACTTTATTCTCTTAATATTTACATTTTATTCTCTAATATTTACACTTTATTCTCTAATATTTACACTTTATTATCTAATATTTACACTTTATTCTCTTAATATTTAAACTTTATTATCTAATATTTACTTTATTCTCTAATATTTACACTTTATTCTTTAATATTTACACTTTATTATCTAATATTTACACTTTATTCTCTAATATTTACACTTTATTCTCTAATATTTACACTTTATTCTTTAATATTTACACTTTATTCTTTTAATATTTACACTTTATTCTCTAATATTTACATTTTATTCTCTAATATTTACACTTTTTTCTTTTAATATTTACACTTTATTCTCTAATATTTACATTTTATTCTCTAATATTTACACTTTATTCTCTTAATATTTACATTTTATTCTCTAATATTTACACTTTATTCTTTAATATTTACACTTTATTTTCTAATATTTACACTTTATTCTCTTAATATTTACACTTTATTCTCTTAATATTTACATTTTATTCTCTAATATTTACACTTTATTTTCTAATATTTACACTTTATTCTCTTAATATTTACACTTTATTCTCTTAATATTTACATTTTATTCTCTAATATTTACACTTTATTCTTTAATATTTACACTTTATTTTGTAATATTTAATATTTACACTTTATTCTCTAATATTTACACTTTATTCTCTAATATTTACACTTTATTTTGTAATATTTAATATTTACACTTTATTCTCTAATATTTACACTTTATTCTCTTAATATTTACACTTTATTTTCTTAATATTTACACTTTATTCTCTTAATATTTACATTTTATTCTCTAATATTTACACTTTATTCTTTAATATTTACACTTTATTTTGTATTATTTAATATTTACACTTTATTCTCTAATATTTACACTTTATTCTCTAATATTTACACTTTATTTTGTAATATTTAATATTTACATTTTATTCTCTAATATTTACACTTTATTCTCTTAATATTTACACTTTATTCTCTAATTATTACACTTTTTTTGTAATATTTAATATTTACACTTTATTCTCTTAATATTTACACATTATTCTCTAATATTTACACTTTTTTTGTAATATTTAATATTTACACTTTATTCTCTTAATATTTACATTTTATTCTCTAATATTTACACTTTATTCTCTAATATTTACACTTTATTCTCTTAATATTTACACTTTATTCTCTAATATTTACACTTTATTCTCTTAATATTTACACTTTATTCCTTAATATTTACACTTTATTCTCTAATATTTACACTTTATTCTCTTAATATTTACACTTTATTCTCTTAATATTTACATTTTATTCTCTAATATTTACACTTTATTCTCTAATATTTACACTTTATTCTCTAATATTTACACTTTATTTTGTATTATTTAATATTTACACTTTATTCTCTAATATTTACACTTTATTCTCTAATATTTACACTTTATTTTGTAATATTTAATATTTACACTTTATTCTCTTAATATTTACATTTTATTCTCTAATATTTACACTTTATTCTCTTAATATTTACACTTTATTCTCTAATATTTACATTTTATTCTCTAATATTTACACTTTATTCTCTTAATATTTACACTTTATTCTTTTAATATTTACACTTTATTCTTTAATATTTACACTTTATTCTCTAATATTTACACTTTATTCTCTAATATTTACACTTTATTCTCTTAATATTTACAATTTATTCTCTAATATTTACACTTTATTTTGTATTATTTAATATTTACACTTTATTCTCTAATATTTACACTTTATTTTGTAATATTTAATATTTACACTTTATTCTCTTAATATTTACATTTTATTCTCTAATATTTACACTTTATTCTTTAATATTTACACTTTATTCTCTTAATATTTACACTTTATTCTCTAATATTTACACTTTATTCTCTAATATTTACACTTTATTCTCTTAATATTTATACTTTATTCTCTAATATTTACAGTTTATTCTCTTAATATTTATACTTTATTCTCTAATATTTACACTTTATTCTCTAATATTTACACTTTATTCTTTAATATTTACACTTTATTCTCTAATATTTACACTTTCTTCTCTAATATTTACTTTATTCTTTAATATTTACACTTTATTCTCTAATATTTACATTTTATTCTCTAATATTTACACTTTATTCTTTTAATATTTACACTTTATTCTCTAATATTTACACTTTATTCTCTTAATATTTACATTTTATTCTCTAATATTTACACTTTATTCTTTTAATATTTACACTTTATTCTCTTAATATTTACACTTTATTCTCTAATATTTACATTTTATTCTCTTAATATTTACACTTTATTCTTTTAATATTTACACTTTATTCTCTAATATTTAAACTTTATTCTTTTAATATTTACATTTTATTCTCTAATATTTACATTTTATTCTCTAATATTTACACTTTCTTCTCTAATATTTACACTTTATTCTCTAATATTTACACTTTATTCTTTAATATTTACACTCTTTTCTTTAATATTTACACTTTATTCTCTAATATTTACACTTTATTCTCTAATATTTACAATTTATTCTTTAATATTTACACTTTATTCTCTAATATTTACATTTTATTCTCTTAATATTTACACTTTATTCTTTTAATATTTACACTTTATTCTCTAATATTTAAACTTTATTCTTTTAATATTTACATTTTATTCTCTAATATTTACATTTTATTCTCTAATATTTACACTTTCTTCTCTAATATTTACACTTTATTCTCTAATATTTACACTTTATTCTTTAATATTTACACTCTTTTCTTTAATATTTACACTTTATTCTCTAATATTTACACTTTATTCTCTAATATTTACAATTTATTCTTTAATATTTACACTTTATTCTCTAATATTTAAACTTTATTCTCTTAATATTTACACTTCATTCTCTAATATTTACACTTTATTCTTTAATATTTACCCTTTATTCTCTAATATTTACACTTTATTCTCTTAATATTTACACTTTATTCTTTAATATTTACACTTTTTTTGTAATATTTAATATTTACACTTTATTCTCTTAATATTTACATTTTATTTTCTAATATTTACACTTTATTCTCTAATATTTACACTTTATTCTCTTAATATTTACACTTTATTCTTTAATATTTACCCTTTATTCTCTAATATTTACACTTTATTCTCTAATATTTACACTTTATTCTCTAATATTTACACTTTATTCTCTTAATATTTACACTTTATTTTCTTAATATTTACACTTTATTCTTTTAATATTTACATTTTATTCTCTAATATTTACACTTCATTCTCTAATATTTACACTTTATTCTCTAATATTTACACTTTTTTTGTAATATTTAATATTTACACTTTATTCTCTAATATTTACACTTTATTCTCTTTATATTTACACTTTATTCTCTAATATTTACACTTTTTTTGTAATATTTAATATTTACACTTTATTCTCTTAATATTTACATTTTATTCTCTAATATTTACACTTTATTCTCTAATATTTACACTTTATTCTGTTAATATTTACACTTTATTCTTTAATATTTACACTTTATTCTTTAATATTTACACTTTATTCTCTTAATATTTACATTTTATTTTCTAATATTTACACTTTATTCTCTAATATTTACACTTTATTCTTTAATATTTACCCTTTATTCTCTAATATTTACACTTTATTCTCTTAATATTTACATTTTATTCTCTAATATTTACACTTTATTCTCTAATATTTACACTTTATTCTCTAATATTTACACTTTATTCTCTTAATATTTACACTTTATTCTCTTAATATTTACATTTTATTCTCTAATATTTACACTTTATTATCTAATATTTACACTTTATTCTCTTAATACTTACACTTTATTCTTTAATATTTACACTTTTTTCTCTTAATATTTAAACTTTATTCTCTTAATATTTAAACTTTATTATCTAATATTTACTTTATTCTCTAATATTTACACTTTATTCTCTTAATATTTACACTTTATTCTCTAATATTTACATTTTAATCTCTAATATTTACACTTTATTCTCTTAATATTTACACTTTATTCTCTAATATTTACACTTTATTCTCTAATATTTACATTTTATTCTTTAATATTTACACTTTATTATCTAATATTTACACTTTATTCTCTAATATTTACACTTTATTCTCTTAATACTTACACTTTATTCTTTAATATTTACACTTTTTTCTCTTAATATTTAAACTTTATTCTCTTAATATTTAAACTTTATTATCTAATATTTACTTTATTCTCTAATATTTACACTTTATTCTCTTAATATTTACACTTTATTCTCTTCATATTTACCCTTTATTCTCTAATATTTACACTTTATTCTTTAATATTTATACTTTATTCTCTAATATTTACACTTTATTCTCTTAATATTTACACTTTATTCTCTTAATATTTACATTTTATTCTCTAATATTTACACTTTATTTTCTAATATTTACACTTTATTCTTTAATATTTACACTTTATTTTGTATTATTTAATATTTACACTTTATTCTCTAATATTTACACTTTATTCTCTTAATATTTACACTTTATTCTCTAATATTTACACTTTATTCTCTAATATTTACACTTTATTCTTTAATATTTACACTTTATTCTCTAATATTTACACTTTATTCTCTAATATTTACACTTTATTCTCTTAATATTTACACTTTATTCTCTTAATATTTACATTTTATTCTCTAATATTTACACTTTATTCTTTAATATTTACACTTTATTTTGTATTATTTAATATTTACACTTTATTCTCTAATATTTACACTTTATTCTCTAATATTTACACTTTATTTTGTAATATTTAATATTTACATTTTATTCTCTAATATTTACACTTTATTCTCTTAATATTTACACTTTATTCTCTAATTATTACACTTTTTTTGTAATATTTAATATTTACACTTTATTCTCTTAATATTTACACTTTATTCTCTAATATTTACACTTTTTTTGTAATATTTAATATTTACACTTTATTCTCTTAATATTTACATTTTATTCTCTAATATTTACACTTTATTCTCTAATATTTACACTTTATTCTCTTAATATTTACACTTTATTCTCTAATATTTACACTTTATTCTCTTAATATTTACACTTTATTCCTTAATATTTACACTTTATTCTCTAATATTTACACTTTATTCTCTTAATATTTACACTTTATTCTCTAATATTTACACTTTTTTTGTAATATTTAATATTTACACTTTATTCTCTAATATTTACACTTTATTCTCTTTATATTTACACTTTATTCTCTAATATTTACACTTTTTTTGTAATATTTAATATTTACACTTTATTCTCTTAATATTTACATTTTATTCTCTAATATTTACACTTTATTCTCTAATATTTACACTTTATTATCTAATATTTACACTTTATTCTCTTAATATTTAAACTTTATTATCTAATATTTACTTTATTCTCTAATATTTACACTTTATTCTTTAATATTTACACTTTATTATCTAATATTTACACTTTATTCTCTAATATTTACACTTTATTCTCTAATATTTACACTTTATTCTTTAATATTTACACTTTATTCTTTTAATATTTACACTTTATTCTCTAATATTTACATTTTATTCTCTAATATTTACACTTTTTTCTTTTAATATTTACACTTTATTCTCTAATATTTACATTTTATTCTCTAATATTTACACTTTATTCTCTTAATATTTACATTTTATTCTCTAATATTTACACTTTATTCTTTAATATTTACACTTTATTTTCTAATATTTACACTTTATTCTCTTAATATTTACACTTTATTCTCTTAATATTTACATTTTATTCTCTAATATTTACACTTTATTCTCTAATATTTACACTTTATTCTCTTAATATTTACACTTTATTCTCTTAATATTTACATTTTATTCTCTAATGTTTACACTTTATTCTTTAATATTTACACTTTATTTTGTAATATTTAATATTTACACTTTATTCTCTAATATTTACACTTTATTCTCTAATATTTACACTTTATTTTGTAATATTTAATATTTACACTTTATTCTCTAATATTTACACTTTATTCTCTTAATATTTACACTTTATTTTCTTAATATTTACACTTTATTCTCTTAATATTTACATTTTATTCTCTAATATTTACACTTTATTCTTTAATATTTACACTTTATTTTGTATTATTTAATATTTACACTTTATTCTCTAATATTTACACTTTATTCTCTAATATTTACACTTTATTTTGTAATATTTAATATTTACATTTTATTCTCTAATATTTACACTTTATTCTCTTAATATTTACACTTTATTCTCTAATTATTACACTTTTTTTGTAATATTTAATATTTACACTTTATTCTCTTAATATTTACACATTATTCTCTAATATTTACACTTTTTTTGTAATATTTAATATTTACACTTTATTCTCTTAATATTTACATTTTATTCTCTAATATTTACACTTTATTCTCTAATATTTACACTTTATTCTCTTAATATTTACACTTTATTCTCTAATATTTACACTTTATTCTCTTAATATTTACACTTTATTCCTTAATATTTACACTTTATTCTCTAATATTTACACTTTATTCTCTTAATATTTACACTTTATTCTCTTAATATTTACATTTTATTCTCTAATATTTACACTTTATTCTCTAATATTTACACTTTATTCTCTAATATTTACACTTTATTTTGTAATATTTAATATTTACACTTTATTCTCTTAATATTTACATTTTATTCTCTAATATTTACACTTTATTCTCTTAATATTTACACTTTATTCTCTAATATTTACATTTTATTCTCTAATATTTACACTTTATTCTCTTAATATTTACACTTTATTCTTTTAATATTTACACTTTATTCTTTAATATTTACACTTTATTCTCTAATATTTACACTTTATTCTCTAATATTTACACTTTATTCTCTTAATATTTACAATTTATTCTCTAATATTTACACTTTATTTTGTATTATTTAATATTTACACTTTATTCTCTAATATTTACACTTTATTTTGTAATATTTAATATTTACACTTTATTCTCTTAATATTTACATTTTATTCTCTAATATTTACACTTTATTCTTTAATATTTACACTTTATTCTCTTAATATTTACACTTTATTCTCTAATATTTACACTTTATTCTCTAATATTTACACTTTATTCTCTTAATATTTATACTTTATTCTCTAATATTTACAGTTTATTCTCTTAATATTTATACTTTATTCTCTAATATTTACACTTTATTTTGTAATATTTAATATTTACACTTCATTCTCTAATATTTACACTTTATTCTTTAATATTTACACTTTATTCTCTAATATTTACACTTCCTTCTCTAATATTTACTTTATTCTTTAATATTTACACTTTATTCTCTAATATTTACATTTTATTCTCTAATATTTACACTTTATTCTTTTAATATTTACACTTTATTCTCTAATATTTACACTTTATTCTCTTAATATTTACATTTTATTCTCTAATATTTACACTTTATTCTTTTAATATTTACACTTTATTCTCTTAATATTTACACTTTATTCTCTAATATTTACATTTTATTCTCTTAATATTTACACTTTATTCTTTTAATATTTACACTTTATTCTCTAATATTTAAACTTTATTCTTTTAATATTTACATTTTATTCTCTAATATTTACATTTTATTCTCTAATATTTACACTTTCTTCTCTAATATTTACACTTTATTCTCTAATATTTACACTTTATTCTTTAATATTTACACTCTTTTCTTTAATATTTACACTTTATTCTCTAATATTTACACTTTATTCTCTAATATTTACAATTTATTCTTTAATATTTACACTTTATTCTCTAATATTTAAACTTTATTCTCTTAATATTTACACTTCATTCTCTAATATTTACACTTTATTCTTTAATATTTACCCTTTATTCTCTAATATTTACACTTTATTCTCTTAATATTTACACTTTATTCTTTAATATTTACACTTTTTTTGTAATATTTAATATTTACACTTTATTCTCTTAATATTTACATTTTATTTTCTAATATTTACACTTTATTCTCTAATATTTACACTTTATTCTTTAATATTTACACTCTTTTCTTTAATATTTACACTTTATTCTCTAATATTTACACTTTATTCTCTAATATTTACAATTTATTCTTTAATATTTACACTTTATTCTCTAATATTTAAACTTTATTCTCTTAATATTTACACTTCATTCTCTAATATTTACACTTTATTCTTTAATATTTACCCTTTATTCTCTAATATTTACACTTTATTCTCTTAATATTTACACTTTATTCTTTAATATTTACACTTTTTTTGTAATATTTAATATTTACACTTTATTCTCTTAATATTTACATTTTATTTTCTAATATTTACACTTTATTCTCTAATATTTACACTTTATTCTCTTAATATTTACACTTTATTCTTTAATATTTACCCTTTATTCTCTAATATTTACACTTTATTCTCTAATATTTACACTTTATTCTCTAATATTTACACTTTATTCTCTTAATATTTACACTTTATTTTCTTAATATTTACACTTTATTCTTTTAATATTTACATTTTATTCTCTAATATTTACACTTCATTCTCTAATATTTACACTTTATTCTCTAATATTTACACTTTTTTTGTAATATTTAGTATTTACACTTTATTCTCTAATATTTACACTTTATTCTCTTTATATTTACACTTTATTCTCTAATATTTACACTTTTTTTGTAATATTTAATATTTACACTTTATTCTCTTAATATTTACATTTTATTCTCTAATATTTACACTTTATTCTCTAATATTTACACTTTATTCTGTTAATATTTACACTTTATTCTTTAATATTTACACTTTATTCTTTAATATTTACACTTTATTCTCTTAATATTTACATTTTATTCTCTAATATTTACACTTTATTCTCTTAATATTTACATTTTATTCTAATACCGAGCCTCCTATATCTCGGAGGCTCGGTAGATGTCGAGGACCTGTATGTTGCTCTTCCGTCCTTTGTAGACCCCTGACTTCAGTGCCTGTTCTGGGGGGTCATGAGGTTCGGCTGCAGAGCGCAGGCTGTGGTCACCCTGGTCGTCGTTCTCCTCTTCCATTGGGTCTACGGGAGGTTGTCTTGCTGGTTCTTCCCCACCAGGTAGTGCCATGCCAGTAGGTCGTTCTGCCCTGACTGGTCGCTCTGCTTCAGCAGGGTCTGGTACCTCGGCTTGGTCCAGTACCGGCACACTCCCTTGTCGTGAGGACTGACTCTCTCTCCCTGCGGTTACGTTGCTTGGACCCAGCGTTTCTTCTCGTATGCTTCGACGAGGAGGTGACGGACTCGGGCTGACGTCCCATCCTCGACTGCCTCTAGTCCCCTGTGATGGTTGGTTCTTCACTGGGGTCCGTTCTGGAGCCCTTCCTGGTCGGGGCTTTGGTGTGGATGCAGCAGCTTCGGACTGCCATTGCTGTATATCTCGCTTCTGAGGGGTGTGAGGTGTGGTAGAGGGAGTAGTACCAGCCAAGGCGGCGTTGAACCTTTCCTCATTCTGCTTGGGAGAGGATGCCACTACGATCTCAGTCTTGGCCGGCACCAAGTGGCTTCGTTCAAGGTACACTTGTCCAGCCACTTCAGCAGCTCTTCGTGCTTCCATCCATGTCAGGGTATGTGATCTTAGTCCATCCATATACATCACTATTCTTCGCGCCCCTCGGTCTACCGCTTCACCTATCCCTTCTTCCAGTCTTTTTGCCATTTCCTTCTGATATGTTTCCAGCTCATGCCGTCCTTCGTAGGCTCTGATGGGGATGTGTAATGTGAACCAGTAGCGGCTTACCCCTCCACTGGTGGCCATTATGCTTAATCTTGTCTTTTGGTTTAGGTGTTTCTGTAGTCGTTCTTTTACTTATTCTCTAATATTTACACTTTATTCTCTAATATTTACACTTTATTCTCTTAATATTTACACTTTATTCTCTTAATATTTACATTTTATTCTCTAATATTTACACTTTATTATCTAATATTTACACTTTATTCTCTTAATACTTACACTTTATTCTTTAATATTTACACTTTTTTCTCTTAATATTTAAACTTTATTCTCTTAATATTTAAACTTTATTATCTAATATTTACTTTATTCTCTAATATTTACACTTTATTCTCTTAATATTTACACTTTATTCTCTAATATTTACATTTTAATCTCTAATATTTACACTTTATTCTCTTAATATTTACACTTTATTCTCTAATATTTACACTTTATTCTCTAATATTTACATTTTATTCTTTAATATTTACACTTTATTATCTAATATTTACACTTTATTCTCTAATATTTACACTTTATTCTCTTAATACTTACACTTTATTCTTTAATATTTACACTTTTTTCTCTTAATATTTAAACTTTATTCTCTTAATATTTAAACTTTATTATCTAATATTTACTTTATTCTCTAATATTTACACTTTATTCTCTTAATATTTACACTTTATTCTCTTCATATTTACCCTTTATTCTCTAATATTTACACTTTATTCTTTAATATTTATACTTTATTCTCTAATATTTACACTTTATTCTCTTAATATTTACACTTTATTCTCTTAATATTTACATTTTATTCTCTAATATTTACACTTTATTTTCTAATATTTACACTTTATTCTTTAATATTTACACTTTATTTTGTATTATTTAATATTTACACTTTATTCTCTAATATTTACACTTTATTCTCTTAATATTTACACTTTATTCTCTAATATTTACACTTTATTCTCTAATATTTACACTTTATTCTTTAATATTTACACTTTATTCTCTAATATTTACACTTTATTCTCTAATATTTACACTTTATTTTGTATTATTTAATATTTACACTTTATTTTGTATTATTTAATATTTACACTTTATTCTCTAATATTTACACTTTATTCTCTAATATTTACACTTTATTTTGTAATATTTAATATTTACACTTTATTCTCTTAATATTTACATTTTATTCTCTAATATTTACACTTTATTCTCTTAATATTTACACTTTATTCTCTAATATTTGCATTTTATTCTCTAATATTTACACTTTATTCTCTTAATATTTACACTTTATTCTCTCATATTTACACTTTATTCTCTTAATATTTACACTTTATTCTTTTAATATTTACACTTTATTCTTTAATATTGACACTTTATTCTCTAATATTTACACTTTATTCTCTAATATTTACACTTTATTCTCATAATATTTACATTTTATTCTCTAATATTTACACTTTATTCTTTAATATTTACACTTTATTTTGTATTATTTAATATTTACACTTTATTCTCATAATATTTACATTTTATTCTCTAATATTTACACTTTATTCTTTAATATTTACACTTTATTTTGTATTATTTAATATTTACACTTTATTCTCTAATATTTACACTTTATTCTCTTAATATTTACACTTTATTCTTTAATATTGACACTTTATTCTCTAATATTTACACTTTATTCTCTAATATTTACACTTTATTCTCTTAATATTTACACTTTATTCTCTAATATTTACACTTTATTCTCTTAATATTTACATTTTATTCTCTAATATTTACACTTTATTCTTTAATATTTACACTTTATTTTGTATTATTTAATATTTACACTTTATTCTCTAATATTTACACTTTATTCTCTAATATTTACACTTTATTCTCTTAATATTTACACTTTATTCTCTAATATTTACACTTTATTCTCTAATATTTACACTTTATTCTCTTAATATTTACACTTTATTCGCTAAAATTTACATTTTATTCTCTAATATTTACACTTTATTCTCTAATATTTACATTTTATTCTCTAATATTGACATTTTATTCTCTTAATATTTAGTTTATTCTGTAATATTTACACTTTATTCTCTTAATATTTACACTTTATTCTTTTAATATTTACACTTTATTCTCTAATATTTAAACTTTATTCTTTTAATATTTACATTTTATTCTCTAATATTTACACTTTATTCTCTTAATATTTACACTTTATTCTCTTAATATTTACACTTTATTCTCTAATATTTACATTTTATTCTCTAATATTTACACTTTATTCTCTAATATTGACACTTTCTTCTCTTAATATTTACATTTTATTCTCTAATATTTACACTTTATTCTCTTAATATTTAAACTTTATTCTCTTAATATTTAAACTTTATTATCTAATATTTACTTTATTTTCTTAATATTTACACTTTATTCTCTTCATATTTACACTTTATTCTCTAATATTTACACTTTATTCTTTAATATTTACACTTTATTCTCTTCATATTTACACTTTATTCTCTAATATTTACATTTTATTCTCTTAATATTTACACTTTATTCTTTTAATATTTACCCTTTATTCTCTAATATTTAAACTTTATTCTTTTAATATTTACATTTTATTCTCTAATATTTACATTTTATTCTCTAATATTTACACTTTCTTCTCTAATATTTACACTTTATTCTCTAATATTTACACTTTATTCTTTAATATTTACACTCTTTTCTTTAATATTTACACTTTATTCTCTAATATTTACACTTTATTCTCTAATATTTACAATTTATTCTTTAATATTTACACTTTATTCTCTAATATTTAAACTTTATTCTCTTAATATTTACACTTCATTCTCTAATATTTACACTTTATTCTCTTAATATTTACCCTTTATTCTCTAATATTTACACTTTATTCTCTTAATATTTACACTTTATTCTGTAATATTTACACTTTATTCTCTAATATTTACACTTTATTCTCTTAATATTTACACTTTATTCTCTAATATTTACACTTTTTTTGTAATATTTAATATTTACACTTTATTCTCTTAATATTTACATTTTATTCTCTAATATTTACACTTTATTCTCTAATATTTACACTTTATTCTGTTAATATTTACACTTTATTCTTTAATATTTACCCTTTATTCTCTAATATTTACACTTTATTCTCTTAATATTTACATTTTATTTTCTAATATTTACACTTTATTCTCTAATATTTACACTTTATTCTTTAATATTTACCCTTTATTCTCTAATATTTACACTTTATTCTCTTAATATTTACATTTTATTCTCTAATATTTACACTTTATTCTCTAATATTTACACTTTATTCTCTAATATTTACACTTTATTCTCTTAATATTTACACTTTATTCTCTTAATATTTACATTTTATTCTCTAATATTTACACTTTATTCTCTAATATTTACACTTTATTATCTAATATTTACACTTTATTCTCTTAATACTTACACTTTATTCTTTAATATTTACACTTTTTTCTCTTAATATTTAAACTTTATTCTCTTAATATTTAAACTTTATTATCTAATATTTACTTTATTCTCTAATATTTACACTTTATTCTCTTAATATTTACACTTTATTCTCTAATATTTACATTTTAATCTCTAATATTTACACTTTATTCTCTAATATTTACACTTTATTCTCTTAATATTTACACTTTATTCTCTTAATATTTACACTTTATTCTCTAATATTTACATTTTATTCTCTAATATTTACACTTTATTCTCTAATATTGACACTTTCTTCTCTTAATATTTACATTTTATTCTCTAATATTTACACTTTATTCTCTTAATATTTAAACTTTATTCTCTTAATATTTAAACTTTATTATCTAATATTTACTTTATTTTCTTAATATTTACACTTTATTCTCTTCATATTTACACTTTATTCTCTAATATTTACACTTTATTCTTTAATATTTACACTTTATTCTCTTCATATTTACACTTTATTCTCTAATATTTACATTTTATTCTCTTAATATTTACACTTTATTCTTTTAATATTTACACTTTATTCTCTAATATTTAAACTTTATTCTTTTAATATTTACATTTTATTCTCTAATATTTACATTTTATTCTCTAATATTTACACTTTCTTCTCTAATATTTACACTTTATTCTCTAATATTTACACTTTATTCTTTAATATTTACACTCTTTTCTTTAATATTTACACTTTATTCTCTAATATTTACACTTTATTCTCTAATATTTACAATTTATTCTTTAATATTTACACTTTATTCTCTAATATTTAAACTTTATTCTCTTAATATTTACACTTCATTCTCTAATATTTACACTTTATTCTCTTAATATTTACACTTTATTCTTTAATATTTACCCTTTATTCTCTAATATTTACACTTTATTCTCTTAATATTTACACTTTATTCTGTAATATTTACACTTTATTCTCTAATATTTACACTTTATTCTCTTAATATTTACACTTTATTCTCTAATATTTACACTTTTTTTGTAATATTTAATATTTACACTTTATTCTCTTAATATTTACATTTTATTCTCTAATATTTACACTTTATTCTCTAATATTTACACTTTATTCGGTTAATATTTACACTTTATTCTTTAATATTTACCCTTTATTCTCTAATATTTACACTTTATTCTCTTAATATTTACATTTTATTTTCTAATATTTACACTTTATTCTCTAATATTTACACTTTATTCTTTAATATTTACCCTTTATTCTCTAATATTTACACTTTATTCTCTTAATATTTACATTTTATTCTCTAATATTTACACTTTATTCTCTAATATTTACACTTTATTCTCTAATATTTACACTTTATTCTCTTAATATTTACACTTTATTCTCTTAATATTTACATTTTATTCTCTAATATTTACACTTTATTCTCTAATATTTACACTTTATTATCTAATATTTACACTTTATTCTCTTAATACTTACACTTTATTCTTTAATATTTACACTTTTTTCTCTTAATATTTAAACTTTATTCTCTTAATATTTAAACTTTATTATCTAATATTTACTTTATTCTCTAATATTTACACTTTATTCTCTTAATATTTACACTTTATTCTCTAATATTTACATTTTAATCTCTAATATTTACACTTTATTCTCTTAATATTTACACTTTATTCTCTAATATTTACACTTTATTCTCTAATATTTACATTTTATTCTTTAATATTTACACTTTATTATCTAATATTTACACTTTATTCTCTAATATTTACACTTTATTCTCTTAATACTTACACTTTATTCTTTAATATTTACACTTTTTTCTCTTAATATTTAAACTTTATTCTCTTAATATTTAAACTTTATTATCTAATATTTACTTTATTCTCTAATATTTACACTTTATTCTCTTAATATTTACACTTTATTCTCTTCATATTTACCCTTTATTCTCTAATATTTACACTTTATTCTTTAATATTTATACTTTATTCTCTAATATTTACACTTTATTCTCTTAATATTTACACTTTATTCTCTTAATATTTACATTTTATTCTCTAATATTTACACTTTATTTTCTAATATTTACACTTTATTCTTTAATATTTACACTTTATTTTGTATTATTTAATATTTACACTTTATTCTCTAATATTTACACTTTATTCTCTTAATATTTACACTTTATTCTCTAATATTTACACTTTATTCTCTAATATTTACACTTTATTCTTTAATATTTACACTTTATTCTCTAATATTTACACTTTATTCTCTAATATTTACACTTTATTTTGTATTATTTAATATTTACACTTTATTCTCTAATATTTACACTTTATTCTCTAATATTTACACTTTATTTTGTAATATTTAATATTTACACTTTATTCTCTTAATATTTACATTTTATTCTCTAATATTTACACTTTATTCTCTTAATATTTACACTTTATTCTCTAATATTTGCATTTTATTCTCTAATATTTACACTTTATTCTCTTAATATTTACACTTTATTCTCTAATATTTACACTTTATTCTCTTAATATTTACACTTTATTCTTTTAATATTTACACTTTATTCTTTAATATTTACACTTTGTATTATTTAATATTTACACTTTATTCTCTAATATTTACACTTTATTCTCATAATATTTACATTTTATTCTCTAATATTTACACTTTATTCTTTAATATTTACACTTTATTTTGTATTATTAATATTTACACTTTATTCTCTAATATTTACACTTTATTCTCTTAATATTTACACTTTATTCTTTAATATTGACACTTTATTCTCTAATATTTACACTTTATTCTCTAATATTTACACTTTATTCTCTTAATATTTACACTTTATTCTCTAATATTTACACTTTATTCTCTTAATATTTACATTTTATTCTCTAATATTTACACTTTATTCTTTAATATTTACACTTTATTTTGTATTATTTAATATTTACACTTTATTCTCTAATATTTACACTTTATTCTCTAATATTTACACTTTATTCTCTTAATATTTACACTTTATTCTCTAATATTTACACTTTATTCTCTAATATTTACACTTTATTCTCTTAATATTTACACTTTATTCGCTAAAATTTACATTTTATTCTCTAATATTTACACTTTATTCTCTAATATTTACATTTTATTCTCTAATATTGACATTTTATTCTCTTAGTATTTAGTTTATTCTGTAATATTTACACTTTATTCTCTTAATATTTACACTTTATTCTTTTAATATTTACACTTTATTCTCTAATATTTAAACTTTATTCTTTTAATATTTACATTTTATTCTCTAATATTTACACTTTATTCTCTTAATATTTACACTTTATTCTCTTAATATTTACACTTTATTCTCTAATATTTACATTTTATTCTCTAATATTTACACTTTATTCTCTAATATTGACACTTTCTTCTCTTAATATTTACATTTTATTCTCTAATATTTACACTTTATTCTCTTAATATTTAAACTTTATTCTCTTAATATTTAAACTTTATTATCTAATATTTACTTTATTTTCTTAATATTTACACTTTATTCTCTTCATATTTACACTTTATTCTCTAATATTTACACTTTATTCTTTAATATTTACACTTTATTCTCTTCATATTTACACTTTATTCTCTAATATTTACACTTTATTCTCTAATATTTACACTTTATTCTTTAATATTTACACTTTATTCTCTAATATTTACACTTTATTCTCTTAATATTTACACTTTATTCTCTTAATATTTACATTTTATTCTCTAATATTTACACTTTATTCTCTAATATTTACACTTTATTCTTTAATATTTACACTTTATTCTTTTAATATTTACACTTTATTCTCTAATATTTACATTTATTCTCTAATATTTACACTTTTTTCTTTTAATATTTACACTTTATTTTCTAATATTTACATTTTATTCTCTAATATTTACACTTTATTCTCTAATATTTACACTTTATTTTGTATTATTTAATATTTACACTTTATTCTCTAATATTTACACTTTATTCTCTAATATTTACACTTTATTCTCTTAATATTTACACTTTATTCTCTTAATATTTACATTTTATTCTCTAATATTTACACTTTATTCTTTAATATTTACACTTTATTTTGTATTATTTAATATTTACACTTTATTCTCTAATATTTACACTTTATTCTCTAATATTTACACTTATTTGTAATATTTAATATTTACACTTTATTCTCTAATATTTACACTTTATTCTCTTAATATTTACACTTATTCTCTAATATTTACACTTTATTTTGTAATATTTAAAATTTACACTTTATTCTCTTAATATTACATTTTATTCTCTAATATTTACACTTTATTCTCTAATATTTACACTTTATTCTGTTAATATTTACACTTTATTCTTTAATATTTACACTTTATTCTTAATATTTACACTTTATTCTCTTAATATTTACATTTTATTATCTAATATTTACACTTTATTCTTTAATATTTACACTTTATTCTCTAATATTTACACTTTATTCTCTTAATATTTACACTTTATTCTTTTAATATTTACACTTTATTATCTAATATTTACACTTTATTCTCTTAATATTTACACTTTATTCTCTAATATTTACACATTATTCTCAAATATTTACATTTAATCTCTAATATTTACACTTATTCTCTAATATTTACACTTTATCCTTTAATATTTACACTTTATTCTCTAATATTTACACTTTATTCTCTAATATTTACAATTTATTCTTTAATATTTATACTTTATTCTCTAATATTTAAACTTTATTCTCTTAATATTTACACTTTATTCTCTTAATATTTACATTTTATTCTCTAATATTTACACTTTATTTTCTCATATTTACACTTTATTCTCTAATATTTACACTTTATTCTCTTAATATTTACCCTTTATTCTCTTAATATTTACATTTTATTCTCTAATATTTACACTTTATTCTCTAATATTTACACTTTATTCTCTAAAATTTACACTTTATTTTGTATTATTTAATATTTACACTTTATTCTCTAATATTTACATTTTATTCTCTAATATTTACACTTTATTCTCTTAATATTTACACTTTATTCTCTAATATTTACACTTTATTCTCTTAATATTTACACTTTATTATCTAATATTTACACTTTATTCTCTAATATTTACACTTTATTTGTAATATTTAATATTTACACTTTATTTTCTTAATATTTACATTTTATTATCTAATATTTACACTTTATTCTTTAATATTTACACTTTATTCTCTAATATTTACACTTTATTCTCTTAATATTTACACTTTATTCTTTAATATTTACACTTTATTATCTAATATTTACACTTATTTTGTAATATTTAATATTTACACTTTATTCTCTAATATTTACACTTTATTCTCTTAATATTTACACTTTATTCTCTAATATTTACACTTTATTTGTAATATTTAATATTTACACTTTATTCTCTTAATATTTACACTTTATTCTCTAATATTTACACTTTATTCTCTTAATATTTACACTTTATTCTCTAATATTTACATTTTATTCTCTAATATTTACACTTTATTCTCTTAATATTTACACTTTATTCTTTTAATATTTACACTTTATTCTTTAATATTGACACTTTATTCTCTAATATTTACACTTTATTCTCTAATATTTACACTTTATTCTCTTAATATTTACACTTTATTCTCTAATATTTACACTTTATTCTCTTAATATTTACACTTTATTATCTAATATTTACACTTTATTCTCTAATATTTACACTTTATTTTGTAATATTTAATATTTACACTTTATTTTCTAATATTTACATTTTATTATCTAATATTTACACTTTATTCTTTAATATTTACACTTTATTCTCTAATATTTACACTTTATTCTCTTAATATTTACACTTTATTCTTTTAATATTTACACTTTATTATCTAATATTTACACTTTATTCTCTTAATATTTACACTTTATTCTCTAATATTTACACATTATTCTCAAATATTTACATTTTATTCTCTAATATTTACACTTTATTCTCTAATATTTACACTTTATCCTTTAATATTTACACTTTATTCTCTAATATTTACACTTTATTCTCTAATATTTACAATTTATTCTTTAATATTTATACTTTATTCTCTAATATTTAAACTTTATTCTCTTAATATTTACACTTTATTCTCTTAATATTTACATTTTATTCTCTAATATTTACACTTTATTTTCTCATATTTACACTTTATTCTCTAATATTTACACTTTATTCTCTTAATATTTACCCTTTATTCTCTTAATATTTACATTTTATTCTCTAATATTTACACTTTATTCTCTAATATTTACACTTTATTCTCTAATATTTACACTTTATTTTGTATTATTTAATATTTACACTTTATACTCTTAATATTTACATTTTATTCTTTAATATTTACACTTTATTCTTTAATATTTACACTTTATTCTCTTAATATTTACACTTTATTCTTTTAATATTTACATTTTATTCTCATAATATTTACACTTTATTCTTTAATATTTACACTTTATTTTGTATTATTTAATATTTACACTTTATTCTCTAATATTTACACTTTATTCTCTAATATTTTACACTTTATTTTGTATATTTAATATTTACACTTTATTCTCTAATATTTACACTTTTATTCTCTTAATATTTACACTTTATTCTCTAATATTTACACTTTTTTTGTAATATTTAATATTTACACTTTATTCTCTTAATATTTACATTTTATTCTCTAATATTTACACTTTATTCTCTAATATTTACACTTTATTATCTAATATTTACACTTTATTCTCTTAATATTTACACTTTATTCTTTAATATTTACACTTTATTCTCTAATATTTACACTTTATTCTCTTAATATTTACACTTTATTCTTTAATATTTACACTTTATTCTCTAATACTTACATTTTATTCTCTAATATTTACACTTTATTCTCTAATATTTACACTTTATTCTCTAATATTTACACTTTATTTTGTATTATTTAATATTTACACTTTATTCTCTAATATTTACACTTTATTCTCTTTATATTTACACTTTATTCTCTAATATTTACACTTTTTTGTAATATTTAATATTTACACTTTATTCTCTTAATATTTACATTTTATTCTCTAATATTTACACTTTATTCTTTAATATTTACACTTTATTTTGTAATATTTAATATTTACACTTTATTCTCTAATATTTACACTTTATTCTCTAATATTTACACTTTATTTTGTAATATTTAATATTTACACTTTATTCTCTAATATTTACACTTTATTCTCTTATATTTACACTTTATTTTCTTAATATTTACACTTTATTCTCTTAATATTTACATTTTATTCTCTAATATTTACACTTTATTCTTTAATATTTACACTTTATTTTGTATTATTTAATATTTACACTTTATTCTCTAATATTTACACTTTATTCTCTAATATTTACACTTTATTTTGTAATATTTATATTTACATTTTATTCTCTAATATTACACTTTATTCTCTTAATATTTACACTTTATTCTCTAATTATTACACTTTTTTTGTAATATTTAATATTTACACTTTATTCTCTAATATTTACACTTTATTCTCTAATATTTACACTTTTTTTGTAATATTTAATATTTACACTTTATTCTCTTATATTATTACATTTATTCTCTAATATTTACACTTTATTCTCTAATATTTACACTTTATTCTCTTAATATTTACACTTTATTCTCTAATATTTACACTTTATTCTCTTAATATTTACACTTTATTCCTTAATATTTACACTTTATTCTCTAATATTTACACTTTATCTCTTAATATTTACACTTTATTCTCTAATATTTACACTTTTTTTGTAATATTTAATATTTACACTTTATTCTCTAATATTTACACTTTATTCTCTTATATTTACACTTTATTCTCTAATATTTACACTTTTTTGTAATATTTAATATTTACACTTTATTCTCTTAATATTTACATTTTATTCTCTAATATTTACACTTTATTCTCTAATATTTACACTTTATTATCTAATATTTACACTTTATTCTCTTAATATTTAAACTTTATTATCTAATATTTACTTTATTCTCTAATATTTACACTTTATTCTTTAATATTTACACTTTATTATCTAATATTTACACTTTATTCTCTAATATTTACACTTTATTCTCTAATATTTACACTTTATTCTTTAATATTTACACTTTATTCTTTTAATATTTACACTTTATTCTCTAATATTTACATTTATTCTCTAATATTTACACTTTTTTCTTTTAATATTTACACTTTATTCTCTAATATTTACATTTTATTCTCTAATATTTACACTTTATTCTCTTAATATTTACATTTTATTCTCTAATATTTACACTTTATTCTTTAATATTTACACTTTATTTTCTAATATTTACACTTTATTCTCTTAATATTTACACTTTATTCTCTTAATATTTACATTTTATTCTCTAATATTTACACTTTATTCTCTAATATTTACACTTTATTCTCTTAATATTTACACTTTATTCTCTTATATTTACATTTTATTCTCTAATATTTACACTTTATTCTTTAATATTTACACTTTATTTTGTAATATTTAATATTTACACTTTATTCTCTAATATTTACACTTTATTCTCTTAATATTTACACTTTATTTTCTTAATATTTACACTTTATTCTCTTAATATTTACATTTTATTCTCTAATATTTACACTTTATTCTTTAATATTTACACTTTATTTTGTATTATTTAATATTTACACTTTATTCTCTAATATTTACACTTTATTCTCTAATATTTACACTTTATTTTGTAATATTTAATATTTACATTTTATTCTCTAATATTTACACTTTATTCTCTTAATATTTACACTTTATTCTCTAATTATTACACTTTTTTTGTAATATTTAATATTTACACTTTATTCTCTTAATATTTACACATTATTCTCTAATATTTACACTTTTTTTGTAATATTTAATATTTACACTTTATTCTCTTAATATTTACATTTTATTCTCTAATATTTACACTTTATTCTCTAATATTTACACTTTATTCTCTTAATATTTACACTTTATTCTCTAATATTTACACTTTATTCTCTTAATATTTACACTTTATTCCTTAATATTTACACTTTATTCTCTAATATTTACACTTTATTCTCTAATATTTACACTTTATTCTCTAATATTTACACTTTATTTTGTATTATTTAATATTTACACTTTATTCTCTAATATTTACACTTTATTCTCTAATATTTACACTTTATTTTGTAATATTTAATATTTACACTTTATTCTCTTAATATTTACATTTTATTCTCTAATATTTACACTTTATTCTCTTAATATTTACACTTTATTCTCTTAATATTTACATTTTATTCTCTAATATTTACACTTTATTCTCTAATATTTACACTTTATTCTCTAATATTTACACTTTATTTTGTATTATTTAATATTTACACTTTCTTCTCTAATATTTACTTTATTCTTTAATATTTACACTTTCTTCTCTAATATTTACTTTATTCTTTAATATTTACACTTTATTCTCTAATATTTACACTTTATTCTTTTAATATTTACACTTTATTCTCTAATATTTACACTTTATTCTCTTAATATTTACATTTTATTCTCTAATATTTACACTTTATTCTTTTAATATTTACACTTTATTCTCTTAATATTTACACTTTATTCTCTAATATTTACACTTTATTCTCTTAATATTTACACTTTATTCTTTTAATATTTACACTTTTCTCTAATATTTACATTTTATTCTCTTAATATTTACACTTTATTCTCTTAATATTTACACTTTATTCTCTAATATTTACACTTTATTCTCTTAATATTTACACTTTATTCTCTAATATTTACAGTTTATTCTCTTAATATTTATACTTTATTCTCTAATATTTACACTTTATTTTGTAATATTTAATATTTACACTTCATTCTCTAATATTTACACTTTATTCTTTAATATTTACACTTTATTCTCTAATATTTACACTTTCTTCTCTAATATTTACTTTATTCTTTAATATTTACACTTTATTCTCTAATATTTACATTTTATTCTCTAATATTTACACTTTATTCTTTTAATATTTACACTTTATTCTCTAATATTTACACTTTATTCTCTTAATATTTACATTTTATTCTCTAATATTTACACTTTATTCTTTTAATATTTACACTTTATTCTCTTAATATTTACACTTTATTCTCTAATATTTACATTTTATTCTCTTAATATTTACACTTTATTCTTTTAATATTTACACTTTTTTCTCTAATATTTAAACTTTATTCTTTTAATATTTACATTTTATTCTCTAATATTTACATTTTATTCTCTAATATTTACACTTTCTTCTCTAATATTTACACTTTATTCTCTAATATTTACACTTTATTCTTTAATATTTACACTCTTTTCTTTAATATTTACACTTTATTCTCTAATATTTACACTTTATTCTCTAATATTTACAATTTATTCTTTAATATTTACACTTTATTCTCTAATATTTAAACTTTATTCTCTTAATATTTACACTTCATTCTCTAATATTTACACTTTATTCTCTTAATATTTACACTTGATTCTTTAATATTTACCCTTTATTCTCTAATATTTACACTTTATTCTCTTAATATTTACACTTTATTCTTTAATATTTACACTTTATTCTCTAATATTTAAACTTTATTCTTTTAATATTTACATTTTATTCTCTAATATTTACACTTTATTCTTTAATATTTACCCTTTATTCTCTAATATTTACACTTTATTCTCTAATATTTACACTTCATTCTCTAATATTTACACTTTATTCTCTAATATTTACACTTTATTTTGTAATATTTAATATTTACATTTTATTCTCTAATATTTACACTTTATTCTCTTAATATTTACACTTTATTCTCTAATTATTACACTTTTTTTGTAATATTTAATATTTACACTTTATTCTCTTAATATTTACACTTTATTCTCTAATATTTACACTTTTTTTGTAATATTTAATATTTACACTTTATTCTCTTAATATTTACATTTTATTCTCTAATATTTACACTTTATTCTCTAATATTTACACTTTATTCTCTTAATATTTACACTTTATTCTCTAATATTTACACTTTATTCTCTTAATATTTACACTTTATTCCTTAATATTTACACTTTATTCTCTAATATTTACACTTTATTCTCTTAATATTTACACTTTATTCTCTAATATTTACACCTTTTTTGTAATATTTAATATTTACACTTTATTCTCTAATATTTACACTTTATTCTTTAATATTTACACTTTATTCTCTAATATTTACACTTTATTCTCTTAATATTTACACTTTATTCTCTTAATATTTACATTTTATTCTCTAATATTTACACTTTATTCTCTAATATTTACACTTTATTATCTAATATTTACACTTTATTCTCTTAATATTTAAACTTTATTATCTAATATTTACTTTATTCTCTAATATTTACACTTTATTCTTTAATATTTACACTTTATTATCTAATATTTACACTTTATTCTCTAATATTTACACTTTATTCTCTAATATTTACACTTTATTCTTTAATATTTACACTTTATTCTTTTAATATTTACACTTTATTCTCTAATATTTACATTTTATTCTCTAATATTTACACTTTTTTCTTTTAATATTTACACTTTATTCTCTAATATTTACATTTTATTCTCTAATATTTACACTTTATTCTCTTAATATTTACATTTTATTCTCTAATATTTACACTTTATTCTTTAATATTTACACTTTATTTTCTAATATTTACACTTTATTCTCTTAATATTTACACTTTATTCTCTTAATATTTACATTTTATTCTCTAATATTTACACTTTATTCTCTAATATTTACACTTTATTCTCTAATATTTACACTTTATTTTGTATTATTTAATATTTACACTTCATTCTCTAATATTTACACTTTATTCTCTAATATTTACACTTTATTTTGTAATATTTAATATTTACACTTTATTCTCTTAATATTTACATTTTATTCTCTAATATTTACACTTTATTCTCTTAATATTTACACTTTATTCTCTAATATTTACATTTTATTCTCTAATATTTACACTTTATTCTCTTAATATTTACACTTTATTCTTTTAATATTTACACTTTATTCTCTAATATTTACACTTTATTCTCTAATATTTACACTTTATTCTCTTAATATTTACACTTTATTCTCTAATATTTACACTTTATTTTGTATTATTTAATATTTACACTTTATTCTCTAATATTTACACTTTATTTTGTAATATTTAATATTTACACTTTATTCTCTTAATATTTACATTTTATTCTCTAATATTTACACTTTATTCTTTAATATTTACACTTTATTCTCTTAATATTTACACTTTATTCTCTAATATTTACACTTTATTCTCTAATATTTACACTTTATTCTCTTAATATTTATACTTTATTCTCTAATATTTACACTTTATTTTGTAATATTTAATATTTACACTTCATTCTCTAATATTTACACTTTATTCTTTAATATTTACACTTTATTCTCTAATATTTACACTTTCTTCTCTAATATTTACTTTATTCTTTAATATTTACACTTTCTTCTCTAATATTTACTTATTCTTTAATATTTACACTTTATTCTCTATATTTACACTTTATTCTTTTAATATTTACACTTTATTCTCTAATATTTACACTTTATTCTCTTAATATTTACATTTATTCTCTAATATTTACACTTTATTCTCTTAATATTTACACTTTATTCTCTAATATTTACACTTTCTTCTCTAATATTTACTTTATTCTTTAATATTTACACTTTCTTCTCTAATATTTACTTTATTCTTTAATATTTACACTTTATTCTCTAATATTTACACTTTATTCTTTTAATATTTACACTTTATTCTCTAATATTTACACTTTATTCTCTTAATATTTACATTTTATTCTCTAATATTTACACTTTATTCTTTTAATATTTACACTTTATTCTCTTAATATTTACACCTCTAATATTTACATTTTATTCTCTTAATATTTACACTTTATTCTCTTAATATTTACACTTTATTCTCTAATATTTACACTTTATTCTCTTAATATTTACACTTTATTCTCTAATATTTACAGTTTATTCTCTTAATATTTATACTTTATTCTCTAATATTTACACTTTATTTGTAATATTTAATATTTACACTTCATTCTCTAATATTTACACTTTATTCTTTAATATTTACACTTTATTCTCTAATATTTACACTTTCTTCTCTAATATTTACTTTATTCTTTAATATTTACACTTTATTCTCTAATATTTACATTTTATTCTCTAATATTTACACTTTATTCTTTTAATATTTACACTTTATTCTCTAATATTTACACTTTATTCTCTTAATATTTACATTTTATTCTCTAATATTTACACTTTATTCTTTTAATATTTACACTTTATTCTCTTAATATTTACACTTTATTCTCTAATATTTACACTTTATTTTGTATTATTTAATATTTACACTTTATTCTCTAATATTTACACTTTATTTTGTAATATTTAATATTTACACTTTATTCTCTTAATATTTACATTTTATTCTCTAATATTTACACTTTATTCTTTAATATTTACACTTTATTCTCTAATATTTACACTTTATTCTCTAATATTTACACTTTATTCTCTAATATTTACACTTTATTCTCTTAATATTTATACTTTATTCTCTAATATTTACACTTTATTTTGTAATATTTAATATTTACACTTCATTCTCTAATATTTACACTTTATTCTTTAATATTTACACTTTATTCTCTAATATTTACACTTTCTTCTCTAATATTTACTTTATTCTTTAATATTTACACTTTCTTCTCTAATATTTACTTTATTCTTTAATATTTACACTTTATTCTCTAATATTTACACTTTATTCTTTTAATATTTACACTTTATTCTCTAATATTTACACTTTATTCTCTTAATATTTACATTTTATTCTCTAATATTTACACTTTATTCTCTTAATATTTACACTTTATTCTCTAATATTTACACTTTCTTCTCTAATATTTACTTTATTCTTTAATATTTACACTTTCTTCTCTAATATTTACTTTATTCTTTAATATTTACACTTTATTCTCTAATATTTACACTTTATTCTTTTAATATTTACACTTTATTCTCTAATATTTACACTTTATTCTCTTAATATTTACATTTTATTCTCTAATATTTACACTTTATTCTTTAATATTTACACTTTATTCTCTTAATATTTACACTTTATTCTCTAATATTTACACTTTATTCTCTTAATATTTACACTTTATTCTTTTAATATTTACACTTTTCTCTAATATTTACATTTATTCTCTTATATTTACACTTTATTCTCTTAATATTTACACTTTATTCTCTAATATTTACACTTTATTCTCTTAATATTTACACTTTATTCTCTAATATTTACAGTTTATTCTCTTAATATTTATACTTTATTCTCTAATATTTACACTTTATTTTGTAATATTTAATATTTACACTTCATTCTCTAATATTTACACTTTATTCTTTAATATTTACACTTTATTCTCTAATATTTACACTTTCTTCTCTAATATTTACTTTATTCTTTAATATTTACACTTTATTCTCTAATATTTACATTTTATTCTCTAATATTTACACTTTATTCTTTTAATATTTACACTTTATTCTCTAATATTTACACTTTATTCTCTTAATATTTACATTTTATTCTCTAATATTTACACTTTATTCTTTAATATTTACACTTTATTCTCTTAATATTTACACTTTATTCTCTAATATTTACATTTTATTCTCTTAATATTTACACTTTATTCTTTTAATATTTACACTTTATTCTCTAATATTTAAACTTTATTCTTTTAATATTTACATTTTATTCTCTAATATTTACATTTTATTCTCTAATATTTACACTTTCTTCTCTAATATTTACACTTTATTCTCTAATATTTACACTTTATTCTTTAATATTTACACTCTTTTCTTTAATATTTACACTTTATTCTCTAATATTTACACTTTATTCTCTAATATTTACAATTTATTCTTTAATATTTACACTTTATTCTCTAATATTTAAACTTTATTCTCTTAATATTTACACTTCATTCTCTAATATTTACACTTTATTCTCTTAATATTTACACTTTATTCTTTAATATTTACCCTTTATTCTCTAATATTTACACTTTATTCTCTTAATATTTACACTTTATTCTTTAATATTTACACTTTATTCTCTAATATTTAAACTTTATTCTTTAATATTTACATTTTATTCTCTAATATTTACACTTTATTCTCTTAATATTTACACTTTATTCTCTTAATATTTACATTTTATTCTCTAATATTTACACTTTATTCTTTAATATTTACACTTTATTTTGTAATATTTAATATTTACACTTTATTCTCTAATATTTACACTTTATTCTCTAATATTTACACTTTATTTTGTAATATTTAATATTTACACTTTATTCTCTAATATTTACACTTTATTCTCTTAATATTTACACTTTATTTTCTTAATATTTACACTTTATTCTCTTAATATTTACATTTTATTCTCTAATATTTACACTTTATTCTCTAATATTTACACTTTATTATCTAATATTTACACTTTATTCTCTTAATATTTAAACTTTATTATCTAATATTTACTTTATTCTCTAATATTTACACTTTATTCTTTAATATTTACACTTTATTATCTAATATTTACACTTTATTCTCTAATATTTACACTTTATTCTCTAATATTTACACTTTATTCTTTAATATTTACACTTTATTCTTTTAATATTTACACTTTATTCTCTAATATTTACATTTTATTCTCTAATATTTACACTTTTTTCTTTTAATATTTACACTTTATTCTCTAATATTTACATTTTATTCTCTAATATTTACACTTTATTCTCTTAATATTTACATTTTATTCTCTAATATTTACACTTTATTCTTTAATATTTACACTTTATTTTCTAATATTTACACTTTATTCTCTTAATATTTACACTTTATTCTCTTAATATTTACATTTTATTCTCTAATATTTACACTTTATTCTCTAATATTTACACTTTATTCTCTAATATTTACACTTTATTTTGTATTATTTAATATTTACACTTCATTCTCTAATATTTACACTTTATTCTCTAATATTTACACTTTATTTTGTAATATTTAATATTTACACTTTATTCTCTTAATATTTACATTTTATTCTCTAATATTTACACTTTATTCTCTTAATATTTACACTTTATTCTCTAATATTTACATTTTATTCTCTAATATTTACACTTTATTCTCTTAATATTTACACTTTATTCTTTTAATATTTACACTTTATTCTCTAATATTTACACTTTATTCTCTAATATTTACACTTTATTCTCTTAATATTTACACTTTATTCTCTAATATTTACACTTTATTTTGTATTATTTAATATTTACACTTTATTCTCTAATATTTACACTTTATTTTGTAATATTTAATATTTACACTTTATTCTCTTAATATTTACATTTTATTCTCTAATATTTACACTTTATTCTTTAATATTTACACTTTATTCTCTTAATATTTACACTTTATTCTCTAATATTTACACTTTATTCTCTAATATTTACACTTTATTCTCTTAATATTTATACTTTATTCTCTAATATTTACACTTTATTTTGTAATATTTAATATTTACACTTCATTCTCTAATATTTACACTTTATTCTTTAATATTTACACTTTATTCTCTAATATTTACACTTTCTTCTCTAATATTTACTTTATTCTTTAATATTTACACTTTCTTCTCTAATATTTACTTTATTCTTTAATATTTACACTTTATTCTCTAATATTTACACTTTATTCTTTAATATTTACACTTTATTCTCTAATATTTACACTTTATTCTCTTAATATTTACATTTTATTCTCTAATATTTACACTTTATTCTCTTAATATTTACACTTTATTCTCTAATATTTACACTTTCTTCTCTAATATTTACTTTATTCTTTAATATTTACACTTTCTTCTCTAATATTTACTTTATTCTTTAATATTTACACTTTATTCTCTAATATTTACACTTTATTCTTTTAATATTTACACTTTATTCTCTAATATTTACACTTTATTCTCTTAATATTTACATTTTATTCTCTAATATTTACACTTTATTCTTTTAATATTTACACTTTATTCTCTTAATATTTACACTTTATTCTCTAATATTTACACTTTATTCTCTTAATATTTACACTTTATTCTTTTAATATTTACACTTTTCTCTAATATTTACATTTTATTCTCTTAATATTTACACTTTATTCTCTTAATATTTACACTTTATTCTCTAATATTTACACTTTATTCTCTTAATATTTACACTTTATTCTCTAATATTTACAGTTTATTCTCTTAATATTTATACTTTATTCTCTAATATTTACACTTTATTTTGTAATATTTAATATTTACACTTCATTCTCTAATATTTACACTTTATTCTTTAATATTTACACTTTATTCTCTAATATTTACACTTTCTTCTCTAATATTTACTTTATTCTTTAATATTTACACTTTATTCTCTAATATTTACATTTTATTCTCTAATATTTACACTTTATTCTTTTAATATTTACACTTTATTCTCTAATATTTACACTTTATTCTCTTAATATTTACATTTTATTCTCTAATATTTACACTTTATTCTTTTAATATTTAC
Organism: Dunckerocampus dactyliophorus; assembly: GCF_027744805.1. Taxonomy (NCBI): domain Eukaryota; kingdom Metazoa; phylum Chordata; class Actinopteri; order Syngnathiformes; family Syngnathidae; genus Dunckerocampus; species Dunckerocampus dactyliophorus. Next base: position 29,333,704 of record NC_072832.1, on the reverse strand, counting down.
ACTTTATTCTCTTAATATTTACACTTTATTCTCTAATATTTACATTTTATTCTCTTAATATTTACACTTTATTCTTTTAATATTTACACTTTATTCTCTAATATTTAAACTTTATTCTTTTAATATTTACATTTTATTCTCTAATATTTACATTTATTCTCTAATATTTACACTTTCTTCTCTAATATTTACACTTTATTCTCTAATATTTACACTTTATTCTTTAATATTTACACTCTTTTCTTTAATATTTACACTTTATTCTCTAATATTTACACTTTATTCTCTAATATTTACAATTTATTCTTTAATATTTACACTTTATTCTCTAATATTTAAACTTTATTCTCTTAATATTTACACTTCATTCTCTAATATTTACACTTTATTCTCTTAATATTTACACTTTATTCTTTAATATTTACCCTTTATTCTCTAATATTTACACTTTATTCTCTTAATATTTACACTTTATTCTTTAATATTTACACTTTATTCTCTAATATTTAAACTTTATTCTTTTAATATTTACATTTTATTCTCTAATATTTACATTTTATTCTCTAATATTTACACTTTATTCTGTAATATTTACACTTTATTCTCTAATATTTACACTTTATTCTCTTAATATTTACACTTTATTCTCTAATATTTACACTTTTTTTGTAATATTTAATATTTACACTTTATTCTCTAATATTTACATTTTATTTTCTAATATTTACACTTTATTCTCTAATATTTACACTTTATTCTCTTAATATTTACACTTTATTCTTTAATATTTACCCTTTATTCTCTAATATTTACACTTTATTCTCTAATATTTACACTTTATTCTCTTAATATTTACACTTTATTTTCTTAATATTTACACTTTATTCTTTTAATATTTACATTTTATTCTCTAATATTTACACTTCATTCTCTAATATTTACACTTTATTCTCTAATATTTACACTTTATTTTGTAATATTTAATATTTACATTTTATTCTCTAATATTTACACTTTATTCTCTAATATTTACACTTTATTCTCTAATTATTACACTTTTTTTGTAATATTAATATTTACACTTTATTCTCTTAATATTTACACTTTATTCTCTAATATTTACACTTTTTTTGTAATATTTAATATTTACACTTTATTCTCTTAATATTTACATTTTATTCTCTAATATTTACACTTTATTCTCTAATATTTACACTTTATTCTCTTAATATTTACACTTTATTCTCTAATATTTACACTTTATTCTCTTAATATTTACACTTTATTCCTTAATATTTACACTTTATTCTCTAATATTTACACTTTATTCTCTTAATATTTACACTTTATTCTCTAATATTTACACCTTTTTTGTAATATTTAATATTTACACTTTATTCTCTAATATTTACACTTTATTCTTTAATATTTACACTTTATTCTCTAATATTTACACTTTATTCTCTTAATATTTACACTTTATTCTCTTAATATTTACATTTTATTCTCTAATATTTACACTTTATTCTTTAATATTTACACTTTATTCTCTAATATTTACACTTTATTCTCTTAATATTTACACTTTATTCTCTTAATATTTACATTTTATTCTCTAATATTTACACTTTATTCTTTAATATTTACACTTTATTTTGTAATATTTAATATTACACTTTATTCTCTAATATTTACACTTTATTCTCTAATATTTACACTTTATTTTGTAATATTTAATATTTACACTTTATTCTCTAATATTTACACTTTATTCTCTTAATATTTACACTTTATTTTCTTAATATTTACACTTTATTCTCTTAATATTTACATTTTATTCTCTAATATTTACACTTTATTCTCTAATATTTACACTTTATTATCTAATATTTACACTTTATTCTCTTAATATTTAAACTTTATTATCTAATATTTACTTTATTCTCTAATATTTACACTTTATTCTTTAATATTTACACTTTATTATCTAATATTTACACTTTATTCTCTAATATTTACACTTTATTCTCTTAATATTTACACTTTATTCTCTTAATATTTACATTTTATTCTCTAATATTTACACTTTATTCTCTAATATTTACACTTTATTCTCTAATATTTACACTTTATTTTGTATTATTTAATATTTACACTTTATTCTCTAATATTTACACTTTATTCTCTAATATTTACACTTTATTTTGTAATATTTAATATTTACACTTTATTCTCTTAATATTTACATTTTATTCTCTAATATTTACACTTTATTCTCTTAATATTTACACTTTATTCTCTAATATTTACATTTTATTCTCTAATATTTACACTTTATTCTCTTAATATTTACACTTTATTCTTTTAATATTTACACTTTATTCTTTAATATTTACACTTTATTCTCTAATATTTACACTTTATTCTCTAATATTTACACTTTATTCTCTTAATATTTACAATTTATTCTCTAATATTTACACTTTATTTTGTAATATTTAATATTTACACTTCATTCTCTAATATTTACACTTTATTCTTTAATATTTACACTTTATTCTCTAATATTTACACTTTCTTCTCTAATATTTACTTTATTCTTTAATATTTACACTTTCTTCTCTAATATTTACTTTATTCTTTAATATTTACACTTTATTCTCTAATATTTACACTTTATTCTTTTAATATTTACACTTTATTCTCTAATATTTACACTTTATTCTCTTAATATTTACATTTTATTCTCTAATATTTACACTTTATTCTCTTAATATTTACACTTTATTCTCTAATATTTACACTTTCTTCTCTAATATTTACTTTATTCTTTAATATTTACACTTTCTTCTCTAATATTTACTTTATTCTTTAATATTTACACTTTATTCTCTAATATTTACACTTTATTCTTTTAATATTTACACTTTATTCTCTAATATTTACACTTTATTCTCTTAATATTTACATTTTATTCTCTAATATTTACACTTTATTCTTTTAATATTTACACTTTATTCTCTTAATATTTACACTTTATTCTCTAATATTTACACTTTATTCTCTTAATATTTACACTTTATTCTTTTAATATTTACACTTTTCTCTAATATTTACATTTTATTCTCTTAATATTTACACTTTATTCTCTTAATATTTACACTTTATTCTCTAATATTTACACTTTATTCTCTTAATATTTACACTTTATTCTCTAATATTTACAGTTTATTCTCTTAATATTTATACTTTATTCTCTAATATTTACACTTTATTTTGTAATATTTAATATTTACACTTCATTCTCTAATATTTACACTTTATTCTTTAATATTTACACTTTATTCTCTAATATTTACACTTTCTTCTCTAATATTTACTTTATTCTTTAATATTTACACTTTATTCTCTAATATTTACATTTTATTCTCTAATATTTACACTTTATTCTTTTAATATTTACACTTTATTCTCTAATATTTACACTTTATTCTCTTAATATTTACATTTTATTCTCTAATATTTACACTTTATTCTTTTAATATTTACACTTTATTCTCTTAATATTTACACTTTATTCTCTAATATTTACACTTTATTTTGTATTATTTAATATTTACACTTTATTCTCTAATATTTACACTTTATTTTGTAATATTTAATATTTACACTTTATTCTCTTAATATTTACATTTTATTCTCTAATATTTACACTTTATTCTTTAATATTTACACTTTATTCTCTTAATATTTACACTTTATTCTCTAATATTTACACTTTATTCTCTAATATTTACACTTTATTCTCTTAATATTTATACTTTATTCTCTAATATTTACACTTTATTTTGTAATATTTAATATTTACACTTCATTCTCTAATATTTACACTTTATTCTTTAATATTTACACTTTATTCTCTAATATTTACACTTTCTTCTCTAATATTTACTTTATTCTTTAATATTTACACTTTCTTCTCTAATATTTACTTTATTCTTTAATATTTACACTTTATTCTCTAATATTTACACTTTATTCTTTTAATATTTACACTTTATTCTCTAATATTTACACTTTATTCTCTTAATATTTACATTTTTTTCTCTAATATTTACACTTTATTCTCTTAATATTTACACTTTATTCTCTAATATTTACACTTTCTTCTCTAATATTTACTTTATTCTTTAATATTTACACTTTCTTCTCTAATATTTACTTTATTCTTTAATATTTACACTTTATTCTCTAATATTTACACTTTATTCTTTTAATATTTACACTTTATTCTCTAATATTTACACTTTATTCTCTTAATATTTACATTTTATTCTCTAATATTTACACTTTATTCTTTTAATATTTACACTTTATTCTCTTAATATTTACACTTTATTCTCTAATATTTACACTTTATTCTCTTAATATTTACACTTTATTCTTTTAATATTTACACTTTTCTCTAATATTTACATTTTATTCTCTTAATATTTACACTTTATTCTCTTAATATTTACACTTTATTCTCTAATATTTACACTTTATTCTCTTAATATTTACACTTTATTCTCTAATATTTACAGTTTATTCTCTTAATATTTATACTTTATTCTCTAATATTTACACTTTATTTTGTAATATTTAATATTTACACTTCATTCTCTAATATTTACACTTTATTCTTTAATATTTACACTTTATTCTCTAATATTTACACTTTCTTCTCTAATATTTACTTTATTCTTTAATATTTACACTTTATTCTCTAATATTTACATTTTATTCTCTAATATTTACACTTTATTCTTTTAATATTTACACTTTATTCTCTAATATTTACACTTTATTCTCTTAATATTTACATTTTATTCTCTAATATTTACACTTTATTCTTTTAATATTTACACTTTATTCTCTTAATATTTACACTTTATTCTCTAATATTTACATTTTATTCTCTTAATATTTACACTTTATTCTTTTAATATTTACACTTTATTCTCTAATATTTAAACTTTATTCTTTTAATATTTACATTTTATTCTCTAATATTTACATTTTATTCTCTAATATTTACACTTTCTTCTCTAATATTTACACTTTATTCTCTAATATTTACACTTTATTCTTTAATATTTACACTCTTTTCTTTAATATTTACACTTTATTCTCTAATATTTACACTTTATTCTCTAATATTTACAATTTATTCTTTAATATTTACACTTTATTCTCTAATATTTAAACTTTATTCTCTTAATATTTACACTTCATTCTCTAATATTTACACTTTATTCTCTTAATATTTACACTTTATTCTTTAATATTTACCCTTTATTCTCTAATATTTACACTTTATTCTCTTAATATTTACACTTTATTCTTTAATATTTACACTTTATTCTCTAATATTTAAACTTTATTCTTTTAATATTTACATTTTATTCTCTAATATTTACATTTTATTCTCTAATATTTACACTTTATTCTGTAATATTTACACTTTATTCTCTAATATTTACACTTTATTCTCTTAATATTTACACTTTATTCTCTAATATTTACACTTTTTTTGTAATATTTAATATTTACACTTTATTCTCTTAATATTTACATTTTATTTTCTAATATTTACACTTTATTCTCTAATATTTACACTTTATTCTCTTAATATTTACACTTTATTCTTTAATATTTACCCTTTATTCTCTAATATTTACACTTTATTCTCTAATATTTACACTTTATTCTCTTAATATTTACACTTTATTTTCTTAATATTTACACTTTATTCTTTTAATATTTACATTTTATTCTCTAATATTTACACTTCATTCTCTAATATTTACACTTTATTCTCTAATATTTACACTTTATTTTGTAATATTTAATATTTACATTTTATTCTCTAATATTTACACTTTATTCTCTTAATATTTACACTTTATTCTCTAATTATTACACTTTTTTTGTAATATTTAATATTTACACTTTATTCTCTTAATATTTACACTTTATTCTCTAATATTTACACTTTTTTTGTAATATTTAATATTTACACTTTATTCTCTTAATATTTACATTTTATTCTCTAATATTTACACTTTATTCTCTAATATTTACACTTTATTCTCTTAATATTTACACTTTATTCTCTAATATTTACACTTTATTCTCTTAATATTTACACTTTATTCCTTAATATTTACACTTTATTCTCTAATATTTACACTTTATTCTCTTAATATTTACACTTTATTCTCTAATATTTACACCTTTTTTGTAATATTTAATATTTACACTTTATTCTCTAATATTTACACTTTATTCTTTAATATTTACACTTTATTCTCTAATATTTACACTTTATTCTCTTAATATTTACACTTTATTCTCTTAATATTTACATTTTATTCTCTAATATTTACACTTTATTCTTTAATATTTACACTTTATTCTCTAATATTTACACTTTATTCTCTTAATATTTACACTTTATTCTCTTAATATTTACATTTTATTCTCTAATATTTACACTTTATTCTTTAATATTTACACTTTATTTTGTAATATTTAATATTTACACTTTATTCTCTAATATTTACACTTTATTCTCTAATATTTACACTTTATTTTGTAATATTTAATATTTACACTTTATTCTCTAATATTTACACTTTATTCTCTTAATATTTACACTTTATTTTCTTAATATTTACACTTTATTCTCTTAATATTTACATTTTATTCTCTAATATTTACACTTTATTCTCTAATATTTACACTTTATTATCTAATATTTACACTTTATTCTCTTAATATTTAAACTTTATTATCTAATATTTACTTTATTCTCTAATATTTACACTTTATTCTTTAATATTTACACTTTATTATCTAATATTTACACTTTATTCTCTAATATTTACACTTTATTCTCTTAATATTTACACTTTATTCTCTTAATATTTACATTTTATTCTCTAATATTTACACTTTATTCTCTAATATTTACACTTTATTCTCTAATATTTACACTTCATTCTCTAATATTTACACTTTATTCTTTAATATTTACACTTTATTCTCTAATATTTACACTTTCTTCTCTAATATTTACTTTATTCTTTAATATTTACACTTTCTTCTCTAATATTTACTTTATTCTTTAATATTTACACTTTATTCTCTAATATTTACACTTTATTCTTTTAATATTTACACTTTATTCTCTAATATTTACACTTTATTCTCTTAATATTTACATTTTATTCTCTAATATTTACACTTTATTCTCTTAATATTTACACTTTATTCTCTAATATTTACACTTTCTTCTCTAATATTTACTTTATTCTTTAATATTTACACTTTCTTCTCTAATATTTACTTTATTCTTTAATATTTACACTTTATTCTCTAATATTTACACTTTATTCTTTTAATATTTACACTTTATTCTCTAATATTTACACTTTATTCTCTTAATATTTACATTTTATTCTCTAATATTTACACTTTATTCTTTTAATATTTACACTTTATTCTCTTAATATTTACACTTTATTCTCTAATATTTACACTTTATTCTCTTAATATTTACACTTTATTCTTTTAATATTTACACTTTTCTCTAATATTTACATTTTATTCTCTTAATATTTACACTTTATTCTCTTAATATTTACACTTTATTCTCTAATATTTACACTTTATTCTCTTAATATTTACACTTTATTCTCTAATATTTACAGTTTATTCTCTTAATATTTATACTTTATTCTCTAATATTTACACTTTATTTTGTAATATTTAATATTTACACTTCATTCTCTAATATTTACACTTTATTCTTTAATATTTACACTTTATTCTCTAATATTTACACTTTCTTCTCTAATATTTACTTTATTCTTTAATATTTACACTTTATTCTCTAATATTTACATTTTATTCTCTAATATTTACACTTTATTCTTTTAATATTTACACTTTATTCTCTAATATTTACACTTTATTCTCTTAATATTTACATTTTATTCTCTAATATTTACACTTTATTCTTTTAATATTTACACTTTATTCTCTTAATATTTACACTTTATTCTCTAATATTTACATTTTATTCTCTTAATATTTACACTTTATTCTTTTAATATTTACACTTTATTCTCTAATATTTAAACTTTATTCTTTTAATATTTACATTTTATTCTCTAATATTTACATTTTATTCTCTAATATTTACACTTTATTCTTTAATATTTACACTCTTTTCTTTAATATTTACACTTTATTCTCTAATATTTACACTTTATTCTCTAATATTTACAATTTATTCTTTAATATTTACACTTTATTCTCTAATATTTAAACTTTATTCTCTTAATATTTACACTTCATTCTCTAATATTTACACTTTATTCTCTTAATATTTACACTTTATTCTTTAATATTTACCCTTTATTCTCTAATATTTACACTTTATTCTCTTAATATTTACACTTTATTCTTTAATATTTACACTTTATTCTCTAATATTTAAACTTTATTCTTTTAATATTTACATTTTATTCTCTAATATTTACATTTTATTCTCTAATATTTACACTTTATTCTGTAATATTTACACTTTATTCTCTAATATTTACACTTTATTCTCTTAATATTTACACTTTATTCTCTAATATTTACACTTTTTTTGTAATATTTAATATTTACACTTTATTCTCTTAATATTTACATTTTATTTTCTAATATTTACACTTTATTCTCTAATATTTACACTTTATTCTCTTAATATTTACACTTTATTCTTTAATATTTACCCTTTATTCTCTAATATTTACACTTTATTCTCTAATATTTACACTTTATTCTCTTAATATTTACACTTTATTTTCTTAATATTTACACTTTATTCTTTTAATATTTACATTTTATTCTCTAATATTTACACTTCATTCTCTAATATTTACACTTTATTCTCTAATATTTACACTTTATTTTGTAATATTTAATATTTACATTTTATTCTCTAATATTTACACTTTATTCTCTTAATATTTACACTTTATTCTCTAATTATTACACTTTTTTTGTAATATTTAATATTTACACTTTATTCTCTTAATATTTACACTTTATTCTCTAATATTTACACTTTTTTTGTAATATTTAATATTTACACTTTATTCTCTTAATATTTACATTTTATTCTCTAATATTTACACTTTATTCTCTAATATTTACACTTTATTCTCTTAATATTTACACTTTATTCTCTAATATTTACACTTTATTCTCTTAATATTTACACTTTATTCCTTAATATTTACACTTTATTCTCTAATATTTACACTTTATTCTCTTAATATTTACACTTTATTCTCTAATATTTACACCTTTTTTGTAATATTTAATATTTACACTTTATTCTCTAATATTTACACTTTTTTTGTAATATTTAATATTTACACTTTATTCTCTTAATATTTACATTTTATTCTCTAATATTTACACTTTATTCTCTAATATTTACACTTTATTTTCTTAATATTTACACTTTATTCTCTTAATATTTACATTTTATTCTCTAATATTTACACTTTATTCTCTAATATTTACACTTTATTATCTAATATTTACACTTTATTCTCTTAATATTTAAACTTTATTATCTAATATTTACTTTATTCTCTAATATTTACACTTTATTCTTTAATATTTACACTTTATTATCTAATATTTACACTTTATTCTCTAATATTTACACTTTATTCTCTAATATTTACACTTTATTCTTTAATATTTACACTTTATTCTTTTAATATTTACACTTTATTCTCTAATATTTACATTTTATTCTCTAATATTTACACTTTTTTCTTTTAATATTTACACTTTATTCTCTAATATTTACATTTTATTCTCTAATATTTACACTTTATTCTTTAATATTTACACTTTATTTTCTAATATTTACACTTTATTCTCTTAATATTTACACTTTATTCTCTTAATATTTACATTTTATTCTCTAATATTTACACTTTATTCTCTAATATTTACACTTTATTCTCTAATATTTACACTTTATTTTGTATTATTTAATATTTACACTTCATTCTCTAATATTTACACTTTATTCTCTAATATTTACACTTTATTTTGTAATATTTAATATTTACACTTTATTCTCTTAATATTTACATTTTATTCTCTAATATTTACACTTTATTCTCTTAATATTTACACTTTATTCTCTAATATTTACATTTTATTCTCTAATATTTACACTTTATTCTCTTAATATTTACACTTTATTCTTTTAATATTTACACTTTATTCTTTAATATTTACACTTTATTCTCTAATATTTACACTTTATTCTCTAATATTTACACTTTATTCTCTTAATATTTACACTTTATTCTCTAATATTTACACTTTATTTTGTATTATTTAATATTTACACTTTATTCTCTAATATTTACACTTTATTTTGTAATATTTAATATTTACACTTTATTCTCTTAATATTTACATTTTATTCTCTAATATTTACACTTTATTCTTTAATATTTACACTTTATTCTCTTAATATTTACACTTTATTCTCTAATATTTACACTTTATTCTCTAATATTTACACTTTATTCTCTTAATATTTATACTTTATTCTCTAATATTTACACTTTATTTTGTAATATTTAATATTTACACTTCATTCTCTAATATTTACACTTTATTCTTTAATATTTACACTTTATTCTCTAATATTTACACTTTCTTCTCTAATATTTACTTTATTCTTTAATATTTACACTTTATTCTCTAATATTTACACTTTATTCTTTTAATATTTACACTTTATTCTCTAATATTTACACTTTATTCTCTTAATATTTACATTTTATTCTCTAATATTTACACTTTATTCTCTTAATATTTACACTTTATTCTCTAATATTTACAGTTTATTCTCTTAATATTTATACTTTATTCTCTAATATTTACACTTTATTTTGTAATATTTAATATTTACACTTCATTCTCTAATATTTACACTTTATTCTTTAATATTTACACTTTATTCTCTAATATTTACACTTTCTTCTCTAATATTTACTTTATTCTTTAATATTTACACTTTATTCTCTAATATTTACATTTTATTCTCTAATATTTACACTTTATTCTTTTAATATTTACACTTTATTCTCTAATATTTACACTTTATTCTCTTAATATTTACATTTTATTCTCTAATATTTACACTTTATTCTTTTAATATTTACACTTTATTCTCTTAATATTTACACTTTATTCTCTAATATTTACATTTTATTCTCTTAATATTTACACTTTATTCTTTTAATATTTACACTTTATTCTCTAATATTTAAACTTTATTCTTTTAATATTTACATTTTATTCTCTAATATTTACATTTTATTCTCTAATATTTACACTTTATTCTCTAATATTTACACTTTATTCTCTAATATTTACACTTTATTCTTTAATATTTACACTCTTTTCTTTAATATTTACACTTTATTCTCTAATATTTACACTTTATTCTCTAATATTTACAATTTATTTTTAATATTTACACTTTATTCTCTAATATTTAAACTTTATTCTCTTAATATTTACACTTCATTCTCTAATATTTACACTTTATTCTCTTAATATTTACACTTTATTCTTTAATATTTACCCTTTATTCTCTAATATTTACACTTTATTCTCTTAATATTTACACTTTATTCTTTAATATTTACACTTTATTCTCTAATATTTAAACTTTATTCTTTTAATATTTACATTTTATTCTCTAATATTTACATTTTATTCTCTAATATTTACACTTTATTCTGTAATATTTACACTTTATTCTCTAATATTTACACTTTATTCTCTTAATATTTACACTTTATTCTCTAATATTTACACTTTTTTTGTAATATTTAATATTTACACTTTATTCTCTTAATATTTACATTTTATTCTCTAATATTTACACTTTATTCTCTAATATTTACACTTTATTCTGTTAATATTTACACTTTATTCTTTAATATTTACCCTTTATTCTCTAATATTTACACTTTATTCTCTTAATATTTACATTTTATTTTCTAATATTTACACTTTATTCTCTAATATTTACACTTTATTCTTTAATATTTACCCTTTATTCTCTAATATTTACACTTTATTCTCTTAATATTTACATTTTATTCTCTAATATTTACACTTTATTCTCTAATATTTACACTTTATTCTCTAATATTTACACTTTATTCTCTTAATATTTACACTTTATTCTCTTAATATTTACATTTTATTCTCTAATATTTACACTTTATTCTCTAATATTTACACTTTATTATCTAATATTTACACTTTATTCTCTTAATACTTACACTTTATTCTTTAATATTTACACTTTTTTCTCTTAATATTTAAACTTTATTCTCTTAATATTTAAACTTTATTATCTAATATTTACTTTATTCTCTAATATTTACACTTTATTCTCTTAATATTTACACTTTATTCTCTAATATTTACATTTTAATCTCTAATATTTACACTTTATTCTCTTAATATTTACACTTTATTCTCTAATATTTACACTTTATTCTCTAATATTTACATTTTATTCTTTAATATTTACACTTTATTATCTAATATTTACACTTTATTCTCTAATATTTACACTTTATTCTCTTAATACTTACACTTTATTCTTTAATATTTACACTTTTTTCTCTTAATATTTAAACTTTATTCTCTTAATATTTAAACTTTATTATCTAATATTTACTTTATTCTCTAATATTTACACTTTATTCTCTTAATATTTACACTTTATTCTCTTCATATTTACCCTTTATTCTCTAATATTTACACTTTATTCTTTAATATTTACCCTTTATTCTCTAATATTTACACTTTATTCTCTTAATATTTACACTTTATTCTTTAATATTTACACTTTATTCTCTTATATTTAAACTTTATTCTTTTAATATTTACATTTTATTCTCTAATATTTACATTTTATTCTCTAATATTTACACTTTATTCTGTAATATTTACACTTTATTCTCTAATATTTACACTTTATTCTCTTAATATTTACACTTTATTCTCTAATATTTACACTTTTTTTGTAATATTTAATATTTACACTTTATTCTCTTAATATTTACATTTTATTCTCTAATATTTACACTTTATTCTCTAATATTTACACTTTATTCTGTTAATATTTACACTTTATTCTTTAATATTTACCCTTTATTCTCTAATATTTACACTTTATTCTCTTAATATTTACATTTTATTTTCTAATATTTACACTTTATTCTCTAATATTTACACTTTATTCTTTAATATTTACCCTTTATTCTCTAATATTTACACTTTATTCTCTTAATATTTACATTTTATTCTCTAATATTTACACTTTATTCTCTAATATTTACACTTTATTCTCTAATATTTACACTTTATTCTCTTAATATTTACACTTTATTCTCTTAATATTTACATTTTATTCTCTAATATTTACACTTTATTCTCTAATATTTACACTTTATTATCTAATATTTACACTTTATTCTCTTAATACTTACACTTTATTCTTTAATATTTACACTTTTTTCTCTTAATATTTAAACTTTATTCTCTTAATATTTAAACTTTATTATCTAATATTTACTTTATTCTCTAATATTTACACTTTATTCTCTTAATATTTACACTTTATTCTCTAATATTTACATTTTAATCTCTAATATTTACACTTTATTCTCTTAATATTTACACTTTATTCTCTAATATTTACACTTTATTCTCTAATATTTACATTTTATTCTTTAATATTTACACTTTATTATCTAATATTTACACTTTATTCTCTAATATTTACACTTTATTCTCTTAATACTTACACTTTATTCTTTAATATTTACACTTTTTTCTCTTAATATTTAAACTTTATTCTCTTAATATTTAAACTTTATTATCTAATATTTACTTTATTCTCTAATATTTACACTTTATTCTCTTAATATTTACACTTTATTCTCTTCATATTTACCCTTTATTCTCTAATATTTACACTTTATTCTTTAATATTTATACTTTATTCTCTAATATTTACACTTTATTCTCTTAATATTTACACTTTATTCTCTTAATATTTACATTTTATTCTCTAATATTTACACTTTATTTTCTAATATTTACACTTTATTCTTTAATATTTACACTTTATTTTGTATTATTTAATATTTACACTTTATTCTCTAATATTTACACTTTATTCTCTTAATATTTACACTTTATTCTCTAATATTTACACTTTATTCTCTAATATTTACACTTTATTCTTTAATATTTACACTTTATTCTCTAATATTTACACTTTATTCTCTAATATTTACACTTTATTTTGTATTATTTATTATTTACACTTTATTTTGTATTATTTAATATTTACACTTTATTCTCTAATATTTACACTTTATTCTCTAATATTTACACTTTATTTTGTAATATTTAATATTTACACTTTATTCTCTTAATATTTACATTTTATTCTCTAATATTTACACTTTATTCTCTTAATATTTACACTTTATTCTCTAATATTTGCATTTTATTCTCTAATATTTACACTTTATTCTCTTAATATTTACACTTTATTCTCTAATATTTACACTTTATTCTCTTAATATTTACACTTTATTCTTTTAATATTTACACTTTATTCTTTAATATTGACACTTTATTCTCTAATATTTACACTTTATTCTCTAATATTTACACTTTATTCTCTTAATATTTACACTTTATTCTCTAATATTTACACTTTATTCTCTAATATTTACACTTTATTTTGTAATATTTAATATTTACACTTTATTCTCTTAATATTTACATTTTATTCTCTAATATTTACACTTTATTCTCTTAATATTTACACTTTATTCTCTAATATTTGCATTTTATTCTCTAATATTTACACTTTATTCTCTTAATATTTACACTTTATTCTCTAATATTTACACTTTATTCTCTTAATATTTACACTTTATTCTTTTAATATTTACACTTTATTCTTTAATATTGACACTTTATTCTCTAATATTTACACTTTATTCTCTAATATTTACACTTTATTCTCTTAATATTTACATTTTATTCTCTAATATTTACACTTTATTCTTTAATATTTACACTTTATTCTTTAATATTTACACTTTATTCTCTAATATTTACACTTTATTCTCTAATATTTACACTTTATTCTCTTAATATTTACACTTTATTCTTTAATATTGACACTTTATTCTCTAATATTTACACTTTATTCTCTAATATTTACACTTTATTCTCTTAATATTTACACTTTATTCTCTAATATTTACACTTTATTCTCTTAATATTTACATTTTATTCTCTAATATTTACACTTTATTCTTTAATATTTACACTTTATTTTGTATTATTTAATATTTACACTTTATTCTCTAATATTTACACTTTATTCTCTAATATTTACACTTTATTCTTTAATATTTACACTTTATTCTCTAATATTTACACTTTATTCTCTTAATATTTAGTTTATTCTGTAATATTTACACTTTATTCTCTTAATATTTACACTTTATTCTTTTAATATTTACACTTTATTCTCTAATATTTAAACTTTATTCTTTTAATATTTACATTTTATTCTCTAATATTTACACTTTATTCTCTTAATATTTACACTTTATTCTCTAATATTTACATTTTATTCTCTAATATTTACACTTTATTCTCTAATATTGACACTTTCTTCTCTTAATATTTACATTTTATTCTCTAATATTTACACTTTATTCTCTTAATATTTAAACTTTATTCTCTTAATATTTAAACTTTATTATCTAATATTTACTTTATTTTCTTAATATTTACACTTTATTCTCTTCATATTTACACTTTATTCTCTAATATTTACACTTTATTCTTTAATATTTACACTTTATTCTCTTCATATTTACACTTTATTCTCTAATATTTACACTTTATTCTCTAATATTTACACTTTATTCTTTAATATTTACACTTTATTCTCTAATATTTACACTTTATTCTCTTAATATTTACACTTTATTCTCTTAATATTTACATTTTATTCTCTAATATTTACACTTTATTCTCTAATATTTACACTTTATTCTCTAATATTTACACTTTATTCTTTAATATTTACACTTTATTCTCTAATATTTAATATTTACACTTTATTCTCTAATATTTACATTTTATTCTCTTAATATTTACACTTTATTCTTTAATATTTACACTTTATTCTCTAATATTTACACTTTATTCTTTAATATTTACACTTTATTCTCTAATATTTACACTTTATTCTTTTAATATTTACACTTTATTCTCTAATATTTACACTTTATTCTCTTAATATTTACATTTTATTCTCTAATATTTACACTTTATTCTCTTAATATTTACACTTTATTCTCTTAATATTTACACTTTATTCTCTAATATTTACACTTTATTCTCTTAATATTTACACTTTATTCTCTAATATTTACAGTTTATTCTCTTAATATTTATACTTTATTCTCTAATATTTACACTTTATTTTGTAATATTTAATATTTACACTTCATTCTCTAATATTTACACTTTATTCTTTAATATTTACACTTTATTCTCTAATATTTACACTTTCTTCTCTAATATTTACTTTATTCTTTAATATTTACACTTTATTCTCTAATATTTACATTTTATTCTCTAATATTTACACTTTATTCTTTTAATATTTACACTTTATTCTCTAATATTTACACTTTATTCTCTTAATATTTACATTTTATTCTCTAATATTTACACTTTATTCTTTTAATATTTACACTTTATTCTCTTAATATTTACACTTTATTCTCTAATATTTACATTTTATTCTCTTAATATTTACACTTTATTCTTTTAATATTTACACTTTATTCTCTAATATTTAAACTTTATTCTTTTAATATTTACATTTTATTCTCTAATATTTACATTTTATTCTCTAATATTTACACTTTCTTCTCTAATATTTACACTTTATTCTCTAATATTTACACTTTATTCTTTAATATTTACACTCTTTTCTTTAATATTTACACTTTATTCTCTAATATTTACACTTTATTCTCTAATATTTACAATTTATTCTTTAATATTTACACTTTATTCTCTAATATTTAAACTTTATTATCTTAATATTTACACTTCATTCTCTAATATTTACACTTTATTCTCTTAATATTTACACTTTATTCTTTAATATTTACCCTTGTCAGGATTGTGTGCTGCGGTACTGCCTTCTACTGCTTCTCTGTTGCAGCACACTCCTGAGCACCCTGATTGCTGATCATCTTCACCTGTGCCTGATGAGTTGTTCTATTTAAGCTGTGTGCTTACTCACATCCAGTGCCAGATTGTCCCTTTGCTACACCCTGTTAAGCTCCTTCCAGCTTGTTCTCGTGCATTGTGTTTTTGGCTTTCTGACCCACGCTCGTCTCACCTGTAAGTACCTAACCAGCTGCTTGACGTCCTCAGCAGTAGTTGTATTTTCGGTACTTCTGCTAGTTTTTGTTAGCAGCTCTTTTCGTTACGTGCCTGTATTTTTCCCTGCTCAGCTCTCCGTGCTAGCAGTGTTTTTCGTTACTATTCCCGCGACTAGGTCCGGAGGTATTTTTGTTGTACTTTTTTCCTTGTGTTGTTTTCGTACCTTTTGTTATCCATTTTGTATTAAAGACTTTTTCTGTTACACGTATTTGACTCTGCATTTTTGGGTTCCTGTATCACGGCCTTGGCCGTTCCTAACAGAACAATCTGGCCAAACATGGAATCCGCAGAGTTCGCACATATCAAGGCCGCATTATCCCAACAAGGTGCGCTGGTCGGCAGCCATGAGCAATCCCTCCGGGGAGTTATGGAGTCCCTGGCTGCCCTCGCCACTAGCATTAGTGCTATTGAGCAGCATCTGGGACTTGGCGCTCACCCAGGACAGTCGGAGGGTGCAGCTCCCTCATCAGAGGTTGTTCGAATCGCACCTGCTGCCAGCAGCAGTAATAGTCGCGAGCCTAGCCTCCCACCCCCCCCACGCTTTTCAGGGGAATCTATGGATTGCAGACAATTTTTACACCAGTGTACCCTGATTTTTGACCAACAACCCAGCACTTACTATTCCGACCAGGCCAAGATAGCGTTTATAATGAGCTTACTTACTGATAAAGCGGCAGCGTGGGCTATAGCGGTGAGCAAAGCTAAGCCGGAATTGCGCACCTCCTATTCCGTCTTTTTGGAGGAGCTACGACAGGTCTTCGATCACCCTATCCGTAGTAGGGAGGCCGGTAACCAATTGTTGGACCTACGACAGGGCAAACGCTCGGTAGCGGCTTTTTCGGTGGACTTTAGGGTGCTGGCGGCAGAAAGCCGATATGACGAGGAGGCGCTCCGCGGAATATTTCGCAAGGCTCTTGACGAGCGGATTAAGGATGAACTGGCGGTGAGGGAGTTCACCACCACGCTCAACGAGCTTATCGACCTAGCCATACGGCTGGATAATCGCCTCCGGGAACGTGATCGTGAACGGAGTGAGGGACTACCTGCAGGATCAGCCAAGAACCACCGTCAGGAGACTCGGCTGATACCACTAACACCTGGAACCAGCGGAACAGAGGGAGTCCCATCTACGGCGGCCACCGAGGATTTTGCGGAACCGATGCAACTGGGGGGAAGACGCCTGTCTGCTGCAGAGAGGTCACGCAGGCTACGACTCCGCCTTTGCCTGTACTGCGGCGAGCCCAACCACACCATCAGCAGATGTCCAGCGCGCCCGACACGCCGCTCCGGATTCCCTCCTGACGTCATTAAGGAGACTGGAGCAGGATCGACCTCCGTATCCAAGTCAAGGGAGAGTCAGCCTGCTCAGGGCCAGTGTGAGTATGCTGAGATGCCTCCGGCGTCAGCTCCAACTCCAGCAGTCTTTAAGAGACTACAGGTGACGGGACTCATTACGGGAGGGGGCGTCAATGTTCAGGTTTCCGCATTAGTAGATTCGGGGGCGGATGATTGCTTTATTGACTCTAATTTTGTTAAGAAACATGGCATTCAGGGGGTTGAGTTGAGGGACCATAAGGAGGTCCACTCACTGGATGGACGTCCCTTGGCGGTAGTCACTCATAGAACCGTTCCGTTATCCCTTCAGTTGTCCGGCAACCACCATGAGTCCATTAGTTTTTTTATCGCTCCGTCTCAATCCGCACCCGTAGTTTTGGGTCTCACTTGGCTGCAAATTCATAACCCGATGGTGGATTGGACGAGGGGACAGATAATCAATTGGAGTAGCCATTGTTTTGCTAATTGCTTACGTTCCGCGGTACCCACAGTTTCTGGTAAGCCTAACAGCCCTGAGAATATTGACGTTACCGGTGTTCCTGACATCTATCATGATCTCCGCATGGTTTTTAGCAAGGATAGAGCTCAGAGTTTACCCCCCCATCGTCCATATGACTGCGCTATCGAACTCCTCCCGGGAGCACCGTTACCCAATGCTAGACTTTATAGCATCTCTGGACCCGAGCAACTTGCTCTCAAGGAATACATTGCGTCCTCTCTGGCTGCCGGACTTATTCGCCCCTCGTCCTCTCCACTGGGGGCCGGTTTTTTCTTCGTCGAGAAGAAAGATAAGTCGCTGCGGCCTTGTATTGATTTTCGCGGCCTTAATGACATTACCGTTAAGAACCGTTACCCGCTTCCTCTCATGGACTCCGCCTTTTCGTCCCTTCATTCGGCCAAGATTTTTTCCAAACTCGACCTTAGGAATGCTTACCACTTGGTTCGTATTAGAGAGGGGGACGAGTGGAAGACGGCCTTTAATACACCGCTCGGTCACTTCGAGTACCTCGTTATGCCCTTCGGCCTCACCAATGCACCCGCTGTATTCCAGAGTTTAATAAATGATATTCTTAGGGATATGATTAACCACTGCTGCTTTGTTTATCTAGATGACATCCTGATCTTTTCTAATTCCCTTCAGGAGCATGTCCAGCACGTACGCTGCATCCTTCAGCGGTTGTTGGAGAATCGCCTTTTTGTCAAAGCGGAGAAGTGCGAGTTTCATACCACATCGGTGTCCTTTTTAGGGTTCATAGTGGAGAAGGACAAGTTAAGAGCCAATCCCGCCAAGATCCAGGCGGTGGTCGATTGGCCTTCTCCCAAATCAAGGAAGCACTTGCAGAGGTTCTTGGGGTTCGCGAACTTCTACCGGAAGTTCATTCGTAATTTCAGCATAAAGGCAGAACCCCTGACAAGGCTTACATCAGTAAAAGTTCCCTTTGTTTGGTCTCCTGAAGCTGAGAAAGCGTTTACCAAGCTTAAAACACTGTTTACGTCTGCCCCTGTCCTTACTCACCCTGATCCTGCCTTGCAGTTTATCGTTGAGGTTGATGCCTCGGATACGGGAGTGGGGGCGGTTCTATCCCAGCGCTCACCAGTCGACCAGAAGCTGCACCCGTGTGCCTTTTTCTCACGTCGCCTCACCTCGGCAGAGAGAAATTATGATGTGGGTAATCGGGAACTGCTGGCCATTGTGCTTGCGCTGCGGGAGTGGAGACATTGGCTGGAGGGTGCAGCCCAGCCGTTGGTAGTTATTACGGACCACAAGAACTTGGCATATATACGCTCAGCGCACAGACTCAACTCTCGCCAAGCCAGATGGTCACTGTTCTTAACAAGGTTTAATTTCTCTATCACTTACAGACCTGGATCACGGAATATTAAGCCTGATGCATTATCAAGGATCTTTTCCCCGGTGGAGTCGAACTCACCACCGGAGACCATCGTACCTGTCGCCCGGATACTCGGCGCTCTCCAGTGGGAGGTGGAGAGGAGGGTCTCTGAGGCGGCGGAGGAGACGGAACTACCAGAGGGGTGCCCTGAGGGGAAATTGTTTGTTCCCGAACGACTCAGATCCGAGGTGCTGCTGTGGGGTCACTCGTCGAAGATTGCCTGCCACCCGGGGATTCGACGAACTCTATTCCTGGTCTCCCAAAGGTTCTGGTGGCCTACCATGACAGCCGACGTTAAGAAGTTTGTCGCCGCCTGCTCCGTCTGCGCCAGAGGTAAAGCTTCCCATCGCCCTCCTGCCGGTTTGCTTCAGCCGTTACCTGTCCCTGGTCGGCCATGGTCCCACATCGCAATGGACTTCATCACTGGATTACCCTCGTCATATGGCCGGACCGTCATACTGAATATCGTAGACAGGTTTTCTAAGATGGCGCATTTTGTGTCGCTCCCCAAGTTGCCCACGGCCCTGGAAACAGCTAAACTGTTGGTGAGGCACGTTTTTCGCCTACACGGGATACCTACAGACATTGTTTCGGACAGAGGGCCTCAGTTTGCGTCAAGAGTTTGGCGGGCATTTAATAAGGCATTGGGGGCGACCGTTAGTCTCTCTTCTGGATACCACCCACAGTCCAACGGCCAGACGGAGCGGGCCAATCAGGACTTGGAAGCAGCACTTAGGTGCGTTTGTCATCGACACCCCTCCTCCTGGTCAACCCACCTCCCTTGGATTGAGTATGCCCACAACTCGTTACCCTGCTCGGCGACAGGTATGTCACCCTTCAAGACTGTGTTTGGTTACCAGCCCCCGCTTTTTCCCTCCCAGGAAGCAGAGATTACCGTCCCGGCTGTTCACGTACACCTTCGACGCGCCCGACGCATTTGGCGAGAGACCCGGGCTGCATTAACACGAACAGCAGAACACAACCGTCGGATTGCTGACAGGCACCGGGTTCCCGCACCTGATTACCAGCCTGGGATGGAGGTATGGCTGTCTTCTAAAGACCTTCCGCTGGCAGGGACCTCTCGGAAACTGGCTCCAAGGTTCGTGGGACCTTACAAGATCAAAACAATAGTCAACAAGTCAGCTGTCAAGCTGGAGCTTCCACCGGCTCTTAAAGTCCACCCAGTCTTCCACGTCTCCTGCATCAAGCCTGTCGCTACCAGTCCACTGTGCCCTTCGGTCGAGGCTCCACCCCCGCCCCGCATCATCGACGGCCAGCCCGCGTATACGGTGAGAGCCCTATTAGATTCGAGAAGAAGGGGGAGGGGGGTGCAGTATTTGGTCGACTGGGAGGGATATGGACCAGAAGAGCGCTCCTGGGTCGCCTGCTCCCGTATCCTGGATCCCTCCCTCATTTCCGACTTCCACTCCGCTCACCCCAATAAACCAGGTAGGCCGCCAGGGGGCGTCTTATAAAAGGGGGGGATACTGTCAGGATTGTGTGCTGCGGTACTGCCTTCTACTGCTTCTCTGTTGCAGCACACTCCTGAGCACCCTGATTGCTGATCATCTTCACCTGTGCCTGATGAGTTGTTCTATTTAAGCTGTGTGCTTACTCACATCCAGTGCCAGATTGTCCCTTTGCTACACCCTGTTAAGCTCCTTCCAGCTTGTTCTCGTGCATTGTGTTTTTGGCTTTCTGACCCACGCTCGTCTCACCTGTAAGTACCTAACCAGCTGCTTGACGTCCTCAGCAGTAGTTGTATTTTCGGTACTTCTGCTAGTTTTTGTTAGCAGCTCTTTTCGTTACGTGCCTGTATTTTTCCCTGCTCAGCTCTCCGTGCTAGCAGTGTTTTTCGTTACTATTCCCGCGACTAGGTCCGGAGGTATTTTTGTTGTACTTTTTTCCTTGTGTTGTTTTCGTACCTTTTGTTATCCATTTTGTATTAAAGACTTTTTCTGTTACACGTATTTGACTCTGCATTTTTGGGTTCCTGTATCACGGCCTTGGCCGTTCCTAACAGAACAATCTGGCCAAACATGGAATCCGCAGAGTTCGCACATATCAAGGCCGCATTATCCCAACAAGGTGCGCTGGTCGGCAGCCATGAGCAATCCCTCCGGGGAGTTATGGAGTCCCTGGCTGCCCTCGCCACTAGCATTAGTGCTATTGAGCAGCATCTGGGACTTGGCGCTCACCCAGGACAGTCGGAGGGTGCAGCTCCCTCATCAGAGGTTGTTCGAATCGCACCTGCTGCCAGCAGCAGTAATAGTCGCGAGCCTAGCCTCCCACCCCCCCCACGCTTTTCAGGGGAATCTATGGATTGCAGACAATTTTTACACCAGTGTACCCTGATTTTTGACCAACAACCCAGCACTTACTATTCCGACCAGGCCAAGATAGCGTTTATAATGAGCTTACTTACTGATAAAGCGGCAGCGTGGGCTATAGCGGTGAGCAAAGCTAAGCCGGAATTGCGCACCTCCTATTCCGTCTTTTTGGAGGAGCTACGACAGGTCTTCGATCACCCTATCCGTAGTAGGGAGGCCGGTAACCAATTGTTGGACCTACGACAGGGCAAACGCTCGGTAGCGGCTTTTTCGGTGGACTTTAGGGTGCTGGCGGCAGAAAGCCGATATGACGAGGAGGCGCTCCGCGGAATATTTCGCAAGGCTCTTGACGAGCGGATTAAGGATGAACTGGCGGTGAGGGAGTTCACCACCACGCTCAACGAGCTTATCGACCTAGCCATACGGCTGGATAATCGCCTCCGGGAACGTGATCGTGAACGGAGTGAGGGACTACCTGCAGGATCAGCCAAGAACCACCGTCAGGAGACTCGGCTGATACCACTAACACCTGGAACCAGCGGAACAGAGGGAGTCCCATCTACGGCGGCCACCGAGGATTTTGCGGAACCGATGCAACTGGGGGGAAGACGCCTGTCTGCTGCAGAGAGGTCACGCAGGCTACGACTCCGCCTTTGCCTGTACTGCGGCGAGCCCAACCACACCATCAGCAGATGTCCAGCGCGCCCGACACGCCGCTCCGGATTCCCTCCTGACGTCATTAAGGAGACTGGAGCAGGATCGACCTCCGTATCCAAGTCAAGGGAGAGTCAGCCTGCTCAGGGCCAGTGTGAGTATGCTGAGATGCCTCCGGCGTCAGCTCCAACTCCAGCAGTCTTTAAGAGACTACAGGTGACGGGACTCATTACGGGAGGGGGCGTCAATGTTCAGGTTTCCGCATTAGTAGATTCGGGGGCGGATGATTGCTTTATTGACTCTAATTTTGTTAAGAAACATGGCATTCAGGGGGTTGAGTTGAGGGACCATAAGGAGGTCCACTCACTGGATGGACGTCCCTTGGCGGTAGTCACTCATAGAACCGTTCCGTTATCCCTTCAGTTGTCCGGCAACCACCATGAGTCCATTAGTTTTTTTATCGCTCCGTCTCAATCCGCACCCGTAGTTTTGGGTCTCACTTGGCTGCAAATTCATAACCCGATGGTGGATTGGACGAGGGGACAGATAATCAATTGGAGTAGCCATTGTTTTGCTAATTGCTTACGTTCCGCGGTACCCACAGTTTCTGGTAAGCCTAACAGCCCTGAGAATATTGACGTTACCGGTGTTCCTGACATCTATCATGATCTCCGCATGGTTTTTAGCAAGGATAGAGCTCAGAGTTTACCCCCCCATCGTCCATATGACTGCGCTATCGAACTCCTCCCGGGAGCACCGTTACCCAATGCTAGACTTTATAGCATCTCTGGACCCGAGCAACTTGCTCTCAAGGAATACATTGCGTCCTCTCTGGCTGCCGGACTTATTCGCCCCTCGTCCTCTCCACTGGGGGCCGGTTTTTTCTTCGTCGAGAAGAAAGATAAGTCGCTGCGGCCTTGTATTGATTTTCGCGGCCTTAATGACATTACCGTTAAGAACCGTTACCCGCTTCCTCTCATGGACTCCGCCTTTTCGTCCCTTCATTCGGCCAAGATTTTTTCCAAACTCGACCTTAGGAATGCTTACCACTTGGTTCGTATTAGAGAGGGGGACGAGTGGAAGACGGCCTTTAATACACCGCTCGGTCACTTCGAGTACCTCGTTATGCCCTTCGGCCTCACCAATGCACCCGCTGTATTCCAGAGTTTAATAAATGATATTCTTAGGGATATGATTAACCACTGCTGCTTTGTTTATCTAGATGACATCCTGATCTTTTCTAATTCCCTTCAGGAGCATGTCCAGCACGTACGCTGCATCCTTCAGCGGTTGTTGGAGAATCGCCTTTTTGTCAAAGCGGAGAAGTGCGAGTTTCATACCACATCGGTGTCCTTTTTAGGGTTCATAGTGGAGAAGGACAAGTTAAGAGCCAATCCCGCCAAGATCCAGGCGGTGGTCGATTGGCCTTCTCCCAAATCAAGGAAGCACTTGCAGAGGTTCTTGGGGTTCGCGAACTTCTACCGGAAGTTCATTCGTAATTTCAGCATAAAGGCAGAACCCCTGACAAGGCTTACATCAGTAAAAGTTCCCTTTGTTTGGTCTCCTGAAGCTGAGAAAGCGTTTACCAAGCTTAAAACACTGTTTACGTCTGCCCCTGTCCTTACTCACCCTGATCCTGCCTTGCAGTTTATCGTTGAGGTTGATGCCTCGGATACGGGAGTGGGGGCGGTTCTATCCCAGCGCTCACCAGTCGACCAGAAGCTGCACCCGTGTGCCTTTTTCTCACGTCGCCTCACCTCGGCAGAGAGAAATTATGATGTGGGTAATCGGGAACTGCTGGCCATTGTGCTTGCGCTGCGGGAGTGGAGACATTGGCTGGAGGGTGCAGCCCAGCCGTTGGTAGTTATTACGGACCACAAGAACTTGGCATATATACGCTCAGCGCACAGACTCAACTCTCGCCAAGCCAGATGGTCACTGTTCTTAACAAGGTTTAATTTCTCTATCACTTACAGACCTGGATCACGGAATATTAAGCCTGATGCATTATCAAGGATCTTTTCCCCGGTGGAGTCGAACTCACCACCGGAGACCATCGTACCTGTCGCCCGGATACTCGGCGCTCTCCAGTGGGAGGTGGAGAGGAGGGTCTCTGAGGCGGCGGAGGAGACGGAACTACCAGAGGGGTGCCCTGAGGGGAAATTGTTTGTTCCCGAACGACTCAGATCCGAGGTGCTGCTGTGGGGTCACTCGTCGAAGATTGCCTGCCACCCGGGGATTCGACGAACTCTATTCCTGGTCTCCCAAAGGTTCTGGTGGCCTACCATGACAGCCGACGTTAAGAAGTTTGTCGCCGCCTGCTCCGTCTGCGCCAGAGGTAAAGCTTCCCATCGCCCTCCTGCCGGTTTGCTTCAGCCGTTACCTGTCCCTGGTCGGCCATGGTCCCACATCGCAATGGACTTCATCACTGGATTACCCTCGTCATATGGCCGGACCGTCATACTGAATATCGTAGACAGGTTTTCTAAGATGGCGCATTTTGTGTCGCTCCCCAAGTTGCCCACGGCCCTGGAAACAGCTAAACTGTTGGTGAGGCACGTTTTTCGCCTACACGGGATACCTACAGACATTGTTTCGGACAGAGGGCCTCAGTTTGCGTCAAGAGTTTGGCGGGCATTTAATAAGGCATTGGGGGCGACCGTTAGTCTCTCTTCTGGATACCACCCACAGTCCAACGGCCAGACGGAGCGGGCCAATCAGGACTTGGAAGCAGCACTTAGGTGCGTTTGTCATCGACACCCCTCCTCCTGGTCAACCCACCTCCCTTGGATTGAGTATGCCCACAACTCGTTACCCTGCTCGGCGACAGGTATGTCACCCTTCAAGACTGTGTTTGGTTACCAGCCCCCGCTTTTTCCCTCCCAGGAAGCAGAGATTACCGTCCCGGCTGTTCACGTACACCTTCGACGCGCCCGACGCATTTGGCGAGAGACCCGGGCTGCATTAACACGAACAGCAGAACACAACCGTCGGATTGCTGACAGGCACCGGGTTCCCGCACCTGATTACCAGCCTGGGATGGAGGTATGGCTGTCTTCTAAAGACCTTCCGCTGGCAGGGACCTCTCGGAAACTGGCTCCAAGGTTCGTGGGACCTTACAAGATCAAAACAATAGTCAACAAGTCAGCTGTCAAGCTGGAGCTTCCACCGGCTCTTAAAGTCCACCCAGTCTTCCACGTCTCCTGCATCAAGCCTGTCGCTACCAGTCCACTGTGCCCTTCGGTCGAGGCTCCACCCCCGCCCCGCATCATCGACGGCCAGCCCGCGTATACGGTGAGAGCCCTATTAGATTCGAGAAGAAGGGGGAGGGGGGTGCAGTATTTGGTCGACTGGGAGGGATATGGACCAGAAGAGCGCTCCTGGGTCGCCTGCTCCCGTATCCTGGATCCCTCCCTCATTTCCGACTTCCACTCCGCTCACCCCAATAAACCAGGTAGGCCGCCAGGGGGCGTCTTATAAAAGGGGGGGATACTGTCAGGATTGTGTGCTGCGGTACTGCCTTCTACTGCTTCTCTGTTGCAGCACACTCCTGAGCACCCTGATTGCTGATCATCTTCACCTGTGCCTGATGAGTTGTTCTATTTAAGCTGTGTGCTTACTCACATCCAGTGCCAGATTGTCCCTTTGCTACACCCTGTTAAGCTCCTTCCAGCTTGTTCTCGTGCATTGTGTTTTTGGCTTTCTGACCCACGCTCGTCTCACCTGTAAGTACCTAACCAGCTGCTTGACGTCCTCAGCAGTAGTTGTATTTTCGGTACTTCTGCTAGTTTTTGTTAGCAGCTCTTTTCGTTACGTGCCTGTATTTTTCCCTGCTCAGCTCTCCGTGCTAGCAGTGTTTTTCGTTACTATTCCCGCGACTAGGTCCGGAGGTATTTTTGTTGTACTTTTTTCCTTGTGTTGTTTTCGTACCTTTTGTTATCCATTTTGTATTAAAGACTTTTTCTGTTACACGTATTTGACTCTGCATTTTTGGGTTCCTGTATCACGGCCTTGGCCGTTCCTAACAACCCTTTATTCTCTAATATTTACACTTTATTCTCTTAATATTTACACTTTATTCTTTAATATTTACACTTTATTCTCTAATATTTAAACTTTATTCTTTTAATATTTACATTTTATTCTCTAATATTTACATTTTATTCTCTAATATTTACACTTTATTCTGTAATATTTACACTTTATTCTCTAATATTTACACTTTTTTTGTAATATTTAATATTTACACTTTATTCTCTTAATATTTACATTTTATTCTCTAATATTTACACTTTATTCTCTAATATTTAGACTTTATTCTGTTAATATTTACACTTTATTCTTTAATATTTACCCTTTATTCTCTAATATTTACACTTTATTCTCTTAATATTTACATTTTATTTTCTAATATTTACACTTTATTCTCTAATATTTACACTTTATTCTCTAATATTTACACTTTATTCTCTTAATATTTACACTTTATTCTCTTAATATTTACATTTTATTCTCTAATATTTACACTTTATTCTCTAATATTTACACTTTATTCTCTTAATACTTACACTTTATTCTCTTAATACTTACACTTTATTCTTTAATATTTACACTTTTTTCTCTTAATATTTAAACTTTATTCTCTTAATATTTAAACTTTATTATCTAATATTTACTTTATTCTCTAATATTTACACTTTATTCTCTTAATATTTACACTTTATTCTCTAATATTTACATTTTAATCTCTAATATTTACACTTTATTCTCTTAATATTTACACTTTATTCTTTAATATTTACCCTTTATTCTCTAATATTTACACTTTATTCTCTTAATATTTACACTTTATTCTCTAATATTTACACTTTTTTTGTAATATTTAATATTTACACTTTATTCTCTTAATATTTACATTTTATTCTCTAATATTTACACTTTATTCTCTAATATTTACACTTTATTCTGTTAATATTTACACTTTATTCTTTAATATTTACCCTTTATTCTCTAATATTTACACTTTATTCTCTTAATATTTACATTTTATTTTCTAATATTTACACTTTATTCTCTAATATTTACACTTTATTCTTTAATATTTACCCTTTATTCTCTAATATTTACACTTTATTCTCTTAATATTTACACTTTATTCTCTTAATATTTACACTTTATTCTCTTAATATTTACATTTTATTCTCTAATATTTACACTTTATTCTCTAATATTTACACTTTATTATCTAATATTTACACTTTATTCTCTTAATACTTACACTTTATTCTTTAATATTTACACTTTTTTCTCTTAATATTTAAACTTTATTCTCTTAATATTTAAACTTTATTATCTAATATTTACTTTATTCTCTAATATTTACACTTTATTCTCTTAATATTTACACTTTATTCTCTAATATTTACATTTTAATCTCTAATATTTACACTTTATTCTCTTAATATTTACACTTTATTCTCTAATATTTACACTTTATTCTCTAATATTTACATTTTATTCTTTAATATTTACACTTTATTATCTAATATTTACACTTTATTCTCTAATATTTACACTTTATTCTCTTAATACTTACACTTTATTCTTTAATATTTACACTTTTTTCTCTTAATATTTAAACTTTATTCTCTTAATATTTAAACTTTATTATCTAATATTTACTTTATTCTCTAATATTTACACTTTATTCTCTTAATATTTACACTTTATTCTCTAATATTTACATTTTAATCTCTAATATTTACACTTTATTCTCTTAATATTTACACTTTATTCTCTTCATATTTACCCTTTATTCTCTAATATTTACACTTTATTCTTTAATATTTATACTTTATTCTCTAATATTTACACTTTATTCTCTTAATATTTACACTTTATTCTCTTAATATTTACATTTTATTCTCTAATATTTACACTTTATTTTCTAATATTTACACTTTATTCTTTAATATTTACACTTTATTTTGTATTATTTAATATTTACACTTTATTCTCTAATATTTACACTTTATTCTCTTAATATTTACACTTTATTCTCTAATATTTACACTTTTTTCTCTAATATTTACACTTTATTCTTTAATATTTACACTTTATTCTCTAATATTTACACTTTATTCTCTAATATTTACACTTTATTTTGTATTATTTAATATTTACACTTTATTTTGTATTATTTAATATTTACACTTTATTCTCTAATATTTACACTTTATTCTCTAATATTTACACTTTATTTTGTAATATTTAATATTTACACTTTATTCTCTTAATATTTACATTTTATTCTCTAATATTTACACTTTATTCTCTTAATATTTACACTTTATTCTCTTAATATTTACACTTTATTCTTTTAATATTTACACTTTATTCTTTAATATTGACACTTTATTCTCTAATATTTACACTTTATTCTCTAATATTTACACTTTATTCTCTTAATATTTACATTTTATTCTCTAATATTTACACTTTATTCTTTAATATTTACACTTTATTTTGTATTATTTAATATTTACACTTTATTCTCTAATATTTACACTTTATTCTCTAATATTTACACTTTATTCTCTTAATATTTACACTTTATTCTTTAATATTGACACTTTATTCTCTAATATTTACACTTTATTCTCTAATATTTACACTTTATTCTCTTAATATTTACACTTTATTCTCTAATATTTACACTTTATTCTCTTAATATTTACATTTTATTCTCTAATATTTACACTTTATTCTTTAATATTTACACTTTATTTTGTATTATTTAATATTTACACTTTATTCTCTAATATTTACACTTTATTCTCTAATATTTACACTTTATTCTCTTAATATTTACACTTTATTCTCTAATATTTACACTTTATTCTCTAATATTTACACTTTATTCTCTTAATATTTACACTTTATTCGCTAAAATTTACATTTTATTCTCTAATATTTACACTTTATTCTCTAATATTTACATTTTATTCTCTAATATTGACATTTTATTCTCTTAATATTTAGTTTATTCTGTAATATTTACACTTTATTCTCTTAATATTTACACTTTATTCTTTTAATATTTACACTTTATTCTCTAATATTTAAACTTTATTCTTTTAATATTTACATTTTATTCTCTAATATTGACACTTTCTTCTCTTAATATTTACATTTTATTCTCTAATATTTACACTTTATTCTCTTAATATTTAAACTTTATTCTCTTAATATTTAAACTTTATTATCTAATATTTACTTTATTTTCTTAATATTTACACTTTATTCTCTTCATATTTACACTTTATTCTCTAATATTTACACTTTATTCTTTAATATTTACACTTTATTCTCTTCATATTTACACTTTATTCTCTAATATTTACACTTTATTCTCTAATATTTACACTTTATTCTTTAATATTTACACTTTATTCTCTAATATTTACACTTTATTCTCTTAATATTTACACTTTATTCTCTTAATATTTACATTTTATTCTCTAATATTTACACTTTATTCTCTAATATTTACACTTTATTCTTTAATATTTACACTTTATTTTGTATTATTTAATATTTACACTTTATTCTTTAATATTTACACTTTATTCTGTAATATTTACACTTTATTCTCTAATATTTACACTTTATTCTTTAATATTTACACTTTTTTCTCTAATATTTACACTTTATTCTCTTAATATTTACACTTTATTCTGTAATATTTACACTTTATTCTCTAATATTTACACTTTATTCTTTAATATTTACACTTTATTCTCTAATATTTAATATTTACACTTTATTCTCTAATATTTACATTTTATTTTCTTAATATTTACACTTTATTCTCTAATATTTACACTTTATTCTCTTAATATTTACACTTTATTCTCTTAATATTTACATTTTATTCTCTAATATTTACACTTTATTCTCTAATATTTACACTTTATTCTTTAATATTTACACTTTATTCTCTAATATTTACACTTTATTCTCTTAATATTTACACTTTATTCTCTAATATTTACACTTTATTCTTTAATATTTACATTTTATTCTTTAATATTTACACTTTATTCTCTAATATTTACACTTTATTCTCTTAATATTTACATTTTATACTTTAATATTTACACTTTATTATCTAATATTTACTTTATTCTCTAATATTTACACTTTATTCTTTAATATTTACACTTTATTCTCTAATATTTACACTTTATTTTGTATTATTTAATATTTACACTTTATTCTCTAATATTTACACTTTATTTTGTAATATTTAATATTTACACTTTATTCTCTTAATATTTACACTTTATTCTCTAATATTTACACTTTATTCTCTTAATATTTATACTTTATTCTCTAATATTTACACTTTATTTTGTAATATTTAATATTTACACTTCATTCTCTAATATTTACACTTTATTCTCTCATATTTACATTTTATTCTCTAATATTTACATTTTATTCTTTAATATTTACACTTTCTTCTCTAATATTTACACTTTATTCTTTAATATTTACACTTTATTCTCTAATATTTACACTTTCTTCTCTAATATTTACTTTATTCTTTAATATTTACACTTTCTTCTCTAATATTTACTTTATTCTTTAATATTTACACTTTATTCTCTAATATTTACATTTTATTCTCTAATATTTACACTTTATTCTCTTAATATTTAAACTTTATTCTCTAATATTTACACTTTATTTTGTAATATTTAATATTTACATTTTATTCTCTAATATTTACACTTTATTCTCTTAATATTTAAACTTTATTCTCTAATATTTACACTTTATTTTGTAATATTTAATATTTACACTTTATTCTCTAATATTTACACTTTATTCTCTTAATATTTACATTTTATTCTCTAATATTTACATTTTATTCTCTAATATTTACACTTTATTCTCTTAATATTTACACTTTATTCTTTAATATTTACACTTTCTTCTCTAATATTTACACTTTATTCTTTAATATTTACACTTTATTCTCTAATATTTACATTTTATTCTCTAATATTTACACTTTATTCTCTAATATTTACACTTTATTCTCTTAATATTTATACTTTATTCTCTAATATTTACACTTTATTTTGTAATATTTAATATTTACACTTCATTCTCTAATATTTACACTTTATTCTTTAATATTTACACTTTATTCTCTAATATTTATACTTTCTTCTCTAATATTTACTTTATTCTTTAATATTTACACTTTCTTCTCTAATATTTACTTTATTCTTTAATATTTACACTTTATTCTCTAATATTTACATTTTATTCTCTAATATTTACACTTTATTCTTTTAATATTTACACTTTATTCTCTAATATTTACACTTTATTCTCTTAATATTTACATTTTATTCTCTAATATTTACACTTTATTCTTTTAATATTTACACTTTATTCTCTTAATATTTACACTTTATTCTCTAATATTTACACTTTATTCTCTAATATTTACATTTTATTCTCTTAATATTTACACTTTATTCTCTTAATATTTACACTTTATTCTCTAATATTTACACTTTATTCTCTTAATATTTACACTTTATTCTCTAATATTTACAGTTTATTCTCTTAATATTTATACTTTATTCTCTAATATTTACACTTTATTTTGTAATATTTAATATTTACACTTCATTCTCTAATATTTACACTTTATTCTTTAATATTTACACTTTATTCTCTAATATTTACACTTTCTTCTCTAATATTTACTTTATTCTTTAATATTTACACTTTCTTCTCTAATATTTACTTTATTCTTTAATATTTACACTTTATTCTCTAATATTTACATTTTATTCTCTAATATTTACACTTTATTCTTTTAATATTTACACTTTATTCTCTAATATTTACATTTTATTCTCTTAATATTTACACTTTATTCTTTTAATATTTACACTTTATTCTCTTAATATTTACACTTTATTCTCTAATATTTACACTTTATTCTCTAATATTTACACTTTATTCTTTAATATTTACACTCTTTTCTTTAATATTTACACTTTATTCTCTAATATTTACACTTTATTCTCTAATATTTACAATTTATTCTTTAATATTTACACTTTATTCTCTAATATTTAAACTTTATTCTCTAATATTTACACTTTATTCTTTAATATTTACACTCTTTTCTTTAATATTTACACTTTATTCTCTAATATTTACACTTTATTCTCTAATATTTACAATTTATTCTTTAATATTTACACTTTATTCTCTAATATTTAAACTTTATTCTCTTAATATTTACACTTCATTCTCTAATATTTACACTTTATTCTCTTAATATTTACACTTTATTCTTTAATATTTACCCTTTATTCTCTAATATTTACACTTTATTCTCTTAATATTTACACTTTATTCTTTAATATTTACACTTTATTCTCTAATATTTAAACTTTATTCTTTTAATATTTACATTTTATTCTCTAATATTTACATTTTATTCTCTAATATTTACACTTTATTCTGTAATATTTACACTTTATTCTCTAATATTTACACTTTATTCTCTTAATATTTACACTTTATTCTCTAATATTTACACTTTTTTTGTAATATTTAATATTTACACTTTATTCTCTTAATATTTACATTTTATTCTCTAATATTTACACTTTATTCTCTAATATTTACACTTTATTCTGTTAATATTTACACTTTATTCTTTAATATTTACCCTTTATTCTCTAATATTTACACTTTATTCTCTTAATATTTACATTTTATTTTCTAATATTTACACTTTATTCTCTAATATTTACACTTTATTCTTTAATATTTACCCTTTATTCTCTAATATTTACACTTTATTCTCTTAATATTTACATTTTATTCTCTAATATTTACACTTTATTCTCTAATATTTACACTTTATTCTCTAATATTTACACTTTATTCTCTTAATATTTACACTTTATTCTCTTAATATTTACATTTTATTCTCTAATATTTACACTTTATTCTCTAATATTTACACTTTATTATCTAATATTTACACTTTATTCTCTTAATACTTACACTTTATTCTTTAATATTTACACTTTTTTCTCTTAATATTTAAACTTTATTCTCTTAATATTTAAACTTTATTATCTAATATTTACACTTTATTCTCTTAATATTTACACTTTATTCTCTAATATTTACACTTTATTCTCTTAATATTTACACTTTATTTTCAAATATTTAATATTTACACTTTATTCTTTAATATTTAAACTTTATTCTCTTAATATTTACACTTTATTCTCTAATATTTACACTTTATTCTTTAATATTTAAACTTTATTCTCTTAATATTTACACTTTATTCTCCTAATATTTACACTTTATTCTCTTAATATTTACATTTTATTCTCTAATATTTACACTTTATTCTCTAATATTTACACTTTATTCTCTAATATTTACACTTTATTCTCTTAATATTTACACTTTATTCTCTTAATATTTACATTTTATTCTCTAATATTTACACTTTATTCTCTAATATTTACATTTTAATCTCTAATATTTACACTTTATTCTCTTAATATTTACACTTTATTCTCTAATATTTACACTTTATTCTCTAATATTTACATTTTATTCTTTAATATTTACACTTTATTATCTAATATTTACACTTTATTCTCTAATATTTACACTTTATTCTCTTAATACTTACACTTTATTCTTTAATATTTACACTTTTTTCTCTTAATATTTAAACTTTATTCTCTTAATATTTAAACTTTATTATCTAATATTTACTTTATTCTCTAATATTTACACTTTATTCTCTTAATATTTACACTTTATTCTCTAATATTTACATTTTAATCTCTAATATTTACACTTTATTCTCTTAATATTTACACTTTATTCTCTTCATATTTACCCTTTATTCTCTAATATTTACACTTTATTCTTTAATATTTACCCTTTATTCTCTAATATTTACACTTTATTCTCTTAATATTTACACTTTATTCTTTAATATTTACACTTTATTCTCTAATATTTAAACTTTATTCTTTTAATATTTACATTTTATTCTCTAATATTTACATTTTATTCTCTAATATTTACACTTTATTCTGTAATATTTACACTTTATTCTCTAATATTTACACTTTATTCTCTTAATATTTACACTTTATTCTCTAATATTTACACTTTTTTTGTAATATTTAATATTTACACTTTATTCTCTTAATATTTACATTTTATTCTCTAATATTTACACTTTATTCTCTAATATTTACACTTTATTC
This sequence comes from Dunckerocampus dactyliophorus, assembly GCF_027744805.1. NCBI lineage: Eukaryota > Metazoa > Chordata > Actinopteri > Syngnathiformes > Syngnathidae > Dunckerocampus > Dunckerocampus dactyliophorus. Next base: position 29,297,479 of record NC_072832.1, on the reverse strand, counting down.
TGTTAATATTTACACTTTATTCTTTAATATTTACCCTTTATTCTCTAATATTTACACTTTATTCTCTTAATATTTACATTTTATTTTCTAATATTTACACTTTATTCTCTAATATTTACACTTTATTCTTTAATATTTACCCTTTATTCTCTAATATTTACACTTTATTCTCTTAATATTTACATTTTATTCTCTAATATTTACACTTTATTCTCTAATATTTACACTTTATTCTCTAATATTTACACTTTATTCTCTTAATATTTACACTTTATTCTCTTAATATTTACATTTTATTCTCTAATATTTACACTTTATTCTCTAATATTTACACTTTATTATCTAATATTTACACTTTATTCTCTTAATACTTACACTTTATTCTTTAATATTTACACTTTTTTCTCTTAATATTTAAACTTTATTCTCTTAATATTTAAACTTTATTATCTAATATTTACACTTTATTCTCTTAATATTTACACTTTATTCTCTAATATTTACACTTTATTCTCTTAATATTTACACTTTATTTTCAAATATTTAATATTTACACTTTATTCTTTAATATTTAAACTTTATTCTCTTAATATTTACACTTTATTCTCTAATATTTACACTTTATTCTTTAATATTTAAACTTTATTCTCTTAATATTTACACTTTATTCTCCTAATATTTACACTTTATTCTCTTAATATTTACATTTTATTCTCTAATATTTACACTTTATTCTCTAATATTTACACTTTATTCTCTAATATTTACACTTTATTCTCTTAATATTTACACTTTATTCTCTTAATATTTACATTTTATTCTCTAATATTTACACTTTATTCTCTAATATTTACATTTTAATCTCTAATATTTACACTTTATTCTCTTAATATTTACACTTTATTCTCTAATATTTACACTTTATTCTCTAATATTTACATTTTATTCTTTAATATTTACACTTTATTATCTAATATTTACACTTTATTCTCTAATATTTACACTTTATTCTCTTAATACTTACACTTTATTCTTTAATATTTACACTTTTTTCTCTTAATATTTAAACTTTATTCTCTTAATATTTAAACTTTATTATCTAATATTTACTTTATTCTCTAATATTTACACTTTATTCTCTTAATATTTACACTTTATTCTCTAATATTTACATTTTAATCTCTAATATTTACACTTTATTCTCTTAATATTTACACTTTATTCTCTTCATATTTACCCTTTATTCTCTAATATTTACACTTTATTCTTTAATATTTATACTTTATTCTCTAATATTTACACTTTATTCTCTTAATATTTACACTTTATTCTCTTAATATTTACATTTTATTCTCTAATATTTACACTTTATTTTCTAATATTTACACTTTATTCTTTAATATTTACACTTTATTTTGTATTATTTAATATTTACACTTTATTCTCTAATATTTACACTTTATTCTCTTAATATTTACACTTTATTCTCTAATATTTACACTTTATTCTCTAATATTTACACTTTATTCTTTAATATTTACACTTTATTCTCTAATATTTACACTTTATTCTCTAATATTTACACTTTATTTTGTATTATTTAATATTTACACTTTATTCTCTAATATTTACACTTTATTCTCTAATATTTACACTTTATTTTGTAATATTTAATATTTACACTTTATTCTCTTAATATTTACATTTTATTCTCTAATATTTACACTTTATTCTCTTAATATTTACACTTTATTCTCTAATATTTGCATTTTATTCTCTAATATTTACACTTTATTCTCTTAATATTTACACTTTATTCTCTAATATTTACACTTTATTCTCTTAATATTTACACTTTATTCTTTTAATATTTACACTTTATTCTTTAATATTGACACTTTATTCTCTAATATTTACACTTTATTCTCTAATATTTACACTTTATTCTCTTAATATTTACATTTTATTCTCTAATATTTACACTTTATTCTTTAATATTTACACTTTATTTTGTATTATTTAATATTTACACTTTATTCTCTAATATTTACACTTTATTCTCTAATATTTACACTTTATTCTCTTAATATTTACACTTTATTCTTTAATATTGACACTTTATTCTCTAATATTTACACTTTATTCTCTAATATTTACACTTTATTCTCTTAATATTTACACTTTATTCTCTAATATTTACACTTTATTCTCTTAATATTTACATTTTATTCTCTAATATTTACACTTTATTCTTTAAAATTTACACTTTATTTTGTATTATTTAATATTTACACTTTATTCTCTAATATTTACACTTTATTCTCTAATATTTACACTTTATTCTCTTAATATTTACACTTTATTCTCTAATATTTACACTTTATTCTCTAATATTTACACTTTATTCTCTTAATATTTACACTTTATTCGCTAAAATTTACATTTTATTCTCTAATATTTACACTTTATTCTCTAATATTTACATTTTATTCTCTAATATTGACATTTTATTCTCTTAATATTTAGTTTATTCTGTAATATTTACACTTTATTCTCTTAATATTTACACTTTATTCTTTTAATATTTACACTTTATTCTCTAATATTTAAACTTTATTCTTTTAATATTTACATTTTATTCTCTAATATTTACACTTTATTCTCTTAATATTTACACTTTATTCTCTTAATATTTACACTTTATTCTCTAATATTTACATTTTATTCTCTAATATTTACACTTTATTCTCTAATATTGACACTTTCTTCTCTTAATATTTACATTTTATTCTCTAATATTTACACTTTATTCTCTTAATATTTAAACTTTATTCTCTTAATATTTAAACTTTATTATCTAATATTTACTTTATTTTCTTAATATTTACACTTTATTCTCTTCATATTTACACTTTATTCTCTAATATTTACACTTTATTCTTTAATATTTACACTTTATTCTCTTCATATTTACACTTTATTCTCTAATATTTACACTTTATTCTCTAATATTTACACTTTATTCTTTAATATTTACACTTTATTCTCTAATATTTACACTTTATTCTCTTAATATTTACACTTTATTCTCTTAATATTTACATTTTATTCTCTAATATTTACACTTTATTCTCTAATATTTACACTTTATTCTTTAATATTTACACTTTATTTTGTATTATTTAATATTTACACTTTATTCTTTAATATTTACACTTTATTCTGTAATATTTACACTTTATTCTCTAATATTTACACTTTATTCTTTAATATTTACACTTTTTTCTCTAATATTTACACTTTATTCTCTTAATATTTACACTTTATTCTGTAATATTTACACTTTATTCTCTAATATTTACACTTTATTCTTTAATATTTACACTTTATTCTCTAATATTTAATATTTACACTTTATTCTCTAATATTTACATTTTATTCTCTTAATATTTACACTTTATTCTTTAATATTTACACTTTATTCTCTAATATTTACACTTTATTCTCTAATATTTACACTTTATTCTCTTAATATTTACATTTTATTCTTTAATATTTACACTTTATTATCTAATATTTACTTTATTCTCTAATATTTACACTTTATTCTTTAATATTTACACTTTATTCTCTAATATTTACACTTTATTTTGTATTATTTAATATTTACACTTTATTCTCTAATATTTACACTTTATTTTGTAATATTTAATATTTACACTTTATTCTCTTAATATTTACACTTTATTCTCTAATATTTACACTTTATTCTCTTAATATTTATACTTTATTCTCTAATATTTACACTTTATTTTGTAATATTTAATATTTACACTTCATTCTCTAATATTTACACTTTATTCTCTCATATTTACATTTTATTCTCTAATATTTACATTTTATTCTTTAATATTTACACTTTCTTCTCTAATATTTACACTTTATTCTTTAATATTTACACTTTATTCTCTAATATTTACACTTTCTTCTCTAATATTTACTTTATTCTTTAATATTTACACTTTCTTCTCTAATATTTACTTTATTCTTTAATATTTACACTTTATTCTCTAATATTTACATTTTATTCTCTAATATTTACACTTTATTCTCTTAATATTTAAACTTTATTCTCTAATATTTACACTTTATTTTGTAATATTTAATATTTACATTTTATTCTCTAATATTTACACTTTATTCTCTTAATATTTAAACTTTATTCTCTAATATTTACACTTTATTTTGTAATATTTAATATTTACACTTTATTCTCTAATATTTACACTTTATTCTCTTAATATTTACATTTTATTCTCTAATATTTACATTTTATTCTCTAATATTTACACTTTATTCTCTTAATATTTACACTTTATTCTTTAATATTTACACTTACTTCTCTAATATTTACACTTTATTCTTTAATATTTACACTTTATTCTCTAATATTTACATTTTATTCTCTAATATTTACACTTTATTCTCTAATATTTACACTTTATTCTCTTAATATTTATACTTTATTCTCTAATATTTACACTTTATTTTGTAATATTTAATATTTACACTTCATTCTCTAATATTTACACTTTATTCTTTAATATTTACACTTTATTCTCTAATATTTACACTTTCTTCTCTAATATTTACTTTATTCTTTAATATTTACACTTTCTTCTCTAATATTTACTTTATTCTTTAATATTTACACTTTATTCTCTAATATTTACATTTTATTCTCTAATATTTACACTTTATTCTTTTAATATTTACACTTTATTCTCTAATATTTACACTTTATTCTCTTAATATTTACATTTTATTCTCTAATATTTACACTTTATTCTTTTAATATTTACACTTTATTCTCTTAATATTTACACTTTATTCTCTAATATTTACATTTTATTCTCTTAATATTTACACTTCATTCTTTTAATATTTACACTTTATTCTCTAATATTTACATTTTATTCTCTTAATATTTACACTTTATTCTCTTAATATTTACACTTTATTCTCTAATATTTACACTTTATTCTCTTAATATTTACACTTTATTCTCTAATATTTACAGTTTATTCTCTTAATATTTATACTTTATTCTCTAATATTTACACTTTATTTTGTAATATTTAATATTTACACTTCATTCTCTAATATTTACACTTTATTCTTTAATATTTACACTTTATTCTCTAATATTTACACTTTCTTCTCTAATATTTACTTTATTCTTTAATATTTACACTTTCTTCTCTAATATTTACTTTATTCTTTAATATTTACACTTTATTCTCTAATATTTACATTTTATTCTCTAATATTTACACTTTATTCTTTTAATATTTACACTTTATTCTCTAATATTTACATTTTATTCTCTTAATATTTACACTTTATTCTTTTAATATTTACACTTTATTCTCTTAATATTTACACTTTATTCTCTAATATTTACATTTTATTCTCTTAATATTTACACTTTATTCTTTTAATATTTACACTTTATTCTCTAATATTTAAACTTTATTCTTTTAATATTTACATTTTATTCTCTAATATTTACATTTTATTCTCTAATATTTACACTTTATTCTGTAATATTTACACTTTATTCTTTAATATTTAAACTTTATTCTCTTAATATTTACACTTTATTCTTTAATATTTAAACTTTATTCTCTAATATTTACATTTTATTCTCTAATATTTACACTTTATTCTTTTAATATTTACACTTTATTTTCTAATATTTACACTTTATTCTCTTAATATTTACATTTTATTCTCTAATATTTACACTTTATTCTTTTAATATTGACACTTTATTCTCTAATATTTACACTTTATTCTCTAATATTTACACTTTATTCTCTTAATATTTACATTTTATTCTCTAATATTTACACTTTATTCTTTAATATTTACACTTTATTTTGTATTATTTAATATTTACACTTTATTCTCTAATATTTACACTTTATTCTCTAATATTTACACTTTATTCTCTTAATATTTACACTTTATTCTTTAATATTGACACTTTATTCTCTAATATTTACACTTTATTCTCTAATATTTACACTTTATTCTCTTAATATTTACACTTTATTCTCTAATATTTACACTTTATTCTCTTAATATTTACATTTTATTCTCTAATATTTACACTTTATTCTTTAATATTTACACTTTATTTTGTATTATTTAATATTTACACTTTATTCTCTAATATTTACACTTTATTCTCTAATATTTACACTTTATTCTCTTAATATTTACACTTTATTCTCTAATATTTACACTTTATTCTCTAATATTTACACTTTATTCTCTTAATATTTACACTTTATTCGCTAAAATTTACATTTTATTCTCTAATATTTACACTTTATTCTCTAATATTTACATTTTATTCTCTAATATTGACATTTTATTCTCTTAATATTTAGTTTATTCTGTAATATTTACACTTTATTCTCTTAATATTTACACTTTATTCTTTTAATATTTACACTTTATTCTCTAATATTTAAACTTTATTCTTTTAATATTTACATTTTATTCTCTAATATTTACACTTTATTCTCTTAATATTTACACTTTATTCTCTTAATATTTACACTTTATTCTCTAATATTTACATTTTATTCTCTAATATTTACACTTTATTCTCTAATATTGACACTTTCTTCTCTTAATATTTACATTTTATTCTCTAATATTTACACTTTATTCTCTTAATATTTAAACTTTATTCTCTTAATATTTAAACTTTATTATCTAATATTTACTTTATTTTCTTAATATTTACACTTTATTCTCTTCATATTTACACTTTATTCTCTAATATTTACACTTTATTCTTTAATATTTACACTTTATTCTCTTCATATTTACACTTTATTCTCTAATATTTACACTTTATTCTCTAATATTTACACTTTATTCTTTAATATTTACACTTTATTCTCTAATATTTACACTTTATTCTCTTAATATTTACACTTTATTCTCTTAATATTTACATTTTATTCTCTAATATTTACACTTTATTCTCTAATATTTACACTTTATTCTTTAATATTTACACTTTATTTTGTATTATTTAATATTTACACTTTATTCTTTAATATTTACACTTTATTCTGTAATATTTACACTTTATTCTCTAATATTTACACTTTATTCTTTAATATTTACACTTTTTTCTCTAATATTTACACTTTATTCTCTTAATATTTACACTTTATTCTGTAATATTTACACTTTATTCTCTAATATTTACACTTTATTCTTTAATATTTACACTTTATTCTCTAATATTTAATATTTACACTTTATTCTCTAATATTTACATTTTATTCTCTTAATATTTACACTTTATTCTTTAATATTTACACTTTATTCTCTAATATTTACACTTTATTCTCTAATATTTACACTTTATTCTTTAATATTTACACTTTATTCTCTAATATTTACACTTTATTCTCTTAATATTTACACTTTATTCTCTAATATTTACACTTTATTCTTTAATATTTACATTTTATTCTTTAATATTTACACTTTATTCTCTAATATTTACACTTTATTCTCTTAATATTTACATTTTATTCTTTAATATTTACACTTTATTATCTAATATTTACTTTATTCTCTAATATTTACACTTTATTCTTTAATATTTACACTTTATTCTCTAATATTTACACTTTATTTTGTATTATTTAATATTTACACTTTATTCTCTAATATTTACACTTTATTTTGTAATATTTAATATTTACACTTTATTCTCTTAATATTTACACTTTATTCTCTAATATTTACACTTTATTCTCTTAATATTTATACTTTATTCTCTAATATTTACACTTTATTTTGTAATATTTAATATTTACACTTCATTCTCTAATATTTACACTTTATTCTCTCATATTTACATTTTATTCTCTAATATTTACATTTTATTCTTTAATATTTACACTTTCTTCTCTAATATTTACACTTTATTCTTTAATATTTACACTTTATTCTCTAATATTTACACTTTCTTCTCTAATATTTACTTTATTCTTTAATATTTACACTTTCTTCTCTAATATTTACTTTATTCTTTAATATTTACACTTTATTCTCTAATATTTACATTTTATTCTCTAATATTTACACTTTATTCTCTTAATATTTAAACTTTATTCTCTAATATTTACACTTTATTTTGTAATATTTAATATTTACATTTTATTCTCTAATATTTACACTTTATTCTCTTAATATTTAAACTTTATTCTCTAATATTTACACTTTATTTTGTAATATTTAATATTTACACTTTATTCTCTAATATTTACACTTTATTCTCTTAATATTTACATTTTATTCTCTAATATTTACATTTTATTCTCTAATATTTACACTTTATTCTCTTAATATTTACACTTTATTCTTTAATATTTACACTTTCTTCTCTAATATTTACACTTTATTCTTTAATATTTACACTTTATTCTCTAATATTTACATTTTATTCTCTAATATTTACACTTTATTCTCTAATATTTACACTTTATTCTCTTAATATTTATACTTTATTCTCTAATATTTACACTTTATTTTGTAATATTTAATATTTACACTTCATTCTCTAATATTTACACTTTATTCTTTAATATTTACACTTTATTCTCTAATATTTACACTTTCTTCTCTAATATTTACTTTATTCTTTAATATTTACACTTTCTTCTCTAATATTTACTTTATTCTTTAATATTTACACTTTATTCTCTAATATTTACATTTTATTCTCTAATATTTACACTTTATTCTTTTAATATTTACACTTTATTCTCTAATATTTACACTTTATTCTCTTAATATTTACATTTTATTCTCTAATATTTACACTTTATTCTTTTAATATTTACACTTTATTCTCTTAATATTTACACTTTATTCTCTAATATTTACATTTTATTCTCTTAATATTTACACTTCATTCTTTTAATATTTACACTTTATTCTGTAATATTTACACTTTATTCTCTAATATTTACACTTTATTCTTTAATATTTACACTTTATTCTCTAATATTTAATATTTACACTTTATTCTCTAATATTTACATTTTATTCTCTTAATATTTACACTTTATTCTTTAATATTTACACTTTATTCTCTAATATTTACACTTTATTCTCTAATATTTACACTTTATTCTTTAATATTTACACTTTATTCTCTAATATTTACACTTTATTCTCTTAATATTTACACTTTATTCTCTAATATTTACACTTTATTCTTTAATATTTACATTTTATTCTTTAATATTTACACTTTATTCTCTAATATTTACACTTTATTCTCTTAATATTTACATTTTATTCTTTAATATTTACACTTTATTATCTAATATTTACTTTATTCTCTAATATTTACACTTTATTCTTTAATATTTACACTTTATTCTCTAATATTTACACTTTATTTTGTATTATTTAATATTTACACTTTATTCTCTAATATTTACACTTTATTTTGTAATATTTAATATTTACACTTTATTCTCTTAATATTTACACTTTATTCTCTAATATTTACACTTTATTCTCTTAATATTTATACTTTATTCTCTAATATTTACACTTTATTTTGTAATATTTAATATTTACACTTCATTCTCTAATATTTACACTTTATTCTCTCATATTTACATTTTATTCTCTAATATTTACATTTTATTCTTTAATATTTACACTTTCTTCTCTAATATTTACACTTTATTCTTTAATATTTACACTTTATTCTCTAATATTTACACTTTCTTCTCTAATATTTACTTTATTCTTTAATATTTACACTTTCTTCTCTAATATTTACTTTATTCTTTAATATTTACACTTTATTCTCTAATATTTACATTTTATTCTCTAATATTTACACTTTATTCTCTTAATATTTAAACTTTATTCTCTAATATTTACACTTTATTTTGTAATATTTAATATTTACATTTTATTCTCTAATATTTACACTTTATTCTCTTAATATTTAAACTTTATTCTCTAATATTTACACTTTATTTTGTAATATTTAATATTTACACTTTATTCTCTAATATTTACACTTTATTCTCTTAATATTTACATTTTATTCTCTAATATTTACATTTTATTCTCTAATATTTACACTTTATTCTCTTAATATTTACACTTTATTCTTTAATATTTACACTTTCTTCTCTAATATTTACACTTTATTCTTTAATATTTACACTTTATTCTCTAATATTTACATTTTATTCTCTAATATTTACACTTTATTCTCTAATATTTACACTTTATTCTCTTAATATTTATACTTTATTCTCTAATATTTACACTTTATTTTGTAATATTTAATATTTACACTTCATTCTCTAATATTTACACTTTATTCTTTAATATTTACACTTTATTCTCTAATATTTACACTTTCTTCTCTAATATTTACTTTATTCTTTAATATTTACACTTTCTTCTCTAATATTTACTTTATTCTTTAATATTTACACTTTATTCTCTAATATTTACATTTTATTCTCTAATATTTACACTTTATTCTTTTAATATTTACACTTTATTCTCTAATATTTACACTTTATTCTCTTAATATTTACATTTTATTCTCTAATATTTACACTTTATTCTTTTAATATTTACACTTTATTCTCTTAATATTTACACTTTATTCTCTAATATTTACATTTTATTCTCTTAATATTTACACTTCATTCTTTTAATATTTACACTTTATTCTCTAATATTTACATTTTATTCTCTTAATATTTACACTTTATTCTCTTAATATTTACACTTTATTCTCTAATATTTACACTTTATTCTCTTAATATTTACACTTTATTCTCTAATATTTACAGTTTATTCTCTTAATATTTATACTTTATTCTCTAATATTTACACTTTATTTTGTAATATTTAATATTTACACTTCATTCTCTAATATTTACACTTTATTCTTTAATATTTACACTTTATTCTCTAATATTTACACTTTCTTCTCTAATATTTACTTTATTCTTTAATATTTACACTTTCTTCTCTAATATTTACTTTATTCTTTAATATTTACACTTTATTCTCTAATATTTACATTTTATTCTCTAATATTTACACTTTATTCTTTTAATATTTACACTTTATTCTCTAATATTTACATTTTATTCTCTTAATATTTACACTTTATTCTTTTAATATTTACACTTTATTCTCTTAATATTTACACTTTATTCTCTAATATTTACATTTTATTCTCTTAATATTTACACTTTATTCTTTTAATATTTACACTTTATTCTCTAATATTTAAACTTTATTCTTTTAATATTTACATTTTATTCTCTAATATTTACATTTTATTCTCTAATATTTACACTTTATTCTGTAATATTTACACTTTATTCTTTAATATTTAAACTTTATTCTCTTAATATTTACACTTTATTCTTTAATATTTAAACTTTATTCTCTAATATTTACATTTTATTCTCTAATATTTACACTTTATTCTTTTAATATTTACACTTTATTTTCTAATATTTACACTTTATTCTCTTAATATTTACATTTTATTCTCTAATATTTACACTTTATTCTTTTAATATTTACACTTTATTCTCTAATATTTAAACTTTATTCTTTTAATATTTACATTTTATTCTCTAATATTTACATTTTATTCTCTAATATTTACACTTTATTCTGTAATATTTACACTTTATTCTCTAATATTTACACTTTATTCTCTTAATATTTACATTTTATTCTCTAATATTTACACTTTATTCTTTTAATATTTACACTTTATTCTCTTAATATTTACACTTTATTCTCTCATATTTACATTTTATTCTCTTAATATTTACACTTTATTCTTTTAATATTTACACTTTATTCTCTTAATATTTACACTTTATTCTCTAATATTTACATTTTATTCTCTTAATATTTACACTTTATTCTTTAATATTTACATTTTATTCTCTAATATTTACATTTTATTCTCTAATATTTACACTTTATTCTGTAATATTTACACTTTATTCTCTAATATTTACACTTTATTCTCTTAATATTTACATTTTATTCTCTAATATTTACACTTTATTCTTTTAATATTTACACTTTATTCTCTTAATATTTACACTTTATTCTCTCATATTTACATTTTATTCTCTTAATATTTACACTTTATTCTTTTAATATTTACACTTTATTCTCTTAATATTTACACTTTATTCTCTAATATTTACATTTTATTCTCTTAATATTTACACTTTATTCTTTAATATTTACATTTTATTCTCTAATATTTACATTTTATTCTCTAATATTTACACTTTATTCTGTAATATTTACACTTTATTCTTTAATATTTAAACTTTATTCTCTTAATATTTACACTTTATTCTTTAATATTTAAACTTTATTCTCTCATATTTACACTTTATTCTCTAATATTTACACTTTATTCTCTTAATATTTACACTTTATTCTTTAATATTTACACTTTATTCTAATATTTACAGTTTATTCTTTAATATTTACACTTTATTCTGTAATATTTACACTTTATTCTTTAATATTTAAACTTTATTCTCTTAATATTTACACTTTATTCTCTAATATTTACACTTTATTCTTTAATATTTACACTTTATTCTCTAATATTTACACTTTATTCTCTTAATATTTACACTTTATTCTCTAATATTTACACTTTATTCTCTTAATATTTACACTTTATTTTCAAATATTTAATATTTACACTTTATTCTTTAATATTTAAACTTTATTCTCTTAATATTTACACTTTATTCTCTAATATTTACACTTTATTCTTTAATATTTAAACTTTATTCTCTTAATATTTACACTTTATTCTCCTAATATTTACACTTTATTCTCTTAATATTTACACTTTATTCTTTAATATTTACACTTTATTCTTTAATATTTACACTTTATTCTGTAATATTTACACTTTATTCTTTTAATATTTACACTTTATTCTCTAATATTTATACTTTACCCACTGGTGAGTGAGGGTCAGCCTGGCATGTCGGTGGCGTTGGCAGACCAGCCGGGTGTCCACTAGTCCCCCCCGAGACACGGAGGTCCAAAACCATGGCCCCGCCCACACCCTCAATGGTGCCGGCGGTGCGGATGAGTGTTTTGCCCAATGTCCGGTTGTGCCACAGCTGGAACAGGCGTCGCCATCTCGTCCCTCCCGCGCTGTGGCGGTCCTGAGTCACATGGTCGGCCATGTATCCATGGTGTGAAATAAAAGATGGGTGTGGCCAACTTCAACACAACTTTATTGATTACAAAGAAAGGACACGTCCGCTGGCATCCAGTATGTTGGCATCACATCCAGAATGATCCATTAGCAGGGCACATGGTTGGCAAATCATGACAACATTTCAAGGGAACAAATAGAAGCTAGCATGTTAGCAATAGCCTTCCGTGCCAACACAGGAAGAGGGCGGGATGTTGGCAAACAGTCCCTTTAGGAAAACAATACAGAGCAGAATACGAGTAAATATGACAAGCGTTACCAGTAGGTGGCATCAGCCACACGCCAACTGTACGCCCTCAATACCCATAAACACGTGGAACGTTAGCCACACTGTATCATGGAATACACATCAAAGCATCCATCCCATAGCGATACTGCCCTGATATCCCTGATATCATGGATGGATGCGCCCGCCTCCACTTTACATGGGATGCAGCAGGAAGCCACTGAACACGTTAGACCAACTCAATGTAAGTTCATGGCCACTATTAGCATCGACATACACCTTGTCTTCATGCTCCAGGTCAACTATCCTGCTGCTGGAGGCCATGTAGTCCTTCCTTGGGATGTTGGTGTCGTCATACACGTCCATCAGATACTCTGTGTTCCCATCCTTCTTCTTCTTATACACAGATAGATAAATCTTCTTACCAGCTGATTTGTAGTTCAAGGTGAAGAAGTAGGCGCCCTTGTAGGGGGCTGTGAAAATGCCTGCAGGGGGACAATCACACCTTCATTAGTGCCCCCCCCCCAGTGATGCTGACTCTAGAGGTAAGGAGCGATGAAGAAATGCTATGCTAGTTAGCAGTCAGGTGGCATCCTACCTGTGTTGGCATCATAGGCGTTACCCATGTTGGTGCACACGTTGTCAAAGATCACCTTGCCATCACATGTCTTTTTGTCGCCATTTCTTGCTGCAAACCACACCTTACGTTTGTCTGCAGGACACATCAGGTGTCAGGTCATAGGTCACCTACACTCCTATGACCTTTACCCTTTCTCACCTACCTGACATGACATCCAGCTTGCCCACACGTGTGGTTAGATCCTAGAAGTACAAGAGTAGAAGTACTACTGCAGTACTTAGTGTCTATATGCTAATCAAGTACCCAGGTGTGTTTTATCTACCTGAATGGTTTTGGTGTTTGTGGTCTCTGCAGTCATCAGGTGGTCCACACGTGCCTTTAGATCCTATGAGAGTACATGTTGTATGTAATACTGCAGTACTTATACATGCGTGTACATAGAAGTGTGCAGGTGCTTTTACCTTGGCGGTGTCGGTCTCTTCCTCCACCTGTGGGAGTGTACACTGTGGGTTATACTGCAGTACTTTCTGTGCATGTACAAACTGTATGAAGGACACGAACATCACGGGAATGAAATGCTGTCATCGTGAGGAGAAGGAACGTTGGTGTGGGGAAGTATTTCCTCAGCGCACCGCTCGATCGTGGTGAAATGACCAACGCTGAAGCGCCTCCTCCCGACTAAACACAGGCTGGAACCTCCTCTTACGGAGCGTGAATGGAAGCTAGCCGGGTTAGCTTGGTTTAGCATGCTAGTGGGCTGCCTGATATGCAGGTGATACATGTACACAGTCAGGAACTACCTTCCTGTCACGTGTCACCATGAACAACTAACATGGATTCATCCATTCATTCCTGCAGCTCCAGTTAGTTTATCCTCATCAGTCATCAAGATGAAAGCTGCATCTGCGTGTGGAGATTGAAACGCAAGCACCAATCAGGATGGGAGCGACAATGTCAGCTGACCCGTGTGGGCGACGTCTACAAAGCGACCTTTACGTAATCCACCCAAACGACCTTGGCCATCTACCGCTAGCTTGCTATTGACCTTCACATGGAAGTGTTAGCAGATGTGCAGCAAGCGACCATAATATGCTAAGTTTGCAAAGCAACGCTGATCTGTATCTGTTCACCCACCTCAATGACCTGTATCCGTAGCTGGACTCCAATGGGCGGAGCTTAACCCCACAGTGGGCGTAGCTGAGCCGGAAAATGGGTGGGCCTTAAATCTGGACATTATTTTAACTCTGAAATGGCATGGATTGATCAGACCCGATAACATAGCTAGTTAGCTACGCCAGTTAGCTGCACGTGCATCTTGTACGACTGAGACAGTCAATGCGTGAGTGACATAGCTAGTTAGCTAGCTAATTAGCTACGGCAGTTAGCACAATTGCATCTTATACGGTTGAGTCGGTCAATGTGCGAGTCACATAGCTAGTTAGCTACACCAGTTAGCTACACGTGCATCTTGTACGGCTGAGACGGTCAATGTGCGAGTCACATAGCTAGTTAGCTACGGCAGTTAGCTAAACGTGCATCTTGTACGGCTGAGAGAGTCAATGTGAGAGTTACATAGCTAGCTAGCTACGCCAGTTAGCTACACGTGCATCTTGTACGGCTAGGACAGTCAATGCGAAAGTTCCATAGCTAGTTAGCTAGCTAGTTAGCTACGCCAGTTCGCTACACGTGCATCTTGTACGGCTAAGACGGTCAATGTGCGAGTTACATAGCTAGCTAGCTACGCCAGTTAGCACAAGTGCATCTTGTACGGCTGAGTCGGTCAATGCGTGAGTTACATAGCTAGTTTGCTAAGCCAGTTAGCACAAGTGCATCTTGTACGGCTGAGACAGTCAATGCGTGAGTGACATAGCTAGTTAGCTACACGTGCATCTTGTCCGGCTAGGACAGTCAATGCGAAAGTTACATGGCTAGTTAGCTACACCAGTTAGCTACACGTGCATCTTGTACGGCTGAGACAGTCAATGTGCGAGTTACATAGCTAGTTAGCTAGCTTGTTAGCTACACGTGCATCTTGTACGGCTAGGACAGTCAATGCGAAAGTTACATGGCTAGTTAGCTACACCAGTTAGCTACACGTGCATCTTGTACGGCTGAGACAGTCAATGTGCGAGTTACATAGCTAGTTAGCTAGCTTGTTAGCTACACGTGCATCTTGTACGGCTGAGACGGTCATTGCATGAGTTACATAGCTAGTTAGCTACACCAGTTAGCTACACGTGCATCTTGTACGGCTGAGACGGTCAATGTGCGAGTCACCTAGCTAGTTACCTAGCTAGTTAGCTACGCCAGTTAGCTACACGTGCATCTGGTACGACTGAGACGGTCAATGTGCGAGTCACATACCAAGTTAGCTACGGCAGTTAGCTAAACGTGCATCTTATACGACTGAGACAGTCAATGCGAACGTTACATAGCTAGTTAGCTACGCCAGTTAGCATAAGTGCATCTTGTACGACTGAGACAGTCAATGCGAACGTTACATAGCTAGTTAGCGAGCTAGTTACCTACGCCAGTAAGCACAAGTGCATCTTATACGGCTGAGACGGTCAATGCGTGAGTTACATAGCTAGTTAGCTACGCCAGTTAGCTGCACGTGCATCTTGTACGGCTGAGAGAGTCAATGTGCGAGTTACATAGCTAGTTAGCTAGCTTGTTAGCTACACGTGCATCTTGTACGGCTAGGACAGTCAATGCGAAAGTTACATAGGTAGTTAGCTAGCTAGTTACCTACGCCAGTAAGCACAAGTGCATCTTGTACGGCTGAGACGGTCAATGCGTGAGTCACATAGCTAGTTAGCTACGGCAGTTAGCTAAACGTGCATCTTATACGGTTGAGTCGGTCAATGCGTGAGTTACATAGCTAGTTAGCTCTGCCAGTTAGCATAAGTGCATCTTGTATGGCTGAGACGGTCAATGCGTGAGTTACATAGCTAGTTAGCTACACGTGCATCTTGTCCGGCTAGGACAGTCAATGTGAAAGTTACATAGCTAGTTAGCTAGCTAGTTAGCTACGCCAGTTCGCGACACGTGCATCTTGTACGGCTAAGACGGTCAATGCGCGAGTTACATAGCTAGCTAGCTACGCCAGTTAGCTACACGTGCATCTTGTACGGTTGAGTCGGTCAATGCGTGAGTTACATAGCTAGTTAGCTAGCTCGTTAGCTACGCCAGTTAGCTACACGTGCATCTTGTACGGCTGAGACAGTCAATGTGCGAGTTACATAGCTAGTTAGCTAGCTTGTTAGCTACACGTGCATCTTGTACGGCTAGGACAGTCAATGCGAAAGTTACATGGCTAGTTAGCTACACCAGTTAGCTAAACTTGCATCTTGTACGGCTGAGACGGTCATTGCATGAGTTACATAGCTAGTTAGCTACGCCAGTTAGCTACACGTGCATCTTGTACGGCTGAGACGGTCAATGCGTAAGTTACATAGCTAGTTAGCTACGCCAGTTAGCTACACGTGCATCTTGTACGGTTGGTTGAGTCGGTCAATGCGTGAGTTACATAGCTAGTTAGCTAGCTTGTTCGCCACACGTGCATCTTGTACAGCTAGGACAGTCAATGCGAAAGTTACATGGCTAGTTAGCTACGCCAGTTAGCTACACGTGCATCTTGTACGGCTGAGACGGTCAATGCGTGAGTTACATAGCTAGTTAGCTACGCCAGTTAGCTACACGTGCATCTTGTACGGTTGGTTGAGTCGGTCAATGCGTGAGTTACATAGCTAGTTAGCTACACCAGTTAGCTAAACGTGCATCTTGTACGGCTGAGACGGTCAGTGCGTGAGTTACATAGCTAGTTAGCTACGCCAGTTAGCTACACGTGCATCTTGTACGGCTGAGACGGTCAATGCGTGAGTTACATAGCTAGTTAGCTAGCTTGTTAGCTACACGTGCATCTTGTACGGCTAGGACAGTCAATGCGAAAGTTACATAGGTAGTTAGCTAGCTAGTTACCTACGCCAGTAAGCACAAGTGCATCTTGTACGGCTGAGACGGTCAATGCGTGAGTTACATAGCTAGTTAGCTGCGCCAGTTAGCACAAGTGCATCTTGTACGGCTGAGACAGTCAATGCGTGAGTTACATAGCTAGTTAGCTAGCTAATTAGCTGCGCCAGTTAGCACAAGTGCATCTTGTACGGCTGAGACAGTCAATGCGTGAGTTACATAGCTAGTTAGCTAGCTAGTTAGCTACGCCAGTTAGCACAAGTGCATCTTGTACGGTTGAGTCGGTCAATGCGTGAGTTACATAGCTAGTTAGCTAGCTTGTTAGCTACACGTGCATCTTGTACAGCTAGGACAGTCAATGCGTGAGTTACATAGCTAGTTAGCTAGCTAGTTAGCTACGGCAGTTAGCTACACGTGCATCTTGTACGGCTGAGACGGTCAATGTGCGAGTCACATAGCTAGTTACCTAGCTAGTTAGCTACGCCAATTAGCTACACGTGCATCTTGTACGACTGAGACGGTTAATGCGTGAGTTACCTAGCTAGTTAGCTACGCCAGTTAGCTAAACGTGCATCTTGTACAGCTAGGACAGTCAATGCGTGAGTTACATAGCTAGTTAGCTAGCTAGTTAGCTACGCCAGTTAGCTACACGTGCATCTTGTACAACTGAGACGGTCAATGTGCGAGCTAGTTAGCTACGCCAGTTAGCTTAAGTTGTAGGAGACTTGTAGATTTCTACACGGATGCGCCAAAATGTTTCTCTACTTCGATTCACTTTGGGCTCATTTGAGGAGCAAAATGCGTCTTAGTTCTATCAAATGCTCGCACCATGTGACTGTGTGACTGGCCAATCACAGAGCGTGAAGAGTGAACAATGAGGACAATGACGAGCTGTGCTCGTTTCATGCTCGTACTCATCAATGCATCATCCGTAACGGATCCTGGTTGTACACAAGTACACAAGTGTATTTACTTCTATGGGTTTAGCTTTGCAGCTTTTGATACCAGACTCTACTGAATTGAATGATATGGTCATGTGATACATCCCAAACATGTCCTATACATGCTGAGGACAAACTGTCATGTTTCGCAGGACAGGAGCGAGTGTTTCCTGTCCTGCGCCCTTATTTTGGCGAGGTGTACTTCCGGTGTGGTGGAAGTTCCAGCCCCTTCAGGCCTGGTGTCCGCACAGCTGCGGACAATTTGTATTAGCGGCGGTTAAAAGGCCAGCGCCATCGTATGTGCGGCGCTGGTTCATTGTTGATGTCACGGTTGATGACCCTCGTTGCTCTGCCAGCTGTCACCTAGACTTACCATCTCAGCTACTTTCATTGTTTCCTTTGTCACTTTTAGTTTGGTCCTGTTGCCTTGTGGAAACAAAATTATTTTTATTTCTGCACCTTGCCGCCTCGCCTCCGCATACCGGGGGTCAAGTCTTTGACAGCAGCAACCCCCGTCGACACAAACCCTACCTCAACATCCTTGGTCTTTGCAGCTTCTTCACGCAGCTTCTCCAGCTTGTCTGTCAGTTCCTGTGTTTTTATGTCAACATCTTTGGTCTTTGCAGCTTCTTCACGCAGCTTCTCCAGCTTGTCTGTCAGTTCCTGTGTTTTTATGTCAACATCTTTGGTCTTTGCAGCTTCTTCACGCAGCTTCTTCAGATCGTCTGTCAGTTCCTGTGTTTTTATGTCAACATCGTTGGTCTTTGCAGCTTCTTCACGCAGCTTCTCCAGCTTGTCTGTCAGTTCCTGTGTTTTTATGTCAACATCTTTGGTCTTTGCAGCTTCTTCACACAGCTTCTCCAGCTTGTCTGTCAGTTCCTGTGTTTTTATGTCAACATCTTTGGTCTTTGCAGCTTCTTCACGCAGCTTCTCCAGCTTGTCTGTCAGTTCCTGTGTTTTAATGTCAACATCTTTGGTCTTTGCAGCTTCTTCACGCAGCTTCTCCAGCTCGTCTGTCAGTGTTTTTATGTCAACATCTTTGGTCTTTGCAGCTTCTTCACGCAGCTTCTTCAGATCGTCTGTCAGTTCCTGTGTTTTTATGTCAACATCGTTGGTCTTTGCAGCTTCTTCACGCAGCTTCTCCAGCTTGTCTGTCAGTTCCTGTGTTTTTATGTCAACATCTTTGGTCTTTGCAGCTTCTTCACACAGCTTCTCCAGCTCGTCTGTCAGTGTTTTTATGTCAACATCTTTGGTCTTTGCAGCTTCTTCACGCAGCTTCTTCAGCTCTGCTGTCTGTGTTTTTATGTCAACATCTTTTGCAGCTTCTTCATGCAGCTTCTTCAGATCGTCTGTCAGCCTCTACAAGAGGACATAATACTATGTAGTACTTCATGTTTATTCACGGGTAAATAAAGTACTGGTATCCAACCTGAACTAAGTGGCTATTTAAAACCTGGGATGCTTCCAGCCCGTTCACACGCTTTTCCAGATTCTACAAGACAACACGTTGTTAGTAGTACTTCCTGTCCATGTGGAAATGAAATGTTTCTACCTGGACATCCTTGGGTGTTGCTTCATCCAGTTTCTTCAGATCTTCTGTAAGTCTCTGAAAGAAGACATGTTGAGGGTACTTAGTGTCCATGGATGGGAAACAAGAACTACAGAACCAACAATAGGATGAAAAAGCAACAAGGAATCATGGAACACGACTGAAACTACAGAGGCTGGATGATCTGGAACAAAACATCAGATCCATGAAAGAGGAGGTTGAAACGTGAGGGGTGTGAGAGTGGAGGAGAAGGAAGCACAGGATAGTAGCTGCATTGAGTGCCTCTCAAACACCATCATGAAGAAAAAGAACACGATTGATGACACGGACCAGAACACATGAATGAATGAATGATGGTGACGGGACGGGGCTTCGGGTTAAAGCCAGGTCTGATGCCGGGGCGGGGGGAATAAGGATGAACCAGAAGAGATGGAAGTTACTACTTTGGTCCAACCAAAGGAGGTGGACGTAGCCATCCACACTTGCATCCCACAGCACCACAGCCGCCACCATCGTCACGTTCACTACCAGGAAACTACCGAAACAGGGAAAGAAGCTGAAAGGTGCAAACGTCTATCAGGGGTCGGCAACCTTTACCATCAAAAGAGACATTTTGCCTCCCCTTTCGGTCCAAAATAAGTCAGGAGCCACAAAACATGACACAACTTCTAAACGTGTTGCAAGCACACAATTCATCCAACAGAAGTGCGTCTACGTTTGGAGGTCTACTCTGGAACCATCAACACTTTACTCTGGAAGTCTTACTGAGTGGTTCCCATGTTTGTCAAATTCTAACAAAACGTAGCCGACTTTAAGATGAAAACGTCCATCAGAGTTCACATATCTATTGTCATCAGTAAGCATTCTATTGGTCCCGTCCTTGACTGTCTTGCAAAGAGAGGCATTCCTTCATTTTCAATCATTTCCTGTTTATTTTTTAATTGGGAGAACAGATGCACGGATGTTCATATGAACGATTCTTTCATGTATTCTCCATCTGTGAATGGCTTCCCATACTACCCATACTTCCCAACTGACATCCATCATGGACTGGCCCCCACGTTCACCTGACCCAATAAACCCAATAGAACACCTCTGGGACATTATGTTTAGGTCCATCCGGCGCCGCCAGGTTGCTCCTCAGACTGTCCAGGAGCTCATTGATGCCCTGGTCCAGATCTGGGAGGAGATCCCCCAGGACACCATCCGTAGTCTCATTAGGAGCATGCCCCCACGTTGTCAGGCATGCGTACAAGCACGTGGGGGACACACAAACTACTGAGAATCATTTTGAGTTGCTACAATGACATTTTAGCTAAATGGACCAGTGTGCTGCATCATTTTTTCACTTTCATTTTTGGGGTGTCTTTGATTTCCCCCCTCTATAGGGTGATGATTTTCATTTCTATCAAATGATGTGGCATCATTTTGTTACTAATACATCACCCACTTATTATCAGGAAACATATTCAACATCATTTTTCCCCCAGTTTAGATCTGATGTGTTTTCCAAGTGTTCCTTTCATTATTTTGAGCAGTGTGTATACGTGTGTATATTTATCAACGAGGCCCTCAGCTGCTTAACCAACCAGAAAATTACCAGACAGGTTTAATACAATTCATGCCAGGCCCAATAAAAAACGTGTTCCTTTCATTTTTGTGAGCAGTGTATGAAGGTGCAGGAATGTGTGGGCGTGTAATTGTCACTAAGAATGGATGAAATGCATTCACCACTTTGAGTGAATCAGATTTTTTTTCTGCAGGAAAACAACCTATTTTCAGGTGTTTTTTATTTATTTTTTTTACAAAATTGTGCGGGGATCCACTATATATTTTCAGCGTTCACATATTTAATCTCGCTGAGATATGCACTTTTTGCAGTGTCCACAATGACCTGCTTGTTTAGCAATTCATTCTTTCAAGCAATTCCTTTTGAATCAAATGTACTTGACATTTGTCATCAATGCATTGTGGACGTAGGGTTGGAGCTGACCTGGTTGCGTGACGTGTGCAGTTGTTGGATTGACAGACAAGGCAACGACAAAAAAAGAAAAATTCCATATTTTTACGTTGTAAAGTGGCAACCGACACGTCTTTGTGTGTCCAGCGTTTTATGCTGAATATAACACCCCCTTGCAGAACCTCAGCCATGACACGGATGACTGGTCCTTGCAGTCACTTGTCAGCCCTTTATGTCACATTACAACTGTATGACTGCTCCCTCAACACATGACACAATATACATGTATGTGTGTACTGTATCAAGTGTAGATCTTCTTGTGGCATCCTGATGACGTTGGCAAATGATAATACGTGTCATCCTTCCCTCTGATCATTCTTGTTTTGGACACGTATTATCATTTGCCAACGTCATCAGGATGCCACAAGAAGATCTAAAATTGATACCTTTTGTTTCACAGACCACAAGCAACCAGAAGTGGAAAAAGGCAAAATGATTAGAGCACCCTTGTTTCTTCATTCTTCTTCATTTGATACACCTAAAGCTACTTTTGTTTGGACAAATGTAACCATGACAACAGAAATAGCTCAATCAGCTCTTCAATGATCTTATGTTTGTTATCATTGTATCTGTCCAAACAAATGTACCTTTAGTTGTACCAGCCATTCAAATGGATCAATAGGCTGAAGAAACAAGGAGGTCTCATCATTTTGCCATGACTGCAGATCAGGACACACATTTTCTGTGACTGCTGTTACGACACGTTACTACACGGAGGAGCAATACAACATTCATATCAGCACTAAGTTGTCAGTTAGCACATGAACAGCAGAAGCATGTATGCAAATGATACCACCAGACAATATTTGAACCAATTCAAGCAACCCTTCAAAGTAATCACAATCTGGGCAACTTGGATCAACACTGACAAGGCTGGACTTTCAGATGGAAGGTTAAGGAATGATCTGCATTACCAGGAACAATACAAGTGGAGGAGGAGGAGTGCTGTGCACGTGGCATGGGGGCGGGGGGGCATGGCTCAGGTGTCAAAGTATCCTCGGTCAAGATACTGAACATTGTGGCATCAGGCATCACTTTTCCATTTACATGGAAAACCATGGCAACTACACCATGGAAACAACATGTCATTTGCTATTGATAACATTTTGGAATGGATAGCTATTGAAATGTGTCAAGAAACAACGGCAAAGCAAGCATGTATGAATGTATGAATGATCAAAAGTTTAAGACCACAGGCTATAAAAGCCCAAATGTGCTCCAAATGTTGATGTGGTGTCATCATTCCCACTGTCATGCCCTCCCGATGCTAAAGCTAAGAAGCTTTCTCTTCTTCAACGTGGTGGGATTGGAGCTGCATGAGCAAAGCCTCTCGCAGCGTGCCATGGCTGCTGAGGTTAGGAGCAGGAAATCAGTCATTCTAAGTTTTGGAAAGATCCTGAGCATTATGGAACAAAAAAGTCAAAAATCACACCTGCGTTGAGCCGGAGGATCCCATTGGCTGTCCATCAAGACACAGGCGGTCTTCCACCCTCATGAAGGTCCTTACTGGTGCCCACTGCAGCAATAAGCATCAGATGGCATCAGAGGGAAAAGGCTTTAAAAAACAAAAAAGGAATTCAAAGACCTCGTCTCCTTCAATGCCAAAAAAGTGCCCGTTTAGACTTTGCCAGGGAGCATCAAACATGGGACATTGAAAGGTGGAACAAAGTTTTATTCTCTGATGAGAACAAATGTAACCTTGACGGTCCAGATGGCTTCCAACGTTACTGGCATGACAAGGAGATCCCACCTGAGATGTTTTCTACCCGGCACAGTGGAGAGGGGTCCATCATGATCTGGGGTGCTTTTTCATTCAGTGGAACACCGGAACTTCAGGTGGTGCGGGGTCGTCAAACGGTGGCCACTTACATTTAGAGGTTGCGGCGGGCATCCCTCATGACCGAGGGCCCTGGTCTGTGTGGTACCAGCTGGGTTCTTCAACAGGACAACGCTGCAGTTCACAATGCTGGCTTGACCAGGGACTTCTTCAGGGAGAATAACATCACTCTTTTGGACCATCCTGCAAGTTCCCCTCATTTAAATCCCATAGAGAACATTTGGGGATGGATGGCAAGGGAAGTTTCTAAAAATGGCCATCACTTCCAGACAGTTGATGTCCTTGGTGAAGCCATCTTCACCACTTGGAGCAATGTTCCCACTAGCCTCCTGGAAACACTGGCATCAAGCATGCCCAAAGCCATTTTGGAAGTGATGAACAAGAACGGTGGAGCTCCTCATTACTGAGTCCTACTGACAACATTTTGGTTCTGCTTTGGAGACTTTTTTGTTCTTTTTTTGAGCGAAGGTCTTAAACTTTTGATCAGCTGATAAACTATTTCAGTTGAATTGTTGTTGTTTTTGCATATTGTAGCTCTACTTAAAACCTCATTAAGATCCAAATGTGCAAAATGATCATTCTAGACATTTTTCAACTGCTCTTAGGATTTGGATGAGTGTATTATTCACTTCCTGCATTCCATGTTATATTTTTGATATAATAATCAGTGTAATAATAAATAATAAAACGAGCATGACAGAACAATCATTGTGATGATCAAGACTCTTCTGCTTGTATTTAGTAAACACCACCTGCTTGTATTGTTTGTGAGTGTGCTCATCTCGCTACTTTGTTGGACTTCCTTACTCCAGTGGTCCCCAACCCCCCGGCACAGAAAGAAAAAATAATTTCCATTATTTCATTTTTTATGTTTTATTTTGAAAAGTGGCCAGATTCTCTCTGTTACATCCGCCTCACTTGACGCATGTCCATTGTGGGTGTGCTAACTTTCTACTGCTACTGTATTTGTACCATTGTTCTTTCCCTCATATGTGGTGTAAATGCTGATACTATGTGGGAATGCATGAAGGTACGTTTGATGACTTATTGAGTGCTAATGTGCACATTTGTCTCAAGGTAATTCATGCTAGCACACTGCCTTTTAGCACACACGTCAAACAGCCATGTCATCATCTCTCTGGAAACACTTGAACTGGTGGATGGGGGTCGCCATTCATTTAGTGCTTTTAATTTGATCTTATTCATGTCTTAGATATTTGATCGCTATCATGTAAATTTGATATTTGTTCGCTATAACTAGAACAGCACATGTGAATGTGTGCTTTTAAAAAGAAAGGCTTTGTATCAGACATCTTTTTGCAGGACATTGAGTGAAGGTTGCTTTTATTTCCTAATGATTGTCCGTATCTCCACACAATACATTAGACATGCTCATACCAAAGAACAGTGGTTTTTATCAAGAACAAAATTATCTTTATTCAATATTGAAGTATTTCTCACCACCTTTTGTTGTAAATTTTTGAGATGAGATTTTTAGTCTATTATGATCCCAGAAATGTGTTTTCTTTCACTTTTTCAATGTCCACTCTGTCTATTTGTATTTGGTCGTACGTCCCTTCTGCTATTTCCAAATAGCATTATTTTAGTTTTACTTAAGTTCAGGTATCATCTGTTCCTGTCAAACCATGACTTTAATATGACCTTTTCACCCTTGACCTTTTTAATGAGTTCTTGTGTGCTTTCCCGCAAAAGGCAGTGGTATCATCCGCAAATAATACCAACTTTAATCCCTTTGTTACTTTACAAACGTCATTGATGTACAAATTGAACAGTTTTGGTTCCAGTATGGACCCCTGGGGTACTCCACACGTGGTGTAGAACTCCCAGATGTATATTCTCCTAGCTTTACAAAGGTGACTGGAAATAAATTCCCAGGGTTCATAACAGATGAAAAGATGAGCTGGAAATCTCACACTTCAATATTGAATAAAGCAAAATAAGTTTTTCATTCCACACTCTTTACTGCTCTCTATGGAGGGCCGAGACACTGCAGCTTTTCTTTCCAGCCGTTCACTAAAGCAGGTGATTTTAGTGATCAACACCTCCTTTGATTTAAGGGAAGGAGCTCATCAATTTAATCACCTGCTGGAGAAACTGGTCGGAGAGAAACCTGCAGTGTCTCGGGCGTCCATGCCACGAGTTTGACACATGTGATCTATTGTGTGGAGACATGGAGAAAGAACTATTAAAATGCCGCGTATAGAGAATATACAAATCTTCTAGTACATTTTCAAACAGCTAAAATAATGCATCAAGATAACAACCTATTACACAAAAATGTCATACAATACTTTTCTACAAGAGAGGAAAACTAAACACCCCCAGCATTTCAGTATGTGGAACCAAATTATGGATCGGACTGAGTAAAGAACTCAAACAATGCACCAATGTGGAAAAACATATCCTTCCATGAAGAAATCACATGTGAAATACAGGAAGTGAATAAATGTACTGCAAGACATGTGAAATGGATGGGGGAGGGGGGTAGGATTAAATAAGCTTTGCTTCTTCCTACTCCTTTGGGACATGCGGAACTGTCAATTGTACTACGTGATTTATTCCAATCCAACTAATCTATGATTTTCAGAGAAAATTAAACTTTTATCATCTTCTTCAAATCCTGTTACATGTTGTGGTACTTTGTGTCCTTAAACATGTGTGTGATTTTTACCTCAAAATCCTTGGTTTTTGCAGTTTCTTCACCGAGCTTCTTCACATCTCCTGATAGTTTCTACAAGAGACATGTTGTGGTACTTTGTGTCCTTAAAAAGTATCATGTGTGTGATTTTTACCTCAAAATCCTTGGTTTTTGCAGTTTCTTCACCGAGCTTCTTCACATCTCCTGATAGGCTCTTCACATCTCCTGATAGTCTCTACAAGAGACATGTTGTGGTACTTTTGTGTCCTTAAAAAGTATCATGTGTGTGATTTTTACCTCAAAATCCTTGGTTTTTGCAGTTTCTTCACCGAGCTTCTTCACATCTCCTGATAGTTTCTACAAGAGACATGTTGTGGTACTTTGTGTCCTTAAAAAGTATCATGTGTGTGATTTTTACCTCAAAATCCTTGGTTTTTGCAGTTTCTTCACCGAGCTTCTTCACATCTCCTGATAGTTTCTACAAGAGACATGTTGTGGTACTTTGTGTCCTTAAAAAGTATCATGTGTGTGATTTTTACCTCAAAATCCTTGGTTTTTGCAGTTTCTTCACCGAGCTTCTTCACATCTCCTGATAGTTTCTACAAGAGACATGTTGTGGTACTTTGTGTCCTTAAAAAGTATCATGTGTGTGATTCAAAATCCTTGGTTTTTGCAGTTTCTTCACCGAGCTTCTTCACATCTCCTGATAGTTTCTACAAGAGACATGTTGTGGTACTTTGTGTCCTTAAAAAGTATCATGTGTGTGATTTTTACCTCAAAATCCTTGGTTTTTGCAGTTTCTTCACCGAGCTTCTTCACATCTCCTGATAGTTTCTACAAGAGACATGTTGTGGTACTTTGTGTCCTTAAAAAGTATCATGTGTGTGATTTTTACCTCAAAATCCTTGGTTTTTGCAGTTTCTTCACCGAGCTTCTTCACATCTCCTGATAGTTTCTACAAGAGACATGTTGTGGTACTTTGTGTCCTTAAAAAGTATCATGTGTGTGATTTTTACCTCAAAATCCTTGGTTTTTGCAGTTTCTTCACCGAGTTTCTTCACATCTCCTGATAGGCTCTTTACATCTCCTGATAGTCTCTACAAGAGACATGTTGTGGTACTTTGTGTCCTTAAAAAGTATCATGTGTGTGATTTTTACCTCAAAATCCTTGGTTTTTGCAGTTTCTTCACCGAGCTTCTTCACATCTCCTGATAGTCTCTACAAGAGACATGTTGTGGTACTTTGTGTCCTTAAAAAGTATCATGTGTGATTTTTACCTCAAAATCCTTGGTTTTTGCAGTTTCTTCACCGAGCTTCTTCACATCTCCTGATAGTTTCTACAAGAGACATGTTGTGGTACTTTGTGTCCTTAAAAAGTATCATGTGTGTGATTTTTACCTCAAAATCCTTGGTTTTTGCAGTTTCTTCACCGAGCTTCTTCACATCTCCTGATAGGCTCTTCACATCTCCTGATAGTCTCTACAAGAGACATGTTGTGGTACTTTGTCCATGTCCATGTATGAAAATGACTATGTTCCTGTGTCCTTACCTGCACTATGTTGTCATTGACAGCTTTTGCTGTGTCGAGTCTGTTCACACTTTTTTCCAGAGTCTACAAGAGACGTGTTGTGGTAATACTGGACTTCCTGCCCATGCATGTAAATCAAGTTTTACCTCTACTTTATTGTTGGTTCTGTCTACTCTGTTGTCCAGCTTGTTCACGCTTGTTGCCAGATCGTCCACACGTGTTGCCAGACCGTCCACACGTGGTGTCAGACCGTCCACACGTGGTGTCAGACCGTCCACACGTGGTGTCAGACCGTCCACACGTGTTGCCAGACCATCCACACGTGGTGTCAGACCGTCCACACGTGGTGTCAGACCGTCCACACGTGTTGCCAGACCGTCCACACGGTTTGCCAGACCGTCCACACGTGGTGCCAGACCTTCCACGCGTGTTGCCAGACCGTCCAGGAGGATGTACGTGTACGTTTGAGGGTGTATTTCTGCCTTCTTTATCGAGTCCACGATGCTTACAAGTTTTCCGTCCAGGACGTCCACATGTACTTTCATAGTCTGTCAAGTACATGTTGTGGGGAATGAGTAAAATTGTAGTTACTGTAAATAAAATATCCACGTGTGTTTCACCTGAATGTCCTCGGTTTTTGCAGAATTTTTATCCAGGTTGTTCAAATCAGCTGCCAGACTCTGTAAGAATGACATGTTGTGGGTGATGATACCGTAGTACTTCTTGTTCATGTATGGACCTTAACTGACCCAAATGTCTTGCTTCCTATTGTCATATATATCATCATATATCATATTTACTGCTAGTGTTAGTATGACATTCACTATTTCATGCAAGACAACATTGTTTTGTCTCATTCTAAGTGTAATTGCAACATTCCAAAATATTTTTAACATTTATGAGATAAATATTGATGCAGTAGATTAAATGAATTTCACCGCAAAGATATTTGTTCTTTTTTGTAGTTCCCACAGACTCCCTGCAACGATATTAAGTGACACGTCCTTCACTGGGACCGCAAGGTGGTTGGTTCCAGTCGTGGCGGTAATCCCAGAACCCGCTGGTGGGAGAGGAGCCAGATGAGGCAGCTATGGCCTATCTATGACCTATCTAGAATATTGTTTACAAATCTGTCTTTGCGGTATATCACGATGCTGATTAGACAGCATGATGGTTGATTTAGGTTGGCCACAATGAAAGGCCACTCAAATGTGCAGTTAGGTGGTGGTCACGCGGATCTAGACCATCTCAGACATGCCCGCTATCTTCAAAAGGCACCTGTGTTAACGTACACACCTGCCCATACAATAACCCCACCGCCCATACCATAACCCCACCGCCCACACCATAACGCCACCGCCCATACCATAACCCCACTGCCCATACCATAACGCCACTGTCCATTGGTGCATTTTAGCATTTTGAATGTACAAACTGGGACGGGAGCCTGAGGCCCATTGTTGTCACTCATCCACAAGCATCACCTCCCAAATGCTCACTAACAGACTTAGACAGATCGGTGAACAATATTTGACAAAGAGGGCTTTGGTGTCCATAGAAAAAGTTTTGACATCTTTGAGTTCATCTCATGAAAAAATGGGAGCAAAAACTAAAGTGTTGTGTTTATATTTGTGTTGAGTGTATTTAGAATAGTGTCAAGGTTCACATACGTGTGAGGCAGTTAGAAGGATCAATCGTCCGTCGCTACATCGCTGCTTGAACAGCCCCCCCTCACTCAATCGCCGTTTTTCACAAATGAATAAATGATTGCTGGTTTGTGGTGCATATTTAAGCAAATTGTACTTATTCTTGGCCTAAATGAAGCATTTTCAAGCATGACGATGGCTAAACGGCCTTGTGAATGAATGAATGAAGAAGTGAATCGGCCATTTAAAGCCACCATTACAATTGATGAGACATCAGCCATCACAGGAAGAAACTACAAGGAACTGCTAACACGTGTTATCTGATTTATTTCTAATATGTCTTATATTGTCTGATTATAGCTACAATATCGGTAATACACATGAGACACGGGTGACTATGGGGGGGAAACAGGTTTTTTATAGTTATGGAGCCTTACTTGGTGGAAATTCACTTATCACAGTGGAGTCTGGAACCAATTAATCACAATAAACGAGGGACGACGGTACATGAAATAATTGCACATTAGACATACTGATGACGTAAACTAAAGTTAACTTTGCATTCACGACACATGTGGCAACAACAGTCAGGAGTTGCCTGGAAGATGCCCTGGAAAGACTTGGAAGACTGAAAAACTTCAATACGTGTGCTAAATGAAATGTATTTTCATGATTATGTTGTGCTTTGCTTTAAATAAAACATGGTTTTAATGTTGCAGACACATTGTCTCAATTTACTAATTCAGCTAGTTTGCAATGTTTAAGTGTGTGTGTGGTGTTTACCTCAACATCCTTGGCCTTTGCTGCATCATCATTCAGCTGGGTCAGATCACGTCTTAGATTCTACAAAAAGATGTTCTGGTCACTATACTATATACTGTATAGTACAGTAGTAATACTGTATGTATTACCTCAACATCCTTGGCCTTGTCATTCAGCTGGGTCAGATCACGTCTTAGAGTCTACAAAAAGATGTTCTGGTCACTATACTAATACTGTATAGTACAGTAGTAATGTATTACCTCAACATCCTTGGCCTTGTCATTCAGCTGGGTCAGATCACGTCTTAGATTCTACAAAAAGATGTTCTGTCACTATACTATATACTGTATAGTACAGTAGTAATAGTATTACCTCAACATCCTTGGCCTTTGCTGAATTGTCTTTTAGCTGGGTCAGGTCACGTATTAGAGTCTGCAAAAGGATGTTCTGGTCACTATATAGTACTTCCTGTCATGTGTTATAAACTATAAATGTGATTTATCCATTTTATTCTGCATTTATATCGATTTAGATTTTTATGTACTATGGGAATGTTTGCCCTTTTGGAATGGATAATGACAAGAACCCTAATATAGAACGCCGTTTGACGACCCCTGCACCACCTGAAGCTCCGGTGTTCCACTGAATGAAAAAGCACCCCAGATCATGATGGACCCCCCTCTACTGTCAGAAAACATCTCAGGTGGGATCTCCTTGTCATGCCAGTAACGTTGGAAGCCATCTGGACTGTCAAGGTTACATTTGTTCTCATCAGAGAATAAAACTTTGTTCCACCTGTCAATGTCCCATGTTTGATGCTCCCTGGCAAAGTTTAAACAGGCACTTTTGTGGCATTTTTTGTTTTTTAAAGCCTTTTCTCTCAGATGCCATTTGATGGCTATTGAGCTGCAGTCGGCACCAGTAAGGACCTTCATGTGGGTGGAAGACCGCCCTGTGTCTTGATGACAGCCAATGGGATGCTCCGGCTCAGCGCAGGTGTGATGTTTTTGGGTCTACCACTTCACTTTTTTGTTCCATAATGCTCAGGATCTTTCCAAAAACTTAGAATGACTGATTTCCTGCTCCCAACCTCAGCAGCCATGGCACGCTGCGAGAGGCCTTGCTTATGCAGCTCCACAATCCCACCACGTTGGAAAAGAGAAAGCTTCTTAGCTTCACCATCAGGAGGGCATGACAGGGGGAATGATGACACCACATCAACATTTGGAGCACATTTGGGCTTTTATAGCCTGTGGTCTTAAACTTTTGATCAGCTGATTAACAACATATTTCAGTTGAATTGTTGTTTTCAATAAATGACTTTTTCAAAATGCTTGTTGTCTCACCCCC
Source organism: Dunckerocampus dactyliophorus (assembly GCF_027744805.1). Lineage (NCBI taxonomy): Eukaryota > Metazoa > Chordata > Actinopteri > Syngnathiformes > Syngnathidae > Dunckerocampus > Dunckerocampus dactyliophorus. The sequence goes on along the minus strand of NC_072832.1, from coordinate 29,265,034 downwards.
CTTCTTGTTTTTGCATATTGTAGCTCTACTTAAACCCTCATTAAGATCCAAATGTGCTACATGATCATTTTAGACATTTTTCAGCTGGTCTTAGGATTTTGATCAAGTTTGTATTACACCCTAATTTTTAAGGTGTGGTGGCTTTTATTATGTAGTGGCACACTGCCCCGATCAATGACATGTAGCTGAAACCCTGGGTCTTACCTGAAGACAGGACTCCAACATGCGCACGCGTTCTTCCAGGGTCTGTAAGACAACATGTTGTGAGTAATAATAATACTCTTGTACTGTCCAATAAAGATCTTGATCTTTACTTGGGCTTTTTCAGTGTCCTGCATGTCCACAGGTGGGGACGGCATCTGTAAGAGAAGATGTTGTGGGTAATATTCTATCACTTCCTGTTAAAAAGTACCTGTTTTTACCTCAGTTTCCATAGTTGTTGTTAGTGCAGCCTCCTCAGGTGTAGGCAGAGTCTACAAGAGAACATGTTGTGGGTAATATTCTAAAATGTAAAAAAAAAGATGTTTTACCTCAGCTTCCACAGTTTTTGGTGCTACTTCAACTTCCTGCTTGTCCATAGGTCCTGTATGCTTGTGCAGGTTAGGTGGTGCAGACCCCAGTAGGATGTAGATGAGTCCAAAGATGAAGATGAAGAGGATGGCGATTAGGATCATTAGGAGACTAAAGGCCTTTTGAGGCTTCTTGCCTGGTATGTCTACCTTCCTCATGTTTCAAGTTGTGTGTTGTGTGATGGCTGTCAATCAATTGAAACATGAAGCGTGATGAAGCGCATGTTGTCCATAGTTAAGTCCTAATTAAGCGCAGGTAGATGACGTGTTTATCAATAATAAGTAGGGATGTAAATCTCTGTGGCACATCTAGATACACCAGTTAAGATACGATTCTAAAGCCATATATTTAAAAACACAACAGTACAAACGATACGGTTCCACTGTTCCATTTGTTGTAGACGTGAATCTTACGATCAAAGTGGTGTTCTTACAGTATTTTCAAACGAGTAAAAGAGCATGCTGCACAGGCGGCGGGAAACCTTCAGGCACAATGATGAAACAAATCATCATTTACATCAAAAGGTGTGGAACTTTTGGAAATGTGGCCTTTATTTTGGTGAAAAATGATATCCCACATTTTGCACGTTTGATGTGAGCGGTCGGACAGTCCTTGAAGGCACCATCTAACTTTCTCCCATACTCTAGTGTATTTTTAGCCTTTTTCTTTCCCCTCATATTTGCTCCCAAATGCTGATGCTACTGCATGTGTGACCTTACTAATATTCAGACCTACACGCCTTCAATTGACCATAAATGGTCGATGCAAAATGGCTCATGAATGCGGCGTCCATATTTAATCAGCCTTGATTGCATTTTGCTGGGGCCTTCTGAATCACGGCTGCCACGGGAAATCTTAGTTGGAGACATGAGGAAATATTTGGAGGACACAGCAGTGGAATTATGAACAAGAGGAAGATGAGCAGAACTTTCAAAAAAGTGGTGGGATATCAAGGCACACGTTTCCATTCTTTGTGAGCGTGTTTCTACGTTTTTCCTACTGATAGAACATTTTAGATGAATGCAAGCTTCAAGGTGGACGCAATGGCTCAAAGTGAATGAAGTCTTATAGTTTAAAAATGTTCTCCTTCATGACATCAACACCACCATGAAAATGTGAGCTAAAATCTTTCCTGGCGACTAGCTAGCGTGTTGCTAATGCTAGCGCCGCTAATGCTTGTCATTACGCAATCCGTACGGCAATAGCAATCGGTTGTACACACGTGCGAGACTATGTCACTTCCTCCATTTGCAAATTTGGAGGGTTATTTTCTAAGTGATTCTTATTAAGACTTTGTTAGCATGCGGATGTTTCTTCACCAAGTGTGAGCCTACATAAAAGCGTAGGCAATGACCATAGGTGCATGTGCAGATAAAGAGATAAACGTGTAAAATACAATACAAGTAAATAGAATAAAACAAAAAAGACAAAGCAAGGTATTTGAATGTAAGCAACCATAAGCAGAGTGCAATGATGGCTTCATCTATAGCAGGGGTGCACACACTTTTTCAGCCTGCAAGCTACCTTTAAAATCACCAAGTTCCAAAGATCTACCTCCTCCTAGGAATATACAAAATACATACAGCCATGGAAAAAATGTTCTAAAGCTTTCAGCAATGGTGGAAGTTGCATCTCCATGTGTGGCTTGAAACCCCACGCGGGAGCAAGAGCGAATCAGGAGAGGAGCTTAATGTCAGCTGACTGATGTCATATGACATCTACAAAGTGCCGCTTACGCCATCTACCTTGGCCATCTACCGGTAGCTCGCGATCGACGTAATGGGCCCCCTGATCTAGACGATTCAGGTAGGGTTTTTTTCTAAGTGGACTAATAGCATCCATCCAAACAGATCTTTAACTTGTGTGTGTTTTTTTTAAGCCATTGCACCTGAATTTGTTTGGGGACCCCTGCCTTACAGCATGCTTAGGGATATGATGTGCTCTTTTACACTTGAAAATACTGTACACACAGACAGGTTGCCTGGCAACCTTACCGAGACAGCCGCCACGCTTAATGTACACACTGGCACACGCACACACACCCTTGATTGACACAAGCTGGAATCAGTTAGCACATAATCACACACTGATCCAATGAGGAAGGAGGGCGGGACTCAAGGAAAGCATATCAGAGTAGCCACTCCCTAGTTTTGGGACTTCCTGAGGGGATCCTGCATGCTGCACTTTGTGACATCTTCATCTTTTTGTGACAATTTTATCACTAAAAGATCGAAAGACAGAAAAGTGCGCCCGCCTGATCTCTTCTTGGAAAATAAGAACTGGGACGTTTGAATTGGGGGTTTGTCTAGGATCCCTAGAGGTCCTACACCTCCACAGTTTCTCTTTCAGCCAGCAGCCGCTCCTCCAAATTTCTGAAGGTACAGGCAGAAAACCTGTTTGGTTGAATTTCTGCCATCATTTGCTCAGCTGAATGGACTAACTGTTGTGGATGTTATGTTAAGATAATAAATGTCTGGAACATGTCAGAAGTTGAATAATGCTAGACCAACTACTGGGTGGGGATACATTGGTGCACCGAGGGTTTATGCTAGGGGCCGACTCTTGGCGGACCTCATATTTGTGTGTGTTGAGGCAAAGGTGATCAAGCCGCCGAAAGAGACCCACCTTTGTGTTAGCAGGACGGTTGAAAACAGGCTTTATCGAACACCAAAGAGATTCCCCTGCAACCTATCCGTGTCGGGGACCGGATTCCAATATTCTTGTGAGCATTTACTGTGCTGTGTGAAAATAAACTGTGCTTAGAGTGGCGTGGACGGGTGGTGCTAACAGAACCCACTGTCTGAAGTAGGCTGGCTGAAGCCATTCAATAGGGCTTGGTGTCTGTGGTGTGCTCCTTACGTGACCACCACTTGGGTGGAGAGCTTGGGACATAGCGTGCCATACGTCTCTGCCGGCCAGCTCATGTGAATGATGGATGAGAGGAGGAATGACGGAGGGCTTCACCTTCCGGCCAGGACTATTGGTATATGGAGTCCAGCCGACAATCCCACCGACCTGTCTTCCAATGAGGAAGCAGTGCCTGGGGACTCCATAATGGCCTCTCCTAGCTCTGGGGTTGAGGTGCCGAGGTGGTTAAAAAAAACTCCTTAAAGCCTTGGATGCTGTGGGGTGTTGTGGTTAACATGACTGCAGCATACCGTGGACATCGGGGGCGGTGCCTTTAGATTGGAGACCGGGGTGGTGGTCCCCCTTTTTAAGGAAGGGTAGATGGTGTGTTCCCACTATCATGGGACCACACTCCTCAGCCTTCCTGGTGAAGTCTGTTCAGGGGTTCTGGAGAGGAGGATCCGCCGGATAGTTGAATCTTGGATTCAGTAGGATCAGTTTGTTTTTCGTCCTGGTCGTGGAACTGTGGACCAGCTCTGCACTCTCAGTAGGGTCCTTGAGGGTGCATGGGAGTTTGCTAGAGTTGGCTAGAATTACACAACAGCAGTACTGTAGACTTTGCACTGTATTTTACTTGAATGTTGCAGGTTGCCTGGCAACCTTATCCAGCCAGCTGCCATGCTTGCAACACTCACACACCCACACACTTGATTGACACAAGCTGAAACCAGGCAAATACTAACACATAATCACATACTGATCCAATTAGGAAGGAGTAACGCCCCTGCTTGGGCAGGACTCAATGATAGCATATCAGACTAGCCACTTTCTAGTTTCCGGACTTCCTGCCCCCTGATATTGGCTTTTTTGCCAATATGATATGCTGATATTGTCCAACTCTTATTTTTCAATTCCGATAAAAGCCGATACCAATACCGATATGTGTACCATCACATATCTCCTGTGGTGGAATGAACACATCTCTGTTGTGAAGCTAATGGATAGAGCATCAGCAATTAGCTTCTCCACGTGGCTGTAAACAACACTGTACAGCTCGAGAAAGCAAACATCTGAAACATACAACACTTGTGATCGGGCATGGCAAAGCATGGAACTCCTGTTTGGTGCATCCGGCATCTTGCGCGGTAGAAAAGTGCTGGTTATCCAGTGTATTACACATTTTCTCATTGATGGCTTTTGCCCTGGGAATTGGAAGAATTGAAAGAAGCGTCTTGGTTCCACCTCGCGGAACCAAGACGCTTTGCAGTCGTCGCAAATCCAAGTTTAATATCCGAAGAAGACTCCACAGCTATAATGTTAGTCAGGAGCTAGCAAGCTTGTTGCTAGAAAAACACTTCAGACACGGTTTGATGAGGTCATCATTTGCACACCGGATAATACGGGAGCCAATAGGCATATATACAGCATTCTTTAAAATCAGTTTTCATTGTAGGAAAAATGCCCGATACCGATATTGACCCATATTACATTTTGATGCCATTATTCGGACAGCCCTACTTTTTGTAGATCAAAACCTCTTCCAATCTGTGATTAATTATGAATTAACTATGGACAAAATACAATTAATCACGATTAAAACAGCTATTGACAGCTGTTAAGATTGATGAGAAGTGGAGAAAGAAAAGGTTATTTTGATTGGTATGTTTAGCTTCAAAGCCCTGGCAGATGGCTCTCACAACGAGACCAAGGTTAATTCTATCTACTGTTACTGTGATTTGAGTCGTCCCGGAGTACATCGCCCGCCTGCCAGAGAGAAGCGAGAAGTTACTGGAGCACTGCCCATATTTATTTTATTGTCATTTATACAGTGGTATCTTGGCATACGAGTGTCCCAACTGATGAGTGTTTTTTACATGTGAGCCGTCGCTCGGCTGATTTTTTCCTGCGAGCTTAAATTTGGGTTAGGAGTTGCTGCTATTTACCATCCGGCAAGAGCCAAGGACAGCTATTTGGGGGCTTGTGTCATTATGACGATGGCTGAAGACGAGAATGGACGTAAATCACATTAGCAGCGCCACTAGCTAGTCACCTGGAAAGATTTTTAACACATGAGTAAAACATACATACATGATAGCCTTCTAATTGATCTTATTTATGATGCTTTGTGTCCAACTATGACAGGAACAACATCAAATTAAAAGCACGACATGAATAGAGCCACCATCCACCAGTACCAGCCTGGGCTGTTTTTCAGAGAGCAAACATACACGTTAGCACTCAATAAGCTAAACAAATCTTACCTTTATGCATTCCCACATAGTATCAGCATTTGGGAGCAAGTATGAGGTGAAAGAAAAAGGCTAATATATAAATATAGCGTAGTAGTCTATCTGTGCAGCATGGGACAAAGTTGCACGGTGCATTCAAGGACCGTTCAACAAAGTGAGACAAATCTCCGCTCACATTAAATATTCAAAAACTGTGGGATTTAAGTGTGTATTATTTTTTGAATGAAATAATGGCCCATATTTCCAGAACTGACAACCCTTTACATAAAATTTGATGTACCGTCAAGCACCGTGTATAAACCACACTTTTTTTTCCACTGGTAAGAAGCAAAAAATCGGGGTGCGGTTTACGATGACAGGTCTGTGACCAGACGCAGAAATTGACTACGAGTCCATTTTAGAATAGCCGTGCCAGACAGTTGCTTTGACTTTAGCGCCCTCTGCTGTACAGTTGCTGAAAATGCTTGTGTATGCAACTAACTTATCTGACGGCTGTCTGTATTTCCACAGTGAAACATCTCTATATACACTGAAGCTAACCTAAGCTTCCAATGTCAAATACAAGTTTATTCAAATTCACACTGAAGCAATGCAATAAAATAATAGAGAAAAAGAGAAGCAGTGAAAGATAAGATATCAAAACATCTCTGAAAATTGCAAGTCTTTATTTTAATTTATTATTATTATTATTATTATTATTATTATTATTAATAATATTATTATTATTAATCTGTGCTTAGCCATAATATTAAAGATCTAGATGCCGAAGTTCAGATTTCTCCTTTCTTTTTGAAATTTCTTAGTACCTTTACACATGTTGATTTGAGATGAAAGAGTTGGCAAGCATTTATCAACTAAACATTTTTTTCCCCCGTGAGCCTGAAAATGGGGATGCGGTTAATACACGGGTGCGGTTTATACTCGGTGCTTTACGGTAGTTATTGTTGTAGTTGTTGTTGAATTGTTTACCAGAAAGATATACATCCCTACTTTTTGGATCAAATTTTTTATCTGCAATTAATTGCAATTAATTCTGAGTTAACTATGGACAATGATTGACAGCCCTAATGTATGTACATGTATAGTGTACCAGAGTCAGCTAGTTTTCCATGACAGTTTTGCTCACTTGCTGTCTTCTTCAGAGTGGTCACGTGATATTCCTGTGACTGTCTTGTCAGCTGATTTATACAGATGTTGGGCTGGTAGGGCAACAGCACCATCTGCTGTCCGACATCCCAGGTGTGAGAAGGAAAAAAGACCTCCTGGTCTGGTTTATGGTCCTGTAGGCACGTCTCCGTATTTCATTTGGTCCAGCGGTGGTGTTTGTTGTCCTCTGTCCCAATCACGTTTGCTCCATTCCAATCCATAATGTGCTTTCGTCTTTTGCAATGCTCAGAAATGGCCAAACCTCATTGGATTTGGATTCATAGACAACAATGTGTCACTTGGAACAGTGGGAATGGAAAAGGACATGTTCCCGAAACCAGATTTAAATCTCAGATTTAATTTACGTTGCCAGGATGAGGGAATTATTCCACCAAGCCTGGACCTAAAGTATCCTAACCAAAATGCGGAGAAAATTGTCAAAGGAGAACACCTTGCTCTATTGAAGGAAAGGATGCACAACAAATAAAGTACAGGACATCAACAAGTTGTCAACTTGAAATGAGCATGACTAACTTTGTTAAAAACTTCCCCTCAGAGGGAAATCATGCATGCAGCTGTTACTACACGCTCACAGCATGGATGGAAAACCACTAAACCTTGTTGGAGCTTCTTGGAGGTGTTTTCATAGCGGCCTCTCATGGCAGAATAGGTGTGTCCCAGGTGTGTGCCGTAATGACATGTCTTATTTTATCTGTTTTTATATCTTTAGAACGCACAGAAAACACCACTGCTGGACCAAATAAAATACGGAGACGTGCCCACAGGACCATAAACCGGGACCAGGGGGTCTTTTCCTCTCTCACACCTGGGATGTGGTCCTAAAGGAGTCGGACAGCAGATGGCGCTGTGGCCCTACTTTCACTGGCAGGAAGACAGCCAACACCTGTATAAATCAGCTGACAAGACATCATGTGACCACTCTGAAGACGACTGCTGTCATTACGTGATCCGTAGCAGAAACACAATGAGTTCTACGCATGTGCACAACGCAATGGGTTGTGTCTGGCAAGCCGATTTGTACTACTACGCATGTGAAATCTACATCATCCATCCATCTTTTTTACAGCAGGTACAGATTGTAAACGTCAGGCACCAAGATTTATACTAGTCATGTGCAATATACGTCACCCCCACTCCCGAAAAACGTTATTAAGATTGGAGATATTACAACATCTTATAACATACCCTTGGTTGAGAGGCGGTTGTGGCGCCCTGGACTTGTTGAAGGCATTCAACGGTGTTCCTTGATGAATTCTGTGGGGATTACTCCGGGGGTACGGCGTATCGGACCACCCAATTCAGGCTGTTGGTTCCCTGTATGACCGGTGTCACAGCTTGGTTTGCATTAAGTCGGACCCGTTTCCCAAGGGTTGGAATGCGCCAGGGCTGCCCTTTGACACAGATTCTGTTCATTACTTTTATGGACAGAATTTCTAGGTGCAGCCAGGGCGTTGAGGGGTTCCGGTTCTGGTTCATTGAGCCGTGATCATCAACTCTCACTGGTGGCTGGACTCTCCCTGAGATAAGGTCAGAAGCACTCATCCTGTCATCCGGGAGAAACTTTGAGTAGTGCTGCTCCTTCGCATTGAGAGGAACCAGATGAGGTGGCTGGGGCATCTGGTCAGGGTGCCTCCCGGACTCCCGTGCTCAGGGCACGGGCGACCGGTAGAAGGGCCAAAGTTGGAGAGACTGTGTCTCTCAGCTGGCCTGGGAATGCCTTGGGATCTGCCGGGAGGAGCTGGACGAAGTAGCTGTGGAGAGAGAAGTCTGGGTTTCCCTGCTTAGTCTGCTGCCCCCGCAACACCACCTTGGATAAGCGAAAGATGATGGATGGATGGATGGATGGAATAAAAATAGATAAATCTGTCACGCTCGGCTGTGACATGTCAGCCTCTTCGTTATCGCCGGACCGCTAGAGACCCTTTTGGTCTTCTTATGCGCTCGTTACTGCTCAGTTTTCTTCTGTCTTCCAGAGGCTGGTTTTCCTGAGGTGGATGAGCACAGCTGCTTCCCATCAGCACTTGCATTTATGCTCCTCAGCTGCTGCAGGAAGACATAGGAGTATTCCGCTACTCTCATGCTTCATGTCTGCTGCCTTCCTAGTCATTCGCCTCTCTGTCCTTGTCTCATTCTTATCTGGTACTAGCCTTCCTACCTGCTGGTCCAGTGGCCCGCCTGTCTCTCAGGTAGTTTTAGTTTCTCCTTTGTACTAGTTAACTTTTGGACACTCTTGTAGCACCGTTGTTTTTAGTTGCTGTATTTTTTTTTTACTACAAACGTGTCAAGTTAAGCTGCTATTCTTACCTGGAAGTGTCTTGTCTGCATACTGGGCTTCACACCTGTACATCCACGCACCAGTCGTGACAAAATCCTCTAGATCAGGGGTCTCAAACTCATGGCCCAGCCTCACCCAGACTCTACCTCTAGCGGCCCCCAGGTAAATTGAGTTTGAGACCCCTGCTCTAGATGAACCCATTATTGCATCACTCTGCTAATGGTTGTTTCCATTCAAATGTTACTGTATCTGATGAGTTGTTTTCCTGTATTTATTCATGGATATTATACATATTTTGATACAGTATGACCTTTACGACTGTGGCACATGACCTTTACGACTGTGGCACATCTTTGCATGCACGACATGCATTGCCTAAGTTTTTCTGTAGCTCAGTCTTGGTGAATGAAGACGATAGAAACATCCGTATGCTCATGAAGTCTTTTAAGAAGAGTCACTAATAAGATAACCCACCTATATTACATATATCAAGCATGGTTATTGACCATTTATGTTCCTACGTTTAAAAAATATTCAAAGCTATCACAGCACGTGGCGTTGCAGAAGCACTGTTGTAAAAATGTGCCAAAGACGAAAGTGACGCTCTCGTGCATGCGCAGAAGCGATTGCATTTCTGGTACGGATTGCGTGATGACAACCGCAAGTGAGCAGTGGAAATTGCTAGCTAACTCTGCTCTGTAAAAAAGAACTTAAAATGTCTGAATGCTAGAGCAAATCTACCTCATTGGATTCTATATACAGTACACACACACACACTTTATGTATGATAAGCTAAACATGTATGTTTGCTTTGCTAGGCCAGTTTAAACGTGGTAGTATTTTGTCAAAAAACTCAAATTGGGCTGAAGGAGTGCCCCCCTGGTGTCTGAGCAGCACTTGTGTTACAAGTGTAACAAAATAATCAAGTTTGGGGGGAGAAGACGAAGACGCTGCGCTATAGTGATGGCAAAGTCACTCAATCGCAATTTTCAATACGACATACGACACAAGACATGGAGGAGCGGCTTCATGACTCAATCACAATTTGCATTCCATCCATTTGAAGAAAAACACCTTTTTACAAGCTTATTTGTCACTGAGCCATGTAGAAATACTTCTGACTTACCACTTGGCTCTCAGGTTTTTTTGACCGCTTCCAATCACTTGTGCTGCGTCCACGTCTCCGATAACCTGCACATCACATCACATGTCTTATTCTTGATAGCAGACATGTCATACAGCAATGAACTCATTCAATCCCAGACATTTTTCAAAAGACAACCCCTTCAGTAGCGGCCCTTTTACATGATTTGGACCGATCTTTCAGGGCACACAGAATATTGTGTTGTATGGCGATATAAACATGGAACCTACCAAAAGACACATGACACTCCCGTCTTTCATCACAAAAAAAGCTTGTTTCTACCGTTTTCTGTCCTTTACTAATCAGCAGTAGAACATAGGTAAGTTTCAGGAAAATATCAGTTGCTAACTAAAAAAGGGAGAAAAAACACCTTTTGTGAAACGATACATTTCAAGCATAACTTTCATTTTTGCTCAAATATCTAAACACAAAAAATAAAGCACATTATTTACAAATATAACAAACTATTTACAATTTTCATCATATGTGGAACTGAACTATGTGCATGTGTGCATGTGTGTGTGTGTGTGCACGTGTGTGCGTGCAACCTTCTGCACGCTACGCTCCGCCACACTCTGATTTGTGGGTTCCTGTGATGCCTGCCGAGCTCTTATCGAATGCACTTCTGCCACCTTGTGGACGTTTTTATGACTTAAAATTGCTCTGAAGTGAAATGCATTATTGGAGAGTTGCATCATCACCTCTTTTTGTCTCTTGTACAAAAAAACCTAAAAGACGTATGACTCCGTTGTTGGGATCAGGTGTTGGGGTTCTAAAAACGTATAAATACGTCTTTGGTATTGAAAGAGTTAAAGGTGTCAGAAGTTATTTCAAGGTAGAACAGGTAGGACAGGTGTCACTAGCAACACTGTCCTGACTCATCAAAGCCATAAGATATGTGTCAGGTGGCACCATGAGCTTTAATACTATTAGTCGGGGTGGGCAAACTGAGTCCCAAGTGTCATGTTCTGTGTTTGTTTTCCACTCTGCTGCTGCCTCTGTTTTGTCCTTGCAGTGTCATGGCTGCACTGATGAGTAATCAGGGACACCTGTGATCAATCTGCTGCTCCCCATATATACGTCTGCCTGGCCTCTACCTAGTTGCCAGTTATTCCCTTGCCAACCCTGCTTCCTGTTCCTCATCCCTTGGCTCCCAACTGGTCCCCTTCGCTCGTGTACTTTCTGCCATTGTGATTTGCTACTGCCTCTACCTGTTCTGCACCTTTTTTCCTGCAGCCCCTTTTTGTTCAGTGAGTACCTTTTTCCTGCCTTGCAGTGTTTTTCGTTCTTTGTAGTTTTTGGCTCTAGCCCTGTGTTCCTTAGTTATCTTTTTGTAGTTATTTTTGTATTTTTGTCATGATTACTTTGTGTAATAAATTGTATTTCTTACTAGCACTGTGTCAGTCTGCATAACGGGTTCCAACCTTTTTGTCCAAGCGTCTTAATCCAGCCCACCATTTCCAAATTCCCTTTTTTAAACATTGAACATCACAACTGTAGCTGGCAACATGACTTGCAGTGCTAATGCGGCACACCTGAGTCCTGAGTACACCTCCTTCCTCTTCGTAGTCGCCCTGAAACTAACTTAAACAATTAAGTTAAGTTACAAAAAGGGTTAGGGTTAGGGTTAGGGTTAAAATTTTGCACACAGCATTATCGTGTAGCGCGTGTGCGTTTGTCTGTGAGACCAGCTGACTCTTACTCTTTAAGGCTCGTCCTCCTCCTCCTTCCTGCCTCCACTTGCGCTCCTGATCAAGACATCTCATAAACGGTAGGACTGTTTTTGTTTTTCAGTTTTATTCATTGACAGTAATCTTATTGATGACCTTATTTTATATTGGAATGTTACTCTACTATGTTTATGCTAACGTTTTCTTATATTTTCCCACCATATTTGGTGGACTTTGAATATTTTGAAGGGCCAAAGGGGTGAGTTTGGGAAGATCTTGGAACGGATTAGGCTATTTACATGTATTTTACGCTTCGTGTAATATAAAAACCCTATAACATAAAAGTTCTCGGAACGGATTGTTTACGTTGTAGCGGGGCGTCTACTGTACTGTAAATAAGCACCAATTTAAAACCTCCAGCAAAACATCAAGCTAATATGTGACACGACACGAAGCGGAACGACACATCAAGTACACAGCATTCCATCCATCTGGGAAAAAAGCACCTTTTTACAAGCTTGTTTGTCACTGAGCCACCTCCAGCCAACAATATAGCTTCCAAGCAATCATAGTTAGGACTTACCAGTTAGCTCTCAGGGTTTGTGTGGTTGTTGGTTTGTGTTGATGAGTTGGATCACCGTGTCCACTTCTCCTATAAGCTACACCAACAGCTTATTCATAGCAAGCATGTCATACAGGTGTCATAACATAACGTATGAGAGCTACGTGTCACTAACATCACTGTCCTGCATCATAAAGTCATAAGAGCTATGATCGTTAGCATCATCAGCTTTAATCCTATTAGTGATGTTGATCAACAACATTCTTTGTAATCATTCCAAAGCAGCAATGTCAAGAGAATGGAAATAGTCCACGGCAAGCCTTCCAATCCTAATATTTAGTGAAGGAGAAACCGAAGCTTTCTGAAGCAGTGAATCAATATGAAGCAATGTGTCGAAATGGTTCAGTGTTATGAAGCATTTGCCACGAATCAGTGTGGTGAGTCACGACACTGCTTCACCACTGCTTTCTCTACCACTGAAGCAAATGTGTTGAAATGGTTCAGTGCTTCGAGGCATTTGACACAATTCAGTGTGGCGACATCTGCTGGACAAAAATATATTGAACTTTTATATAAACAAAGGACAAAGTGTCATCTGGTTAACTAAACCTGTGGGTGGTATGGTGGTTACATAGCTTGCCTAATGTGCAAACAGTAGTGGGTTTGACTCCAGTCCTGAAATTTATTTTTTATCCTTCCCCCAGATGAATTAAAAAAATTAAAATAATAATTAAAAAAACAATAACAAAAAAAAAGCTGTTGTGTTCCTTTTAAATGGAAAAGGGAAATGCTTGTGCAATAGGGAACTCTTGATGGTAGGTGTATAGAATGCTAGTGACACTGGGATGGGGATTTGGGTGTTTCACACATTTTTATTTAAAAACAAAATCATCTCAGCAGCATTTGGTTTCAGCCGGTTCCTCTTTTTGCTAATGACCTCTCCAGCTTTTGAGAATATTCTCTCACATGGCACAGCGGTGGCAGGCATATGCAAATAAATCTTTGACAACTCTGCAAGATGGGGATAAATGGCTGCCTAGAGTTCCAGAATTTCAAAGGGTCCTCTCCTCTGGAGAGGTAGGGCTCTGACATGTAACGCTGTACTTCCACAGTTGCATCAGCTGTCACATGATGGACACTCTGTGTTGCACCTGCAAGACATCAGGACAGAAAGGGATTAAATCAATGGTTCATGTTTCGGAGTTAAAGGTAACTCCAGACTAATGCAACCAACCAACTCTGCAGTCCAGAAGGGCCCACAGACTATCAGGGTCAGCCTGTTGGGTTGAGGGTCCAGGGGCTTCCTCCATTGTGGACTGTAAAAAATGGAAACTGATACATGACTTTTATAAAGCAATATACAAGCAGAGAAAATGAAGTTAAATTACCTGTGATGTTGTGGGTGTGGGTACTGAGCGCCTTGCCATCAGTCCTGCACATTCAGCTATGAGGCGAGACACGGCCTCTTGTGCTTTTGTCTGGTTACCAAATGCTAGTGTTTTGAACCTCGGGTCCAAAATAGTGGCCACTGCCAGGACCCGGATGTTTTCCACATTGCACCTTGCCACTAAAAACTGCAGCAGGCTCTGGCTCAGCTGTTTTGCACATGGGTGGAGTAACCATGTAGATTTCTCAGTCATTTTATGCTGAAGCATTCTGACTAATGGAATGACTTTAGATGCAGACACCTTCTTCTCCACTGAAAGCTCTGTAGTAGCCAGAGATAGGATCCCAGAACTTGTAGACATTCTGCCACTGCGTCGTACTCAGCACAGTTCAGTGGTAGCACATGTGTGGTTAATGACGCCAAGGCTGCTCCGACTGGCTCACGCTGCTCAAGTAAGCGTTGCAACATTTGAAAAGTAGAATTCCACCTTGTGTCAACTTCTTGAATTAGTTTATGTTGTGGTTTGTCAAGTTGTAACTGTACTTCAGGCAGTTTCTCTTTGGCCCTTGTGCTTGTTTTGAAGAATGCCACAACCTTTCTGGCTCTCAAACGGATCTCTGAGACTTCTGGTGTTGCCTCAAGTGCCTTCTTTGCCAGTAAATTTAAACAAATAAGTAATTTTGCACAAGCCACCATATTTGCAGCGTTGTCAGTGACAAGACAGTGGATTTTGTTAGTTAGGCCCCATTCATCAATGAGATTCAAGATTCAAGAGAGTTTTATTGTCATGTGCATAGTAAAACAGCAGTTATACCATGCAATGAAAATCTTATTCTGTTCATTCTTCCAAGAAAATTAGGCATGTTGACAGATGTCCACATGTCTGCAGTCAAAATGACTGCCACAGTTTTCTCCAGCTCTGCTCTGGCTTTGTCTTGGGCCTCTTTATATTTTTGGTCCACCATGCCTCGCAGTGCCTGTCTTGTGGGGAGAGCATATGTTGGGTCCAATTTGTGAACAAATGCTCTAAATCCTTTATCCTCAACCACAGAAAATGTCTGGCAGTCCTGCACAATCATGTCCACCAAGGCCTCATCCAGCTCAGCCTGTCGTCCTTGAAACAATGTGACCAATGTGAATAGTTACTTACATATAACTTATAATATAATATAATGTCATGTATATTTTATATTTTAAGCTTTGTTTTATCTTTTGACTATACTATATAAATACATGACAGTTGCCATAGGCTTACCTTGTCTGCTTACTCCAGAAGCAGCTGGAGCAGTAGGAGCAGCTGGATTGGGTGTTGTTTGGGGTGTTTAGAGCGCAAGTGCTTTAACATTGAGGATGTGTTATTAGTGAATGCCAACTCTTGAGCACAGATCTGACACTTGACCCTTTTTGGTGCAATAAGGTCAAAGTGCTCCCACACATATGACCTGGCTCTGTTAGTTGGCCTTCCCTCCATTCTCCCTATTTGGCCTCACTCTCTACAACGACACCATCACTCACACGCTTAATACTCTCACACAAACAAACAGACAAACGAACAAATATACAAACTGGCAGACAGACACAAAAACTAACGTGTGTGTGTGTGCATGTGTGTGTGTATATTATATAAATCAGTGTATAGTGTGTCAATGAATGCCTATACTATGTGCGATTGCAAATGAATCTAATGTGTAATCTGATCTAACTTCACTTTACTCTCCCTCGTTCTCAATATGACGTAATGCGCACAAAAGCTCTCCTCACAACCCACAACATTTTGAGGGATATTTCCCCTTTTTATAAGCATTGTGAGTTTGACTGAACCAAATTGACTGACTCGACCCCTCCCTACCTGAGTGACACGTCGACGGTCACGGCCGACACGCGTGTGACGTCACAACGCTTCGCTTCCGCGGCCAGGTGATTTTCCACTGAATGAACATCGGTACAAGTATCGGGATACTTGTTGCCGCGAGCGCTCGATACTTGTCGGGCGCCTGCTTCGAGCGTGACGTCACGAGCTGTTCCACCAGATCCAGCGAGACATCGGGACGACTGATTGTGATACTTCTGCCGCGAGCGCTCGACACTTGTCTCGAGCGTCTGCTTCGAGCCTAACATCACTACTAATATTCCTATCAGTCATACATAACATCTATATGTCCTTCAGCATTGCCTGTTTGCATGGAGCATCAAACTGACTGTACAGTTCATAAGCTCATGAAAGAACATGCGGGCCACACGGTGGTCTAGTGGTTAGCATGTTGGCCACACAGCCAGGAGATGGGAAGACTTGGGTTGGAATCTCCCTTGGGCATTTCTGTGTGGAGTTTGCATGTTCTCCCGTGTGTGTGTGGGTTTTCTGGGTACTCCGGTTTCCTCCCACATTCCAAAAACATGCATGTTAGCTTCATTGGAGACTCTAAATGGTCCATAGGTATGAATGTGAGTGTTTGTCTATATGTGCCCTGCCACTTTTAATGTTAGCAAAGGCATTCTAACTCTTGTGTACACTTCACTCATAGAATCCATCCTCACATATAATATCTCTTCCTGGTACAATTTTCTCACACTCAAACATAAAACAAAACTGTCAAGAATCATAAACCAGGCCAGTAAAATCACTCAAACACCTCAGACTCCCCTCTGTGAATTGTATAGGCGATCAGTGCTGAGAAAAGCCACTCTCATCACTGAGGATGCCACACCCCCCCTGCACCACTCCTCCACTCTGCTGCCGTCAGAACCCCACTGGCCCGCAAAAACACCTCCAAGAAATCCGTCATTCCAGTTGCAGTAACTATGTTAAGCAGCGCCCGGTAGCACTGTTGTTCTTGTATTGTAGTATGTTTTGTTGTGTGTTTTATATTGTACTTCATTGTGAGTGAATTTTTATAAGCCGTGTTGGAAGACAAATTTCTGTTCTATAGAACAGACAATAAAGTTCTATTCTATTCTATTGGCTGGACACCAGTCCAGGGTGTAAGTCTGCTGGGATAGGCTCCGGCATACCCCCGCCACCCTAATTAGGATAAGCAGCATCGAAAATGGATGGCTGGAAGAACATCTGACATCATGATTTAGTCAAATAAACGTTTGTGGACGTTTTTGTTTGTGGTAGTTATTTTTGAAATGTATGAACATAAATGGTCAGTAAGCATACTTCATATATGTCATATATTGGGGGGAGTGACTTGTTCAAATACTTGGTTAGCATGTGGATGTTTCTATGGCCTTATGACATCCACCAAGACTGAGCTGCCTAAACACGTACCCAATGCACGTAAACGTCATATCCGGTTACGTATGGCGTACATAAAGAAATAGAATAAACATACTGGCTGTCCTGAAAGTCACAAGAGGTCACCAAATGACATCATTGCCTAATTTTGCATCATTGGTTGTATGGACACTGTAGAACGTAATAACGTCAAAAGCTAATGTAAAAAAGTCAGTTAAAAAAAGGCTGAATACGATGCAAATAAACGACTGTTGTTTCTGCTTTCAATATGATTTCAAGTGAGTTTTTCCGCACTAAAATGAAGTCAGATGTAAATGGGTTCATGTTTGAATGAAAGATCAGCACCTCAGGTGGGGAGGAACTATATGGAGCTCGGTACCCGTGCTGTATGTTGCTCATTCAGAACAACATGCATGCTTCTTATTTTAGTGGCACTGTATGTATGCACAGCCTTTTTTCTTTTTTGTCCTTTTTTTCTTCTTCTCTTTCTTCCTCTTCTATTCCCCCCTCTGTCTCACGTTTTTTCCCCTCCTCATATTGTCACATATCCTCTTGTCTGCCAGCTGTCTCCTTCATCAGCATCTCCTCACAGTGACATCATACACCCTCAAAGTCCAAACCCAACCAAATTCAAGCTATTCACACAAATACACACACGTGCACGCATTCTCCTACACATACACATCATATTCTACTATTGATATGGATATCACAACTACTCACAAGCACGCTCATCTCACTTATGCATAAACCCACATCACGTCCTCACTTTAGTTGGCTTAGTTCATTCAGGATTACTATGTGACACTTTGCCTATGTACAAATTAAGCATACATTTAAATGTACTGTATATACTCCCATTAATTTTACTTCCAGGTACACATACTTGGCATTTGATCTTGTTTACACACACATCACTAAAGCTAGTCTAGGATGAACTCACTACAGTTTGTCACTTGGAATGTCAGGGGAGTTGGGTCGATAGGAAAAAGACAACAAAGTTTTAACCATTTGAAGAACACCCAAGCAGACATTGTCTTATTACAAGAGACTCACATGTCCAAGTCAGCTGTCCATACACTTCACTCACCACAGCTCCCACACACATATTTAGCAAGTTACAACTCCAAACAGAGAGGGGTAGCTATTTTAATGAACAGGAGGGTGAATTTTACACTCCACAACACTAGTACAGACACAGAAGGGAGATATATAATAATGAACATATCTGTTGATAATGTACATTTCTGCATTGCCAACATATATGGTCCGAATGTTGACGACCCCTCCTTCTTTCATGCCTTTTTTTCTTCTCTCTCTGCACATTTGGATACAAGTATGATCTTGGGAGGGGACCTCAACTTAGTATTTAATCCAGAAGTGGACAGGTCTAGCCCAGCTGGGAGACATCGTGAGTCTCAATCAACATCGATACTGAAGAAATACATGAATGATTTTGGTCTTTGTGATGCTTGGCGCTCTTATCACCCTACTCACAGGGAATATACTTATTTCTCACCAGTGCACCACACCTACTCTCGTATTGACTACTTTTTGACAAGCAACTCAATCATATCTGACATTTCAAACATTCACATACACCCTATCACCATTAGTGACCACGCCCCAGTCTCTCTTTTTCTCACTAACCAAACAATGAGCGCTCCTACTAGATGCTGGAGATTAAATACATCATTACTAAAAGACTCAGACTTCCTAAAATACTTTGAAAGAGAGTGGACAATGTTTTTAGACTTCAATGACCAACCCGGTGTCTCGGCTAGTATTCTGTGGGAGGCAGCAAAAGCAGTAATGCGCGGAAAAACCATTTCATATTCATCATATAAGAAAAAGAAAGAGAGATTACTAGAATCAGAGTTGGAGAAAAAAATCCAACTCCTCGAAGCAGCTCATGCTGACTCACAAGATGAGCATATCCTAAGTAACCTAAGAAAACTGAAACTAGACTTAAAAGAAATTACTGACAAGAAAATTCAGTTCTAACTGCAGAGACTACGTTTGGAAAAGTTTGAGCATGGCAATAAACACGGAAAATACTTAGCTAACCAACTAAAAGTCAATAAAGAAAAATGCTCTATCTCCTCCATTAGAAACTCAGGAGGTCACATCACTCACCTCCCGGAGGAAATTAATTCCGTCTTTAGGAGCTTTTATAAAAATCCATATACACCTCAGATTAAACCATCTCTCCCAAATATCAAAACATTTCTCAACACCATAGAATTACCAAAATTAAATGACGAACAGGTGACAATCTTAGATGTACCCATTTCATGAATAGAACTCCATAACGCTCTACACCGGTTACCGAATAACAAAGCACCTGGACCCGACGGTTTCCCTGCCGAGTTTTATAAAACATTCTGGTCATTACTATCTCCAATATTTTTTAGAATGGTTTTGGAAATTAAAGACAGTTCACGCTTGCCTCCAAACATGAACTCAGCTACAATCGTTGTTAACTGTTAGGCTAACAGTTAACAACTTCCTGCAGCAATGTGCACATGCCACTATTCACCAGCAACAGGCGCTGTTGCAACACTTCTGCCTTCATTTATCACAGTACATCTACACTCCGTTACAATTGCACACCTTAAAGCAGCTTTTTTTTTTAAACCCCGAACCCCCCCTGGTTACGGGCCTGTAATTATCATGCACACCTTTTCCAAACCTCTATTAACATTTTATATTTGTTACAAATGAGCACACTAAGTGGAGACGTGCTTTGTAAATAAAGTGCAGTTGAAATAATAAATGTTTTTCTTGAATTTTTCAGTTATGTGCCTCATTTATATTGAATACAGAGGTCACATGTCACATTAGAGCATTGCGCCATCATGCACTGTGATTTTCTTCATGTTACATACTGTGCACCCTTGAGGGAACAAAGTAAACACACAAGAAGAAAATATAAAAGTTGTTACTCCTATTTTGTGTTGATTTCTGTGAGCTTGGGTCTTTCGTATAACCGCGGTGGCTGACACGAATGTTACCGACCCGAAACAAGACATGATTTTCTCTGTTCTGTGGCAACTGTGACGTCGTGAACCACAGTTCGCCAAACAGAGCTGCAGTGTTGTTGGATGCACAGATTGTCACGCACCCTGATTGGCAGGTTGCTGACCTGTGCCCGAGTAGAACCGCTGCTCCTCCACATTGAACCCCCACCTCCGGGCCGGAAAAGTGTCATTTCACAACTTGAAAAAATGCAGTTTTGGGCTCTCTTAACAGGGAAACAGTGCCATCTGTTGATGCTATGAGCAGGAAGTCCACTGCATGCTAAGCTAGGATGTTGCTACGTTTTGGGAGAGTGCAGGATCCTTTCCCAGCTGATTTATAGTCCAAGAAAGCTGGCACTCACTCAAAAGCTGGGTCGTTCCAAGGATAAAGTGAGGTTAAGAGGCATAGAAAATGGGTGGATTGATGGATAACCCCCAACTTTGTACCTTTCTTCTTATTTATCCTAAAATGTTCAACACTTGTATATTTCTGCATACTGAAAGTATTAAAAACCTTAAAACCGTCTTGTCCTTTTCACCAACATAACATAATAACTCATATGCATCACCAGTGCACACACACAGATGCTGGTTTGAAGTTGCAAACATGACAGGGTGGCATGGCATGGCTGGAGGTCCTGCCCCCCCCTCTGGTTCCCGAGCCACCCTTTTCCCACTGAGAACCACGGCCTGGGATTTGGAGGTGTTGAGTCTCATCTCACTCAGATGCAAGACAATTGCAAGACATTTGTACTCTTCCTCAAATGAGCCAAGTTTACTTTGGTTTCTAGTGGTAATTATTGAGATGAGGGGGCAGGGGGGTAACGTGACAGTGTGGTGAGGTATGTTGTGCTATTTTATTCCTGCTTATGCTTCCCCTCTGTCCAGAAATCACACAAATGAATGTGTGTACTGTACACAACATGATCTGGCATCATTTCCTATCCTATTTTATTAGATACATTTACTCCAGTTTATCATTCATCTTCATCATCATTTTATCAATAGCTTCCGTGATGGGTGAGCCCCCCCAAACGCCCGTATCAAAGCAAGTGTATGATAAAAGATGATCTTTAATGTGTGGTATGAGTGGTGGCAGTGACGATGTGAGTGAAACGGATCTTTCATGCCTTGAAATGACGTCGTGACGTCACCTTTATCAACATGAAAGTTTGCTAACAAGCTGTGCTCGGAGGCTGCATTCCAAGTACTGCTTGTTGGCTCGGACTGGACTGTGGACGCAACAGGTAATAAGAACATTTACTGTTGGTGCTCTTTGCTAACAACTTATCAACTTTCACTGATGCTGGTGAACACGTGTGGTCATCTTGACGCTTTGCTGCCGGTCTTGCCAATATTCGCCAAGCTTATTATTTTCATGTGCTTCGTTTGGTTGCTGCGTGTCACTTCACGATCAGTTCTACGTGTCGACTTTGTGGTTATCGGAAGTGTCGATGGATGTTGTTGGGTCGAATTTGACGTATTTGTTGAAAATAAGCGTCACGTGACTTACGTGTTTTCATCAAAGAGGTTGCCAATTACGATGAAAGTACTACGACTATTGTAACAAGAGAAGACAGAGACCACTGGTATGTACCAGCTGCTATTGTTCCTAAATTACAAAGCGTGTAAGTCATCATTTAATGCTATTCCTCTTTGATTGGAAGGTTAGCAACCTTACCTGTTCTCCTGTGAATAGGTGAAATACATTTCAAGAACATTTGCTGGTGTTGAGTTGACGCGTCCTCGACAATCTTTTGGGCCTTTTCAAGTGCGTAAAGCCCAAAAGAACTTGGCAGATGGGATATGTGACGTGGTTGGTGCCGGCAATAAGTGACTAAAAAGAAGCTGCAATATGACATATTAAATATGGTTATTGCTCATTTCTATTAAATAGAAATCGCAGCACGTGACGTCACAGAAGCGCTTGGGTAAAAATTGGCGAGTGGAGGAAGTGACATACCCACTGGGTCGCCACAGGGGTGTCCTCTCTCCTCTTATTTGTCTTGTATACCAATTAGTGGCAAACTCCATGCCCGGGGTGGCATATCGTCACACTTGCAGATGATGACTCTGATCATGGCCCTGTATTGTCTGAATTTGTGGCCTGGTGTAGCATGTCCTTCTTAAAGGTGAATCTGCCAAAACGAAGATGATAGTAGAGCTGAGGAAGAATCCTACAGTCTTCTCACCTGTTGTTGATGAGGTGGTTCAGCAGTACAAATATCTTGGAACGATGCAGCCACTGTTGTGGTGAAGAACTGTAATGTTGTATTGTTAATTCATGTTGTCTGTGTGTGATACTGCTAGCCGTAGAACAAATTGCCCCTTCAGGATAATGACGTTTATCTTGTCCTTGATGTCTCGTGTGTGCAGAACCGATCATGTTTCCGCTGCGTATCATGTAGCAACACCGGTAGAAATGTGGGTCAAGATGGTGAATCTTTTGTTGTTTCACTTAATGCACGCCTGCGTGGACCTTGTTGCACATGTGACGAGTGAATCCAGTAGACTAGTAATGTGCAATACCACAGTTGGCAGGCCGGGGTGGTGGTCCCCCTTTTCAAGAAGGGAGGCGGGGGGTGTCACACTCCTCAGCCTTCCTGGGAAAGTCTGCTGCTCCTTCGACATGGAGAGGAGCCAGTCGAGGTGGTTTGGGCATCTAGTCCAGATGCCTTCCTGGTGAGGTGTTCCAGGCATGCCCAGCCAGGAGAAGGCCTCTAAGCAGACCAAGGACACGCTGGAGGGATTATGTCTCAAAGCTGGCCCTGGAGCACCTTTGGTGTCCTCCCAGTGGAACTGGAATAGGTGGCCGTGGGGACCGTGAAGTCTGCCCCCACCACCGTGACCTGGATAAGTGAAAGACAATGGAATGGCAAGGACATGTTTATTATCCTGTGACATGATGCTTTAAGGCAGCCATCGTTGCAGGCTGCACTTGTAGAAGACGCTGCACAGGCGACTGGAAGCATCCTGACCTGATAGCTAACTGGTAGGTAAGAACTATTATTGCTTCTAAAGCAGGGCTGGCCAAACCTTTTCCAGCCAGGACCACAAAGTGAAAAGTGCAAGGATTCCACTTTGATACTTCGTAACATGCTAAGAAGTTGTAGATTTGGCAAGGAAAAAAAGCTTTGTGATATCAGAAAGTCAGGAGCTTTGCTTCAAATATTTCCACTTCTTAAATCATTTTCCTGGCAATATTATGACGGCCCCCCCTCCCAACCTAATTTTGCCAAAAGTCACAACTTTTGTTTCTTTATCATCACATTACTTTTTTTTTCATTTTCCTTAATATTTCAACTCTATGTTCATAAATGACTTACTCACAATGGGCCTCATTCACGAAACGTTCTTACGCACAAACGTGTTCTTAAAGCCTTCTTACGAAGATTTTTGGCATTCACGAAACGTGTTCTGAACTCACAGTTCTTAGATCTAAGAACAAATTCCACGAACGCTCAGGAGGACTCTTACGCACAAGCAAAGCTTGCACTTTCAATGCACAATCTGTCATGGGCGGCCGTGGAACACGGCGAGTATTTTAGGATCCCAAATGCAGACAAGGGAGGCAGAAAGTACAAAAGAACAATTTAATACACAAAAGAGTCCAAAGCAAAAATACAAAGTACAAATAAGGAAAATCCAACAAGGTAAGAGTCCATAACAAAAAACACTAACAGCAAAAGGCTGTTAGGAAAAAACTAGAAATAACAAAAATACACTGCAGGCAAACCTTACAGGAGAAGATCACAAACAAGGCTAGCAGGTAGGTACAGGTAAGCGGGGAGCCGGGGAGCCAGAGAGCAGGGTAAGGAGCAGGTACAGGGAGCAGGTTGTCAAGGAGTCAAGGAGTACAATCTGGCACCGGTCTGGAGTTTGGCTGGAGCTTAAGTAGGCCGGTGGTAATGAGCTGCAGGTGTGTGTAATTAGGACTGGGTCATGTTCAGGGATGTGCTGCAACAAATAAACGACAGAGGGCAGCAGAGCAGAACACAGAACATGACAGTATGCCCCCCTCTTATAAGGCGCCGCCTGGCGGCTTACCTGGCTTGTCAGGATGGAGACGGTGGAAGTCGCTAATGAGGGACGGATCCAAGATAAGGGAGCGGGAGATCCATGAACGCTCCTCAGGACCATAACCTTCCCAGTCGACCAGATACTGGAACCCTCTGCCCCTCCTTCGGGAGTCCAAAATGGCCTTCACAGTGTAGGCTGGGTGGCCATCGATCAAGCGCGGCGGGGGCGGAGCCTCGACCGGAGGGCACAGGTGACTGGTAGATACAGGCTTGAGACAGGAGACGTGGAACACTGGGTGTACTTTGAGACTGGATGGCAGTTTGAGTCTCACGGAGGAGGGGTTGATGATGGAGTCCACAGTGTAGGGACCCACAAATCTGGGCGCCAGCTTCCTATTAGTCCCTGCTAAAGGTAAGTCCCTGGATGATAACCAGACCTCATCGCCAACCTGATAAGTGGGAGCTGGGATCCTATGACGGTCAGCCAGCCGTCGATTTCGTGCCGCCGTGCGGCCTAGTGCAGCGACTGTCTCTCTCCAAATCCTCCGGGCTCGGCGTAGATGAACCTGCACGGATGGCACTGCAACTTCCGCCTCCTGTGAAGGGAACAGTGGGGGCTGATATCCGTAAGCGACCTTAAAGGGTGACATACCTGTGGCAGAGCTGACAAGCGTGTTGTGTGCGTACTCCACCCAGGGGAGGTGGGGGGCCCAGGAAGATGGATGCCGGTGACAAACGCAACGAAGGGCAGCCTCCAGGTCCTGGTTGGCCCGCTCTGTCTGGCCGTTGGTCTGGGGATGGTGACCGGAAGAAAGACTGACCGAGGCCCCCAGCATCTTGCAGAATGCCTTCCAGACTCTGGACGTGAACTGGGGGCCCCTGTCTGAGACGATGTTCGTGGGAATGCCGTGAATACGAAAAATGTGTCTCACCAGCAGACGAGCTGTGTCCAGGGATGTAGGTAGTCCAGGTAGTGCAATGAAATGAGCCATTTTAGAAAACCGGTCCACAATGTTCAATACTGTTGTGTTCCCCCTAGAGGCAGGTAAACCGGTAATGAAGTCCAAGGATATGTGAGACCAGGGCCGGGCGGGGATGGGTAATGGTTGGAGCAGGCCGGCTGGTGGTCGGTTTGAAGACTTACTCCTGGCACAGACAGAGCAGGCCGCGACGAACTCCTTGGCGTCCGCCACCATAGAAGGCCACCAGAATCTTTGCGCCAGTGCGTATAGCGTCCGTTTGAGTCCCGGGTGGCAGGTTACTTTAGATGTGTGACCCCATTGTAGTACCTCTGACCTGAGCTCCTCTGGGACGAACAGTCTTCCTGGGGGGCAGCCCTCTGGTGGTCTCCTCCCATCTGTTGCTTCCGACACCTTCCTCTCCACCTCCCACTGGAGTGCACCAAACACTCGAGCCACAGGTATGATAGTCTCTGGTGCCTTTCCCTCCTCCGTGGGGCTGAAGACTCTTGATAGGGCATCGGGCTTGACATTGCGTGAACCGGGTCTGTAAGTGATTGAAAAATTGAAACGGGTGAGGAATAATGACCAGCGGGCTTGTCGAGAATTGAGTCTTTGAGCGGTGCGGATGTATGACAAGTTCTTATGGTCCGTGATGACTATGAACGGAAGTGTAGCACCCTCCAGCCAATGACGCCACTCCCGCAGCGCCAGAACGATGGCCAGCAGCTCCCTGTTACCCACATCATAGTTGCTCTCAGCCTGTGTGAGGCGACGAGAGAAGAAGGCGCAGGGGTGCAGCCTCTGGTCGACCGAGGATCACTGGGACAGGACGGCTCCCACTCCCGTATCCGATGCGTCGACCTCTACAAAAAATTGCAGGTTAGGATCAGGATGAACGAGCACAGGTGCTGATGTGAATAACGATTTCAGATTACAGAAAGCCGTCTCTGCCTCTGGGGTCCACACAAACGGAACCTTAAGAGATGTAAGCCTAGTCAGAGGTCCTGCCTTACTGCTGAAATTGCGGATAAATCGCCTGTAGAAGTTGGCGAACCCTAGGAACCTCTGTAAGTGCTTCCTTGATTTGGGAGTTGGCCATTCGACCACCGCCTGAATCTTGGCGGGATCGGCACGCAATTGACCCTTCTCCACGATGTACCCCAGGAACGGCACTGATGTGGCGTGGAAATCACACTTCTCAGCTTTAACATACAACCTATTTTCAAGGAGGCGTTGAAGAACGAGTTTGACATGCGTAGTGTGTTCTTGTAGATTCCTAGAGAAAATCAGAATATCATCAAGATACACGAAACAAAACAGATTAATCATATCGCTTAAAACGTCGTTAATCAGATTCTGGAACACCGCTGGGGTGTTAGTAAGACCGAAGGGCATGACAAGATACTCAAAGTGCCCCAGCGGAGTGTTAAACGCGGTCTTCCACTCGTCTCCATCCTTAATGCGCACTAAGTGGTAGGCATTACGGAGGTCCAGTTTCGAAAAGATCCGTGCCGAATGGAGAGCGGAAAAGGCAGAGTCCATGAGAGGGAGCGAATAACTATTACGTACCGTAATACTGTTCAAACCCCGATAATCGATACAGGGGCGCAAGGACTTGTCCTTCTTGGCAACAAAAAAGAAACCCGCACCGAGAGGAGAGGAAGAAGGACGGATGAGACCGGAAGCTAGCGAGGCAGAGATATAGTCCTTAAGAGCCTTTTGTTCCGGCCCAGAAATATTATAGAGCTTAGCGCTGGGTAATGTGGTGTTGGCTAGTAATTCTATCGAGCAATCATACGGTCTATGAGGTGGAAGTGTCTGTGCACGATCCTTACTAAATACTTGTTTCAAATAGTGATATTCCTCAGGCACATTGGTGAGGTTAATCTCCTCTACAGGAAGTGGTTTAACGGAAACCTCGGAAATGGCAGACCTAAGGCAGTTAGCGTGGCAGAACATACTCCAGTTGACTATGTTCATCTTAGTCCAATCTACGGCAGGATTGTGGAGTTTGAGCCACGGTAACCCTAACACTAGTGGAGCTGCTTGGGAAGGCATAATAAAGAAGCTAATCCTCTCTGAGTGATTACCCGACAATTGCAGAGAAAGAGGTTCGGTCTGATACGTGACTACTGCTAGAAGACGTCCATCTAAAGACAGAACGTCCTTCGGAGAGGATAGCTTAATCACTGGGATATTATGTTTCTCAACGAATGACGTATCCAAAAAGCAGTCATCGGCACCGGAGTCAACTAGTGCGGTTACAGTCACATTTCTGCCCCCCCCTGTAATAATCCCCTTGACCTGGAGACGTCTCAGGGACTCATTGTCTGTGTCGATCACTTCCTGGGGGTACTCACAAATACCAGCTGAGGACTGGCTGCTGGTGACGGGAGGATCGATACTGGATAGCGATAGTTGTGCCGATGGTGCTCCTGGAGTCGACCCTTGGCGACGAACTGGACGGATGGGGCATTGAAGAAGCCGATGACCTGGGTTACCGCAATACAGGCACAGGTTCAGGCGACGGCGACGGACTCTCTCCTCGGCGGCTAGTCGTCGTCGTCCTCCCAGCTGCATTGGAACCTCCGTATCACCATCAACATTGATGGGGTGAGTCCTCCTCTGCTCCGTGGGCGAATGTGGTATCGGTGTATGAACCTGGTATCCTTCCTCTGCATAGTCCCTGATTCTCTCCTTTACTCGGTTGTCTAAACAAATCGCTAAGTTTATCAAGTCATCAAGCGATGTAGTATTATCCTTGGCTATTAGCTCATCCTTAATGCGGGCACTAAGAGCCCTCCGGAAGATACCACGGAGCACGGTATCGGGATATTCGCTTGCTGCTGCGAGCACACGGAAGTCAATGGAAAAATCGGCCACAGATTGCCCTCTTTGTCTTAAGTCCAACAGGCGATTGGTGGCTTCTAAACCCCGGATAGGGTGATGAAACACCCTTCTTATCTCCTCTAAAAATAATGGTAAGGAGGTACGGATTGCGGGCATAGAAGTACTTATGGCCAGGGCCCAAGTGGCAGCTCTACCCGCAAGCAAGCTCATTATGAAGGCTACTTTAGCTTGATCAGAGGAGTAAGATGTAGGTTGTTGATCAAAAACTAACGAACATTGATGTAGAAACTGGTTACAGGAATCAGAGTCACCAGAGAAGCGAGGAGGGTGAGGGATAATGGGCTCACGAGCTTGATGAGCAGCAGGTGTGCTTGCAGCTGTGGCAGCAGCGGAATCACTCATGGTAGTGGTTGTACCGACCTCTGGTGGTGGAACCGGAGCGGAACATCCCAGTCGTTGATTTAATGCTTCCATGTTAGCAGAGAGAACAGAAATGGCTTCCAGGATCCCTTGGAGCGACTTCTCATGGCTTCCAACCATGTGTCCTTGGTGTGTCAGGGCTTTTCGGAATTGTTCCATGTCTGCGGGATCCATGTTCTGGCCAGATTGTTCTGTCATGGGCGGCCGTGGAACACGGCGAGTATTTTAGGATCCCAAATGCAGACAAGGGAGGCAGAAAGTACAAAAGAACAATTTAATACACAAAAGAGTCCAAAGCAAAAATACAAAGTACAAATAAGGAAAATCCAACAAGGTAAGAGTCCATAACAAAAAACACTAACAGCAAAAGGCTGTTAGGAAAAAACTAGAAATAACAAAAATACACTGCAGGCAAACCTTACAGGAGAAGATCACAAACAAGGCTAGCAGGTAGGTACAGGTAAGCGGGGAGCCGGGGAGCCAGAGAGCAGGGTAAGGAGCAGGTACAGGGAGCAGGTTGTCAAGGAGTCAAGGAGTACAATCTGGCACCGGTCTGGAGTTTGGCTGGAGCTTAAGTAGGCCGGTGGTAATGAGCTGCAGGTGTGTGTAATTAGGACTGGGTCATGTTCAGGGATGTGCTGCAACAAATAAACGACAGAGGGCAGCAGAGCAGAACACAGAACATGACACAATCGCCCTCATGATGGATTTTGCAACCTGATCCCAAAAAATGTAGTGCAAATAAAATATCCCAACAATTATTTATCATCAAAACAACTAAAATATACTCCATGGATAAATATATATTCAAATCCCAATTCATCAAAAAAAAAAGTAGCTGGCTGGACGTGCGCTGCGCAGAGAGAGAATGTAAAGGGACCATTAGATTTATTTGCTGAAAGCCACCAATATTTGATGTCCCGCTTCAGGCTTCAGGCTTCCCTCTCTGTTCTTGCAGGTGTGCAGGATCATCAGAATAACATGGCAATGAAACGTGGTGTGCCTATTGCGCACGTAGCACCCCCAGATAACGACATGCGCCCCCAGCCACATCTTGAGCCAGAGCACGGGGCTGCTGTATTAATTAGGCAGCGTCTAATCAAATGTAACCACAGAAAAAATACATTGTCACACACAAACTATGTATTTTTACTTTATTTTTCCATCATGATTGTGTAAATATTTTCTAGAGTTTCCGAAATGGTTTGGTTTCTGATTGATGGCCCACCTCCCGTTTCCTCCAGATCCCTCCGGTGCAGTCCAATCTTTTTTTTGAGTCTATTTTAAGTCAAAACACTTCTTTTTAACCTCTGCGGTGGCGCGTTTCTCCGTGGAAACGGCATTTATGTTTCCTGCAATGGTGCTCCATGCCGACTCTTTTTGGATGGCCTGATGACCGGTGGATACATGTGAAAATAAGGTGGTCTTGTGTTCGCTCACTCCTTGTAAAAGCACCTCTATTTCAGTAGAATTGAAGTTTTTCTTTCGTTTGTTGTCCAGCTGCTCCTCAGTCTTGCCCTTGCGCGTTGCCATCTCCGCCTCCAGCTGCCACATTTTTGACCTTATATAGGAAATAATAGGCGGTGACCTATGCAAATTAGGCCTCACATGCACGGGCATCGCAGTTGGCATTCATCAACCTAAGAACACCGGTGCGAACGATTATCCCTACTTAAGAACGTGTCGTGAATGTGGCGCAGTTTCCAACCCGCGCCTTCTTAAGTACACTTCTTAAGAAGACTTTTAAGAAGATGTTCGTGAATGAGGCCCAATGTTACACGTTTATTCTGAGAACTTTTGTCAATATTTTGACATTATTGTAAAGTTACAGCTGTTTCACATTTCTGCTTTTTTTGTCATAATTATGACATTGTGCCGACAACACTTTGACTTTATTAAACTTGATTTGTTGTTTCATCTTTTTTTAAAAATATTTTAATATTTCAACTTTATGCTAATGAATTATTCCTCATAATGTTATGTTCTCCTAAATTTACAACTTTTTCAGTTTTTTTTTTCTTTTTTCCCCCAATTCTTGTAAGATTGCCGCTGATGTGTCACGTCCGCACGTTGGAACGTGGCGTGTGTGCGGGATAAGTGCATGTTTTGATTTCAAAGTGATGAAAAGCAGCTAGAACAAAGACAACTTAGTGGGGGCTGCTGAGGGTCATCTGGATGAGTGCAGCATTGAATCAACCACGTTTCAGCCAAGTGACGACCCGTGTTTTTAGCTGGAAGTCTTTTGGAGCACATGTTAGTCATTTCGATATGGGATAGTTTTGGCGCTTGACAAAATAAAAGACCTAGCATGTTAAGAAAATAAAATGGCCTTAACTATCAAACAAGCAAAACAAAACCAGGATTTGAACCACATGACTGGCACCCACCCTGAGATTCAGGCAGCTGTGTCCAAAGTGCGGCCCAGGGGCCATTTGTGGCACACAGCTGTTTTTTCAATTTTACTATTAGGAAAATAAGTCATATTATGGGAATAAAGTCAAAATATTGCGACAAGAAAATATTAAGACAAAAATTTTAATTATTGAAAATTGAAAAAAGAAAAGCAAAGATTGAAGTTGATGTTAATAATTGGCTTTTCCCCCATCCATTTTTATACCGCTTATCCTCATGCTGGAGCCTATCCCAGGTGAGAGGCAGGGCACATGTGGACAAACAAGCATTCACGCTGGTATTCATACCCATTTGCCTATTCCTAGCCAATTTAGCTCAATTGTAGATCTAAAAATGGCTTGAACAAGCAAAGAATGCTGATGTAAATATGAAGACATGTTCAACAAGCTAAGCTGACAGGCTCCTGTAAATAAATAGAAAATAAAAGCCAGCGGAGTTGAGTTGATGAAGCGTCCTCTTCCACTCTTCCATCTTCTCCAGGACAGACACACTCATCACACAACAACTAGCAACATGCAGAGCAAGCTGGACATGGCGGGCAAGAAGCCTCCAAAGGCCTTCGTCTTCCCGGTGGCCACCATCCGCTTGACCTTCGTGATTGGACTCCTCTTCATCGCCATGCCACTGGCTGAAGCAGTGAAGGGCGAGGTAAAAGCACAAATGGATACTTTATTCCCATGCATGTACAGGAAGGACTGGAGTGTAGTGACCCACAACATGTCTTCTACAGGGACAGACAGATCACCAGGATGGACCCCACGACGTGGCCGAGTTGAACAAGACTATTCATGTAAAAAGAAACACTTGATGTTTTATTATTTACAGTATATATTACGGCGGAACGTCAGTTTTGGTCTTTGTGTTCCAAAAGGTCCAGCAAACACTTTGTTTCTATTAGAAATACATATTCTTTTAGAAAGCCCAGCATTGAACATTACTTGGCTTTATTGAAGACTCGTTAGTGAACATGAGTGGCTCTCATGTTCCCCCTGCAACCTGTGCTAGCTAGGAACCTTTACGTTAGTCCTGATTGGACGCTACACGCTACATTCCTCTTGACTACTTGCATGTTTCATTTAAAAAAACAGCAGATTCAGCTGTCAGAAATACGCAGTGCACTTGAACGCAGGAAGTAGACCATATAGTGACCCACAACATGTCCTACTGCAGGGGTTCAATGAAGCCTTCCCTGAGTATGGTTTGGGAGTACTAAGTAGGATGAAGGTAAACACACACATGGGTACTTTATTTACGTACATAGACAGGAACCACAAAATAATGTAAATTCTCAAGTAGGTCCTGAATGAATGAAGATAAGAATAATGCCTACTGTTGCGTGGCGTCACGCGGGACCGAATAACACTGAGACTGCTTCATGGGTGCAGGAAGTGGTGGTGACAATGCACACCCATGCGGGAGCCATGCACGTCACGTGTACTATTGTCGTGCTCTACACATAAACGCAGCTTGACAAGGTGTAACATGTACTCCTGCAGGGCCTGATGGGATATGTGAAGGAGATGGCTCAGGAATTGAAGGTATTTGTCTGAAAATGTTGCCATTTAAAATTGTAGGTTGCAGGAAAAGTTAGAATGTTATGAGAATGAAGTGAAAATATTATGGCAATAAAGTTGAATTGACAACAAAGTTCAAATAGTTGGAAAATGACAGAAAGCACAAGTGAGCATGTCCCAACAGGAGTAGACAGATGAGCCCTTCATGATGTCTCAGCTATTACTGACAGGAAGAGTAAGATGAGTCAAGCAAAAGAAAAGCTTCAGTTGAATCAGTTTGTTTTATATTCACAGGATCTTCTGATGACAGCAGGTTAGCATGTCAATCAATTTATGTTTACAATCAATGCTCCCTTGTGTTTGCTGCTTTTTCTTAAATCTTTTATTGTCACAGGCGCGTGCCGTCTGCCGTGGCGTTACCATGAGGGAGGATGTTACCTGTTTGTTGACAATAAGAAGACCTGGCATGATGCTGAGGTATGCCAGCCCTTTTTAATCCTTCAATGTCCTTGCTCATTTCTCCCCAACCACAAAAAAATATTTTGTTCAACAGGATGCACGCACATGTATCATTTCATTATGCAAAGTACCCTTGAAGAAACAGCATTTACTGCGTGCTTTGAATGGGAAACAGCACCAGACTTAATCTTCTGCTGTTACTGTATTTGGGTCGGGTTGTCGGAGCTGCAGCCTAAGCAGGGAAGCTCAGGCTTCCTTCTTCCCAGCAGGTGGACGGCAAATACAGGCTGTTTGGTCTGAGATGTGAAAACTACCGTGGCACATCTACTCCTGAGACGAGACCATGCACGATATTGCAGCCCAGCACTACGTATGAGGTGTGTTGCGATGGCCATGCAGCATTACTAATGATCAAGACACCCGCTTCACCCTTCATCTTCCAGTACGTGCTCACCAATACGCCTGGCTTACATTTGATGAAATGTAGACTTGGTACAGCTTGTGCTTGGACGTGAACGCGGTGCCACAGCTGTTCAACTCAACACATTCAAAACATACACACGTCACCCCCCCAGCTTGGATTGCGGGGCCTACGGTGTGCATGAAGCACTTCCTGTACGCTTCCAATGGCACCACTTCCATAGTAGCCACGCCTTACGTGACAATCAGAGCTAAATAAAGCTGCTGGATGCTACCTTGAATGCAGCTACCGCCATCCTGTGGATTTCATTAACTCCATTAGGAGGTTGCCTACAGCCACAGTTGTTATGCCAATCTTATCCTGTCCTCTTTGGCTTTTTCAGAACTACTGCCGAGCCAATGATGGACACTTGGCCTCAGTTCCCACCAAAGCCACGTTTGACTTCCTCTACGGTTTGACGGGTAGAAGATGGAATACTTGGGTATGGGTTGGGGGCTACAAAGAGGTAAGACATGCTGGTTTTTGTAGACGTGTGTTGTGTACACCAACATGTACGCCAGTGTTGTAGGAATCATCTATGAAGATGTTCATGTTGGAAAAGTAACTCTCATGAGAAAAAAGGTCAGCACTGCTCAACAGGACGCCAATTTCATAGCTTCAACTCTTCCTTTCATTTTTCAGAGCGGTGTGTGGAGATGGGTTGATGGTTCCACATTTAGTGTGAAGAAGGACGGCGAGGGGGACAGCAAGGATGCTATATGGGGACCAGACGCGCCTGATAACCGGCTTGGTAAAAGAGATTGTGTGCAGATGTACTCGGGTAAGGTTGCAGAAATGCAGTCATGATTGATGAACATTTTAACAACCCTTCATCTTGTAACCTTTTGATTTCTTCACAGGCGGACTCTTTGAGGGCAACTGCATTTACAATCAACAATTTATTTGTCAGAAGTTCTGGGGATGGTCTCGGCTGTGTGATCCGGCTGCTCCTTCAAAGACGTCGGCACGAAAGATCACCACTCTGCCTTCAATTCAGTTGCTTGAATGAATGCTAATCATCATGGACGAGCACATGATCCCTAACAACCTGCACGACGCCAATTTGCAAACTAAAGCTCGTCCTGTTTGCAGTTGAGGAGCTAACACAAGCCATCACACAGAAAATAATCATTCACATTTTTATTCAACCTCACTGACTCAGTTATTGAAATTGGCTGATCTTCTACATTAGCCAGCAGCTAAAATGATGCACACAGCAAATAGCAAGCTGCTATCTGACAGGACAAATAGAAACACACCTAAAACACAACATCAGTCATAAAGTTAAAGAAAAATGTGTCATCTGACCATAAAAAGTTAGTTACGAGATGAGAATGATTACGGGAATAAGGACAAAATTCTGAGAAGAAAATGTACAAGAAGAAAGTTAGAAAATGAAACAAACAATGGCATTTTAACAAGAAAAAGGTTTGTTTTACAAAGTTAAATGATGTCATTTCATTGTAATTTTCTCTGTAATTTGGGTTTGGAATGTGGGAGTAAAATATTAGAAAAAATCTGACAAATGATTCAACAAGAAAGTTGAAATGGTTAGAAAAATAAAAAGGACCAAGAGTGAAGGTGATATGAACGATGGGCTTTTTCACCTCGACCACAAAGCTGGCATGCACTTTCTTGGTGAAAGATATACAAGTGGGCATCTCTGTGTGGAGTTTGCATGTTCTCCCCGTGTGTGTGTGTGTGTGGGGGGGGGTTTCTGTGTACTCCAGTTTCCTCCCACATTCCAAAAACATGCATGTTAGCTTCATTGGAGACTCTACATTGTCCATAGGTATGAATGTGAGCATGAATGCATGTGCCCTGCCTTTGGCTGACCACTGCCTCTCACCCAGAGAGAGCTGGGATAGGCTCCAGCACACCTCCGCAACCCTAGTGAGGATAAGCGCATGGATGGATGTGTTAGTTGTATGTAGTTCAGGGATACATTGAAGATGTCCTGCTAACATGTTAGCTGCCGCTTGATTAACCTTGAGAGTTGCAAACGGTCCCTTGATTATGAGAGTTGCAAACGGTCCCTTGATTATGCTACTCTTTGACCTGTTTAAGTAGGGGTGTCACCGTGCATGATCTTGGCTTCACCAGGACCACACCATGAAACTGGAGTGACACTGGAAACGCCTCATGCAGGTTGGATTGCAAAATTTCTAGTGTGTGTAAAGCACTTAATGTGTGCTTCCCATCCTGTCCGGCCCACACACTCGACAGTAGCGATGCCGTAGTTGAGTCTGATAGGCTCCTGGCCGCTCTGTTCATGCCAGACATGTGCTGACACCCCTATGATGTGTTTTTCATCATGATACAGCATTTCACACGTTATTCCAATATGTGCTACTGGATGTTGTTAGTTTAGCTGGCACCAGTGTTCTCACGATGCTTAGTCCTTCACGTCCTCCTGGGTGGGGGTTATTACCTAACAGTACTGTAATCAAGTGTAAGTGCTAAATGTACATTTTCACAACATGATGTGCTCTGTTGTATCACCTGGTGCGGTAAAGCAGTGGTCCCCACCCTCAGGCCGCGGCACGGTACCCGGCTGTGGGTCATTTGGTACCGGGCCGCGGTACTTTTTTTCACAGAAAGAAAAAATAATTTCCATTATTTCATTTTTTTGTTTTATTTTGAAAAGTGGCCGGATTCTCTCTGTTACATCCGCCTCACTTGATGCATGTCCATTGTGCGTGTGCGACCTTTCTCTCTACTGCTGTATTTTTACCATTTTTCTTTTACCTCATATGTGGTGTCAAATGCTGATACTATGTGGGAATGTATGAAGGTAAGTTTGGATGACTTATTGAGTGCTAATGTGCACATTTGTTTCAAGTTAATTCATGCTAGCACACTGCCTTTTACCGCACACGTCAGTGATGTAATCATCTCTCTGGAAAAACTTGGCTGGAACTTTAACTGGTGGATGGTGGGTCGCCATTCATTTTGTGCTTTTAATTTGATGTTATTCATGTTTTAGTTTTACAATACATTATGAGATAAATTAGATTGCTGTAATGTATGAACCCCACCCGGTCCGCGGGTCAAAGGTTGGGCACCACTGCGGTAAAGGATGGTGAGTCGCCAACCCATCGTCATACAGTCAGCCCCAAAAGTGAGTACACCCCTCACGTTTCAGTGAGCATTGTTTTGTCAAAGGACCGTGCACAGCAAGTAGTCGAGATAGTTTAGCAGGTTTCACTTCAAAACAGCGACGGACTGGTAATCTGGGTTCTGGAAAAGTCCAGAACGGCCATCCAGTCTATGGCCGATAATTGTTTTTTTTTTTTCTTCGGTCGACGTCCCTGTCTAACACCAAGGCCTACCAGCAGATGGCGCTGTAACGATCATTTGTCAAACATAGGCCTACATTCTGTCAAAAAGCCAACAAAGAAGACAAGTGTTTTGGAAATGGCGAGCAGAAAAAGCCAAGAAAAAGATGGATGGCAGAAATGAAAAGAGAAAAAAAAGTTATTGGAGAATGAAGCTTAAAAATGTAGGAAGCTTCCACAGCTTTTTGAGCGCGGCGGTGGGGGGTGGGGGGGCTAGAGCCAGCAGCACCAGGAATGATGATGTGGAGATAGATTCAAGAGATTTGAGAGAGTTTTATTGTCATATGCATAGTAAAACAGCAGTAATACCATGCAATGAAAATCTTATTCTGTTCATTCTCCCAAGAAAAAGAAAACACAAGAAAGAATAAGAACATAAGAAACATAAACACAAACATATATACCAATAAATTAAGCAGCAACAAAAAGAAGAGACATTCATACAAATAAATATACAAATAAATAAGTAATAAATAAAGTGCTATGAGAGTGTGTTGCGTGCGGCGTGTGTGAGTGCTTCGTTGAGAAGCCTGATGGCCTGTGGGTAAAAGCTGTTTGCCAGCCTTGTGGTCCTGGACTTCAAACTCCTGTAGCGTCTGCCTGACGGTAGGAGTGTGAATAATGAGTGTTGTGGATGTGTGCTGTCCTTGATGAGGTTGTGTGTTCTTCGTAGGACTCTAGTTTTATAAATGTCTTGCAGTGAGGGGAGGGCTGCCCCAACAATGTTCTGTGAGGTCTTGATCACCTGCTGGAGTGCCTTCCTATCACGTGTTGTACAGTTACCGTACCAAACAGTGATGGAGGCGGTAAGGACACTTTCCATAGTGCATCTGTAGAAGCAACTCAGGATTGTGGTGGACATGCCAAATTTCCTCAGTCTTCTCAGGAAGTACAGTCTCCTTTGGGACTTCTTCATAATTTGTTGGGTGTTGTGAGACCAGGTGAGGTCCTCGCTGATGTGTGTGCCAAGGAACTTGAAGGTTTTCACCCTCTCCACCTCAGTTTCATCAATAAACAGGGGTCTATGCGGCTCCTTTTCCCTTGTTCTTGGGTCGATGATCATCTCTTTAGTCTTATCTGTATTGAGAAGGAGATTGTTATCACGACACCAAGCTATGAGGTCCGCCACCTCTCTTCTGTATGACGTTTCAACACCACCAGTGATCAGTCCGATGACTGTAGTATCATCCGCAAATTTAATGATGCTGGTGTTGTTCTGGGAGGCCACGCAATCGTAGGTGAAGAGCGTGTAGAGGAGCGGACTCAGCACACACCCCTGTGGGGTCCCAGTGCTCACAATTCTTGAGCTGGATGTGCGGTTGTGGACTCTGACTGACTGGGGCCTGCCTGTTAGAAAGTTAAACACCCAGTTACAGAGGGAGGGTGACAGGCCAAGTGTGAGGAGCTTATTTGTGAGTTTGTGGGGGCTGACTGTATTAAAAGCAGAGCTATAGTCTATAAATAGCATTCTG
Source organism: Dunckerocampus dactyliophorus (assembly GCF_027744805.1). Lineage (NCBI taxonomy): Eukaryota > Metazoa > Chordata > Actinopteri > Syngnathiformes > Syngnathidae > Dunckerocampus > Dunckerocampus dactyliophorus. The sequence goes on along the minus strand of NC_072832.1, from coordinate 29,226,999 downwards.
ACATATGTGTCCTGGCCCTGTAGGTGAGAAAGGGCTGTGTGGATGGCAGTGTTGACTGCATCATCCGTGGACCGGTTCTGGCGATATGCAAACTGTAGAGGGTCCACAGTTGCCGCCGGGATGCTCTTTTTGATGTGGGTCATGACTATTCTTTCAAAGCACTTCATAACAATAGGAGTGAGTGCTATAGGGCGATAGTCATTCAAGCAGGTCACGTTGCTCTTCTTGGGTACGGGCACTATGGTGGTGGACTTAAAGCAGGTCGGTACAGATGCTTGTGCAAGCGACAGGTTAAATATGTCAGCAAGCACATCAGCTCACTCTGATGAGCAAACCCGAAGTGCACGTCCTGAGATGTTGTCTGGGCCTGCTGCTTTTCGTGGGTTTGTTTTGTTCTGAACCCTGCGCACATCAGCTGATGTCACCATGAGAGGTGAGTCCTGTGTGCTCCCCAGGTTCAGCCACCCTCTCTGCTCATCAGGAGTTTGGGTGTCAAAGCGGGCATAGAACTCATTCAGCTCATCTGGAAGTGTGGTGTGGCTGGATGTAGCTACGCTACTCCGCTGTCGATAGTCTGTGATGTGCTGGAGCCCCGCCCACATGCGGCGAGGGTCTGAGGTGGAATAGTAGCCCTCCAGCTTCTGTCTGTACTGTCTTTTGGCCTCTTGTATGGACCTCCTCAGGTCATATCTGGCCTTTTTGTAGTCATCAGCGGTGCCCATGACAAATGCAGTCGAACGAGCACGTAGCTTAGCCCTTACATCACAGTTCATCCACTGTTTTTGGTTAGGGTATTTTCTGTAATACTTGGTGGTGCTAACAGTCTCTATGCATGTGCTAATGTAGCCAGTAACAGCAGAAGCATATTCATCCAAATCAACAGTACAATCTTCCCTCCCCGCTGCAGTTTTAAACACATCCCAGTTTGTGCAGCCAAAGCAGTCCTGAAGTACTTGATCAGTTTCTTCATTCCACACTTTAACTGCTGTACTTACAGGGGGAGCTTGTTTAAGAAGTTGTCTGTATGTTGGATAAAGGAATATGGAGATGTGGTCAGCCTTTCCAAAGTGGGGTCTTGGAACAGCCTTCAAAGCACCTTTCATGTTGCTGTAGACTTGGTCCAGGATGTTATTTTCCCTTGTGGGAAAGCTCACATGCTGGTAATATCTGGGGAGGACAGTCCTGAGGTTACAGTGGTTGAAATCGCCAGATATAATGAATACAGCGTCTGGGTGTTTGGTCTCGTGTTTATCAATGATGTCATGCAGGAGGCCTAGTGCATTAGCGTTGTTAGCTCGTGGTGGGATGTAAACAGCAGTTAAATACACAGCGCTAAACTCACGAGGCAAATAAAAAGGTCTGCATTTCACCATCAGCAGCTCAATGTCCTGCGAGCAGTGCTTTTCCATCGTCTGTACGTCTGTGCACCACCGTTTGTTTACGTAAACACAGACGCCGCCACCTCTGTGTTTACCAGACGCTAAAGTCCGATCTCCCCGGTAAGCAGCAAATGATTCCAACTGGATCGCCGAGTCCGGTATATCCTCCGTCAGCCAGGTTTCTGTGAAGGTGAGGACACAGCATTCCCTGATCTCACGTTGAGCTGTAATCCTTGCTCGTAGTTCGTCCATCTTGTTTTCAAGAGAGCGGACGTTGGCTAGCAGCAGGCTTGGTAGCTGTGGCCTAGTCGCTCTAGCTTTTAGCCTAGCATGCAGGCCAGCCCGCTCCTCGTTTACGCCTCGGATGCTTTGCTCGCCGGGTATTCAGCTCACCGGGCCCGCAGGCTGCTGCGGTCTCCCGGCGCAGAAGAAAGGCAAAGTCTGAGAGGCTAAATGAAAGTTCATGGTGAACCCTGCCGATGTTCAAAAGTGTCTCTCTGTTGTAATGTACTGCGTGAGTGTGTTGAATGTCCAAAATGAACAATAAAATAGCAAAAAATTGAAAAAAACGGGTGTCACAGAGACGTCTGCCACGGAGGGCGCCATCTTTGATCATGAAGAGCAACATGATGTGGAGGGAGAGACAGCAAGGGGATCTTCATGGCTACTTGGGGGGGTAAGAAGAGGAGGTACTGGGGGGGGGGGTACTGGGGGGGGGTAGAAGAGGAGGTACTGGGGGGGGGGTACTGGGGGGGTAGAAGAGGAGGTACTGGTAAGTGACGTTATGTAGGCTACTCAATCGACTACTCTGATAATCAGCTTCTACTTATTTGATTTGCGTTGTGATGATGATAAATAATGGCTTATTGCCCTCAAAAGAAACACGCAGTGAATTTGACAAATAGGCTACACTAAAAATAAGGAGACATGGTAAATGACTAATGCATTGGCCTGGAACCTAATAAAACTGCAGCAATGATAACTTGTAATGGAAGACAGGGGAATCAAACTTCTATAGAGTTTAAAACAAAAAATGACAATAACACACATTTACACATTTGATTTTATAGGCTATGGCTATAGGCTTTGATGTAGCCTAGGCAATTTAATTTCTGTGTTAGCCTACCTAATTTTAACCTTTCCTTGATAAAATGAAAGTTGAGCTATTCTGATATGACAGATGGGATGCTACAGAATAACCATTGAATGAAATTGAGTTTCACAAAGAGTTAGGCCACCATTCATTTTGACTATCTCAGACACGCCAGTGTACAGGGGCTCTACTAGGGCTTTCCTGGACCCCTTCACACAGCCTAGGCGTATTGTAGGTCATCAACAAAAGTAGCCCATTATCATTCATCTAACTTCATCTTACTTTCGTCTTTCAAATTAAGGCTGAAGATAGTGGAGGCACAGAAGGCAGGAAAGTCCAGGAAAGTGCCAGAGTGAGGAATCAGTGACACAATATTTCAGCCGCCCCACTTCAGACAGGTACAGCCTGGAGAAATTTTCAGTTACCACCCCCATCAAAAGCCCAAAAACCTTTTCCTGCAAAGATTGGTCACACGCCATGGAGACATGTTCCATGAAATTAAATGAATTAATTCCCAACTGTTTATTATCTTCAGTGTATCTTAAATTTGTTTGTCCAATTGGCTTTCATTTAACAATGAGTTTTGAGCATGTAGTTCCACATTTTCCAGTCACTTAAAATGGCAGGACAGATTTCCATTCATATAGATATTTATTTGGACTTTATTCTGTTCATTTTGTTATCTTGAACTAAAACATAAATTATGGAAGAACTTATTTCCCAGGGTTGTGTTATATCGGGGGTCATATCATTATTGCCGATTGTGTATGAGACTGGAATAAAGCGGCCACCCCCAGGGCTGGGAGACAATTTTGACAAACGCGGCTCTGTGGTGCAGAACATAGGTGGGCCAAACCCCCCAAACATTCATCGGGGGTCTTGGTACAGTTGGCCGAGGCAGTTGCATGAATTGTGACATCGCTATGTTGAGCTCAAGCATATAGAGTAGGACAGGACTGGAGGAAAGCAAATGCTGACAAATATCCCAACGACATTACATTGATAAGAGAAGAAGACCAACCTACGTTTACAGTTTCAAGAAATGAGCCCAACCGAAGGAGAATAACTGTAGACTAAAAAGGGGAGATGAACAGCCTTTTGTGAAAACAGGTAACTTTCACTTTGCCACTGACTCTAAGAGCACGTTCAAGCCATATAGCATGTTTTGTTACGCAAGGTTAGAAAGAGCTGGTTTTGCCTTCGCCTGACACACATCACACATCCTCAACTGTCGGAATATTATGAAAACAAACAAAACAACAAATAGTTATTTTTGGCCCAATCTCATGTATTGTCTCGTCTCATGACACCCCTATAATGCCATGGGCAACATATAGCCCCGGGAGTGCATGGGTGTCTGTGATACCACGGAGCCGGAGAGCCTCCTCTGGGAGACATGACCAGCGGAGCCGGCCAGGTCACATTGGGAAATGGGAAGCATATGCGAGACAAAATGCTTCATGAAGTTCTGCAGGCTGCTTCATAGGGTTTCATAAGAAATGTCTTACATGAACTCTATCCATCCATTTTCTATACCGCTTCATCCTCATTAGGGTCACGGGGGGCATGCTGGAGCCTATCCCAGCTGACTTTGGCCGACAGGCGGGGCACACCCTGGACTGGTCGCCAGCCAATCGCAGGGCACATATAGACAAACAACCATTCACACTCAGTCATACCTGTGGGCAATTTAGAGTCGCCAATTAACCTCACCTGCATGTTTTTGGGAATGTGGGAGGAAGCCGGAGTGCCTGGAGAAAACCCACACGCACACGGGGAGAACATGCAAACTCCACACAGAAATCGAATCGAACCCAGGTCTTCTCGATCTCCAGGCTGTTCCTGTATTGGCCAACGTGCTAACCACTAGACCACTTGGGCCTCACCTGAATCACCAGCTAGTCCATCATCATCGACCCACAACACCATGCCGCTGCAGGGTAAGGAAGAGGAGCCTCAGGATTGGGCCTCACTTGAATCACCAGCTAGCCCACCAGCATCAGCCCTTGGGGGAGAAGAGGTGGGGGAAGCCCCATGTTTTGACACACCCCCAATTTTCCGCTTTCCTGAGGCAGACGTCTTATTCGTCTGTAAAGCAGCAGTCCGTCACATCTTCATTGAGGTGCTGCAGGAGTATGTGAAGGAGGCATGTTACGGCTGCCGAGACAACCACCCCGATGAGCTTCAACACATGTGTCTTTACATCAGCGATGATTTTTGGATCACAGAACACTTTTACCCATTGCTAGGCAGGCTCAACACACCGAGATTTCTTCCAGCGATTCACCACGCGCTTGCATTATTTGGTGCAGAGGCTGATGTCGCCACAGTGAGAACTCTAACAGAGGTCTTCTTAGCTGAGCTTCAGCTGGAGAGAGACATCACAACCATCGGCTTCTTTGGGCGAGCGGCCTACAATATCCTGCAGACTGTGTACGGGTTTTATCAAGCCTAGATGGGGGTTACTTCACAACTCTCCACAGACAGTTTGAACGCCGCTACATAGCACAGCAGTGGAGGAACATTTTGGACAAAACGATCAGATCCACATCGAGCGGAGATGCCACCGTTGATAGATTGGAAAAAATCATGCAAAAAGCCCGTTCTCTTGCTGTATCAGAGTTACCATGGAATTTGTTGGTCTTAAAACTGGTTCACATGTCTGAAGCTAGTTTGACTGACACAATCAAAAATATACTAAAACATTGGACGAATGAATTTAATGTGGGTCGTTTGATTACAGTCTATGCCTTGTTTGTGGATGCTGTAAGATATTGTTTACAAAACAACCGCCAGGTAAACATATATTTCGAATTAATGTCACTGCTTGCCTTTCTTGATGTAAATGTTGATCAGTCAGTTTTATATCAAGGTTTAATGCTCATTAAGTAAATAAAATATACATTTGAATGTGGTACTGTGTATTTTTTTTTTTTTTGCCTTTCCCACCCCCCTGATCGTGTGTGTGTGTGTGTGTGTGTGCGTGTGTGTGCGCGCGTGTGTGTGTGTGTGGGGGGGGTGAGCACACAGGGTCTTTACCCACATTATCAATAAATAAAATAAGCCATCAGATCAAAAGCACACCATACCACCATGAGTGACCGGCGTATGCGCACCATTTTTTATGATCCAGCACACCCGGCTGGATTTAGCGGTGTGGGGCGATTACATCAAGCCCTGCAAAATGAAGCAGTTCATAAAGTAAAACGTAGTAAGGTTAAAGACTTTTTATCCAAGCAAGACGCATACACATTGCATAAACCAGCCAGAGTTAATTTCCCCAGGAATAAAGTTTTTGTATCAAGACCTTTAAATCAATTTCAGGCAGATCTTTGCGATATGCGAGCACTCTCTGATCACAATGACGGGAATAAATATTTATTAACCGTCATAGATGTGTTTTCAAAACGTGCCTATGTGCGTGTGTTGAGAGACAAGACTGCAGCAGAAGTAGTGAGAGCTTTTCAATCCATCTTTTTAGAAAGCCAAATACCTAAAAAGCTGCAAACGGATGCCGGTAAAGAATTTTAGAGTTTTACCAATGAACTGTTTACAGTAGCTGAATGCATCGCAAAAAACCCACCCGTGTACAAACTTGTGGATTACGACGGGGATCCGATTGAAGGATCGTTTTATGAACCAGAGCTACAAAAAGTTAAAATATCAAAAGATAAGGCTTTTCACGTCGAAAAAATTCTTAAAAGACGTACATTTAGAGGTCAGAAGCAATGCCTGATACGTTGGAGGGGTTGGCCTGAAAAGTTTGACTCCTGGGTCCCACACAGCGAGGTGGTAGATATATAAAGCCTATCAAATAGAATCCTCCTCAGAAGTACTCATGGAAGAAGGTTTTTATGTGACATTACCGTCAAACGCTAGCTACAATGTGTTTCCAGGAAATACAACGGCAACCTACAGAGTAAATTTAGCGCAACATATTCAACTTGACGGGGCCTGGCGTGTGGCTCTTAGCGAGATATCATACCCGCGTACATGGGTCAATGTCCCCGATGGTCAAACAGGGTTCAATCTTGTGGACATGTGGCAACATGGCGCCCCGGATCCCAAGACAGCCGTGAACATGTCTGAAGCAGTTGATGAGAGCAAATTTAAAATCCAAAAATGAAGCCTGGATAGCGGCTTTTATAACTCAGTGGAGTTTATAAAAAAGGAGATAAATGCTGTAATTAAAAAAAGAGCTCCAGAAATCGGTCTAAATTACAACCCCCTCAAACACACGTTTAATTGGAAGGGGAGTGGTCGTTATCGCGTGCGTTTTTTTCCACCTCTGGCCTATATACTCGGCCTGAATCCAGGGCAGTGGCTTACGTGTGGCCCATTCGTGATTGACTCACCTCACGCAGCAAATATAAACGCGGGTTTTTATAATTTATTAATTTATACCGACATTACCTCGCATCAGATAGTCGGTGACGCGTTTGCTCCGCTTTTACGGACAGTTCCGATTCAAGGGGAGTACGGAGAGGTTGTATTTCGCTCTTTTAACCCCGCTTATTATCCACCTGTCTGTAGAAGACATATTGAAAACATCGGTGTTGAAATTAAGACAGACCAGAACCAACCGGTCAAGTTTCAACACGGAAAAGTGACGTTGCATTTCAAACCGTCTAAATAAAAAATGGTGCTGGTAGAACCCCGACCTGATATGTACAGATTCGTCCATTATTATGAAACCAGGCAGGGGGCTCAATTGAGGGCCTTCACGGAGCGCCTGTGCAATATGGTCGTGGATTGGGGTCAATTTTTGCAAAATTATTTCGTTTTGTTGTGCCACTTGTTAAAAAAGGCATCGGTCTAGCGCAACCCCACTTAAAAACGGCTGCCAAAAACATCGCATCCGACGTGGCGGGGCGTGTGATAGAGAAAATGCGACGAAAGGAGGAGGGGCAAGGTGGTTCGGGCCTGATGGTTTTAGCTCGAAGAGCTACAAAGAGACCTATCGGATTACGTGTTAACGGACATAAAAAGTGCAGACGCGCTCCAAAAAATAAATCAGTATCGCGAGGAAGACGTCGAAGAAGCAACTCCGACATTTTCTCTTAACAACCACAGTTCATAGGATATCACCCCAAATATGGCCCTATTACACCACAAATCACAGGAATGCGCCTTGAGTGAGTTGGATCTGTTTTCACCCCCCATGACCCAATTATCCATAGAACAAAGCCAGTACATTGAGGTCTTTCCCCTGTCTGCCCACACTAACGACGGACCAATTGAATTCTTTATCCCCCGTGATGGAAGTAAATATTTGGATCTGTCAGACACGCTGCTTCATCTGAGGATCCAAGTAAGCAACGGGGATGGGAGTCGCTTGGAGCCTAACGCACGTGTGGGCATCATCAATTACCCCATCAATACAATTTTCTCACAAGTGGACGTGACCCTCGGTGACAGGTTGATCTCACAATCAAGCGCCACCCACTCCTACAGGGCCATTATAGAGACTCTCTTAAATTTTTCAGAGGATTCACTAAAAAGCCAATTTACCGCCGGGATGTTTTATAAAGACGCTCGAGGGTTTATGGACTCCACAGCTAACACAGGAGAGGATGTTAATGAGGGTTTGGTTCAGAGAGCCCAAATGCTTGTTGGTTCTAGAGAGTGTGACATTTTGGGCAGTTTACACACTGATATTTTCTTCAGCGAAAGGCTTCTCTTAAACAAAGTGGATCTTAGACTCAAACTCATCCGGGCTAGCGATAGCTTCTGTTTAATGAGTCAGCCTGATGCAAATTTCCGCCTGAAAATACTTGGTGCTTCTCTATTTGTGAAAAAAGTAACAGTCTCACCTGCCGTTAGCTTAGGACACGCAGCTGCTCTGGCTAAAGAGAACGCTCTTTACCCACTATCAAGAATTAATGTAAAAACATATTCTATCCCCCAGCATTCCCGCATATGTAATCAAGATCATCTTTTTCTTGGTAATACACCCAAATATGTAGTTTTGGGCCTTGTGAATCATGATGCTTTTGTCGGCAGAAGAGATCTTAACCCCTTCAACTTTGCCCATCATGATGTGGAATATTTAGCTCTGTGTCAAGACGGGCGGCAGATACCCTCCAAAGCCTTTCAACCTCAATTTAATAGCGGCAATGCAATCCGTGAATTTCATAACCTGTTTACCTCTACAGGTAGACATTTAAAAGATATACTACTCTGTATTGATCATGAAGATTTTAAACAGGGCTATGCCCTATTTGTTTTTAATCTGAACCCCAGCGAGGATTCTGGTGCTCTATCAACAGTATCCACCGGCACAGTGAGGCTGGAAATGCGATTTAGAGTCCCCCTCCCCCACACCACTACCCTGGTTGTGTACGCGTGTTACGACTCGATTCTGGAAATGAATTCAAAGCGGCAGGTTTTGGTGGATTATTACTAAGACCATGAATGGAAAAGAGCTTGAAACCCTTATGAAACGTTTACAGGGAGATTTATTTCAGGGTGTTTACGCCTCAGATGAATTACAAACTCTACGCCCCAAGCCCCCCTGCTATTACATTGTCAACACACACCCACGTAACCTGCCTGGAGAGCACTGGCTTGCCCTGACCCTGGAAAAGGACGGCTATGGGAGCTTCTTTGACTCGTTTGGATTCCCCCCAGACTTTAAATATTATCCTCAAAGTATAGTGACTTTTCTGGAAAACAATTCTGATGGTATCGTGTATCATAACCATCAACTTCAGCATGAACTATCAACCACCTGCAGGCAGCATTGTGTGTACTACTTATGCAGAAGAGGGTGTGGTCTGTCTTATCGAGACGTCATAGACTGCTACACAGAGGATGTGATTAAAAATGATGCTATGGTTTCTGCATTTGTTGAGCGTGATTCGTTAAGCTGTGGGGGCCAGCTGGCCTGTTCTTTTCATAAATTTCAAGATTGTCACTGCCTGTGACAGTTTTTAATAAACATTTTAATTAAAGACACTTCAAGGCTTTGTGTTATTAATGCGTTTTATTCAATATATCAACCACACATTTTTTATCCAAAACACATCCACTTTATACTCTTTGACGTTTTTCCTCTCTTCTTCTTTTTGTTTCCAACATCCTGATGCTCTTCCTCGTTTGACGATTCGTTTTTGAAAACCCTAAATTGTTCACGAGCTTGGGGGTTGGATATATATGTTTCTGGGATATTTAGCTCAGAGAGTGTGTGAAGAAATTCACTCCAACCTTTGGGAGGGCGCTCTGGATTTTTTCTTTTTCCAAAGTCATATGTCAGGTGTTTGAGCAGATCGGTCATACGTGACCCTTTTATTGCTCTTCCTTTAAAGACAAATTCACTCCTCGGGGTCCAACCTCTTTTATCGATGGATAGTTTTCTCAACACATATTCAGCATTTCTACGTTGACGTGTGGGGAAGGCTTCCAAAATGTCTGACCTCCCACCATCACCCCCATCCCCCACCCCATCCGCCACCTCTCTGGCTGCCACTGTATCTGTGGCTAACTGCTGTTTCTGAAGAGGCTCTGCGGGGGTTCTTGAGGGAGGGTTAATGTCAGTGAATGACGCTCATTCTGATCTTGTTTAAGGAACCCCAAGTAGCGTTGTAACAAAGTCCCATACTTTTTAACCTTGTCATACTGGTTCAATGTCTGATCTTCTAACACAGCCCTCATCTTTAAATCCAAATCATGCTCGGCCTCCTGTCGGATGGACGGTTCGGGTCTACTTAGTCGTTCCAGCTGTTGCGGCGAGATGAGAAACATCTTCTGCGTTGTCCTCAGAGACATCGTCTTGTGATTAATCTCTTTTCAATAGGCCCCCCAAAAGACTACCTAATGCAGGGGCCACTGCTGCGAGCAGGGGGAGAATAAAGCCCCCTCTCTGAGTCAAAGCGCCTCTTTTTCTTTTCAGACTAGCTTTTTTATTTGCTAGTAAACGTATGTATTTTTTTTGTTTTTTTAATTTTTTGTATTGAGAAGGAGATAACGGGATGTGTCCTTTCAAAAGATTTAGGGCAATCTCGCAGAAAGCCTTCACCAAGTCTGGAGAGCTGTGGGCCAATATATCCTTTCGCTTTCTCGGTGCTGCGTGAAACAATACTCTGAGCAGCGCTGCGTTCCTTTTTAAAAGCTTTGACATGGCATCAACCTTTAGGTATGTAGACGATGGGCCAGTGCTGTGGGAGTACACCAGTCCTCAGTCTATATTGTTCTGGGCATGTGCGGGTCAGATCCACTAATAAATACCCGTGGGGGTCTTTGGTGGCATCATCAAAACTCTCTAAAAAATATTTCTTCCGCATGGGGAAAATCTGATGAGCTAAAACACTTGTCTGAAGCTTATCGCGAGGATTTTTAAACAACACCATATAATTGCTGTTTAAACTGATAGTTCGGCTGTATTTACCCTGGTGGAAAACATTCTGAGTCATCAAAATGACGCTCATATTCCTATGATGTCTGTACTGCGTGAATATTTTTACAACCTCTGGGTGATCGGAGGCTTGGAAGATCAGGTCGTCGAGGATGATAAGATGTGTCTCGTTGCGTGGAAAGAGGTTTTCATCATCAAATGAGTCAGGCAGACCTTCCACAAATTTCAGTCTTTTATTTGTTTTTTGCATGTCATCATACAAGGGTTGATAAGAGGTATAAATCCACACAATGTTTTGAGGCACACATCTCATTACATGTTCACAGTTTTCCAAAATACTTTTTACAAAAAATGTTTTTCCACAGCCACTGGGTCCTGAAATCAGACATGAAAACGGTAGCTCTAATCTAGGGTCAAAATCTACTTGCCCCGTATCCATTTTTTGGTCTAGTAGCCAAACGGGAGAGTTGTACCGTCAGGCAGGAGGCGTCGTTTGTCGTACACCACCCTGAACTTCTTCATAAATGTTGTGTTTTTCAAATGAAATGTCTTTTTATCACGTATGATACTATGCTGAGGTGTTTCAAGCATGCTGGCACGGGCGCGGTCTGACTGAATGTAGCCCTCCACCAGTGTTTTGACACCGTCAAAATTGACACGTTCACAGCACTCTTGTGTTTGCGTGATACCTTTCACCTTCAAGACAGTTTTTCTGCTGTCTCGGGTTTGGTAGGCGTGACTTTTAGGACCGGCTGCTACAAATTCCTGAATGCTGTCACCATTCAATTCATCCGTCAAATCACCCAAGTAATCCCCCAACTCGAGAGGTGTTTCCCCCTCTTTAACAATGTAAATGAGGCTGTCAGTGTCAGTGTAAAGAACACGTGTCTGCAGTTTCTCCAAGTATTTGTACATTAACAGTCTGGTGTACGCAGTTGTGAAGCAGGCGTAAAAGATGTTGGAAGATTTTCCTGAGGGGGCTGTCTAGTGTTGATTGTATTTATACTGTATCATTGACACGTCATCGTTGAGGAAAGAGAAGTACTTGATCTCGTATTTACCAGAGAACAGCAGTTTGAAAAATTCATCCGGGTCTCTGATGAGTCGGGTTTGAACTAAATTATCCCTCTGGCCTAGTTTCCCCCAAAGAGAATTCAGAAAGAGTTTAGACATTTGTCTCTTTGCCGGGTTTGATTTGATTTTGGTGGGGTCTAATCGAATACCCTGGTGGATCTGATAGTCGCGGATGTACTTCTCTCTGCCCTCATCATCAACAACATCAGGCGGGTATCCTGAAGCCTCCTGCTTCCCCTTCAAAAAAGTGTGCATATAATCCACAAAGATGGTGTTGCTCGCTCTTTCAAAATGCCACACCTCCATAATCTTGGCTACCTTGTAACCTAACTCGAGAGCTTTGTTAAATTCCACCGTGACCCACACCCCCGTCAGCAACCTCTCATCATCATTATGCACACACGCCCCCTCCTGGTTGTTTATTTTGGCGCATGTACGACAAAGAGGGAACACCAGTTTACCCCCTGGATGTTTTATGTGGTAAAACCGGAAAAAAAAGGCCTCTCGGAGGGATGACTGCCGCTTTAATAAGCCCGTAATAGGCTTGAGGTTCATCAAAGTCTTTGTGGATAATAATCGGATGACCTAACGGGTAAGCAAAGTTGCTGTTTACATAAGGATACAGAGAGGTGACATCAACGTACAGCACGCGCTTATTTTGTGCAGCCGTGTACCTTAAAGTAAACGCGCTTGTTCTACCTCCAAAAAAAGCCTGACGTGGTGAAAGCGGCTCTGGGGCGTTGTAGTGAAGCAGGAACTCCCTCAACTGCGGATGTGACTTTTTCATGTTATTCCATTCATGTTCCGTCATTACTGTAAGTTGCACCCCGTGTTTGGTCTTTAATGCGTCTAATTTCTTGTGGGTTTTGTCACGCAGCTCCTGAAAGGGACGCCCCGTTAATGGACAAATCTCAGATGGCTGAAAGCAGTCAGAGCATCCGTGAAAAAAACACCCCAAAAACTCCCACACATACTTTACACCACCCGATTCGGCATAACCATTCACAAAGTACTCGCCAATCTTTTTTTCACCAGTGTTCAATGCATGTCTGATGAATATGTTTTCGCTGTGGGACACCCACTCCAAGTATTGAATGCCGGCTTGAGAGTATGATTTGTGTCGTCGTGCGTAATTGTCGGGTGGTGGTATAGCAATCGTGTTAGGTTTTAAAAACCTGGTCCTGAACACTTTCATGCTAGCCGAGGCTATGGTGACGCAGCTCATCGGGTCTACAGCCGTCTCGCTAAGAAATTCATCTATGAATCTAACACAACCCTGGGCCAAAATGTCAACATCATTTTTGCAATACAGCGAGGCCTCCTTCTCAAAATTAAACGTACCCTTGCATTCTTTTGCATACCAAGTGAGAAACACCTCCTTCTCAGCAGGGGTCATGCGCTTTACCCCATAAGCGCTGGGGGGTGGGTAGGGGCCGACATAATTCAGATGCTCTTTGGAGCTGAACCCGTGTGGAAAATAACCTTTAGTTTGATTTTCAAACCCTAAGGCTTTGGGCATAGCACTGAGATGAGTGGTTAGGAACGATAGCGAGTCGATGTACTTTAGCTTGTAATCTTGGTCTGTAAAAGAGAGAACTTTACTCCCTGTCATGATTATGGTGGGTGTGAGATTCATCTTCACCATTTCATTGAGGATCAAATAACTGTCCAACCCCCTAGCATTGTGAGCTATTAAAGTCGATCCTCTAAACTTATTTCTCCTGAAATGGTGGATACATTTTTTAACACAATCCAGACCGTACCAGCTCTGCACCTCTCCACACAGTGTTTTTGTACACACCAGGAATGGCACGTGTTTATTGTCTTCATCTACATAGGTTTCAAAATCGTAGAATATTAAGTTATCGCAGGGTTTTTCCACCGTTAAGGGTTGCATGAAGCATAAGTGAGGCTGGTCTTCATCACCACGAAGAAGTTGCACACCACAGGTCTGACACCTCCGAGTGAGGCATATATGCTTTTTCGCAGCCGTGCTGATATAGCACGTCATATTGCATTCAGGACATTTTTTCCACAAGTCACACGTGCTAACGTGGGTCTGTTTTTTGGTGGCGTATCTGCGCTCCTTATGTCTGTCAAAACAAGATTGCGTGCGGCATATTTTGTGACAGTCAGGACAGTAAATCCCAACCGTCTTTTGCTGCGTGCACTCAGGGGCAGTACAGATAGAACAATGCCATTGGCAGCGATGGGAGTGGGGGTTGTCATAACCTTTGTAGCAGAAATGACAGAAATACTTTTGTCCAGCAAAGCCAGCAGTTGATTTTATTTATTTGCGCCAAATACAGAAACAGAGCGTCGGCAGATTTGGGGAAATTTGTCTCAAAATGACAAAGAGGTCTGCAGCCCTCTTGTCTATACAACACAACGATTTTACGATTCACAAGTGTCTCAAATTTATGAATATCATTAAAACCCACGGGTGTCTGATCACTCAGCCCTACACATTGCTGTAGGCACCTCCCCTGCTGCTTGGCTGATTCTAACGTCTGCTCGCTATCTAGCATGAGAGCTATTAGGGTTGCAAAGCATAATTGGTCGTCTCTATTGTATAGAATGTACAGATGTCGTTTTTTCTTTTTAATTATTTCACAATCAAGTGTTTTCTCCAGCTTGCGTTTGACCCCGCCTCTATGGTCACGCACCACCTGCACGACAAGCTCTAGACCGGCATCAGCCATCACTTCTAAATGGGATTGTACCAGGCGATCCAGCACATTTTGAAACGCTGCATGGACATCATGTGATTCGCCAGTCACTTGAACAGACACGTGTTGCCTCACACAATCGTTCACATTGTCCATAACACCGGTGTAAAAGGTTGCAAAATCAGGCACGTGTTCAGGCTGGGGTATATTTAACAGGCGTCTTATTTCCACATTGTTGAAACGGGCCCGGTGCACTATTTCAGGGTCTGCTAGATTTCCCCCCGCTTGTGCGGTTGCTTCATCCCGTGTACAGTCGTATGGTTGTGGTGCATTTAGCTGATGGAGTGCTCTTTCAAGCGGACTAAAAAAGTCTTCAAAGTCATTAATTTGTCTAATAGCCCAAAAAGGATCATCATCATCATCAACACCATCTACTGTTTCAGGACCCAGATCATTTTCGTTTTGTTCAAGAGGGATTCTATTTAAATCATTTACAGCCATCTCTAATTCATAAGGTACAATATGAGGGAAAACCTCATCCATATTACAGTCCATTGTGAAAAAAATACAAACAAATTCACATTACCAAACTTCAACTAAGATGTGAACCACGTGGGTAAGAAGGCTCTTGAGTATCCTACGAAGAACTCGGCTCCTTCTCCTTCTTGCGCGCGCTCCTTTTCTACTTTGAACTTTGTGGCGACGTCCCACTCTTCCTGTGAAAGATTTTTATGATCATATCTCATGTTGTTTATCACCATAAACAGCTGACCTTACCTGTTATGGTCTGTACACCCCCCGCTGACTCGCAATCTGTCACCATGGAAGACGATTCTTCATCCTCAGCCTGGACACTTAAATCTGTAATTGTTTAAATGATTATCATCGTAGTCATACATTCCATACTGAGTGTAAATCGACACATACCTCTGTTTTGCTGTTGCGCTGAATCACTCGCTTCATGAACGTGCGAGTCAAACACTCCACCCTTTGTTCTACTTCATCCCACCCGACAGCTTCAAAGCCTATTTTTATAAGAAATTGTCATTGCATGGCATCAATTAAATCTACAATTCATGTTTTTAATTGATTATCATCATAGTGATATGAGCCATACTGGATGTGAATCAATACTCACCAATATCTGATTGTGTCAGATTGATGCATCCCAACTCTTCTCCGATGACAGCTTCAAGTTATGATGTTATTGTTAAAATATTGTACATATTTCACATATTTCCAAGCTATCAAAGTACTTACAAGGACGGCTTTCTGGATGTGGGTGGATTTCACCCCGTACAGCAAAATCTACAAATATAGCGTGTGATTTGATTTGATGCCTACACGGTGTTATAAAAAAAATGCTGTATATTCACCGCGATTTATCATGATAGATTGTGAGGTCTCGGATGTAGTGTATCCAGATGTCAATAGGTCAGACTGCAGACCTTAGGTTTTTGAATGTCTCTTTTTATAACACCAACCCCACGCACACACGTGAGGTGTACCGCAGCTTTACGACGGGTTGTATCTTGTGTGGTGTGCGTACACCGGAGATGTGTTTTATTTACCGTGTCCGATCCCACACGCCCCCCACCCTCTGACGTTTTTGATGACGTTCGACTTTTTTAAAAATTTTTTATTTTTTAGAAAATAGGGCATGTCCGTACATGCTACATTGCCCCTGGTCAGAGTAAAACACACCCACACACCCACACGCGCATGCGCAGACACACCCACATACACAGGGTAAAGGAAAGGAGGGGTATGGGAATGGGGGCTTCCCCCACATGCAGCCGGAAGAAAACACAGTCACGTGGGAATGATTTTATGATTGTTTGTTTGTTTTATGACTTCCGCATGTCCACTTCCTGATGCTTTGATCCCTGACACATAGGTGTGAAAACGCATTGATGTTTTATTGTTTTATTGCTTTATTGTTTTATTGCCATATCATAAACTTTTATGACAGGGGGCCATAAATCAATCAAGACATGCCATAAATACCTTTTTGACACAAAGTCAATTCTATACCTCTCTGACATCTCATCTTAATTCAATCACTGAACAATTCAAATTGTTCCAAATGTTGTCTACAGGTTCATTCCAGAGTCCCCTCGGTGGCTCATCACCCAGGGAGGAGTGGCGGAGGCCGAGGCCATCATGAGAGACGCCGCTTGTCATCTTCAGAAGATCTGAGGTGGAGTCGCCATGTTGTAGCTCACGCTGACTGGTCACTGCTGGTTGAAGTTGCATGATCTTGTTTTGCGTTCCAGCTGCAGTCACGGCCTCCAGGCAGAGTGTACACCATGCTGGACGTTCTGAGATCCAATAACATACGATGCATCACACTCATGTGTCTTGTTTTGTGGTGAGTAGTATTAAAGTACACGAGTAAGGAGAAGGAAAAAGGGTCGGCTGAGCCTTTCTTCTCCCATCAGGATGGCAATAAACGTTGGTTATTTCGGTTTATCGCTGAACACCTCCAACCTCAGTGGAAACCCCTTCACAAACTGCTTTTCATCGGCGACTGCAGAGGTGCCTGCTTACATCGTCTCCACGTGTCTGCTGAAGAAATGTCCCAGGAGAGCCCTTCTGTTCATTGGAGGAGGAGTTCTGCCGCTTATCCAGTTCATTCCCACAAGTAAGTCTCCTCACAGCCCATAGGGTCCTCTTGGAGGTGCTGTTGGCTGGTGAGGTGACCTGCAGCACCTGTGGCAACTAGGACATCAGAGGTGATGTAAGACACAGCTGCCAACTCATCACTCTCTCCTTCATTCTCCAGACTGGGAGCATGCTGCAGGTCCTCCTCCCCGTTTGGTTTATTAGTTTTTGCTGACTGTAGGTTTCGTTCTTCAACACGCATACACACTTCCAGGCATGCACACCCTACACCAGGGGTCACCAACACGGTGCCGGGGCACCAGTTTGCCTTTAAGGACCACATAAGTCGCCCACCAGCCTGTTCTAAAAGCAGCTCCAATAGTGGCACTTTCCAGTAACCTGCATCTAATATTTGTTGGTTGATCTTCTTGGTTAAATCACACTTACATGTAAACGGGAAATGACAATATTAAAAGGTCAGTTTTGTGCGCAGGACCAAAATATACCATTTGTGGAAATCATACAAACATGGTGGGAACAAGCCAGCGGGTGCAGCGAAAATGAGATGACTGACCCCCAAAAAGATGGCAGAAAAAAAAAAAACATTTTTCACGATGAGGTAGAGTTGGGGTTTTTACGGCACAATGTGGAGAGACATGTGACAACGTGTCACACAGGCTACCATGCTAACTACCCACAGGGAAGCTCACTACCAGCAGAAAGAGCTTTTTCACGAGACCGGTTAAACTCCCAAAAACCACCAAAGCCCCATTTAGAGCTACGCAAGTCTTGATGAAGAAAAAGGCCTTTTCAGACGGGGAGGTTCTCAAATAAACAATGATGCTAATTGCTAAAACTGTACGTGAGGACAAGAATGGATCAGATGTAATCTCCACTCCAGATTTTTCCAAATTCAACCCCTTCAGTACTGGCCATTTTAGATGATTTTGACAGATTTTTCAAGGCACACAGTGTCAGTCCACCCAGGGCGTCATCTAAGCCAGAACCGCCACTGCACGTGTGCATGCCTTAACATTTCCCTACAACGCATAACCTTCTGCACGCTACACTCATTCAAGCTCTCTCACTTCCTCCTTGCTGTCGCGTGTGTATTATCAGAGTCATTATGCAAAAGATCCATGCTCTCACTTCTGCCACCTTGTGGCTGTTTTTATGGCTTAAAACCCCTCCAACAGTGACATCTTTTAGTGTGCACTTGTGTCATCACCTCTTTCTGCCTCTCATGCAAAAAACCGTAAAGACATAGAAATACGTCTTTGGGATCAGACGTTTGAGTTCATAAAAACATATAAATACGTCTTTGGTATTGAATGGGTTAATAATAACATATAGTAGCTCTCGGTGATCCCTGCCCTATACTATACATTGTACTGATGTCCACTTACATTGTGTTATTATTCAGATAATATGGTCCAGTTTGCTTTAATAAAGTATTGTTTGGTTAACCGTATATCCGGTGTGTCTCCTTCTGGTGTGGCCCCTGAGCCGGGTTGTAACAGCGGTCAAAGAGTCTAAACGGAGAAGAACCGGAGTCATACTGAAATTCCCCTCCCACTGTCTTGCTCTCCTTCCCAGGCCGCGAATATGTGGCTTAGCTCTGGAAATGACTGGCAAGTTTGGCTTCAGCATGGCCTTCAGCATCGTCTACATCTACACAGCGGAGCTCTACCCCACCGTGCTCAGGAACGTCGGCATGGGGATGTGTTCCTCTGCTGCGTGCATTGGCAGCATCACCGCTCCTTATGTCATCTATTTAGGCACGTGTCATCTTTGTGTCTTGACTTGCGGCCCGATGTTTTCACGTACAGTACACTTGTTTTACTGTCATTTACAGGCTCTTACAACAAGGGTCTTCCATACATCCTCATGGGAAGTCTCACAATCGCCTCCTCTGTGGTCAACTTCTTTCTTCCAGAGACCTTCCAGAAACTTTGGATCAGATGCAGGAATGTCAGGGGTATGTGGCCACAGTTCATCTCTTCCTTAAAGGGAATTCTTTGGGGAACAGTGGTTTTAATTATTGCTTCCTTCAAAAGACAAGTTTTTCCTTTTTTGTCTGTTCGGTACAGTGTTTTTTGTCCTTTGGTACAGTGATGCCTGATTTGGCATTTTTGTAGGTTGTTCCATTTGTGTTTGAGGTTGAAACACATGGATACCTCATTGGTCTTTGATTACTATAAATAAAACAGATAAAGCTTCACAATTAATCTGCACTCGATTCCTCTCACCAGTCCTGCATTAATGTTTATTATTGTGGTGTGGAACTTGGGTCAGAGTCATTAATTCCTTCCAGAAGTCTAACCGAAATGGACACTCACTGACTCCATTTTTCCCCTTAGAAATAATGTGGATCCAATTAATCCGTTCCAGAAAGCCAAACATGTCAGCACAAAACAAGTTTTTATACTTTCACAGTTATAGTTTTACATGTAGAAAACGAGTTGAAATGCATCTAAATGATGAACTGAAGGAATAAATGAACATTTAAGGCTCCTTTTACTTCTTTGAAGACGTGGTCCTTGACATGACTGTTCCCAAAAACACCGTGTGGTGGCGAGATCAACCCCTTCCTCTTCAACACCACCTTCCTGTTTTGCCATGAGTTGTTTCTTGAATTCAATAGCGTTTCTTACTTCAATAAACCAAAACAATGCAAAAAGTTGAAAGTGCAAGCATTTTAGTAATAGCAATGCTTTCATTTTATTTGAAACATACAGTACATCCAAGTCACATTGGAATGCATCACACATTCCAACATATCACAATTCCACATGTCCAAAAGGGAGTAGAAAGAAGCAAAGCTTATTTGATCCAACAACGTTTCTGTTTCAGATCATTTGCTAATACATCTCATGAAGTTTGTGCACTTCCTGTATTCCACATGTACCGTTTACCAAGTTCATATGGAAGGTGTTGGTGTTGATGCCACATCGTGTCTTTGAGACCAGTCACATCTTCAATGAAGGTAAAAGTACCCTAAAAGGATGTCTGACATCATTTAATCTTACATATGCTTAAATGTTGTCTATTGTTTGATTCAAGATTCAAGAGAGTTTTATTGTCATGTGCACAGTAAAACAGCAGTAATACCATGCAAAGAAAATCTTATTCTGTTCATTCTCCCAAGAAAAGAAAGAAAACACAAGAAAGAATAAGAACATAAGAAACATAAATACCAATAAATTAAGCAACAACAAAAAGAAGAGACATTAATACAAATAAATATACAAATAAATAAATAAATAAATAAATAAAGTGCTATGAGTGTGTGCGTGTGTTGCGTGCGGCGTGTGAGTGCATCGTTGAGAAGCCTGATGGCCTGTGGGTAAAAGCTGTTTGCCAGCCTTGTGGTCCTGGACTTCAAACTCCTGTAGCGTCTGCCTGACGGTAGGAGTGTGAATAATGAGTGTTGTGGATGTGTGCTGTCCTTGATGAGGTTGTGTGTTCTTCGTAGGACTCTAGTTTTATAAATGTCTTGCAGTGAGGGGAGGGCTGCCCCAACAATGTTCTGTGAGGTCTTGATCACCCGCTGGAGTGCCTTCCTATCACGTGTTGTACAGTTACCGTACCAAACAGTGATGGAGGCGGCAAGGACACTTTCCATAGAGCATCTGTAGAAGCAACTCAGGATTGTGGTGGGCATGCCAAATTTCCTCAGTCTTCTCAGGAAGTACAGTCTCCTTTGGGACTTCTTCATAATTTGTTGGGTGTTGTGAGACCAGCTGAGGTCCTCGCTGATGTGTGTGCCAAGGAACTTGAAGGTTTTCACCCTCTCCACCTCAGTCTCACCAATAAACAGGGGTCTATGCGGCTCCTTTTCCCTTGTTCTTGGGTCGATGATCATCTCTTTAGTCTTATCTGTATTGAGAAGGAGATTGTTATCACGACACCAAGCTATGAGGTCCGCCACCTCTCTTCTGTATGATGTTTCAACACCACCAGTGATCAGTCCGATGACTGTAGTGTCATCCGCAAATTTAATGATGCTGGTGTTGTTCTGGGAGGCCACGCAATCGTAGGTGAAGAGCGTGTAGAGGAGTGGACTCAGCACACACCCCTGTGGGGTCCCAGTGCTCACAATTCTTGAGCTGGATGTGCGATTGTGGACTCTGACTGACTGGGGTCTGCCTGTGAGAAAGTTAAACACCCAGTTACAGAGGGAGGGAGACAGACCAAGTGTGAGGAGCTTATCTGTGAGCTTGTGGGGGCTGACTGTATTAAATGCAGAGCTATAGTCTATGAATAGCATTCTGACGTATGTGTCCTGGCCCTGTAGGTGAGAAAGGGCTGTGTGGATGGCAGTGTTGACTGCATCATCCGTGGACCGGTTCTGGCGAAATGCAAACTGTAGAGGGTCCACAGTTGCCGCCGGGATGCTCTTTTTGATGTGGGTCATGACTATTCTTTCAAAGCACTTCATAACAATCGGAGTGAGTGCTATAGGGCGATAGTCATTCAAGCAGGTCACGTTGCTCTTCTTGGGTACGGGCACTATGGTGGTGGACTTAAAGCAGGTCGGTACAGATGCTTGTGCAAGCGACAGGTTAAATATGTCAGCAAGCACATCAGCTAGCTCTGATGAGCAAACCCGAAGTGCACGTCCTGAGATGTTGTCTGGGCCTGCTGCTTTTCGTGGGTTTGTTTTGTTCAGAACCCTGCGCACATCAGCTGATGTCACCATGAGAGGTGAGTCCTGTGTGCTCCCCGGGTTCAGCCACCCTCTCTGCTCATCAGGAGTTTGGGTGTCAAAGCGGGCATAGAACTCGTTCAGCTCATCTGGAAGTGTGGTTTGGCTGGACGTGGCTACGCTACTCCGCTGTCGATAGTCTGTGATGTGCTGGAGCCCCGCCCACATGCGCCGAGGGTCTGAGGTGGAATAGTAGCCCTCCAGCTTCTGTCTGTACTGTCTTTTGGCCTCTCGTATGGACCTTCTCAGGTCATATCTGGCCTTTTTGTATTCATCAGCGGTGCCCATGACAAATGCAGTCGAACGAGCACGTAGCTTAGCCCTTACATCACAGTTCATCCACTGTTTTTGGTTAGGGTATTTTCTGTAATACTTGGTGGTGGTAGCAGTCTCTATGCATGTGCTAATGTAGCCAGTAACAGCAGAAGCATATTCATCCAAATCAACAGTACAATCTTCCCTCCCCGCTGCAGTTTTAAACACATCCCAGTTTGTGCAGCCAAAGCAGTCCTGAAGTACTTGATCAGTTTCTTCATTCCACACTTTAACTGCTGTACTTACAGGGGGAGCTTGTTTGAGAAGTTGTCTGTATGTTGGATAAAGGAATATAGAGATGTGGTCAGCCTTTCCAAAGTGGGGTCTTGGAACAGCCTTCAAAGCACCTTTCATGTTGCTGTAGACTTGATCCAGGATGTTATTTTCCCTTGTGGGAAAGCTCACATGCTGGTAATATTTGGGGAGGACAGTCCTGAGGTTACAGTGGTTGAAATCGCCAGATATAATGAATACAGCGTCTGGGTGTTTGGTCTCGTGTTTATCAATGATGTCATGCAGGAGGCCTAGTGCGTTAGCGTTGTTAGCTCGTGGTGGGATGTAAACAGCAGTTAAATACACAGCGCTAAACTCACGAGGCAAATAAAAAGGTCTGCATTTCACCATCAGCAGCTCAATGTCCTGCGAGCAGTGCTTTTCCATCGTCTGTACGTCTGTGCACCACCGTTTGTTTACGTAAACACAGACGCCGCCACCTCTGTGTTTACCAGACGCTAAAGTCCGATCTCCCCGGTAAGCAGCAAATGTTTCCAACTGGATCGCCGAGTCCGGTATATCCTCCGACAGCCAGGTTTCTGTGAAGGTGAGGACACAGCATTCCCTGATCTCACGTTGAGCTGTAATCCTTGCTCTTAGTTCGTCCATCTTGTTTTCAAGAGAGCGGACGTTGGCTAGCAGCAGGCTTGGTAGCGGTGGCCTAGTCGCTCTAGCTTTTAGCCTAGCATGCAGGCCGGCCCGCTTTCCTCGTTTACGCCTCGGATGCTTTGCTCGCCGGGTATTCAGCTCACCAGGCCCGCAGGCTGCTGCGTTCTCCCGGCGCAGAAGAAAGCCAAAGTCTGAGAGGCTAAATGAAAGTTCATGATGAACCCTGCCGATGTTCAAAAGTGTCTCTCTGTTGTAATGTACTGCGTGAGTGTGTTGAATGTCCAAAATGAACAATAAAATAGCAAAAAATAGAGAAAAACGGGAGTGTCACAGAGACGTCTGCCACGGAGGGCGCCATCTTTGATCACCTTTGTAATTATGTTGAACATTTATAGTTCATGGCGCCAGCCATAACGAACTAGCTCGCAGCTCAGCGTCATATCTGGAAGAGACGTACCGAGGGTAATCCCGCGCAGCAAAAGCAGAGTAAAAAAACGCTTCTCGGAAGAAGAATGTAATGAAGATGCATCTGCCGCAAGGTCGCAGCCATCTTGTGTACGTATGTGTTCCACAGAGGATGAACCCGCGAGGCTCGCAGCCATTTTCATCACATTCACAGCAATGGACGGCCGATAGCGCGCATTAATACGGCGTCAGAGGAAATAAAGCCGAGCCATTAGTGAGGTCTAATTTTTTTGAGAAGGCATTTTTGTCATGCAAATGTATTACTCTTTCCAACACATAAATATGAATAGAAGATATGTATCCAGATATATTTAGGTTAAATATCAATATAGGATATGTATCCTGATATATTTAGGTTAAATATCAATATAGGATATGTATCCTGATATATTTAGGTTAAATATCAATAGAAGATATGTATCCTGATATATTTAGGTTAAATATCAATATAAGATATGTATCCTGATGTATTTAGGTTAAATATCAATAGAAGATATGTATCCTGATGTATTTAGGTTAAATATCAATATAGGATATGTATCCTGATATATTTAGGTTAAATATCAATATAGGATATGTATCCTGATGTATTTAGGTTAAATATCAATAGAAGATATGTATCCTGATATATTCTGATATATTTAGGTTAAATATCAATAGAAGATATGTATCCTGATATATTTAGGTTAAATATCAATATAGGATATGTATCCTGATATATTTAGGTTAAATATCAATATAGGATATGTATCCTGATATATTTAGGTTAAATATCAATAGAAGATATGTATCCTGATATATTTAGGTTAAATATCAATAGAAGATATGTATCCTGATGTATTTAGGTTAAATATCAATAGAAGATATGTATCCTGATGTATTTAGGTTAAATATCAATATAGGATATGTATCCTGATATATTTAGGTTAAATATCAATATAGGATATGTATCCTGATGTATTTAGGTTAAATATCAATAGAAGATATGTATCCTGATATATTCTGATATATTTAGGTTAAATATCAATAGAAGATATGTATCCTGATGTATTTAGGTTAAATATCAATAGAAGATATGTATCCTGATATATTTAGGTTAAATATCAATAGAAGATATGTATCCTGATATATTCTGATATATTTAGGTTAAATATCAATAGAAGATATGTATCCTGATATATTTAGGTTAAATATCAATAGAAGATATGTATCCTTATATATTTAGGTTAAATATCAATATAGGATATGTATCCTGATATATTTAGGTTAAATATCAATAGAAGATATGTATCCTGATGTATTTAGGTTAAATATCAATATAGGATATGTATCCTGATATATTTAGGTTAAATATCAATAGAAGATATGTATCCTGATGTATTTAGGTTAAATATCAATATAGGATATGTATCCTGATATATTTAAGTTAAATATCAATAGAAGATATGTATCCTGATATATTTCAAGATTCAAGAGAGTTTTATTGTCATGTGCATAGTAAAACAGCAGTTATACTATGCAATGAAAATCTTATTCTGTTCATTCTCCCAAGAAAAGAAAAAAAAACACAAGAAAGAATAAGAACATAAGAAACATAAACACATAAACATAAATACCAAGAAATTAAGCAACAACAACAGAAGAGACATTAATACAAGTAAATAATACAAATAAATAAATAAATAAATAAAGTGCTATGAGTGTGTGCGTGTGTTGCGTGCGGCGTGTGTGAGTGCTTCATTGAGAAGCCTGATGGCCTGTGGGTAAAAGCTGTTTGCCAGCCTTGTGGTCCTGGACTTCAAACTCCTGTAGCGTCTGCCTGACGGTAGGAGTGTGAATAATGAGTGTTGTGGATGTGTGCTGTCCTTGATGAGGTTGTGTGTTCTTCGTAGGACTCTAGTTTTATAAATGTCTTGCAGTGAGGGGAGGGCTGCCCCAACAATGTTCTGTGAGGTCTTGATCACCCGCTGGAGTGCCTTCCTATCACGTGTTGTACAGTTACCGTACCAAACAGTGATGGAGGTTATTTAGGTTAAATATCAATAGAAGATATGTATCCTGATATATTTAGGTTAAATATCAATAGAAGATATGTATCCTGATATATTTAGGTTAAATATCAATATAGGATATGTATCCTGAAGTATTTAGGTTAAATATCAATAGAAGATATGTATCCTGATATATTTAGGTTAAATATCAATAGAAGATATGTATCCTGATATATTCTGATATATTTAGGTTAAATATCAATATAGGATATGTATCATGATGTATTTAGGTTAAATATCAATATAAGATATGTATCCTGATATATTTAGGTTAAATATCAATATAGGATATGTATCCTGATATATTTAGGTTAAATATCAATATAAGATATGTATCCTGATGTATTTAGGTTAAATATCAATATAGGATATGTATCCTGATATATTTAGGTTAAATATCAATAGAAGATATGTATCCTGATATATCCTGATATATTTAGGTTAAATATCAATAGAAGATATGTATCCTGATATATTTAGGTTAAATATCAATAGAAGATATGTATCCTGATATATTTAGGTTAAATATCAATAGAAGATATGTATCCTGATGTATTTAGGTTAAATATCAATATAGGATATGTATCCTGATATATTTAGGTTAAATATCAATAGAAGATATGTATCCTGATATATTTAGGTTAAATATCAATAGAAGATATGTATCCTGATATATCCTGATATATTTAGGTTAAATATCAATAGAAGATATGTATCCTGATATATTTAGGTTAAATATCAATAGAAGATATGTATCCTGATATATTTAGGTTAAATATCAATAGAAGGTATGTATCCTGATGTATTTAGGTTAAATATCAATAGAAGATATGTATCCTGATATATTTAGGTTAAATATCAATATAGGATATGTATTCTGATGTATTTAGGTTAAATATCAATATAGGATATGTATCCTGATATATTTAGGTTAAATATCAATAGAAGATATGTATCCTGATATATTTAGGTTAAATATCAATAGAAGATATGCATCCTGATATATTTAGGTTAAATATCAATAGAAGATATGTATCCTGATATATTTAGGTTAAATATCAATAGAAGATATGTATCCTGATATATTTAGGTTAAATATCAATATAAGATATGTATCCTGATGTATTTAGGTTAAATATCAATATAGGATATGTATCCTGATATATTTAGGTTAAATATCAATAGAAGATATGTATCCTGATATATCCTGATATATTTAGGTTAAATATCAATAGAAGATATGTATCCTGATATATTTAGGTTAAATATCAATAGAAGATATGTATCCTGATATATTTAGGTTAAATATCAATAGAAGGTATGTATCCTGATGTATTTAGGTTAAATATCAATAGAAGATATGTATCCTGATATATTTAGGTTAAATATCAATATAGGATATGTATTCTGATGTATTTAGGTTAAATATCAATATAGGATATGTATCCTGATATATTTAGGTTAAATATCAATAGAAGATATGCATCCTGATATATTTAGGTTAAATATCAATAGAAGATATGTATCCTGATATATTTAGGTTAAGATTCAAGATTCAAGATTCAAGAGAGTTTTATTGTCATGTGCATGGTAAAACAGCAGTTATACCATGCAATGAAAATCTTATTCTGTTCATTCTCCCAAGGAAAAGAAAGAAAAAAACAAGAAAGAATAAGAACATAAGAAACATAAACACATATACATAAATACCAAGAAATTAAGCAACAACAACAGAAGAGACATTAATGCAAGTAAATAATACAAATAAATAAATAAATAAATAAAGTGCTATGAGTGTGTGTTGCGTGTGGCGTGTCTGAGTGCTTCATTGAGAAGCCTGATGGCCTGTGGGTAAAAGCTGTTTGCCAGCCTTGTGGTCCTGGACTTCAAACTCCTGTAGCATCTGCCTGATGGTAGGAGTGTGAATAATGAGTGTTGTGGATGTGTGCTGTCCTTGATGAGGTTGTGTGTTCTGCGTAGGACTCTAGATGTATAAATGTCTTGCAGTGAGGGGAGGGCTGCCCCAACAATGTTCTGTGAGGTCTTGATCACCCGCTGGAGTGCCTTCCTATCACGTGTTGTACAGTTACCGTACCAAACAGTGATGGAGGCGGTAAGGACACTTTCGATGGTGCATCTGTAGAAGCAACTCAGGATTGTGGTGGACATGCCAAATTTCCTCAGTCTTCTCAGGAAGTACAGTCTCCTTTGGGACTTCTTCAGAATTTGTTGGGTGTTGTGAGACCAGGTGAGGTCCTCGCTGATGTGTGTGCCAAGGAACTTGAAGGTTTTCACCCTCTCCACCTCAGTCTCACCAATAAACAGGGGTCTATGTGGCTCCTTTTCCCTTGTTCTTGGGTCGATGATCATCTCTTTAGTCTTATCTGTATTGAGAAGGAGATTGTTATCACGACACCAAGCTATGAGGTCCGCCACCTCTCTTCTGTATGATGTTTCAACACCACCAGTGATCAGTCCGATGACTGTAGTGTCATCCGCAAATTTAATGATGCTGGTGTTGTTCTGGGAGGCCACGCAATCGTAGGTGAAGAGCGTGTAGAGGAGTGGACTCAGCACACACCCCTGTGGGGTCCCAGTGCTCACAATTCTTGAGCTGGATGTGCGGTTGTGGACTCTGACTGACTGGGGTCTGCCTGTGAGAAAGTTAAACACCCAGTTACAGAGGGAGGGAGACAGGCCAAGTGTGAGGAGCTTATTTGTGAGTTTGTGGGGGCTGACTGTATTAAAAGCGGAGCTATAGTCTATAAATAGCATTCTGACGTATGTGTCCTGGCCCTGTAGGTGAGAAAGGGCTGTGTGGATGGCAGTGTTGACTGCATCATCCGTGGACCGGTTCTGGCGATATGCAAACTGTAGAGGGTCCACAGTTGCCGCCGGGATGCTCTTTTTGATGTGGGTCATGACTATTCTTTCAAAGCACTTCATAACAATAGGAGTGAGTGCTATAGGGCGATAGTCATTCAAGCAGGTCACGTTGCTCTTCTTGGGTACGGGCACTATGGTGGTGGACTTAAAGCAGGTCGGTACAGATGCTTGTGCAAGCGACAGGTTAAATATGTCAGCAAGCACATCAGCTAGCTCTGATGAGCAAACCCGAAGTGCACGTCCTGAGATGTTGTCTGGGCCTGCTGCTTTTCGTGGGTTTGTTTTGTTTAGAACCCTGCGCACATCAGCTGATGTCACCATGAGAGGTGCGTCCTGTGTGCTCCCCAGGTTCAGCCACCCTCTCTGCTCATCAGAAGTTTGGGTGTCAAAGCGGGCATAGAACTCGTTCAGCTCATCTGGAAGTGTGGTTTGGCTGGACGTGGCTACGCTACTCTGCTGTCGATAGTCTGTGATGTGCTGGAGCCCCGCCCACATGCGCCGAGGGTCTGAGGTGGAATAGTAGCCCTCCAGCTTCTGTCTGTACTGTCTTTTGGCCTCCCGTATGGACCTCCTCAGGTCATATCTGGCCTTTTTGTAGTCATCAGCGGTGCCCATGACAAATGCAGTCGAACGAGCACGTAGCTTAGCCCTTACATCACAGTTCATCCACTGTTTTTGGTTAGGGTATTTTCTGTAATACTTGGTGGTGGTAACAGTCTCTATACATGTGCTAATGTAGCCAGTAACAGCAGAAGCATATTCATCCAAATCAACAGTACAATCTTCCCTCCCCGCTGCAGTTTTAAACACATCCCAGTTTGTGCAGCCAAAGCAGTCCTGAAGTACTTGATCAGTTTCTTCATTCCATACTTTAACTGCTGTACTTACAGGGGGAGTTTTTTTGAGAAGTTGTCTGTACGTTGGATAAAGGAATATAGAGAGAGATATAGAGAATATAGAATAGATATATAGATATAGAATAGAGAATATAGATTAAATATCAATAGAAGATATGTATCCTGATATATTTAGGTTAAATATCAATATAAGATATGTATCCTGATATATTTAGGTTAAATATCAATATAAGATATGTATCCTGATGTATTTAGGTTAAATATCAATAGAAGATATGTATTCTGATGTATTTAGGTTAAATATCAATATAGGATATGTATCCTGATATATTTAGGTTAAATATCAATATAGGATATGTATCCTGATATATTTAGGTTAAATATCAATAGAAGATATGTATCCTGATATATTATGTTAAATATCAATATAGGATATGTATCCTGATATATTTAGGTTAAATATCAATAGAAGATATGTATCCTGATATATTTAGGTTAAATATCAATAGAAGATATGTATCCTGAAGAAAATAAATTTTAAAGCTTCACACAAGATGCGCATTAAAAAAATCGTATTTAAAAATATCCGCCAGACCTATAACAAAGGAGGAGATTGCACAAGCTATTTCATCACTCCAGTCTGGGAAGTCTCCAGGTCCCGATGGTTTTCCTGCAGAATTTTTTAAGGCTTTTTCCCAATCTCTCTCCGTACAGTTGAGTACTGTGCTGTCCGACTCATTCAGGCGCGGTACCTTTCCAGCTTCATTTTATGAAGCATGTATCACCCTTATTGGGAAAAAAGACAAAGACCCTTCAGAGTGCTCCTCATATAGGCCAATTTCATTACTAAACGTGGATGCTAAAATTCTAGCCAAGATACTGGCCAAAAGATTGGAGGACATTCTACCCCTGGTTATATCAGATGACCAAACGGGCTTTGTAAAAAATCGATATTCTAATTTCAATATGCGCCGGTTGTTTGACATCTTGTACCTCCCTTCTGATGGGTCCATGGAGTGTGTGCTATCTTTAGACGCGGAGAAGGCCTTTGACCGTATAGAGTGGCCATACTTATTTGCGGTCTTACACAAATTCGGCTTTGGTCCAAATTTCATTACCTGGATAAAATTACTCTACTTATGTCCCACTGCTTCCGTCCTCACTAATTCTCAGGTGTCACAACCATTTAATCTTTACCGGGGAACTAGACAAGGTTGTCCTTTAAGTCCCTTATTGTTTGATTTGGCCATAGAACCCCTTGCCATAGCAATTCGCAGCTGTGACAACATATCTGGCATTTGGAGGAATGGAGTACAGCACAAGGTGGCGCTATATGCAGATGATTATTAAGCTTCATTTCACATCCAGACAGATCTTTACCTGCTTTGCTACTGCTTCTGAAGAATTTCGGTCAATTCTCAGGATATAAACTTAATCTGAATAAATCTGAAATTTTACCTGTCAATGAGGGGGCGCCAGCATCAGTGTACGCATCGTTTCCTTTTAAGATTGTGGAAAATAAATTTACTTATTTGGGCATCACAGTTACAAAAAAAACATAAGAGTCTTTTCAAAGAAATTTTTTTGAGTCTATTAAACCACACGAGGCAGTGTCTGACGCAGTGGTCGCCACTTTCCACTACTTTGGCCGGTCGAATCAACTCCATTAAAATGACCATTCTTCCCAAATTTCTATATTTTTTTCAATCCATCCCAATCTTCATCCCAAAGTCTTTTTTTGATACTTTGGACTCGGTCATATCTTCCTATATTTGGAAGGGCAAGCGTCCTAGGTTGAATAAAATCCATCTACAAAAACCTAAGCAAGAGGGTGGGATGGCGTTGCCTAATTTTCGCTGTTATTATTGGGCAGCCAATATTCGATGGGTCATATTCTGGTCATATTATCAGTACCGTCCAGACCGGCCTTTATGGGTGGAGATGGAGTTGAATGTGGCTAAAAATGTTTCTATTCTAGCGTTACTTGGATCTGCACTCCCTTTTCCGTCAAGCAAACGTATTGATAATCCGGTGGTCTGGCATACGTTGAGGGTGTGGGCCCAGTTTAGGAGACATTTTGGTTTTGAAGATCTCTGCCTTTTTAGCCCCATTTCAGGGAATCATCTTTTCCAACCTTCCTTGCTGGATCTGGGGTTCCGGGAGTGGCGTAGACGAGGCATATTGTGTCTCCGAGACCTGTTTATCGATAATACGTTCATGTCATTCCAGCAATTAACAGAACAATATAATCTTCCAAAGTCCCATCTCTTTCGGTACTTCCAGGTTAGGCACTATGTTTACAGTCGATTACCAAATTTCCCTGAGATTCCTGGTACGAACATTGTTGATGCACTTCTGGACTTGCAACCATCACGTAAGGGGTTAATTTCTACTGTTTATGTTAAACTGTTGGACATAAGACAGACCTCTCTTACTAACATTAAAACAGCATGGGAGCAAGACCTAAATATGTCTTTGACAGGTGACATGTGGCATACAATCTTTAAAATGATCAATTCAACCTCTATTTGTGCCCGCCATAGCTTGCTACAATTTAAAGTTGTACACAGGACTCATATGTCAAAATCCAAACTAGCCCGTATATATCCAGAGGTGGATCCCTGTTGTGACAAGTGTAAGAGGGAGGATGCCACACTTATCCACATGTTCTGGTCTTGTCCTAGTCTGGAGAAGTATTGGAGGGAAGTCTTTCAGACACTTTCTGTAATTAGCAATTTACCCTTGCAACCCAACCCTTTAATAGCACTGTTTGGCACCACAGGTGAACCCGACTTGCGTTTGACCCCCACACGACAACCAAGTTTGTCTTTTGCCTCCCTCTTGGCCAGACGGGCAATTCTGTTAAGGTGGAAGGATGCCGCTCCGCCCACCCACGCTCAGTGGCTGAGAGATGTCATGTCCTGTCTAAATTTGGAGAAAATTCATTACTCAATTTGTAATGCCAAAGAAAAATTCCAAAATGTCTGGGGACCTTTCTTAGTATATTTCCACAACTTTAAATTTACCTGAGTTCCCCAATAGCTTTCCCTCTCTGGCCTATTTGCTGTCATCTGTTGTTTAACTCACTTGTGTATTTGCTTTGATTGTTTTGCATTTGGTTGTCCTACCAAACTCGGACCTCTGTCTTTTTGGGCTGTGTGTGGCTTACGTTGTGGGTGTTTTTGTGTTGGGGTTTTTTGTTTGTTATTTTGCTGTTTTGGTTTTTGTTTTCTCACACTCTCGTTCTCTGCCTAAACTACCAGCAAACATTGTGTGCATTTGTTTTTCACTTTGTCAAAATTCAATAAAAATATTTTTGATAAAAAAAAAATATCCGCCAAAATAAAGTAGGACATTCTCTTTTTGAAATAAATGTAGAAAAAGTTAAATATAATCTTTTTTTTTTTAGAACAAACATTTAGCTGTGCTCAAATACTCAGCTAATAACAAAAGCAAAAAAGAACGAAACATGAAGGAGTGCTCGGTTTATGAGGAAATGTTAAAATGTCAGCATCTCCTAAATACTTTAAATTGTATATTTTAGGTGAACATTTTCAGAAGACACAAGCATGTCCTTATTTTGTGCCAGGAACACCAACCTGTCAACTGCATCAGGCTTGGTCTAACTTCCTTGTACATTTGTGGGAGAGCTTGTCATGCTAAATAGAACTATGACTGCGACATCGCGAGTCCATTGTTTTCAGCAGGTTTTTAAATCCGTGTTTCCACTGTTGTAGCCAGGACCATATCTTAAGCAATGTGA
This sequence comes from Dunckerocampus dactyliophorus, assembly GCF_027744805.1. Classification (NCBI taxonomy): domain Eukaryota; kingdom Metazoa; phylum Chordata; class Actinopteri; order Syngnathiformes; family Syngnathidae; genus Dunckerocampus; species Dunckerocampus dactyliophorus. The sequence continues at coordinate 29,193,900 of NC_072832.1, read as the reverse complement.
TAGGACAGGAGGAGTTGTGTAGCCAGCGCACAGCTTCACACATTCCTCAGATTTGGGTTTGTGCCAAGTTTTAGGGTGGTGAAAAGGATTTTTTAATGTTCTGAATTCAAACGAGGAAAAGGCTTCTTGAGACGTCATCTGTACTTCTGTGAAGAAGGTGTCGGACGTTTCGCTCCTCATCTGAAAAACTTCGTCAGCAAACTAATAAGTGCTGGTAGCCTAGGCCTTAAATACAGTAAGAGTGGGCGGAACTGGTGTGCCAACACCCTCCTCCTATTGGTTCCTTACACTAAGCCTGGGCGGAGTAGTGGTATAATCCTATCCTGCTATTAACACCTCTGATAAAAGGGACGTGTCGCTCCCTGAAATGAGTATGAACGACTCTGAAACTGGCTCGTTAGCATCTATTGTTCTGGCTCGGCCCTGGCTTCACCTCATTTGCAAGACTAAGAGCTGTGGGTTTTGGTCTCAGTAACCTGCTGAACACAGGGTCCAAATTAAACCTCAAACCACCATTCCGATTCAATGATGGCTTCTGTTGTTTGACAAAAATAGCTTCCTTTACTCCTCTTTCAAACCATCTGTTTTCTTTGGCCAAAATCTTTACCTCGCTGTCCTCAAAAGAGTGATTGGTAGCTTTAAGGTGTAGATGTACTGCTGATTGAGGACCACTAGAATTGTCCCTGCGATGTTGATAAAGCCTTTTTTGGAGCATTTGCTTAGTTTCCCCAATGTAGTGCTCTTTGCATTCCTCATCTTTAAAGTGGATGGAATAGACCACATTGCTCTGTCTTTGGTTTGGAGCCTTGTCTTTAGGATGCACTAATTTTTGTCTCAGGGTATTTACTGGTTTGAAATAGGTAGGAATTTTGTGTTGCCATAAAATCCTCTGGAGTTTTTCGTTGGTCAGTTACATATTTTCAGTTTAGAGGGAAATTTTACAGACAAATTCATGGTTGTGCTATGGACTCACCAGTCTCACCCATAGTGGCGAATCTGTACATGGAAGAGATGGAGAAACAGGCTCTCACATCCTTCTCAGGGACAAAACCAAGCCACTGGTTTAGATACGTGGATGACACCTTTGTCATAATCAAAAAACAAGAAATTCAGTCTTTCACAGATCACATCAATGGGGTGGATACCAATATCAAATTTACTCGCGAGGACAAGAGAGAACCAACTAGCCTTCTTAGACTGCAAGGTAATTATAGGAAAGGACAGACAGCTACTTACAGAGGTCTTTAGAAAGGCCACACACACTGACCAATACCTGCTTTTTGAATCAAACCATCCACTACAATATAAACTAGGGGTTATTAGGACCCTCCAACATAGAGCGGAACAAATACCAACTAGTGCTGAGGGAAGGAAAAAGGAGACACAACATGTCCAGAGAGCGCTCTCAACCTGTGGGTACCCGCGATGGGCCTTTAACAAATGTCAAAAGAAGAGAGTAGGAAAAGAAACCCAAAAGCCCACAGAAGCAAAAAGGAGAGGAGTGGTAGTCCCTTATGTAGCGGGGGTCTCCGAAAAACTCCAGAGGATCTTATGGCAACACAAAATTCCTACCTATTTCAAACCAGTAAATACCCTGAGACAAAAATGAGTGTATCCTAAAGACAAGGCTCCAAACCAAAAACAGAGCAATGTGGTCTATTCCATCTACTGTAAAGATGAGGAATGCAAAGAGCATTACATTGGGGAAACTAAGCAAATGCTCCAAAAAAGGCTTTATCAACATCGCAGGGACAATTCTAGTGGTCCTCAATCAGCAGTACATCTACACCTGAAAGCTACCAATCACTCTTTTGAGGACAGCGAGGTAAAGATTTTGGCCAAAGAAAACAGATGGTTTGAAAGAGGAGTAAAGGAAGCTATTTTTGTCAAACAACAGAAGCCATCATTGAATCGGAATGGTGGTTTGAGGTTTAATTTGGACCCTGTGTTCAGCAGGTTACTGAGACCAAAACCCACAGCTCTTAGTCTTGCAAATGAGGTGGAGCCAGGGCCGAGCCAGAACAATAGATGCTAACGAGCCAGTATCAGAGTCGTTCATACCCAACTCAGGGAGCGACACTTCCCTTTTATCGGAGGTGTTAACAGCAGGATAGGATTATACCACAACTCCTCCCATGCTTAGTGTAAGGAACCAATAGGAGGAGGGTGTTGGCACACCATTTCCGCCCACTCTTACTGTATTTAAGGCCTAGGCTACCAGCACTTATTAGTTCGCTGACAAAGCTCTTCGGATGAGGAGCGAAACGTCCGACACCTTCTTAACAGAAGTACAGATGACGTCTCAAGAAGCCTTTTCCTCGATGGACAACTCCTGTACGACTGAGAGCCTACACAGACGCATCCTGAATTCAAAGTACCTCCAAATTACTGAGCTGCTTCATCTGTAACTATTCTCCAACACCAATATAGATACCGAAGGACTCAAACAAAGTTGGATTTGACAAAGTGTTCTAATCAAATACAGTGACATCACCACTATTAAAACATTTTAAAAATAGAGGTGGCTTATACGTACAAAGCGTGACTCAAAGGTTTACTAGCCGACAAAAGCCAGTATCTTCAACGATGTTAAAGGGCTCATCATCCACCGCCATCATACCCATGATGAAATCACAGACTACTTTAGCCCTCGAGTCGTCTTTGGCTAACTTTTTGCATTTTTCAGACGTCGTGTGGATCGGAACAAACGTTGTGATGCTGGCGTTTCAGGTGGCTGAAAAGGTTTGATGTGTTGAAACGCCGTGTTTTTTTTCCCCCCCTCGTCGCGGAGCATTTACTAGCATGCAAAATGTCTTCCTCGGAAACAGTGAATGTTTGCTTACAAGTGAGCGCCGATTACAACTTTCTGGCCGATAACTAATGTTTAAAAAGCGTGACCTTCCGATTACAATTTTTTTCTTTTTTAATAACTGACAGCATACGCCTTCAATGTTCCAATATTATTTTGTTGAAAAACACGGACCAATACCCGTGAAACAAGACAAGTAGGCCTGTCACCATAATTAGTTTTGCTGGATGATAATAGATAAATGTAATGTAATGATAATACATAACGTGATTACATCATATCAAAGCAATCAACTTTGATGAAGACAACATAGCATTGGAATTGGAATGTCAAGTGCTTTTAAATAAAATAAAAACAAACAAAAAAAACTATGAAAATAAAATGGGCTCTGTCTCTTGAGCAAAAATTGTACATAAAAATCACAAACATAACCAAAATCAATCAAAAATAGGCCCTGTCTCTGTTAAGAAAAAAAACACTTGAATAAGTACCACAAACAACAATAAAAACAATAAATAAAATGGAGTATCAGGTTCTGGTAAACAAAGTTGTAGTTCAATGCAATGAAAGTGTTCTTCAATGCATCATTAGTTAGCACAAGAGTAACACACTTCACTTTACGCCAAATCATGACGATAGTTCCCCAAAATGTATTGACTAGAAAAAACAGATCAATAGAAAACCAAAACATAACGTGTATCATCGACACTGCCCCATATTTCTGATTTTCAATCTGTGTCACTTTCGTTATTGACTGAATTGTGAGAAAAAAACGGAGAAATAACCCGGAAATACTCAAACAACAACAACGCTCATGGAGCCTGTTTCTGATTGTTTGGTCAGAAACATTCACAACAGTGGCCTGCTGGAGGTCATTTTGTAGGGCTCTGGCAGTGCTCATCCTGTTCCTCCTTGCACAACGGAGCAGATACCGATACTGCTGAGGGTTGAAGGACCTTCTACGGCCCTGTCCAGCTCTCCTGGAGTAACTACCTGTCTCCTGATGCAGTAAGATTCAACGATGGTTCTGACAGTTTCATGGTGATGTTGCATGGTGGTGAGCAGAATCCGGAACCTATTGGCCAAGATGCCGGAAGAGTTCTCCATGACCCTTCTTGCCCTGGACAGCCGATAGTTGAAGATGCGCTCTTCCTGGTTGAGGTTTCAAGAGATTCAAGATTCAAGAGAGATTCAAGAGAGTTTTATTGTCATGTGCATGGTAAAACAGCAGTTATACCATGCAATGAAAATCTTATTCTGTTCATTCTCCCAAGGAAAAGAAAGAAAAACACAAGAAAAAATAAGAACATAAGAAACATAAACACATATACATAAATACCAAGAAATTAAGCAACAACAACAGAAGAGACATTAATGCAAGTAAATAATACAAATAAATAAATAAATAAATAAAGTGCTATGAGTGTGTGTTGCGTGTGGCGTGTCTGAGTGCTTCATTGAGAAGCCTAATGGCCTGTGGGTAAAAGCTGTTTGCCAGCCTTGTGGTCCTGGACTTCAAACTCCTGTAGCGTCTGCCTGACGGTAGGAGTGTGAATAATGAGTGTTGTGGATGTGTGCTGTCCTTGATGAGGTTGTGTGTTCTGCGTAGGACTCTAGATGTATAAATGTCTTGCAGTGAGGGGAGGGCTGCCCCAACAATGTTCTGTGAGGTCTTGATCACCCGCTGGAGTGCCTTCCTATCACGTGTTGTACAGTTACCGTACCAAACAGTGATGGAGGCGGTAAGGACACTTTCGATGGTGCATCTGTAGAAGCAACTCAGGATTGTGGTGGACATGCCAAATTTCCTCAGTCTTCTCAGGAAGTACAGTCTCCTTTGGGACTTCTTCAGAATTTGTTGGGTGTTGTGAGACCAGGTGAGGTCCTCGCTGATGTGTGTGCCAAGGAACTTGAAGGTTTTCACCCTCTCCACCTCAGTCTCACCAATAAACAGGGGTCTATGTGGCTCCTTTTCCCTTGTTCTTGGGTCGATTCTGGAGCTGTACGGCTTCATGAGGTAGGTCCGCAGTGAGAAGGCGTCATCCCCGATGATGAAATAAGGCACATCCTCACTCTCATTGGGTAGGGGGTCTGACTGAGGAAAGCCCTGAATCGTGTTGTGGTCGAGCCCACGATGGAGATCACTTTCGTTGTAGATCTGAGCGTCTGAGGATGAGCCATTGCCTGAGACGTCAATGTAGGTGAACTAGTAGTCCGCATCCACCATGGCAAACAGGATCACGCTGCAAAACCCTTTGTAGTTGTAGAATTCTCAGCCAGAGTTAGGAGGAGCTTTAAAGTTCACGTGCTTGCCATCAATGGCACCAACTGTGTGGGGGAAGTTCCATCTCTGGAACCATTGTTCAGCCAGGTCTCTCCATCCTTGTTCAGTTGTTGGGCAAAGCAAGAGTTCATCTGTGTCCTCCTCAATGATGGTCTTTACTACGTCTCTGACTACCACACTGATAGTGTTGTGGGGAACCCTCCAGGCGTATTGCATGTTTCTGTAGGCGTTACCAGAGGCCAGGTGCCGTAGGGTGATTGCCACTTTGAGACCAGGTTCCAGGCTTGCTCGTTAATTGGTGTCAAGATTCTGATTTCTGTGTTGGCCTCGCGGACCCAAGTGTCCACGAACTTGCGTCTAGCGGCGCCAAACTTTGACTGGGCGTTGTTGGAGCGGTGATGAACTTTGCCGTGGCGGAAAATTGCCCACTCCTCACCACTCGCAATATTTTGTGCAGCTCAAAACTTTTGGAGCGTTAGGAGGGACCATCAGCGGTGGCCAAGCGTATACGGCGTTGCCTTAACGGGGGTCAACTTCTGTTAAACGGTGAACGGTTACGAGCGGTGATGAATTTTTTTCACCACTCCAGGGTGAAATGCTATGTGACAGCAAAATTCTGGCGGTGTGACCGGGGCTTAAAGAATGTTTGGTTACGAGCACAAGAGGAGAAAACAAACAGAAATGGCACCAAATGTTTATTTGGAGAGCCGGGTCACGTGACATACCTGGATTGCACTGCATTTGCTGACAAAGTGACAATTTGCACCGAAAATGTGAATGTGTAGATCATCAAACAAATGTAAATATTAGTCAATGACAACACAACTCAACTTTATGCAGATTTTCACCAGACTTGACGTGCAAACTGTTCATTGAAAGGATTTCATTCATACTCAGGTGATGACGCCACATTTCAGAGCACTTACAAATTATACATATATATTTTTATATTTCAACTAACTATGACTTCATTGCCATATTATACATTTTTCCTCAACCTAATTTTCCAAAGCTCACAACTTTGAACAAAACAAACCCACGAAAAGCAGCAGGCCCAGACAACATCTCAGGACGTGCACTTCGGGTTTGCTCATCAGAGCTAGCTGATGTGCTTGCTGACATATTTAACCTGTCGCTTGCACAAGCATCTGTACCGACCTGCTTTAAGTCCACCACCATAGTGCCCGTACCCAAGAAGAGCAACGTGACCTGCTTGAATGACTATCGCCCTATAGCACGTGTGATACCCACTGTAGTGTGATCACAATTGTGTGCAATATTGTAGAATAGAATTGACTTGTTTCCACCATGTTTGTATAAAAAAAACATTATTTTGTACATAACGGGGGTAGTAATGAGCACTTGCCAGCAGTGGGCAGTGTGGCGGCTCGCCTGGCTTCCGGGTGTATTGTCAGTTGGTCTGCTTGGCGAACTTCCTCTTTCTGCTTAGCAAGACGATGGACAGACGTGAAGTTGGCTGTGTCTCATTCATGGATCCTGTTTTCAGGTGAGGGGAACACTAAAGTGAGCTATGTGACTAAAATGCACTATGTAAATATGTTGTGAAATGTTTGAATGTACCATGTTGAGACTGTTAATAATGTACGAGCAATTATATGTATGTAAAGGGAGCAGTGCAATGTTCGCACGCTGCGACGCCATCTTGTGCCAGTTAAGTCATATTGAACAGAGTCATTGTTAGTTTTGTGATAAAGAACTCTAATATTGAGCGAAATGTATAGTTAAAATAGTACAGTGGTTATAAGGAAAGTTAAAACATGTCATCTCATGCATTGTTTTGAGGAGTAAGCAATTTAAGGGAAAAGAAAGTTAAACTGATGCACTTGAGAACCATATGTGAATGGTAGTAGAAGCAATGCTTATTGCAAGGTAACATAATACAATGTTTTGATTGTTTATTAAACATTTGATTTGTGTCAAACAAAATGTGGCTCAGTAAATGTACTGAATGTGGAATGTGACGTTGAAATCAGTATTTATGCTGAGTTAAGTTGAATGTGGGTTAATGAATGTATTGGAAACAATGAAAGAAGAGAGGATTTAATGTGCAGATGTTTAATAAACGTCCCTCTCTTTCTGCTTAGCAAGACGATGGACAGACGTGAAGTCATGTATCCTGTTTTCAGAGAGAGCATTTAAGCTGTCTAATGGTGCCAACCGGTACCTGCAACACACTCACTCCTGTTGTAATGAACTGCTTTGAAAGAATAGTCATGACCCACATCAAAAAGAGCATCCCGGCCACCGTGGACCCTCTACAGTTTGCATATCGCCAGAACCGGTCCACGGATGATGCAGTCAACACTGCCATCCACACAGCCCTTTCTCACCTACAGGGCCAGGACACATATGTCAGAATGCTATTTATAGACTATAGCTCTGCTTTTAACACAGTCAGCCCCCACAAACTCACAAATAAGCTCCTCACACTTGGCCTGTCACCCTCCCTCTGTGACTGGGTGTTTAACTTCCTAACAGGCAGGCCCTGGGATCCCACAGGGGTGTGTGCTGAGTCCGCTCCTCTACACGCTCTTCACCTACGGTTGCGTGGCCTCCCAGAACAACACCAGCATCATTAAATTTGCGGATGACACTACAGTCATCGGACTGATCACTGGTGGTGTTGAAACATCATACAGAAGAGAGGTGGCGGACCTCATAGCTTGGTTTCGTGCTCACAATCTCCTTCTCAATACAGATAAGACTAAAGAGATGATCATCGACCCAAGAACAAGGGAAAAGGAGCCGCATAGACCCGTGTTTATTGATGAGACTGAGGTGGAGAGGGTGAAAACCTTCAAGTTCCTTGGCACACACATCAGCGAGGACCTCACCTCACCCAACAAATTCTGAAAAAGGCCCAAAGGAGACTGTACTTCCTGAGAAGACTGAGGAAATTTGGCATGTCCACCACAATCCTGAGTTTCTTCTACAGATGCACTATGGAAAGTGTCCTTACCGCCTCCATCACTGTTTGGTACGGTAACTGTACAACACGTGATAGGAAGGCACTCCAGCGGGTGATCAAGACCTCACAGAACATTGTTGGGGCAGCCCTCCCCTCACTGCAAGACATTTATAAAACTAGAGTCCTACGAAGAACACACAACCTCATCAAGGTTGTGCTCAGCTGCAGCTCAACACCAGCAAGACAAAGGAGATGATCATTAACTTCCAGAGGAAAACACCTCACTTCACACCGGTGAACATCCAGGGAGCGGACATAGAGTTAGTAGACAGCTACAAATTCCTGGGTGTTCACCTTAACAACAAGCTGGACTGGTCCGTCAACACCCACGCCCTCTACAAGAAGGGCCAGAGTCGCCTCCACCTGCTGAGGAGACTGAGGTCCTTTCTTGTGTGCAGGACTCTTTTACGGACCTTTTATGACTCTGTGGTGGCCTCAGCCATCTTCTATGCTGTGGGCTGCTGGAGAGGGGGCAGCACGGACAGGGACAGGAGCAGGATCAATAGACTGATCAGAAGAGCGAGCTCTGTCCTGGACGGTCCTCTGGACTCCGTGGAGGAAGTGGGGGAGAGAAGGATGTTGGCTAAGCTGACATCCATCATGGACAACACCTCTCACCCGCTACATGACACTGTGGGTTCCTTAGCAGCTCCTTCAGCAGCAGACTGTTACACCCACGGTGTAAGAAGGAGAGGTTCCGCAGGTCCTTCATACCGACCGCTGTCAGGCTCTACAACACCTGCACCACCTGAACCATGTGTAGTCACGATGCTTTACTTTACTTTACTTTACTGTTCTCTTTACTTGTCTTGCTTGCTTGCTGCTGTAACAAGTAAATTTCCCCGCTGTGGGATGAATAAAGTACATACAACATACAAAGGACAGCACACATCCACAACACTCATTATTCACACTCCTACCGTCAGGCAGACGCTTACAGGAGTTTGAAGTCCAGGACCACAAGGCTGGCAAACAGCTTTTACCCACAGGCCATCAGGCTTCTCAACGAAGCACTCACACACGCCGCACGCAACACACGCACACACTCATAGCACTTTATTTATTTATTTATCTGTATTATTGTCTCTTCTGTTGTTGTTGCTTATGTTGCTTATGTTTCTTATGTTCTTATTCTTTCCTGTGTTTTCTTTCTTTTTTCGGGAAAATGAACAGAATAAGAATTTCATTGCATAGTAGAACTGCTGTTTTACTGTGCACATGACAATAAAACTCTTGAATCTAATGTTGCTGGAAGATTTTCATAAACAAAATATGGACAATGGACAAATGTCAGCATTGGTTGTATTGAGTGGTCTGCTTGTGACACCAACCCTGTAATGCTATTCTGCTGTGTCAGCAAGATATCAAACACCTTTGGCATGAACTACAACAGAAATGATGAGCTCTCAGATCAACATCACGGACATCCGGCCGCTTGCCAGCCGAAAAGTCTACGGGGGTCCAGCGGATGCAACGACTGGAAGAGAAACTGTGTCAAAGGACCGGATCGGCTTATACAACAGTGTGGCTAATTTATAGCTAAATTCTAATCTCTAATCTCATTAGCTGGCGAGTTAGCCTGCACGCTAACAGCACCAATGTCCACACACGTATATGTTATGTTCATCAAATATACAAAATGAGTTTTGCTTTGCTGCATGTGAATTATGTCAGTCTTCTTTTCCTGTTCGGACTATAACTGTCACATCTTCTGTGTTTGTTTCTCCTTCCTCTCTTTTCAACTTTTCAACTCTTTCCTTCCGTCTGCTTTAACCGATTGGGTACACAAGCAAAAAAAAATAATAATTCCTGATTATAGTTTGAGGAATTGCACTTTTTTGTATTTACTGTAAATATTTAGATGAAACTGCCTTTTTTGCTGCAGGTCACATTGCTGGCTGGACCAAGGACTTCTTCTTCTTCTGGACCATCCTGCAAAAACATTTCACAACGCTTGTTTTGTTTGCGTTTTATCATTTTTTCAACACTTTGGTCCGTCAATTTACCATTCGCTTCCAATGTAGAACATAATTACAAACAATTAAGCAAAGTTGACCTAATTAAAAAGTTGTTTTCAGCCCCTGGGTGCATTTGCTCCATAAAACAATGGCATGAACAAAGTGAGGACATGGAGCAGTCCTTGTGCCGTTTTACAGAATCCTCGCCACGCCCCCTTGGGACTTTTTCACTTTTTCTCAACTCCTCTAGGGGAACAGCGGCTCTCCACTGACTTTGGGACTTTGTCATCTTTTCACACATGCCCTACCCGCTAACCTGCGTGAACCAACATCAGGGTTTTTCATCAGCTGCCATGTAAGTGCCAGTCTGAACAGCACACAATGCACCAGTTGGCATCAGTGTGACAGCGAGAACACTTTGGGCACCGTTCCTACGGGGTCATCATGTTCACGAGGAAGGTTATTTTTCCTTCATGGAACTTCAAAAGCAAGCGTTTGAGCGCCTCTTCTCCCATGAGTGGAGACTGTCTCAGCTGGTAGTGTGCTTGGTTCCTCACCCAGAGCTTGCTATTCCAAATCACTCCACTTTCATTCTACATTTTAGCATATTTCCACAGTGCCTATTGCAGAACACACGGCCACCAAATCAGCAAGTGTTTCTGATGAAAAAGGAAACAAACCAAAGCCATTTGCACTGGTGAAAACACGTGATTAGGAAGGAGCATGCAGACCTGGCTATTTATTCCCCGGGTGTAACCTTTAGTCTTAATAACCATTCCATCCGTATCACAATTCCTGGTTGCCGGTACGATTCAAGGACGATATTGGTTCATTTAGAACGATTCAATCCAAAACGATTCGGTCATTTTAAATTGATTCAGTAACTTTTTAGCCAAAAATTCTACCAGTGTGACCGTGAAATAAATAGCTGGACACTGGACGGTGTAGGGGTGACTCAGGGGTCAGTTCTGGATCAAAAACGTACAACTTTATTCATTGTTTTGTTTGTTTGTGATAATATTACCACTTTCAACTTTTTGCCACTAAAATGATGTTACTTTTCCCTGAAAATGACAACAATATTCTTATAAAATATGAACTTTTCTTGTTAGATTACAACATTTTCTCTTAATAGTTTGACTTTATTGTCGTGCAATTACTACAAATTTTTCCATTTTTGCTGTTGTTTCTTTTTAAATTGTGCCTCAAATGGGCCCCAGGCCCACCCTCCACGTGGGTAAAAATGCTGACTATTATTATGAGCAACAGGGTTGCCTTGAAAGACGTCACATAATTCAAAAAAATATACACTAAGTCCCCTACTAACGAACATCCGACGTGCAAACACTCGTAGATACGAACACAAGCCGACTGGTCTATTTTTTCATGTGTTTTGCCTTATGAGCCCATATTTATTTCTATTTAAGTCCATATTTCACGTGCTTGACCAGTAGAGGGCACTGTGACCCTGCTACTGGGACCAACAGGCGATTAAGACCAGTGGGAGGAGACTGAAGAAAAGCTAAATTTGAGCTGTAAGATCCAACCAGCTTGTGATTAAAGTTTATGAAGAGTTAATAGGCCTGCTTAATTCTACACCACCCACAGAACACTACCTCTTTTAGAAGAGTCTAACCACCACCACCATTTGTCCTTTTTTTAATATCTCCTCCTCCTCCTCCTCCTCCACCACCAACGATATTACCTTTCCCCTACTTAAGAACGATTCGACTTAAGAAAGGTCGTCTGCAACCAATTGTGTTCGTTAGTTAGGGACTTAGTGTATATTTCTTTTTTAAATGGTGTTTTTTTTTCTTTAGCTGTGGTCTTAAACTTTTGATCAGCTGATGAACATCCTGTTTCACTTTAATGCTTGCTTGCAATAAATTTATTTGTTTTGCATTTTGAAGCTCACCTGAGAACCTCCTTAAGATCCAACACCCAGTCCTTCTTCCCTCCAGGGGTGCACAAAGTACAGTGAAATGAAAACCCGGCCGGTGAAGGTAAATGATCCACTTTTAGAGCAGTCCAGCTCTAACACTTTCCCATCCAGTATGTATGACAACTACAGTACCAACACATGCATGGCTTGGAAACCAGCTAACATTTTAAAATACAACTTTTAAAATGACCAAGGCCCAAAATCTACCTCCTACTATATGTATAAAAATATATATTTACTAAAATAAAAAATATATATTAAAAAAAAAAGTATCTACAAACTTTGTAGATAGCTTTTTTAAGCTTTTTTCCATGCTAAAAGAATCCAATGAAGGCCATGACGTAGTTAGAAGTTCAGGGTATGCAAAGAAACAATGGCTTTGTGTTAAAAACTGCATTTTGTGTTCAGTTGTGCTGTCATTACATTTGTCTTACATTTGTTTGGTGATCATCATCATCCGTTTATGTCCTTGTGTTTCTTGTATCCTACTGTGGGGCGCAGGACAGAAGCTATTCCATCAACAGCTTTGCAATGTGCACTAGCTGGTGAGGATTCTGTTGGAAGTGAAACTTCTGCAGCTGAATTCAATCCATTCGTTCCTTTGTTCATTTGTATTCACATACCTATCACATTTGGCGTGTTTTTCTTGTGACTTTGAAGAATATAATACAGTAAGTCCTCAAATAATTGTCGCCAGTGTTTTCACTTCCAAGAAGTTCAGCCACGAAGCTGAAAGTCAAAGTTTGACTGAGTCACTTGTTTACACTTAAACAATGAAATAGCAATAGCTTCCATGCTAAATGGACAATCTAACACTTTCATCAACAGTATCCAAATAAGAATGGATTTTTTAATCTTTGTACTGTATTTTATTTCAAAATAATGCTAAAAATGATTTTCAATGCCAAAACTTAATGGCAGCTTTGTCAGCACTTCATCTTCTCCAGTAAATACTCGTCCTTACAAAAGCAGCGTTGGTAAATCCTTTTGTTGGTTTTCTATGTTTGGCTATGTTTTCCTTTTCTTTTGACTGCATTTCAGGTATTAGTACATACACACACACGCCCCCCCCCCCCACACACACACTCCAAAACCCCTGTGCAGACTCTTACGACACCCCTTGTTTGTGTGTCCTTACAGCAGGGGTCTCAAACTCGCGGCCCGCGGGCCATTTGCAGCCCGCCGAGTCACATTTGGCGGCCCGCGACTTGTCTTCAAAGATGAAGCCAAGCCAGTGTTACTCGTAGGATGCACACATCAGCCTACACTGAACTAAGAGTGAGTAAGTCACTTAAAAAAATGTGGTAAAAAAATTCCACCTATTTTCTGTACCGCTTGTCTTCATTAGGGCCACGGGTAAGCTGGAGCCTATCCCAGCTGAATGCAGCAAAATATAAACTGTGAAATGATTTATTTCTTTATGTGCTTCACCCTATTACTGCATGAAGATATTATTGTTATTGTGAGCCATTTATCGCGTGTGGTATCGTGAGGGACCCTGAGATTCCCAATACTTGATGCGGCCCAGCCTCACTCAGACTACCTCCAGCGGCCCCCAGGTAAACTGTGTTGGAGACCCCTGCCTTACAGATTGTGAACGGCTCGTCAACCGTCTGCCGTTACCTAGACGACAACAGCAGCTCAGCCCTCATCATTGTCGGATCTTTATGAGACTCTCTCAACCAAAAAGTGTTGCCACGAGATCTTTTCCAGGAACCCGTCCAACAGAACCGAAAAAACAAAAAAAGACTTCCGCAACCCATTTACATGTGAGTAGACGCCAACTTGGGGATCATTGAATATACATGTATTCACATTTCCAATAACATGAAAATCAGCTTTTTGTGAAAAGATACCAACATAAACAACACAACATGAAAACAATTTCTTTACAAATATAACACCATGAACTATTTACAGTTGAAATATGTGTGTGTGTTCCAGATCTCCTGACAGTGTGGCCGACATGCTAACCACTCGGCCCTGCCTCCTCCTTTAGAGGATAAATAGATTGGATCTTGCATTGAACACAAACCAAGACTGGAGTTGTCCTTGACAGTATAATGCTATCGCTAAAAGCACACTTCAATTGCAAAACGCTAACCTACACAGATTGCCAAGTAGCAGAGCACATCAGTTTTCCTTCATACGTGCTTCTTTAAAGTGCCCGCTATGGCGTTACACCGGGACTTTACTCTGTGAAACGTTCTTTCAAACTCCATAGCAACAGTGTGCAAGTGGTCAGTTTGAACTTGCTTCCTGAAACCCTAAACAAAGTGAGATCAAATTGTCCTCAGATTTGTACAGGAGTCAAACAAAGTGACTTCACTGTTGACCTTTTCAAGAAGGGATTCGTCACTTCCTGTTGTACGGAAAGGACGCTCACGGAAAAGCTCCGTCCACTATTACCGGAGTTTTAAACTTTTGCGACCTTGGTGAATACAGTTCGTGATCACAACTTGTGATTACAACTCTGCAAGTGAGTGCTGAGACTTCTGCCTCAATTCGGACCCGCGAGTGGACTAAACTCACCAAAAGAGACAATCAGGTGGAGCCGACAGCCGTTACAAGCAAGCTATCATGCTAGCCGCGGTTTGACAGCCGCACACGAAGCCTGATTTTAAGAACAGGATAACATTTGGAGTTTTCCTGTGCAGCTTTTTCCGGCCCACGAGGACTGGTGGGACTTTGGTGAGATACTGGTGAGAGATAAACTCGCCGTTATAACGAATATTAATCACCGAAGGCATTGCACCACAAGCCAACGGCTAACTGACGGCGTTACCAAGCAACAGTAACAATGTCAAAGGCTCAAGGGAGAGGAAGCGCAACAAGCGGTGGCTCTAGCAGTTCTGGTCGAAGTACTCCAGATTCAGTCATATATACGGAAGATGTCGATCTAGAACAGATTCCTGAGACAACCGGAGGTGCTCACCTATTACCACAACCGCCACCGAGACCCAACAAGGATGACACAGTTAATCAGATGACACACCTGAGTGGAAATATAGACAAAGCAACAGCGACAGCCTTGCAGAAGGTTAAACACCGCGCAAAACAGCAAGAAAGAAGTTCAATGGAAAAGAGTGAGGCTACCATGGCGAAAACCATGGAGGATTATGGAAAACAGATGCAGAAACTTGTGGAGAATTCCAACTCCATGCAAAAACTAACTTATAGTCTGCTAGAGACTACCAACGCCATACAAAGAGAAATGCAAGGTATGAAAGAGCAAGTTCAAGTTCAGAGAGAAGTATTTCAAAATGAAATGGGGATATTAAGGAAGGAAATGCAAGGTCTGAGAGTGGAGAATAAAGAATTACAGGAAAGTTATGATTCACTGGGAGCCACTCTCAAAAATGAATGTGAAGAAAAGGATAAAATCATTGAGAAGCTGAAAAACACCATAGATGACATGGATCAGAACACACGAATGAGTGACGTGGTCGTGACGGGACTTCCAATCAAACCAAGGTCCTATGCCAGAGCAGTGGCGAATACTGAAGAACCAGACGAAATGGATGTCGCCTCAACAGAGCAACAAGTTGTTGCTTTCTTGCAATCGAAGAATGTAGATGTAGACATCCAATCTATTGATACTTGCATCCCACTGTATGGGAGGAACCTACTACACCCGTCATCATCGTCAAATTCACTAATAGAAAATACAAGGTTGCTCTGCTGAAACAGGGAAAGAAGCTGAAAGGAACAAATGTCTACATGAATGACCACCTGACCAAGCGCAACGCTGAGATTGCGAAGAAAGCACGTGATCTGAGGAAGCAAGGAAAGATTCAAGGAACATGGAGGGCAAACTGCAAAATCTTCATCAAAGTAAATGGAGGACCAGAGGCCAGAGTTCTTGCTGTCAAAGACATCAAGGACCTAGAAAGATATTGAGGTCTCCCAACATGGAGGAAAACAGCTTTAATATGCTACAAGAAGAAGCATGTCTGCTAACTTGACTAATATTAAACAATATTTGAATCAATTCAAAGAACCTTTCAAAGTAAAAGCAATCTCATAAGCTTGGATCAATGCCAACAAAGGAATGGACTTCGAGCTGGAAGGATATGAAATGACGTGTGCAAACAGGAACAATGCAAATGGAGGAGGTGTGGCCGTATACGTGGACAAACATCTGAACTACAAAATGGTAAAGAATATGTCATTTGTCATTGATAACATTTTAGAATGTATAACAATGGAAATCTGTAAAGAAAAAAGCAAAAATGTGTTAATAAGTTGTGTGTACAGAACTCCAAAGTCAAAGATTGGAATGTTTGAGGATTGGATTAAGACAACGTTTACAGACATAGGTCAAAAAACTATTTTCATATGTGGAGACTTCAATATTGACCTCTTGAACCCACACAAGTGCAAGGAAATAGATGACTTTATAGACACAATGTATAGTTTGAGTTTATATCCTAAAATCATTAGACCAAGTAGAATACCAGAGCACTGTGCCCCCCTCATCCATAATATATTCACCAATGACTTGGATAACAACACCATCAGTGGCCTGCTAATTAGTGACATCAGTGATCATCTTCCAGTGTTCACAATTTACAATGAACATGATAAGAAAAGACAGGTGGAGGCAAAAAAGACTTTTCAAAGATTGCGTACAGAGGACAGCATCCGTGCCTTCAGGAAAGATCTAGAAGAACAAAGTTGGGAGAGTGTCTACAGTGCAATAGATGTGGATGAGACATATGACAGCTTCCTTGGTACTTATATGGAGCTCTACCATAAGAACTGTCCCTGGCAAGAAAAGCCCAAGAAGCAAAAGAGAAACAAGCAGCCATGGATGACAAAAGGACTAAAAAAACGCCTGTAAGAAGAAGAAGACATCATACAGGACATTCATCATTCAACAGACTAAAGAAGCAGAACAAAAGTATAAGACTTACAAAAATAAGTTGACAACTATCTTGAGAGTGTGTAAGAGGGAATATTATAGTCACGTACTAAATAAGAACAGAAATAACATGAGAGCAACTTGGGACATCTTAAAAAGTATTATAAAGAACAACTTTAAGAAAGCAGACTATCTTCCCTATTTCATGGTTGGAAACACTTACAGGAATGACATGAATGCGGTAGCTGAAATGTTTAATGAATATTTTGTAAATATTGGACAAAAACTGGAAGAAGAAATTCCAAAACAAACCCAATTGATGAAGGGAATGATATCATTGATAGGAATCTTAATTCTATGTTTCTCACTGCTGTAACCAAAAAGGAGATCACTGACATTGTTAACCATTTTAAGGCAAAAACATCAACTGATTGTCATGGAATCGAAATGGAAACAATTAAAAGGGTCATCAATGAGATCGCAGACCCGTTAACATATATTAGTAACTTATCATTTCAGACTGGAATATTTCCAAGCAAAATGAGAACAGCCAAGGTGGTTCCAATTTTCAAAAAAGGAGACAAACACCAATTTACAAATTATCGGCCAGTTTCCTTGTTACCACAATTCTCGAAAATTGTGGAGAAGCTATTTAATAATAGGTTGGACAAATGTATTAATAAGAATGAATTATTTGCTCGCAGTCAATATGGTTACAGAGCCAACATTTCAACTTCTATGGCACTGATGGAAATCACGGAGGAAATCACTACTGCTATGGACAACAGAAGATGTGCAGCTGCTGTATTCATGGATCTGACAAAAGCTTTCCATACAATTAATCACAATATCTTAATGTCAAAGTTAGAAAGGTACGGAATTAGAGGTTCAGTCTTAAATTGGGTTAAAAGCTACCGAGCAAAGAGGAAACAATTAATAAGCTAGGAGAATACACATCTGGGAGTTTAAATACCACGTGTGGAGTACCCCAGGGGTCCATACTGGGACCAAAACTGTTTAACTTGTACATTAACGACGTTTGTAAAGTAACAAACAACTTAAAATTGGTCTTATTCGCCGATGATACCACCGCTTTCTGTTCTGGTGAAAGCACACAAGAACTCATTAAAAAGGTCAAGGATGAAAAAAGTCATGGTTTGATAAGAACAGATTATCTCTGAATTTAAGTAAAACTAAAATAATGCTATTTGGTAATAGCAGAAAGGACACGTACGACCAAATACAAATTAATGGAGTGAATATTGAAAAAGTGGAAGAATATAATTTCCTTGGGGTTATAATAGATGAAAAAATGAGTTGGAAATCTCATATTAAAAATATACAACAAAAGGTGGCAAGAAATATCTCTATATTGAATAAAGCAAAATATGTTCTTGATCAAAAATCACTCCACACTCTGTACTGTTCCTTAGTATTACCATATCTAATGTATTGTGTGGAGATATGGGAAATAATTACAAAGCAATCTTCACTCACTCACTGTACTCATAATGTATTCATTCATAATACCAAGTATAGACAACATACACACCTTTATTTTTAATATCACATATTAGTATCATTCATGATACCAAGTATAGACAACATACAAAACTTTATTTTTAATATCACATATTAGTGATGATCATTCATAATACCAAGTATAGACAACATACACACCTTTATTTTTAATATCACATATTAGTGTCATTCATGATACCACGTATAGACAACATACACACCTTTATTTTTAAAATCACAGATATTAAAGTTTGCAGATTTAGTACACTTTCAAACTGCTAAAATAATGTATAAAGTTAACAATAACTTGTTAGCCAAAAACCTCATCCAGTATTTCTCAATCAGAGAGGAGAAATATGATCTTAGAGGAAAGTTAAACTTAAAACATTTATATGTGAGAACTACACTGAAAAGCCACAGCATTTCCGTGTGTGGAATTAAAAGATGGAAGGGATTGAGTAAGGAAGTCAAACAAAGTACAGAGATGAGCACATTCATAAACAATACAAGCAGTTGATGTTTGCTAAATACAAGGCAGAAGAGTCTTCATCATCACAATGATGTTCTGTCAGGTTTGTTATTTATTTATTTTTTATTTTATTTTATTTTATTTTTTATTTTTTTTATATATATTTTTTTATTTTTTTATAATTGTCTTTGTTGTGTTTTAAAAAAAAAGAAAAGAAAAAAGCTTTGTTCTTTTTATTTATTTATTTAGTATTGTCATCATTATTATTATTATTATTAATGTATGTGGATATATATATATATATATATAGAGAGAGAGAGAGAGTGGCACAAGATAAGTGCGCAACATAATTCATCACCATTTGTAACTATGTGTGAAATATGCCCATTTTTACTGTATTTTATTTACAGAGGACAGGTTAGCGAGGGTATGTTCTTTTTCAGCAACATTTGTCTGTTGCTATAGAGACTGCTTTGGGTTTCTCAGAGTGCAGTGGAAAATGGAACCTTGACGGTCCAGATGGCTTCCAGCGTTAGGTACCGGGATGAAATCCTTGGACCCATTGTCAGAACCTACGCTGGTGCAGTGGGACCTGGTTTCCTCCTATTTGACATATGAACTGTCAAACCAAATCTTTTTACAGCAGGTCTGATGGAAAAAAAGAACATTTTTACATGAGGTCATCCGTGCCCCCCACTCTACAGGCGCACAATGAGATTTGAACCCAGATCTTCCATCTTCCAGTCGCTTAACACTGCGTGCTAAATAAACTCTTACCTGGATGCTGCTTCAAGGTCCACTTTGATATTTTGTAAAGCAACACGTATGCAAAAGCAGACTTAGTTCCTCCGGTGATGCTGGATGATTTCCAACTAGACAGCGACACAGATGTGGACGAGGTGCCTGATCTAATGCGGTGAATGATTTAATCTGTCGCGGCAAGACAGGCAGAGAGATGGAAATAACCTCAGACTTTATTGATTTTTCCAACTTTTTTGTTCGATCCGATGCAGAGTAAAATTCTGAGTGGTATCAGCAGTAGCGATTCGCGCAAGGCGGCGATTAAGCACAATACATTAGCTCGCCCCCAGGGCTGCCCGCCAGCCGTATTCGCTCTAACTTGTCTAACACACTGCTACAAAATCCTCAATGAACTGAGTCAGACAACAATGCAGGTGCATTTTGAAATGTTTTATAACTTTGCATGCATGACTAAGAATGATGCTTTTAACTGTTAAAAACTTGTTTACCTTAATAACTGATACTGCTGCTTACTGTTTTTTTTATTTTCAAAACTCTCTCCTTTTCCGGTGTGAAAAATCATCCATGGAACCATGTTGCCTGCAAACTGACTCGACGGCAGTTTCATTTTGGAATGCAAGCACATTTGCTGAGGCAACTTAAAGAAAAACAGCCGCGGGCTGCAAATGGCCCCCAGGCACATACCAAACTCTAGGTGTTGGCAATCCAACAGCTCCCCACCAACCCCCACCCACCTACACCCTACAAAAATATCTCTTTGCGCTCCGCGCTCGTCGTAATGATTGGAGAGTAAAACAATCTGCGGGTCGCTCTCCACCTCCGAAATTTCTTCATTTGCATATGTTGGGTACAGTAAGTTTTTGTCTTTTATAAAGTATTGTACTTTAAATCATTTCTAATACTGAAGAGACAAAATGTAAATAAAAATGTCATGATTCACACAGAGCCTTGTTGTGTTTCCGGTACACTCTTTTCTGTGTATTATTTAAACTCACATTCAACGATGATTTGGCCAGTCAATGGTATCAATTCCTTCATCCTCCAGGAACTACCTGCATACGCTAGCGAAAGCAACCTACATAGATCACCTGATTTGGAGACTTTTTCAGAAGTCTGGGAGCATTCTGAGGTAATGGCTTAAGGTCTAATAAGATGAGTTTAAAAATTTATCTTTTCACAAAAAGCTGTTTTTCTAAAGTTATTTAGATTACAACGCCACCACGTGGTGTGTTTGTCAGAAAAATAATAGCACAGAGATATGTTCTAGACTGGAATCCGGTGCATGACACTCTTGTTGAGGAAAAGCCAGCATTTTTTTGACAGAAGCAGCACCAGCTGGAGAGCAGCAATTTAAATGCACTGAATCTATTTGTATGAATGAATTAATTAAACCGCGCTAACCAGAGCAACACGAGCCGTCTGGCAAGTTTATATTACATTGCGGGAGCTCCTCAGTTGTCTGTGTGACAAGCTCACCAACCCCAAACAATGTGGTCTCTGAGGAAAGCATCTTGCGTATCTGCTTATGCTTGGCTTTAAAGGGAATGAGTGTAGAGGCTTTGTATATATCTTTTTTAAATTGGCACGGGCGGGCTGCGCTCCGACGGGCGCCGCGGCCTCGGCGAGCCAACCCGCCGCCCAGCGGCGGGATGTGGCTACGCTACTCCGCTGTCGATACCCTTTCAATCTGTGACGTCATAGACGTCTGGTTCTGGTTTCCATGCTAAAAATAAGTTTCGACCAGGCTGTTGAGGTGGTTCAGCAGTATAGATATCTTGGATCGGTGCTAGACCAGTGACCTCTGAAGAAGGCTCAACTTTTTTTAAGCACACCGCCCCCACCCGGACCCCGGTTAGCCAACTTCAACAAAAACTACGTCATAAGAAATGTTTTGTGGGGAAATAAATAGGACTGAAATATCCTTCCTTCCTTCTATGCAGGCCCTCTGTACGTAATAGTGGAGTATGCTTCCAAAGGTAATCTTCGGGAGTACCTCCGAGCCCGTCGACCTTCTTTGTTTTGTTGGTTTCTCTTATTACAACTTTTTTTCCCTTTAATATTTAAAATTTATTCAGTTAAAGTGGCAAGAATAAAGTCAAAATATTAAGAGAAACAAGCCGCCATTTTACGAGAATAAACTTGTAATATTATGAGGAAAAATAATGTCATTTTAGTAACATGGAATTGAAATTTATTCATTCATTTTCTATGCCACTTGTATTGCTCCAAATAAACTGGCTTATTGCAGCTCAATACCACTTTTTTTCAACTAGAATGCATGAATGAATGAGAGGTGCTGTCATCAAGTTAACCCGCTCCTCTCCATAAACTGAAACATGTTTGACTGATCCGAAAGGTTGACACTTGCCTCCTTCAGCTTGTCTGTGAGGAGCAACACCAGGCATCCAAACTGCAGTCCAACGTGCATATTTGTTGACCGACCCGACACCAGAAAATTAGCTTTGGTCCTAGACCACCACCATGCTTGCCACAAATCACGAGCCATCCTTACTACGTCCAGGTAGATGTCACATTTTTTCAGAAATACTACATTTCCGAAATAATAAACGTACGTATGATTTATGTTGATACCAGATCAATATTGCCAAAAAAACAAAACAAATTGGCAACAACAGCACATTGAGACTTGAATTGCAACAGTCCTATGTAAGTCCTCGAGCCCTATGTAAAGAGAAACAGCTAAACATTTTTGTAAAAGATAAACAGCCTATTTCAGTTTCATTGTTGTTTTCAATAAATTACTTTTTCAAAAATGTTACAAAAATGAGTAGCTCTTGGACATGCTATATGTATTCTTGTACATTCTGGGTGTACATTCTGTAAAAATCTTGCATTATTATGCCATATATTATCATTACATTAATGTCAGCTGGAGTGAGCTTAACCAGCTGCAGCTCAACACCACTCTAAAAGTATTCTGCAGCGCGGCCCAAGTTTTAGGAAAGGAGCTAAGATAAGATTCAAAAACGATATATTTCAAAAACAGAACAATTCTCGCGGTCGTATCATCTGCAAGTAAGACCAATTTTGCATCCTTTGTAATTTTACAAATATAGATGTTTACAAATAAGATGTACAGTATCCATCTCATGTCACACACACACACACACACACACACACACACACACACACACACACATCTGGTCAACATCCATAGTGTCTCTCATCCACACCTTTACCGTTTGCATGCATTTGTATTTCGAGCGCATTTTTCATTATTACTATTAGGGGTGAGCGAGGAAAAGGCTTCTTGAGAAAAAATGTGCAGAGGGCGGATTAAAATAATCAGCCACCAGCTGCAAACAGTGTTGTCTCCGTCAACGATGACGATAACACAATTATAAGAACAAATATACACATTAGCACTCGATAACGTCATCAAACTTTACCTTTCTGAATTCCCACAGAGTATCAGCATTTTGTTTTTGCTATCATGTGTAACATGTTTACTGGATGAAATGTCGTCAGCAGGTGTGTGCTGGGAACTCCACCCACACCGGCTGAAGCTGCACAGAGAGCAAACAGACAGAAGGCGGGACAGATCACGTCAAATTCATGGGCTACTGTTGCGGCCGCTTTGTAGGGAAATTTTAAAACATGCACATATTTTCCAAATGAGCACACTGAGTGGAGATGTATGAATGTGAGTGTGAATGGTTGTTTGTCTATTTGTGTCCTGCTATTGGCTGGCGACCAGTCCAGAGTGTACCCTGTTTCTCGAAAAAACTAAATGTATTTTAATCTTAATATTATATAATGGCCGAAAATGGCCCCCGAGCCGCACCTTGGACACTCTACCCTAGGGGAAAAATGAAAAGGCATTTATGTAATACACTTTGCTTTTCTTAAATTGCTTAGGTCATTTGTTTAGACGTGAGTACACATAATTGCATGTCCAAAGTGCATTGAAGAGGTTTTTTTTAGATGGTGTTCGACTTTTTAAAGATTAAATTAACATACCTAGATTATGCGAAAACAGGATTATGGAAAACTTTAGTCAAAACATATAGTCATAGTCAAACACAGTCAAACATACTTAACTCTTTCAAGCAGAAGATAAAAGTTTTCCTGATAGAGTTCTTCTCTAGAATGTACCGTGGGCAAATAAAAACTAGCTGCGGGCTAGTAATGGCCCTTGGGCTATAGTTTGGACACCCATGCTTTATGATTATGATTTTGTACATTCAGAAGGGATTGAAACAGTTCGAACTGATAGGCTTTTCTTTGTCAGCAGTTTGACGATATCATGCCTGGTCAGCCTAACAGGACCAGGTATAGCACGAAGAAGAAGTCTGACGCGCTCTAATAACGTCACTCTGACCTCACGTCTTCAATGAAGTCAAAAGTAACCTTAAATACAATCCTTGTCCCGAAGTTACGGATCTGACTTGCCGACTTCCCTTACCCGCCTTGTTCTAACATGCCAGAGGCTGTTCACCTTGGAGACCTGCTGCGGATATGGGTACGGCCTGGCGCGAGATTTACACCCTTTGTGTATCACTGTTGCTGTAACATCTAAATGTCCCCATTGTAGGATAAATAAAGTACAATCTAATCTAATCTAATCTATGAGAGCATCCTGTGGCAAATGTTTGGGCCATTCGGCGCCGTCACCAACGTCAAGGTCATACGCGACTTCAACACGAACAAGTGCAAGGGGTTCGGCTTCGTCACCATGACGAACTACGACGAGGCGGCCGTGGCCATTGCCAGCAGCTCAAGGGCGCAGCCTATCTACCACAGAATAGAATGCAAGAGAGGCTATGCAGTGAAGCAGTTCTACTTGAATTTATACACCCAACTTGGTTGTGGTTTCTGGCAAAACAGTAGTTGGCGAACATCAATCAAACGTCCAAATATTAAGAGAAGAGTTTTAATAGAGCAAAAAAAAAAGCCCTAATTTCACAAGAATAAAGTAATAGTTCGAGGAAAAATGTCATTTTAGTAGCATGAAGTCGAAACATTCAAGAAAAAAATGCAGTTTTTTATTACAATATAAGGCAGAAGTTACGTGGCTTTTGGGCGCCATTACGGACCAGACACCCAAAAATATTAACAAAAATACCTTTTGTGGATAATTATATTTTTACAACAATGCAAAAATGATTCTCCACGTGTTCATTAATCTTCAGTTATGAGAAGGAAAGAAGACTCACACTCCCGATGAAGTTTATGAATGGTACTGTACACTTTATCCTCTTTTTCCACATATAGTGATCAATACATAGCAGCAGAGACAAGCCAGGCTGCACGTGATAAGAATAATGTCAAAATACTATGGGAATAAAGTCATAATATCCCGAAAAGACAATTTACAAGAAGTTGAAAGAAAAATATAATTTAACAAGAACATTTTAAAAAGAACAACAACAAAAATAGAAAATCTGAAAAGAAAAATGTTGTCTAGAGAGAAAAAGTCATAATTTCACAAGAATAAACTTGTAATATTGTGAAAAAAAGTCATTTTAGTAGGGGTGTCCAATATTGCCCCATAGAGGTGGGACAGATGGCAAGCCTCATTTGCAGCATATTAGCATTAAGCAAATGTTGCGTATTTATGTCTCGTCTTTAAAAGGAAAGTTTTCAGAGAGCTTTCCTGTGCTGCGGGCCAATAAAGTCACAGCCGCGGGCTGAGACCCGAGTCTGATATTATGTCCATTAGCACGAGGATCAACATTAGCGTCTTCGCCAGGATGGAACTTATTGTTGCAAGTCAGTTGCAATTGATTCCATGTCAGTTTTGAAGTAAAAGTGGAGTTTCCCACTAGCAATTTCATATTTTAATAAGAATAATAAATACATAACTGTAATAATAGCATTGTCTTTAGTTGATATTGTTGATGCCCACAAAAGCCAAGCATTTGCTAAATCGCTGTGGAGTTGTTTTGGTGACTTTTAGTTGGGAAAAAGACGTCTAATATTCCACTTAAGTACTGAGAGGATTTGCGGGATTGTGGATGACATGACATGAGTGGATGGTGCATTCTCAAATATGCTCGAAACTGGGTTTTTACAGCCTGTACGTCTTTTACTTTCTCCTCTCATTCTGTGTGGAAGTGGTAAGTTTTTGCCGCAGTATTGGCAAGCAATTCTTGTTTCTTTTGTAGTTTATTTGTTGCATGGAGCTTCAGGTGGTGCAGTGTGTTGCGGTTACAGATTCGTTTGTTTTGATAAACAGACCATCAATAATAAACAAAAATGTGAGCGGGGTGATATTATCGGCATCTGCGGTATCACGGCGTGGGCACAAATATTTGAAATGTCTTCACTGTATGCAAAAATGATGTGTCAGGTGTTCACACTGTCATGTACTGTATCTATTCTTGCATCCTTGTTTAGCTAGCTGAAATATGGTGTCATGTTTTGTCATGTTACATTCGCTTTAAAATGAATGGATGTCTACTTTGGGTCATACCAGTGAATTTTCTTTTTGATGCAATGTCTTTATTCCTATAATAGTTTGACTATAATATTTTGACATTATTCTCATACTTGATGGATGATGTACTGGACATAAACCTGAGTATGAATGGTTGTTTGTCTGTGTATGTAAATCTGCTGGTATGCCAGGGCTCTTTTCTCATTTGTTAGGCAGCCATGTGTGAAAATGTTAATGAAGGCCCATATAATAACAAAGTCCAAATATGAGAATCAAGTCATAATTATGAGGAGAAAATTTATGAAAAAAAGGCAATCACCCCCACCCCCTTTTTATTGTAAGCTGTATAGAAGCAGTAAATAATTAATTTATCAATTCTTATTACTTATCTGAAGATTTTTTTTAGTAAGATTTTGACAACACAACTGAACACAAAATGCCGTTTTAAATTGAAACTTGATATTATTAAGGGAGAAAATTAGGGTAGGATAGGATGAAATTAGCTCTTCTTCTTGCGTTTACGTCTCTGCGTTTTTCCTTACAGTCACTGGTAAGTCATTCAACTGCATCTTCTTATTCTGAGCTTCAAACGGTATAATTTTGCCTCCGTTTTCATACACTGTCAGAATGAACTGAATTATGCACCTTGTCATTGGACTTGTAGACAGCGCACAACAACGTAGGTGAGACATCCGTTACAGAAAGCCAAAAATGTTAACACAAAACACACACACACACACACACACGCACGCACGCACGCACGCACGCACGCAGACACGCACACACACACACACGATAATCCAGCTTCGACTTGGCACCAAATATGAACTTATCTCTGCATGCATAGTGCACTCCATTTTGCCTCAAGACTCGATTGCACGGGACAGGTAATTACCGTCAAGAATTTACTTATTTATTTTTTTCCTACTTCTTGGAGTTTTTTGCTTTTATTGTTTCTACTTCAGAAATTTGGGAAGAATGGTCATTTTAATGGAGTTGATTCGATGTGGAGATGGGATTCAGATGAGTGGACTAAACCTCCGCTGAACAAAGCAACAACAACTTAGCAACGGCGCAGTTGCTACAACAACCACATGAGCGACATTGATGATGTACGTGTTGTTTAGTCGACTGAATACATGTGATATTTTATGATGATATTTTTTCTCATAATATGCCGCAGTTGAAGTTAAAAACATTTAAAGACAATCGGAATGTTTGGAGTGCTGTTTAAGAATATTTAGACTACCGTATGAATATTTAGAATGCTACAATACAATACAATACAATACAACAAATGTGCTTAAATGTGCATATTTTGACTTAAAATAGGCCGCAACACCCCACTGATACCGGGGAGTTTAATTTTTTTTTAAAAAGAATAGCAAAACACTTGAACACGCAGCACCTGCACGTGGGCTTCATTTCCACGGCGCCCAACATACAAAATAATAACTTAATTGTTAATACATTTGCCTGAAATGTCATGGTACATGTTGTCATTCAACCTTCGTAGAAATTGACTAGTGAAATTGTGTAAATTCAACATGTTTTTGGCTTAGGTCGCAAATGTCTTTAACAATCCAAATGGTTACAGGTTTATAAGCACATTTCTAAGAAGCACAAAAATCCGTGTAAGAACAAAGAAAAGTGCAAAGTATCAAACTCTGGCCTTACTCGTGTATATTTTTATTTTGTAAAAAGGCTAAAACCGTGAAATAGATACAATGCATACTCCACAGATAGCCATAAGATTAGCAGCATATAGTTGAGGAAGTGTGATGTTCGCCTCTTGTTGTAATAAATGAAACTTCATAAACATGTGAGCCCCTACGTGCTGGGCCAGCCCGCAGTGACATCAGCACCCACGACATGAGGCCTTTCAACATCGATGCAGGTGTCGGAGGCTTTGACCCAGCGTGGAATGGCCTGCACAGGTTCTGGTCCAGCGAAGGATGACACAAGTTGTCATACCATTTGACATCAAAGTCAATCATCCGGAAATTACGGTAATAAAGCCACCAACTTTATATATTTGTATTCTGGTGGTCTTATACTGTTGGGCATATAAACTCAGATGACAACAACTCGTCATAGGTCACCTCGTCACAAGAGTAGTATTCTACACTGGTCACTAGGTGTCATATATATATATTTGGGTTTTTTTTCATCAAGCGCTTCGCTAAACAAGTTTATTCTCATAAAATTGCAACTTTTTTCTCATTAGAAAGCTATTTTTTTCTCTTAATATTTTGACTTTTTGCCACATAATTTGATAGATAGATAGATAGATAGATAGATAGATAGAGAGATTAGTATCAAATTAGCACTTTGAATACCTTGGAAGATAGAAAGTGCTACACAACCAAGGTACGTACTGACCTGCAACCTAAAAAAGATTGTGCAAAGCAAATGATCTAAACCGAGCAAAAGTTGCAAGTGACTTTGTGATTCGCTTTTCCTTTTCCTGAGTTGGGTGGAAGATTAGTTAGCACATGCTCGATGGTTTGAAGGCACGGCCCCTTGTCTCAAGACACTTAAGATTTAGTACAGTCTTTAGAGGCCACCTGTCTATAGCGGCCACTTTTTGGGAGTAACGGGTTAGGCCGTAGATGGAGTGCATCAATAGAGTTTTATTGTCATATGCAGTTTGGCCCCCGTGACTCAGATGTCAATATTGAAGTCTCCACATATGAAAATAGTTTTTTGACCTATGTCTGTAAACGTTGTCTTAATCCAGATGGAAATCAAAAAGGAAAAACAAAACAAGAAAGGTGTGTAAAAATCCCTCCAAGTTATTGTGCCCCTCACGCAGCTCGGCCTGCGTTCCTGCCTTACTCCCTTGACACTAATTTGCGCGCCTGCTGCCTTCCTTGGGTGGACTGTGGCTCCCACTCGTCTTTGTCATTTAGTGAAACACACATCGTGGCATGTTTATACAGATAAATGTGATACTATTGAGAAAGGGCTATTTATTTATTATTCTTGCGTTGGAGACCCTCAGCGGCCTGAAAGGCATGAACTGGCTGGCCAACCTCTATGAGCAGGTACTGAAAGACTCCTGGTTCGTAACATAAAATAATTACTGCAAGTTGGGTAGTACCTGTACATCAAAAGTGAGGAAATGGCCGATAACCACACGCTCATTCAGGAAGTGGTCCCCTTCCCCTGAGCAGGCTCTGATAGACTGCTTTTTGCATAGTCAATGGGATGTGCATGATGGAGGGCGATATAGGAGAATCAGGTCTCTGTCGTTGGGTCCATGGTTTTCGCTCGGAAAAGGGTGCCATCGAAATAGCATTAACACAGAATCATCAACAAAACACAAAAACATGTAAAAACTGTGGGCTTTCTAATGGTGGTGTATGTATGCTCAGTGTATTTTACCTCAACATGCACCTCCTGTATATTCATTGCGGAAGAGTGTTATTTAGTAGAAATGAAATTAGTAGATTGCAATCTACATACGAATCTTATTCCACCGTTTTTTGTCCCCAACTCCTCCTTTTGACCCTGGAGCGAAAAAAATTTAACTTTGGTTTGTTGACTTGATGCTGTACGCCTCACGGCACCGATGCGCATCCTCTTGCGCTTTTGCAGAGAATGTGGAGAGTGCGCCACCTTGTGGGGACCTATGCACAGCGTGTGTACTGCGAGCCTTGCGAGCAGCATCAAGACATGGTTTGAAAGGTAGGAACGCTTGTTCAAAACTTTTGGCCACAACTGTATGTGCTGTAAGATAGATCCATGTTTGTAGTAAATCCAGGAGCTGTAAGATAGGTCCATGCTTGTCGTAAATCCTAGTTTAATTATTATGATATAATATTGTTTTTGTTTTTTTTAAATCACTATTTATATGCTTTAGGGCAGTGGCTGGTCTGCCAGATAATAAGAAGTGTTGCCAACTTAGTACTATATTTTTCTTTTATTTAAAAACTTTTGACATTCCAATTACAATGCTACTCTTCAGAAATTATAGCTTATTACTTTTGTTTTGGTTTGCAGTAGAACTTCGAATTTCGCCCTGAATTCCTGAAGGCTCTGGATGTTGAGGGACTGTCTTGGCTGACATGTCTCTTCAACATTGAGTGTTAGCGTCTCCGTGTCGCCCGGAACGGGCAACCAGTGCGTTGTCTGCTAAATCAACAACTTCATGCAGGAGTAATGCTTAAAATGACCACTGGAAGTATTATGGGTCCTTTTATTTTCTATTTAGTTCACCTACTGCACAAGCTGAGCGAATAAATTCGTAAACAAGAGTTAATTCATATTTAACATCCCTCACAATATCGTGGTTGGATAATCGCTCCCTTGCTCTATTGCCAAAAACAGTGCCTTAACGGCGGCAACTCATTTATTTCATTCGCTACTATCCTTTTTATTCCGAGCCGGGCTGCGTACAGAACTCCGCCCTGCTGCAATGCACATTAATATCCTGTTAATAACAGCGTCACAGGTAGGTGTGCCCCCGGTGCACAAATCCAGTCCTGACACTGTTCGTTTAACCATCAACCTGACCGAAAATTGCGGATTTCACTTAAATGTTGCATGCTTTTTGAAATGACCACAATGCAACTGTAATTTTTAATGAGCGCCATTCGACCATAACTGAACGTCAGACAACTTCATGTAAAAAAAAATGCAAACTATCAATGTTTGCTGTGTTGGCAATGTACTTGCACCCTAAGGTGTTTAACATACTACATTTAGAAGTTTACTGCAAGTGCAGTACTAATTAGTTCCGGACCCAACTGCAATGAATGAAGTTCCGTGATATAGGATTGTTAATAAATGGAACCAACCTTTATACCAACCTTTTATACCTGTTCTCTGTCTAGTGCGGAATAAGATGATAAGATGACACAAACTATGAGAATGTTACATTTCTCACATAAGGTCCGACCACCACATACCCGGAAAATGATGATGTCACAGACACAGACTGAAACGAATAACGTCTTTATGGAGGAAAATTAGTTTGGTGGAAAAGATAGATAGATGGTTTTGCTTCAACTTCTTTGCAGATGCCAGCATCGATCCGATACCAGGTGAAGACGGGGCCGAAAAAAACGTTGACAGTTTCTAACTTCACAGTGAATAGATACCTTTTCCTGCTTTCCTGAAAATAAATGTTCTTCTGTTCCACAAGATCCGTTCAAAATTGAATCCAAGGCACATTACTGAGATAATGAGTCAAGAATTCTTGTCAGCTCCGTGTTGATCTCTATTCTCATTTTGGACATGTTTAAAAAGTAACATTAAGATGTTCACGCTTTCAGACTCTGTATGAAGGGAGGTCATCACTGCCGACTGACCAGCGCCGCCGAAACATCACCAACCACAACAACAATAATTCCAGTTTTTCCCACATATTAACTTATTTCTTACCATGTACCACACACACACACACACGCGCGCACACAAGAAGACAGTTGAAATATTTGGAAAATACAGATCTATTCAGATCATAAGCCTGGAATTCGTGTGCGTGGTTGAATATTGTTTAAAAAATACATTTTTAATGGCAAAAAATATCATTCAATTAATCAAACTTTATTTATATAGCCCCCTACATATGTATATGTATATACAGCCCTCGTGCTATATTCAGAGTTAGACGGTGGAATACTTCCTGATAAATGGTGGGCACACAGAAAAGACTTTATCCTCACTAATCTGCCCTACTTTCAATTATCTCATCATATCAATTTTGTAATCTCATAATTTGGATTTTTTAAACTCATAATTTCGATTTATTTAATCTCGAAAAGAGTTTGCGGAAAAAGTTCAAATGTTACGAGAATAAAGAAGCATGTTGAAATAGTTTAGTGTCAAGGGAGAAATTCAGAAACCCATGCCGAGCTGCCTGGAGCCCAGGGGCGGTTCTAAAGTCTGTGAGAGCCGCTGTTGCCCTGGATGCAGGCAGAGTGAGGAGCATCATAACCTCCCTGTACGAGTCCTGGTCCACATATTCGCAGATGAGCACGCCGTTGTCCTCTGCGTCCTGCTGGAGCGCCATCAAGCTGCTCTTGCCTTCTGTTACGCAATTTTAGTTTTTACAGAGTAATACTGTCTTTCTTATTCATAGTTTTTTCCTACGTAAAACAAACGTAAATCAACTGTGATGAATGCTTACCAACACAGATTTGTGTACGATATTTGATCTATAGTAGTCTATAGTTAAATTTTCTTCTCATAATATGACGTGTTATATCGTGCTATATCATCATGTCATATCGTGTTATAAAGAATCAAACTTACAGCTGCCAGATCCAATGGAGAACATTTGGGGATGGATGCCACGCTCATTAACCTTTTGAGTTAAAAATAAAAATGACTTAAATGAAAGTATAAAAAAATAATTACAAATAAATACATTTTTGTAATTTGTGATTCAATGCAGAAACAATTGCATCACAGCAGCAAAAGAGAAGTTAGACATATTTCAAGAAAAACTTCATCCCAGCATTATCATTATCAACTTCGCTCTTTGCTCTGGTTGTTGTAGTTAGTCCCAAAACCATTTGCTTTTTATTTGGCATGAGCCTTCCACTTTCCACTTAAAGTGCAGCAACTTTTTAATGTTATATAAGAACGAGGGGACATGTTATATTATTATTATTATTAGCTATATAACAACATAAACATGTTATATTATTATTGTTATTAACTATATAACAACATAAACATGTTATATTATTATTATTATTAACTATATAACAACATAAACATGTTATGCGTCTGTGTAGGCTCTCAGTCGTACAGGAGTTGTCCATCGAGGAAAAGGCTTCTTGAGACGTCATCTGTACTTCTGTGAAGAAGGTGTCGGACGTTTCGCTCCTCATCCGAAGAGCTTCGTCAGCGAACTAATAAGTGCTGGTAGCCTAGGCCTTAAATACAGTAAGAGTGGGCGGAATTGGTGTGCCAACACATTCCTCCTATTGGTTCGTTACACTAAGCCTGGGCGGAGTAGTGGTATAAACCTATCCTGTTATTAACACCTCCGATAAAAGGGAAGTGTCGCTCCCTGAATTGGGTATGAACGACTCTGATACTGGCTTGTTAGCATCTATTATTCTGGCTCGGCCCTGCCTTCACCTCATTTGCAAGACTAAGAGCTGTGGGTTTTGGTCTCAGTAACCTGCTGAACACAGGGTCCAAATTAAACCTCAAACCACCATTCCGATTCAATGATGGGTTCTGTTGTTTGACAAAAATAGCTTCCTTTACTCCTCTTTCAAACCATCTGTTTTCTTTGGCCAAAATCTTTACCTCGCTGTCCTGAAAAGAGTGATTGGTAGCTTTCAGGTGTAGATGTACTGCTGATTGAGGACCACTAGCATTGTCCCTGCGATGTTGATAAAGCCTTTTTTGGAGCATTTGCTTAGTTTCCCCAATGTAGTGCTCTTTGCATTCCTCATCTTTACAGTGGATGGAATACACCACATTGCTCTGTTTTTGGTTTGGAGCCTTGTCTTTAGGATGCACTAGTTTTTGTCTCAGGGTATTTACTGGTTTGAAATAGGTAGGAATTTTGTGTTGCCATAAGATCCTCTGGAGTTTTTCGGAGACCCCCGCTACATAAGGGACTACCACTCCTCTCCTTTTTGCTTCTGTGGGCTTTTGGGTTTCTTTCCCTACTCTCTTCTTTTGACATTTGTTAAAAGCCCACCGTGGGTACCCACAGGTTGAGAGCACGCTCTATTTCAAGTACAGATGACGTCTCAAGAAACCTTTTCCTCGATAAACATGTTATATATAAGGTGCATGCGATATGAGGTCGGCAGGGATTAAGCCAACGGAAAATCACACATGACAGAGATAACTCAGACTGCAGTTGCTCCTGATGCTGTGACATCAATAGATCAATAAGGTAACAACCTCAGATTAATCCATCCTTAATTTCTTCATCACCAAGCTCGGCTGTCAGCGGCAGGGCGGGCGCACGGTGTTGCGTCTTACCCCCTACATGGAAAATGTAAAAAATCTGAAAATGTTTTTCGTTCACTCACATTTTGGAATTTAAATTTTGTTCATTGCAGGTGTCATGGTATAAAAAATAGGGTTGTCAAATGATTAACCAAGTCAGTTGATGAGGGTTAATCTCAGGTCAGGAGAATTCAAAGCATTGCATGAAATAAATATTTATATACATGCAGAATAGTGCTTCATGCGTAGATATATTTTCTGTGTGAGTCCGTTCTTAAATGTACAAAATTTAGAAACTATTTTTTCTTGTTTTAAGGTTTTCCGTTGATGCAATTTTGTTCACAGTGAAAGTCCAGACCATCAAGTATGGTATCACACACGGAGGCACCTTGTGTTCTGTTGCAGCAGGATGTCGAGGGACCTTCGCCGTCGCCTTCGCCGCCGCCTGAAGACTCAAAAACATTAAAAAAACCACCAGTTTTGAATAGTAGGGCTAATCCGAAACGTATTGACTGCTCACCAACACCGGTCCACGGATGATGCAGTCAACACTACCATCCACACAGCCCTTTCTCACCTACTCCAGAAAAAAAATCTGTTTTCTTTGCTGAAAGCAAAAGCAGTTGTTATAGATGAACAACACACCCAGCATCTACAGTACCAAAGTAAATATGATTGAAAATATTTTTACAATTATAAAAAATTTGGTGTTTAAAACATATTTTTACAGCAATTTAAGAAACATTTACCAATCAGCCATGAAGTTATTTTTCATATTATGTAATAGACAAACTACTGTAAGGGAACGGCAACATTCGATATTAAGCAGCTCCAAAAATCAAATTGGAGCTGACGTGCTGACAAAGTGTTGCTTTCTGCAAAATTGCCTAGCACGACGCTGCATAATACAGAGAGCGGTGTCTAATACCTTGTTGACGTGGAACAAAATGCAACTTATGACTGATTTTTAAAAATATACAGTATCTCACAAAAGTGAGTACAGGCTTCACATTTCAGTGCATCTGAAACACTGGAGAAATAAACAATAGTCTCACTTTGCTGTCACTCACATCTGGGGGCAGAATAAAGGCAGCAGTGACAACAGCCCTGGGAAAAACCTTTTTTCGGAAATAATTTCACTTGTCAGCTCGTCTCAATTTTGCCAGAAAACATCTTGATGATCCCCAAGACTTTTGGGAAAATACTCTGTGGTCTGACGAGACAAAAGTTGAACTTTTTGGAAGGTGCGTTTTGAGGACTCCTTTGTGGTCTACTTTCCTTTCCTGATATGGTCAGCTTATCTACACAACTTTGAAATCCTATTGGAAATATGAATGATTAGTATTTCACCATGGAAACACGGACTGAGTTAGTAATTGAATTCAGTAATTTAAAAATAATCTTCTGTACTGCAATCCGCAGTCTCTGTTGACTTTTAAAGGAAATGTCACAGCAGGAGTAGCAGTTTCAGTGCCCTCTGGCGGACACAGGCAGGAGTTGCAGTCAATGCATTGACGCAACACCGTGGCTTTCTACATCCAGTGTAATGTCTTTATGCAAGACGAGGCCTCACCAAAGCCTGAGGGCATTACCATTTATGATGGATTTGCATAAGCTCCGACATGATTCAGCTCTCTGTAAGTACAGTTAGGCCTTGCACATTCCTGTATGTAATCATAGTCAACTCAATGTCTATTCTCAGAAATCCGCTTCTGTCAATTTCCGCGAGATCCCGCATTTATCAGTAGATTTCGTTTTTATTGGCCAATTCCGTTAACGCAGAAATAATAGTGGCTGGGCTTTAGTTGGCATGCTTACATTGTCCTGGTAAAGAATATGTCATTTGTCATTGATAACATTTTAGAATGTATAACAATTGAAATCTGTAAAGAAAAAAGCAAAAATGTGTTAATAAGGCCAGATTGTTCTAAGTTTAACTTTTGCATCTCACAGCAACGACAATGCGTTCAAGGACCGCCGAACAAAGAGGAAAATCAGAGCTAAAAACTAATTATTTTTTGGCTGTGGTAAATCTCCAAAGTCCTGCTGTTTCGTGACGACAAACAGTGTCACAGGTCATCTGGACTGACATTTTTCATTTGAAAGATAAGACATGATCTTGAATATATTTCCTGATAATAAGTAGGTGATGTATTAGTAACAAAATGATGCCATTGTTTCCAAACACTGTTTTATCCTCTTTCCATTCCTCTCTATCCTGTGTGACTGTGAGATCAAGAAGAGCGTGTTGGTGTATCCCGTTCTATGGCCATGTTTCCGGTGGGTGACCTTTCCAGTGAATATGCAAGAAATGGGATGTTTTCAGCTTCCAGGAATTGTGTCGTAAGTCGTTAATAATGTGACAGAGTGAGAGAATGACAGTGCTAATTTGTACGTCTATGTTAAAGATATTTTTTGTGTAGTTTTACAATGTTTAGAGATTTAATCGGATATTATTATAGTTCCATTTCCTTGATGTGAAGTCTAAATAAAGAGGTTGTATGTCAGCACCACAGTCACTCCCTGGTTTGTGGTGGCAAAATTTTGTTGCAAATGTTGATTTGAAATCGGAGGAGAACGTAAGACGCACTTTCACTTTCACTTAAACAGCTGATACATGAAGCATAAAATATCAAGCGCTTTCTGAGGCTCACCAAGAGACGCGCCTGGCACTTTCAGCATCTTAATGGCGTTTCCCCACAGGTCTGTAATGTATACGTGGCAATACAAAAATGCGTCGCTCTCGGCCTTTTTCATTTTGTTAAAGTAGCTCTCCGAAACATGGCAGAAAGGACACCATTGGAAGCAGAAAGTTATCATATCCACAGAGGGCTTAGTACCTGTGGCCCTGGCCTGTGTGGCCCTCACCGCCCCACCGGCAACCTGGAAAGAGGCAGCTGCCATGAATCCAAAATAAAACATGTTCAAGGAGATGACACATTATTGCCTATTAATACTTTTTGCTCAAAATCCTACTCACTTCCAACGAGGCAGATGGTAATTTGACATGGCTTGTTATCAGACGCGTGTCCAGATTGGGAGCCATTCAGAGGGCAATGTCGAGCCATTCACAGCTATATCTGAAAGACTAATAACTGAAGTGCATCTACATTCCCACCCTCACCATGGTCACGAGCCTTGGATTGTGACCAAAAGAATGAGATTGCGAATACAAGGGCCTGAAAAAATGCGTTCAAACTGGTAATACATTGGCTCAACAAAAATTAATCCTTGAAAAAATCAGACCTCACAAATTGCTTTGCGTTACATTTGACTCGCATATACAGAGGGAGAGTGTTCCATTTCATAGATAGCTCTCAAAAGTTTGCGTATCCCGATGATCCTAGTTGCTAAGTTGTCAGTCCACTGAATCTGATTAAGCTATTCGTTTTTTTATGGATATGACTCACCGTCTGCGAGTGGAATGGCAAAGTTATGCATCAAGGCGCCGCTTTTATTTCCGCGCTGAGGTCTTAAAGCTGTTCTCGTTCTTATATAATTCACTTTCTGCAGCAAATTAAAAAAAAAAAAATGGCAAATTTAGTTCGACACATGAGAGCTCACACTGGTGAGAAACCATTTGCCTGCTAAGCATGGGCGTTTTTCCCCGCCCCTTGTAAGACATTGTTTTGAAAAGCACATTCGTTACCCCGAACCATGACTAACCCGGATAAATCAGTGAGTTATGTGGGGAGGTACTGTACACACAAAACGCTCTCATTGTGTTTTTTTTAATTTTCGTGTGTGACATTTTGTACCTTTATGAAGTCAGTTTACAAAGAATACAGTGTTGTAAGTCATGTGACATCACAGCGCTGGTGGGTGTTAGACACCCTTGCACCCCTCCACCTTCCACTTGAGGATGCCCTCTTCGTGGTCATCTGAGCTAATTCCCCCTGTGGCACATTTGTGCTACCATATAGTACTTTTTACAGACAATGCACATGCATTTATCAAGAAAGATTAAATGTCTGTTTTTTACACTTTATTCTTAAATAATCTTCAAAATGATCAACGGATCAACGACGCTTCCCTTCCCTCCTCACGGCTTCTTTACGTTCCACCAGCCTGCTTAAACAATTTAAAATATCATAAAAATGTTTTACTGCGCTTTATTTTGATAAACATACACCAGCCATTATCCACGTCTGGGTGGCATCCTGACCAGACGCCCAAGCTACCATGGGTATAAGTCACTACTTTTTTCTCACTTTATGGCTAAAAACTACGGGCTGCTGAAAATGCACGTACTCTGAACAATATGATGTTTCGATCGCTTACCTCGAAAACTTGTTAAAAAAAAATAATACTGTAATTTTTTGTAAAATTTCACTTGCTGGATAAAACAAAGCTGAAATGCAGTTTTTGTTGTGTTCTTCATCAAGAGTATTCCGTTCATAAAAGAGAGGGGAAAAAAAGTGTCTATAGGTGTCCGATTACTTATATTTAGATTAATATAATATAATATATAGGAGAGTGTCACAGAGACGTCTGCCACAGAGGGCGCCATCTTAGGAGCCTGCATACAAGCGTGGCGCAATGTGATGTAAACAAAGCTAGCATCTTTGGCTAGCAGCAGCGTTGGAATGTACATCTACATTTAAACGAGGGACGATTGTGTTGCGAGCAAACGGGTGTTCAATGGAGGTACAACCAATAAAAACGCATAAAAGTAGTTATTGACAATGCACTGCATGCATTAAAAAAAAAAAAAAACATAGCATGCTGCATAGCAAACGTGCATAACTTTGATGATATCTGCTATGCATGTTATTAATACTTATTACAATTATATTTATAATATCATTATATCATATAAATTATTACAATTATATATTATAGTATCATAATTATTATAATTACATGATTACTATATCATCTATTTATTCAAGAGTTACACTATATCATCTATTTATTCAAGAGCACCGTTTCGATCACAGGGTGGGGCGCCACCCGGGAGGGGGGTGAGTCATGGATGAAACCGGAGCAGTGCAGCGTTTGATGTTTGCATCTTCAACAGCACCTTCCGGAAAATCATTTTTCTGAGAAATAAAAACAAAGCTGTAAAAAAACAAAAAATAAAAAAGACACACTATAAACCTTGCAATCTACCTACACTCAAGATATCATCAAAACATACACTGTTCCATTTCTCCGTCAGTGTTATTGTTCCATGAATGTGTTTGCTCTCCAGCTACTCTGTGGTCTGATGAGACAAAAGTTGTACTTTTTGGAAGGCGTGTGTCCCATTACATCTGGCGTAAAAGTAACATTTCACACAGCAACACACAGAGCTCCACTAGAGTCCGCAATTTGAGTCATTGCGCTGTGATAGTGGGTCCCGCAGCCAAACCATCATATGGTTTGAAGCTGAAGTATTCCCTGCAGGCTGGCTAGCGCTACTGTTGAAAACATCTCAAACATTTCGATCTCAACCTATTCTCAAACTTTAAATGGGTAAGAAGCCCGGCTCGCTGGCTTGGAGCCGCGGAAAGTTGTAGGGATAAGGATTCGGTTTGATGGGTTATAATGGCTAATAGCTTTCCATCTAGGGAGTGAACTTCTTTGGGATTACGTGCTTGTACGCATGCCTGACAACGTCGGGGCATGCTCCTAATAAGACTATGGATGGTGTCTTGGGGATCTCAGTTCCCACACACATATTTAGCAAGTTACAACTCCAAAACTTTATTGTGGCCACTTTAAGTGAGACTTTGTGTGTTTGGCCGCTTCTTTAACAGTGCAGGTGTCTTCATAGGCTTCAAAGACTACTTTTGGACAAATGAGGCCCCAGAACCGTGTCGAGGAAGTTGTGCGAAAGCCGGTCCACACATACCATTCATGTAAAACAAGGACGAGAACTCGGGATGTCGGTGGGCTGATATTATCCGATATTGGCATAAAAATGCAATATCGGTGGATATCGATATCGTGAAAATAAGACATTTCTCATGAATAAACAACATATTGCCACTAATGTATTAGGCACAGCGAAGAATGAAGTCATAATAAGAGTAAAAAATAGGATAGAGTTGACATTAAAGACTAAAAATGTAATTCTTGTAACCGTAAATCTGCAATGTTTTTACAAAAATAAAGTCAAAGAACTCATTGCATGAAAAGAGGACTTTTACCCACTACAGAAATGCGTGTTTTCTAGACTTTCATTAAAAAAAACAGTACAGCAATAAAAGTACAAGAGTTTCACACCAATAGCCGAGAAAATAAATGTGACAAAAATTAGTAGCTCTTGGATGGATTGACCACCATTTCTCTTATACCGCATGTGCTAAAAAGCTGCAATGTACAATAAAGTGTGAAGTAATACATAACCCAGACATCAGCAATGCACAAGAAAGATTGTCTTAAAAAAATGTAAGTTGTTTTTGTTAGTAATGTTAATTTTCTTTGTACTTTATTAAAGGAAACAGGAAACTTGCAGAAGTGTACTTTGGTGAACACTTACACTCTTGATGTCTCTCCCTTATGTGTTTATATTAAAGTCATGGTGTGTGTATGAGCGTGCGCGTAGGGGCGTAGGGGTGTGTATGTGCAATTCTCAACATTAATTACACACAATCACATTGGACCTTTTTGTCTAATGGGGATGGGTCTTTGTTTTTGTGTTTTATACCTGTCACATTTACTCAAGAGGGATCACACGCCTCAGCCTCCCTGGGAAAGACTTTTGACCCGTAAATACTCCGGCTGCATGTTGTTTATGGTGGAAAAAGTTTTATTCTCTGATGTCCAATCAGGCTGTGTGTGTGTGTGTGGGCGGAGTAGTGGTGGACAAATATAACAATGACAACAAAAATAGCTCAATGACAAATAAATAGAGTTCATTTTTTTGGCAGCAAGATGTCGTTCCCGCGGCACTGCGTATGTTTTACGTAAGGTCACTTGAGGGAATTTGCAAGAATGTACATTTTGCACTGTTGGAAAAATCATTTAAACATTCCAAAAACGTGTTGTTTGTTAATAGTGGTGATATTTGGCATATTTTACGACAAATCAACCAACTCAAAAATGGCCAGCCATGTCTCCTGTCATTACAGCTTGTTAAATACAATAATTAAATGAAACAGCAATAAAAAAAATGTATTCTAACAAGAAAAAAAGTGGCCATCATCGCCCGAGGTCAGCTGGGATAGGCTCCAGCATGCCCCCGCGACCCTGGAGCTCTGGCTGTGCATAAAACGCAAATAGCTCATCTGTCCCTTCTTTTTGAAACAGAAATGTTGTGATCGGAGCAGATCCTGTAGGCTGGATCTCCTTAATCCTTGCTTAGCTGGATTATGGCCACCACACTGGCCTGTACTGTTATTATTATGATTATTGTCATGATTGATAATGTAAACCTGCACCAAAAGTATACCTCAGAAATATACAAACATGTACCAATACTTTTTTATGCCCTTTTTGTCAAAAAAAAAAGAGGTACACTGTTACATTACAGCCTTACTTGGGTCATTCATATTATGAATTATATATGATGATTTACCCCGGCTGCACGGTGGCCTCGTGGTGCACCTGAATGTTTTGTTTTCTCTTGATGGAAAAAAATATATTGTTCCAAGTAAAAATCCATTAAACAATGCAGTGAAGTTCAGCACGATGGCCATGGACCCACTTGAAACCAAGGTGGTTGTGCCAATGCAGGCCGCAGAGGGCAACGAGCGGATGGCCTAACCATTTCTCAATGAACCGCATTTCTGGCTGTATTCATTTTCACTTTTTTGAAGAAAATGCCACTGTCTGAGAGATTTTCATCTCAGAAAATGTCACATTGCCAATGCTTTTGTTGGCTATGACAGCTTTGCACTTTTTCTTTTAAATGTGCTTTTAAAGACAAAAAGATCCATTTTGGCTTATTTTGTAGCTGTGATCAAACAGCCCAAGCTGCACAGCCACGCCATCATTCAAATGGACATTATTGTCGTAAACTAAATAATCTTTCTGCATAGGCTATGAGTGGGCCAAAATTCCTCCCCAGCGCTGTAAGAGACTCATTGCAAGTTACCACAAACGCTTGATTGCAGTTGTTGCTGCTAAGGGTGGCCCGTTAAATGCAACGTTGTGTCCAATGTATAAATGACAATTAAAAATACCGTCAGTGCTTCAGTACCTTTGGGCACCCTGAGGCCTTCATCACAACAATTGGAAAATCTGAAACTTTAAAGGATGTACTGTTGCAGCTTTTCCAGATCTGTTCCAAAATGAAATGGATGTGAGCACGTCACTGAGTGTGCACGCCTCCATTCAGCTGTGATGTATTCTGTAAACTTACGAGAAAAAAAGTGGGAAATTTATGAGAAAAAGAGTTGTAAACTTACGAGAATAAAGTCGTAATATTGTGAGAATAAATACAAAAGGAAGAAACGGAAGTGACAGAAAAATCTTTCTGAGTGAGCAATTTTTTGCAAAGAAGCTTTGGGCTTCCATTTTTAATGGGAAATGCCATAACATCTGCCTCCGCTCTCATCTCATTGGCAAAGTTACGCATTTTAGGGAAAATTTAACGCATGCACACAGTTTAGTTCCAAATGTGAAAACTGTATATCAGAACGTTACCCACTATGCGCTTTGCATGCAGGCCCATAGTAAAGTATGTAGGCGGTGGGACAAAGGGTGCTATCGGTTATCTCGCGTCATTGGAGTGTTTAAAAAAAACCCATTATTTAGTTATCAGAGCTATTTTTTATCTTATCAGATTTATTGTTTTACTTCAAAATAACATAAGCTTAGTTTTTTTAAAGAAAAATGCAGCGTTTAGGCTGAATGTTGAAGGTCAGCTATGTGAACCACTACACTGCCTCAAACAGCAGAGCGGAGTTTTGCAACATAACATAACGTCCTTGTTTGCCCTTTTTGTCGAACATCTTTTCCAGAAATGACTTTCTTCAGACTTCTGATTGGCAAAAATGGCCGTATATTATATATATTATAGCTTTCTAACAGAATCGTGCAGTAACGAGCTGTCTCTTTTTATATCTTTAGAATACGCGAGAGTACCCAATGCGCAAAAAAAGTGCTGAAAGCACGTAAAGAGTAGTAAAACATCATCCTGTCCAAACAACGTTTTCTGCAGCACAGCGCTAGCACCAGCATGAGTGGTTACACACAAAATTAAGAACATTTGGGGATGAATGGCATGGAGAGTTTGCGGCTTTGAATGCCAAAAGAGGTAAAATGATATTTTACTTTGGCACATAGTGTACAGAAGTGGCTTGAGATGTTGCCAAAGACGTTCTGCCAGTCAAAACATGGGGGTAAGTCACTGTTGATGTACTGCTGATGGGGATGTCCTACAACTTCTGTAATATAAAACTAATGTCTGACTTATTTTAACAATTCTGAACGAGAAATCTTGTCAGGTTTTAAAAAGTGTAAGCAGACATTCAGAAGGACAAATGTGCACATTTTGCAGCCGAAACTTTCTGTGTAACATCTTTCTATGTACTAAATATCATGTCCAAAGGCAGGTGTTGCTACGGAATGATGGATAACAGGGTGGGCAACGCAGAGGAAAACTGGTCCAAACATGATGCAGTGGACCAGTGGTTAGCAAACTCTTCTATACGTTTAACTACACGTGGTTAAACCGAGCAATACAATTATATGAGGATTACTATTTGGAGGCAGAGACCTGTTCCATTTACTGTTAGGTATGGTTTGCGGAAAAGTGCCAAGACGGCATGGCCACCGTGTATATACACAAATTCCAAAATAAGAATGTGCAGCCGTCTACCAGGAAGTTTTAGAGCACTTTGCTGTGGTCGGATTTCGGTGATGAGGAACATCGGCCCCCATCCTACCAAAACCCACAGCTCTTAGTCTTGACCGCTCCTTTCCTCATGACAATGTAGACTCCAACACGTCCGTGTTGTCAGGTCCGCTTATTATAAGCGACTTTGGGTTTGTTTTTACAGCGTCTTCCTTAACCATAAGCACAGGCAATACTTGCGGGTATCTTGAACAA
Organism: Dunckerocampus dactyliophorus; assembly: GCF_027744805.1. Classification (NCBI taxonomy): domain Eukaryota; kingdom Metazoa; phylum Chordata; class Actinopteri; order Syngnathiformes; family Syngnathidae; genus Dunckerocampus; species Dunckerocampus dactyliophorus. The sequence continues at coordinate 29,149,991 of NC_072832.1, read as the reverse complement.
TATCTGACCGCATGTAATAAAGAAGGCAATTTTATAAAAGTGGCATTCTGTTTCGGTTTGATTGACAAAAAGCGAGGTTCCACTGCTGAAAGGGCTAAATGAACATTTATCATCATTTTTATCTTGTTTGAAGACCTTAATTTATGTTTAATGTGTTTTTATAATTGAAAGACTTCTTATTATCCAGTCATTTGAAAAACAGATTAGATTATTATTATAAGATTATATTTATTATTTGTCTTCTTAAATAATCTTCAGAATTTTTTTTCTTGTAATATTAAGACTTTATCGAGGAAAAGGCTTCTTGAGACGTCATCTGTACTTCTGTGTAGAAGGTGTCGGACGGTGTCGAAGGTGTCTTTTGTCTAAAGACAAGGCTCCAAACCAGAAACAGAGCAATGTGGTCTATTCCATCCACTGTAAAGATGAGGAATGCAAAGAGCACTACATTGGGGAAACTAAGCAAATGCTCCAAAAAAGGCTTTATCAACATCGCAGGGACAATGCTAGTGGTCCTCAATCAGCAGTACATCTACACCTGAAAGCTACCAATCACTCTTTTCAGGACAGCGAGGTAAAGATTTTGGCCAAAGAAAACAGATGGTTTGAAAGAGGAGTAAAGGAAGCTATTTTTGTCAAACAACAGAACCCATCATTGAATCGGAATGGTGGTTTGAGGTTCAATTTGGACCCTGTGTTCAGCAGGATACTGAGACCAAAACCCACAGCTCTTAGTCTTGCAAATGAGGTGAAGGCAGGGCCGAGCCAGAACAATAGATGCTAACAAGCCAGTATCAGAGTCGTTCATACCCAATTCAGGGAGCGACACTTCCCTTTTATCGTAGGTGTGAATAACAGGATAGGATTATACCACTGTAAAGATGAGGAATGCAGGCTTAGTGTAACGAACCAATAGGAGGAGGGTGTTGGCACACCAATTCCGCCCACTCTTACTGTATTTAAGGCCTAAGCTACCAGCACTTATTAGTTTGCTGACGAAGCTCTTCGGATGAGGAGCGAAACGTCCGACACCTTCTACACAGAAGTACAGATGACGTCTCAAGAAGCCTTTTCCTCGATGGACAACTCCTGTACGACTGAGAGCCTACACAGACGCATTAAGACTTTATACGTTCATCGGTATTGAAGGGTTTCAATTAATAACACATGTACTCAGTGGCATGGTTCTGTGGTGTATGTTTTGACTCATGAATGTCCATATTTAAACAGCCTTGATTGCGTTGTTCTGTCATTCAAATCACCGTTCTTTCTTTACCAGCCAAGCCAGTGAGGCTTCAAAATAAATGTGAAAAGTAGAGTGTTATTCCTCAAAGTAAACATTCCCGCTTACACACACACACACACACACACACACACACACACACCTACGTTACAAAGCTGAGGTGCATTTTTTGATCCGGAAGAAAGGCGCCATTACGAAAAACGCCATTTTTGTGAATAACTCCTGAACTAATATTGATATCATTATGAATCCAATCGTTACACATGGATGTAGCGAATGTATCGTTACTGCACCGGGAATGTCCTTATCCATGGTTGGGTCGTGGGGCCAGCAGCCTAAGCAGACCTGGGAGGTCCTAATGACACTTTAACAGCTGTTCTACAAGATACAAGATACAAGAGAGTTTTATTGTCATGTGCATAGTAAAACAGCAGTTATACCATGCAATGAAAATCTTATTCTGTTCATTCTCCCAAGAAAAGAAAGAAAACAAATGAAAGAATAAGAACATAAGAAACATAAACACATAAACATATATACCAATAAATTAAGCAACAACAACAGAAGAGACATTAATACAAGCAAATAATACAAACAAACAAATAAATAAATAAATAAATAAATAAATAAATAAAGTGCTATGAGTGTGTGCGTGCGGCGTGTGCGAGTGCTTCGTTGAGGAGCCTGATGGCCTGTGGGTAAAAGCTGTTTGCCAGCCTTGTGGTCCTGGACTTCAAACTCCTGTAGCGTCTGCCTGACGGTAGGAGTGTGAATAATGAGTGTTGTGGATGTGTGCTGTCCTTGATGAGGTTGTGTGTTCTGCGTAGGACTCTAGTTTTATAAATGTCTTGCAGTGAGGGGAGGGCTGCCCCAACAATGTTCTGTGAGGTCTTGATCACCCGCTGGAGTGCCTTCCTATCACGTGTTGTACAGTTACCGTACCAAACAGTGATGGAGGCGGTAAGGACACTTTCCATAGTGCATCTGTAGAAGCAACTCAGGATTGTGGTGGGCATGCCAAATTTCCTCAGTCTTCTCAGGAAGTACAGTCTCCTTTGGGACTTCTTCAGAATTTGTTGGGTGTTGTGAGACCAGGTGAGGTCCTCGCTGATGTGTGTGCCAAGGAACTTGAAGGTTTTCACCCTCTCCACCTCAGTCTCATCAATAAACAGGGGTCTATGCGGCTCCTTTTCCCTTGTTCTTGGGTCGATGATCATCTCTTTAGTCTTATCTGTATTGAGAAGGAGATTGTTATCATGACACCAAGCTATGAGGTCCGCCACCTCTCTTCTGTATGTTGATTCAACACCACCAGTGATCAGTCCGATGACTGTAGTGTCATCCGCAAATTGAATGATGCTGGTGTTGTTCTGGGAGGCCACGCAATCGTAGGTGAAGAGCGTGTAGAGGAGTGGACTCAGCACACACCCCTGTGGGGTCCCAGTGCTCACAATTCTTGAGCTGGATGTGCGGTTGTGGACTCTGACTGACTGGGGTCTGCCTGTGAGAAAGTTAAACACCCAGTTACAGAGGGAGGGAGACAGGCCAAGTGTGAGGAGCTTATTAGTGAGTTTGTGGGGGCTGACTGTATTAAAAGCAGAGCTATAGTCTATAAATAGCATTCTGACGTATGTGTCCTGGCCCTGTAGGTGAGAAAGGGCTGTGTGGATGGCAGTGTTGACTGCATCATCCGTGGACCGGTTCTGGCGATATGCAAACTGTAGAGGGTCCACAGTTGCCGCCGGGATGCTCTTTTTGATGTGGGTCATGACTAGTCTTTCAAAGCACTTCATAACAATAGGAGTGAGTGCTATAGGGCGATAGTCATTCAAGCAGGTCACGTTGCTCTTCTTGGGTACGGGCACTATGGTGGTGGACTTAAAGCAGGTCGGTACAGATGCTTGTGCAAGCGACAGGTTAAATATGTCAGCAAGCACATCAGCTAGCTCTGATGAGCAAACCCGAAGTGCACGTCCTGAGATGTTGTCTGGCCCTGCTGCTTTTCGTGGGTTTGTTTTGTTTAGAACCCTGCGCACATCAGCTGATGTCACCATGAGAGGTGAGTCCTGTGTGCTCCCCAGGTTCAGCCACCCTCTCTGCTCATCAGGAGTTTGGGTGTCAAAGCGGGCATAGAACTCGTTCAGCTCATCTGGAAGTGTGGTTTGGCTGGACGTGGCTACGCTACTCTGCTGTCGATAGTCTGTGATGTGCTGGAGCCCCGCCCACATGCGCTGAGGGTCTGAGGTGGAATAGTAGCCCTCCAGCTTCTGTCTGTACTGTCTTTTGGCCTCTCGTATGGACCTCCTCAGGTCATATCTGGCCTTTTTGTAGTCATCAGCGGTGCCCATGACAAATGCAGTCGAACGAGCACGTAGCTTAGCCCTTACATCACAGTTCATCCACTGTTTTTGGTTAGGGTATTTTCTGTAATACTTGGTGGTGGTAACAGTCTCTATGCATGTGCTAATGTAGCCAGTAACAGCAGAAGCATATTCATCCAAATCAACAGTACAATCTTCCCTCCCCGCTGCAGTTTTAAACACATCCCAGTTTGTGCAGCCAAAGCAGTCCTGAAGTACTTGATCAGTTTCTTCATTCCATACTTTAACTGCTGTACGTACAGGGGGAGCTTTTTTAAGAAGTTGTCTGTATGTTGGATAAAGGAATATAGAGATGTGGTCAGCCTTTCCAAAGTGGGGTCTTGGAACAGCCTTCAAAGCACCTTTCATGTTGCAGTAGACTTGGTCCAGGATGTTATTTTCCCTTGTGGGAAAGCTCACATGCTGGTAATATTCGCCAGATATGATGAATACAGCGTCCGGGTGTTTGGTCTCGTGTTTATCAATGATGTCATGCAGGAGGCCTAGTGCGTTAGCAGTGTTAGCTCGTGGTGGGATGTAAACAGAAGTTAAATACACAGCGCTAAACTCACGAGGCAAATAAAAAGGTCTGCATTTCACCATCAGCAGCTCAATGTCCTGCGAGCAGTGCTTTTCCATCGTCTGTACGTCTGTGCACCACCGTTTGTTTACGTAAACACAGACGCCGCCACCTCTGTGTTTACCAGACGCTAAAGTCCGATCTCCCCGGTAAGCAGCAAATGATTCCAACTGGATCGCCGAGTCCGGTATATCCTCCGTCAGCCAGGTTTCTGTGAAGGTGAGGACACAGCATTCCCTGATCTCACGTTGAGCTGTAATCCTTGCTCGTAGTTCGTCCATCTTGTTTTCAAGAGAGCGGACGTTGGCTAGCAGCAGGCTTGGTAGCGGTGGCCTCGTCGCTCTAGCTTTTAGCCTAGCATGCAGGCCGGCTCGCTTGCCTCGTTTACGCCTTGGATGCTTTGCTCGCCGGGTATTCAGCTCACCAGGTCCGCAGGCTGCTGCGTTCTCCCGGCGCAGAAGAAAGGCAAAGTCTGAGAGGCTAAATGAAAGTTCATGGTGAACCCTGCCGATGTTCAAAAGTGTCTCTCTGTTGTAATGTACTGCGTGAGTGTGTTGAATGTCCAAAATGAACAATAAAATAGCAAAAAATAGAAAAACACGGGAGAGTGTCACAGAGACGTCTGCCACGGAGGGCGCCATCATTCTACGACCTCCCACACACAACTGTCCTGTCTGCATTCACAGTGTGGTCACATGCTGGCTTACTAGTCAAGTAATGATATCGTAGCATTCAGGATTTCGTAAGTGTAGAGAAGTGTAATCCACGGCCTTGTTGTTTGGCCTTAAACCTGATTGGATGTTCACAGATGCATTCGATGAGGCAGATTCTGTGGGAAAATGTGTCACAGTCAGGGAAGTGAATACGTGTGAGTCACTTAATAATTTCTTGTGTCCAACTTAGTAAATTGATGATTAAAATTCAAATCAAATTTGACCTTTGAAGGATTTTGTGCAACGGGAGTCAATATTTTCTTAACCAAATGATCCTGCGTAAGAAGAAAGAGCGCGTGGATAGATGTCGGAGCTATCCACCTACACATATCAGTGCTGGGACATTGAAAACAAAACGACCTTCCAACTTTATGATGAAGTGGCAACCACATGCGTCACCGCGCGGCACAACTCTTCTTGCCCTGACAGCGGGAGGTCAGTTCATATACCGACAGGCGAAATAAAAGGAGTAGTATTATTTGAATAAATTATATAATAAATAATTCATTTTAATCATAGTTGTATGAAGGAGCACAAGAGAACAAATCTGTCCTCAATTAGATGCTCGGGAAGGGCTGCTGCGTTGTTTTTTAAAAATCACCATCACCAACCTTTTTGAATCCAAGATCCCTGGTCTCGGCCGTGAACGCCAGTCCTTGCTTTTTGACCTCTGGACAAAGCAATGATTTTTATGAGCTTTGCAATGTTTTGCGGCTCCAGACTTTTTTTTTTCACCAGCTGGAGGCGGGAACAGTAAACGACAGTCAATCACTCTTAAACCGTGTTATCAGATTAAAAATCCTTGTTATAGAGGTCAGGGAGGTTACAGAAAATGATTAAGCATTACCTTCCAAAAAACGAAATGTACTCAAACCGAGACCTTTGCTGTGACGAGTGGAGATGGGGTTGGGGCCCCAGAAGCAGAGGCAGGGAGCTTTAGACGTAGTTTAACACTTTAATGCAAGTGTGCAGGCAAAATCCAACAGAGTAACAGAAGGCGATGGTGCAGAAAAGGCAAAACTAAGAGTCACCATGAAATAGTCCAAGAACACAATAGAAGGAGCTGGCTGGGTAGCTGGGTACAGCTGGGCTAGCCTGGCTAAAAAACCAGAAACAGGGAAAAGGCTGGCAGCGTGGTAGGTGTCCACATGTGAGCAGGCGGCGGTTTGTCAAAACCAAAGAACCAGCAGCGTCCAGCTGTAAGCAGTCAGCTTAAATGGATGGCGAGTAATCAGTAACAGGTGTGCCCAGCGTCCCCGCCTCCAGCCCGCTCAAGGTGTGACTGCAAGGGAAAAAACACAGGCCAGGAGAAGGCAGGAACTAGAGCAACATAGAGCACGAAGACAGGTCACTGACGAACGTGACAGTACCCCCCCCTTAATGGACGCCACCTGGCGGCTTACCTGGCTTCTCAGGGAACTGACTATAAAAGTCCGAGAGAAGAGTGGGGTCCAGGATGAGAGACCGGGAGATCCACGAGCGATCCTCAGGGCCGTACCCCTCCCAGTCCACTAAATACTGGAAACCCCTGCCCCTTCTTCTCACATCCAAAATGGCCTTGACCGTAAATGCTGGGTGGCCGTCAACCAACCTGGGAGGAGGAGGAGGCACCTCCGGAGGGCTAAGGGCGCTGGAGGAGACGGGCTTCAGGAGGGAGACGTGGAATGCCGGGTGTATCTTGAGGGATTCAGGGAGGCGGAGCAGGACCGAGGAGGGGTTCAGGACACGTTCAATGGGGTAAGGGCCGATGTATCTGGGTTGAAGCTTCTTAGATTCGGTGTGGAGAGGTAAGTCGCGGGATGATAGCCACACCCTTTGTCCCGGCTTGTACTCAGGAGCAATCGAGCGGTGGCGGTTGGCTAAACGCTGATTGCGTGTAGAGGTCTGTGCGAGGGCAGCTCGCGTGTTGCGCCAGGCCCGGCGAGCGCGGCGCAGGTGTGCATCAACGGAGGGGACTGCCACTTCCGACTCTAGCGAGGGGAACGCCGGGGGTTGGTATCCATAAGCCACGTGAAATGGAGAGAGGCCCGTGGCAGCGCTGATAAGGGTTTTGCGTGCATATTCGATCCATGGTAAGTTGAAGGACCAGGAGGCGGGTTGTAGATGGCAGACGCAGCGGATGGCGGCCTCCAAATCCTGGTTGGCTCGTTCAGTTTGACCATTGGTCTGGGGGTGATAGCCTGAGGACAAGCTGGGCGAGGCTCCAAGGGATTTACAGAAAGCCTTCCAGACTGCCGATGTAAATTGCGGCCCCCTGTCCGAGACCACGTCCAGGGGGATACCATGGAGTCGGAAGGCATGGGAAACAAGTAGGTCCGAAGTTTCGAGTGCTGAAGGGAGCTTGGGGAGTGCGACGAAGTGAGCCATCTTGGAGAAGCGGTCCACTATAGTGAGGATGACTGTCTTGCCGTTGGATGGGGGTAGTCCTGTAACAAAATCCAGTGCAATGTGGGACCAAGGGCGGGAGGGGATGGGAAGCGGCCGGAGAAGGCCCGCCGGGGCCTGGTGAGACGACTTGTTCCGGGCGCAAATGGGACAGGCGGCCACGAATTCCCGGACATCAGCTCGAAGGGAGGGCCACCAGAATCGCTGCGACAGGAGGAACGTGGTGCGGGAGACTCCAGGGTGGCACGCCATCTTTGACTCGTGTGCCCACTGAAGGACATCGGGGCGAAGTTCCGGGATGACAAACAGCCGGTTAGCAGGGCATCCTTCAGGAGCAGTGACTTCCTTGATAGCGTTGGCCACCTGCTTCTCAATATCCCACTGAAGGACACCAAGAATACGGGACTGTGGGATGATAAATTCCTGGCGGGGTTCCTCTGGGAGAGGAGAATGTAGTCGGGAGAGAGCGTCTGGTTTGCTGTTCAGAGAGCCCGGGCGGTAAGTCAGGGTGAAGTTAAACCGGGTGAGGAAAAGGGCCCACCGTGCCTGTCGGGGGTTGAGGCGCCGGGCCGCGCGCAGGTATGCCAGGTTCTTGTGGTTCGTGTGCACAATAAAGGGGAGCTCCGAGCCCTCCAGCCAGTGCCTCCACTCCTGCAGCGCTAAGATAACGGCCAATAACTCCCTGTTGCCAATGTCATAGTTGCGTTCCGCAGGGGTCAGGCGACGAGAGAAGAAGGCGCAGGGGTGCAGCTTCTGGTCGGTGGTCGAGCGTTGGGAGAGGACAGCCCCTACGCCTGTGTCAGAGGCGTCAACCTCGACGACAAATTGAGAAGAGGGGTTGGGGTGAATAAGCACAGGAGCAGTAGTAAATAAAGATTTTAGCTTAGTAAATGCTGAATCAGCCTCTGGGGACCATGTAAAAGGGGTTTTAACAGATGTGAGCTTCGTCAAAGGTTCTGTGACACGGCTGAAGTTTCTAATGAACCGACGATAGAAGTTGGCAAAGCCTAGGAACCTTTGAAGGAGCTTCCTTGATGTAGGAACGGGCCAATCGACCACAGCCTGAATCTTGGCCGGGTCGGGACTAAGTTGACCACGTTCCACAATGAAGCCCAGGAAGGAAACTGTAGGGGTGTGGAAAGAGCACTTCTCTGCCTTGACAAATAATTTGTTTTCTAGTAGCCTTTGGAGGACCAACCGAACGTGTTGAATGTGTTCCTCAAGTGAGGAGGAGAAAATGAGTATGTCGTCTAAATAGACAAAAATAAATCGGCCAAGCATATCCCGAAGGACATCATTTATAAAACTCTGAAAAACGGCAGGGGCGTTGGTGAGCCCAAAGGGCATGACCAAATATTCGAAATGTCCGAGGGGAGTATTAAACGCAGTTTTCCATTCATCACCCTCTCGGATGCGAACCAGATGGTAGGCGCAACGGAGATCGAGCTTGGAAAATATTTTAGCAGTATGAAGGGGGTTAAAGGCAGAGTCCAGTAATGGCAGAGGGTATTTGTTCTTAACAGTAATATCATTGAGTGAGCGGTAGTCGACACAAGGTCGTAGAGATTTGTCCTTTTTATCAACAAAAAAAAATCCAGCAGCTAATGGTGACGAGGAGGGGCGAATGAGGCCGGCCGCAAGAGAGGTGGAGATGTATTGCTCCAAGGCTTCCCTCTCAGGTTTGGAGATGTTATATAGCCGAGCGGATGGCAACGCGGCACCTGGGAGGAGTTCAATGGCGCAGTCATATGGCCGGTGAGGAGGAAGTGACTGGGCTCTCTCACTGCTAAATACCTCCCGAAGGTCGTGATAAACAGGGGGCATGGAGGAAAGGTCAATCTTTTCAGGTGGCCTTACATGCGCGGGCGAAGAGCGTGGACATGCGGATTTAAGACAGTGAGAATGACAGAAAACACTCCAGTTAATAATGGTAGACTTAGCCCAGTCAATGTGTGGGTTGTGTTTAAGTAGCCATGTAAGCCCGAGCACAACGGGTGCCGCGCGGGAAGGAATGACGTAAAAGTGCATAGATTCAAGATGATTACCTGAGATACGGAGAAAAAGTGGAACGGTTTGGTGTGTAACGGTCGCTAGGTGGCGCCCATCAAGGGTGTGCACTACTTTGGACACAGGTAATTTAGTTACAGGAATGCTAAATTGTGTAACAAAGGACTCGTCAACAAAGCTATCATCTGCTCCGGAATCAATGAAAGTGTAAACATCTATTTGTCCGTCAGACCAGGAGAGTGTACCTGGGAGTTGTAGTCTGCCCGCCGTGTCCGATGAGGAAGTAGCGCCAGGGGGCGTGTCCATGGGAGAGCGTGGAGGGCTGGGATGGGAAGCTTGAGTACGTGGGCTGTCGGGGCGGACGGGACAGCGGGAGATGGTGTGACCATCCTGGCCGCAGTAGATGCATAGACGTTGAAGTCTACGCCGGCTCCTCTCGGCGGGTGTGAGGCGACTTCCTCCCAGCTGCATGGGCTCGTCAAACCTTGGTGCCGGAGGAGAGTCGAGAGTGGACTGGCGAGGCGGGTTCTGGTGAGCAGGGTATCCGCCATGGCCGTGTCCAGGAGTTGAGCGTCCCTTGTCCGCCTTGCGATCGTTGAGTCGCCTCTCAATGCGGATCGCCAACGCGATGAGGTCATCGAGGTTCGCAGGAGCCTCCAGAGGGATCATCTGGTCCTTGATGGTGTCGGCGAGCCCGTCGAAGAAGACGTCTAGCAGAGCAGGGGCGTTCCAGTCGCTCTCCGCCGCGAGCGCGCGGAACTCGATGGCGTAATCCATTACGCTGCGGCGTCCCTGCCGTAGGCGTAGCAGAGAGCGCGCCGCTTCGCGGCCGGGGGGGGTCCGCTGGAATACCTGTTCCATGGCTTTGGCGAAGGCGGCGTAGGATGAGCAGATGGAAGATCGGCGACTCCACTCCGCCGTGGCCCACGCTCCTGCCCTTCCGGTTAGGTGGGACGTGACGAAGGCGACCCGTGCTCGCTCGGAGCGGAAAGCTGCCGCTTGAAGCTCGAAGTGCAATTCACATTGAGTGAGGAAAGATCTTACGTCGCCAGAATCTCCGGAGAACCTTTCAGGCTTGGACAGCAGCGGGCCGCATGCAGGTGAGTTGGCGTCGGACGTGGGTGGGAGGTCGGTGGGTGTTTCTGAGTTAGCTGGTGGCGCCGTGGCTGAGGCGTCGTGTTGCAGGACAGTCAAGAGAGCGGAAAGTTGAGCCTCCAGAGCATGCATACGGGTGTCTTGTCTGTCTGACATGTCCTTTACACACGCACCCAAAGCGTTTAACTGTTCTTCCTGCTTGCCCAGGCGTTGCGCCTGGTGGCGTAGTGCCAGTTTTACGGGCTCAGACTCTGCGGGGTCCATAATCCTTTTGGCTGGTTCTTTCTGTGACGAGTGGAGATGGGGTTGGGGCCCCAGAAGCAGAGGCAGGGAGCTTTAGACGTAGTTTAACACTTTAATGCAAGTGTGCAGGCAAAATCCAACAGAGTAACAGAAGGCGATGGTGCAGAAAAGGCAAAACTAAGAGTCACCATGAAATAGTCCAAGAACACAATAGAAGGAGCTGGCTGGGTAGCTGGGTACAGCTGGGCTAGCCTGGCTAAAAAACCAGAAACAGGGAAAAGGCTGGCAGCGTGGTAGGTGTCCACGTGTGAGCAGGCGGCGGTTTGTCAAAACCAAAGAACCAGCAGCGTCCAGCTGTAAGCAGTCAGCTTAAATGGATGGCGAGTAATCAGTAACAGGTGTGCCCAGCGTCCCCGCCTCCAGCCCGCTCAAGGTGTGACTGCAAGGGAAAAAACACAGGCCAGGAGAAGGCAGGAACTAGAGCAACATAGAGCACGAAGACAGGTCACTGACGAACGTGACACTTTGCAATGCAGGTCTTATTTCTTGCATGTAAATTTGCAACCCGCCACAAAAGAAAAGACAGCATCCAGGTAACAGTTTTCTTTCAGACCCGTATTGCACTGCATTACGGAGGTGGAGCTCACTCCCGCTCGCCTGCTCGGCAGCCACTTCACCTTTGTTCATGGCTTGTATTTAATTACCAAAGGCGGTGGCCGCGGGGGACCACCTCCGCCGTACGCGGGCGGGACAGAGCCCGCCGTGCGAACGCGCGCCTCCTGGAGCTCAGCATGTGCAATAAAGCTGATTCTGATGTGAGCGCATCTCTCACCGTTGTTGCTGGCCACGGCTGTTCGTCTGGTGTGCACTGGTCAATACTGTAATGCCGCTTGTTGAACAAATGTTTGGATATACACATGAACTTTCTTGTGTCACTTTTTTCGTGTGGGTTTCGTCCCAGGTGTGTCTTTCTTCCCATTCATTATCCTGCAGCACCTGCGACCCCTGGTGGTCACTCAGCTGGACCCCCTGCAGATATTTAAAAACTTATAAAACTAAAATGATACTGTATTTTAATAGGTTGGTGACAGACACCGTGAGTCAATCTGTTATAGTAATGACCTCCTGCGATTTCCGAAATATGCTACGAAATATTTGAATTTTACGAGAATAAACTTAAAAATAATGTCGCCATATGTTTCTGTGATTGTACAATACTGCGCGTGACAAACTAGTATGTTACTGTCGTTGAACAGCTACCGCTACCTCTGGACTGATGACAGGTCAGAATGTGGCACAATTTGCTCAAGTAGATGATTTGGGCGGAGACGGGCCGGTGGTGCGCCCGCGCCCCGTCGATTCAAACCGATCCAATGTCAAAATGTTGAGCTCATGCAGCACAAACCTTTATTGGAGCGTGCTACGCATTTCCATATAAGGAAGTCCAACAGTGTTGAGTTTTTGAGTCACCTCCTGGTCAACCCATTAATACATTAAACAGTAAGTCTTTATTGAAAAAGAGACAAGAGCACAAATAATAAAGATTCACACGTTGCTAATTTCAGACCTCACATAAGGGCAATGCCTGTTGCAAGGGAGTATTAAAGTAATCTGAGATTTCGAGAATAAAGTCTTAAATTTATGGGAAAAAAAGTTATAAATTTCAGAGAAAAAAAATTGTACATTTCCGAGAAAAAGTTGTACATTATGAGAAAAAAAAGTTGTAAATTTACGACTTTTTTCACTTCTAAGGTAGAATTATTTATTCTCAATTTTATTGAAGTCATTTTAAATTATTTGGATTATTTTTTTACACTTTTAGTAAAGTAATTTTTTCACTTGAATTTATTTTTATTCTTTACACTTATTTCAGTCATTTTTATTTACATTTATTTGTATTACTCTTTACATTTTTATTAGTCCTTTTGAGAAGTCCAAATGGAAGGGGTCGTAGCGCTTGATGCCATCAGGTGTGGTCATGTTCTGTCTCTTGACGGAAGATTGGTGAACAACAAAACACTCCCATTTTCTTCTGGTGCGTGAGAAAAGAAAGACAACCCTTACACAGTGACCTTATTTCCAGCGCTGATGCTTGTGTAGTTGCTTCTGCCTGAATGAAGACCTTTCTATCCTGTTGTTTGAACAAAGTTTACACATTTTGGCTGCTCTTTGTTTGCGCCGCCATGTTTTCACTCTTTTTTTTTGTGCTCCAACTACTCTCACTTGCAGATCATTTGTCATCATTCTGAGGTTTTTACTCATTCGTTTACTCAATGAGTAAAAACTAAGTTTGAAGAAAATTGTGTGTGTCTCATCTTTTTTATACTGTATGTATCCATAATATGTATGCAGATGTTTTAACCTAACCCGCTCATCCTGCAGCCACGCAAGAGAAGGGTCAATCAACAAGTTTCTGAGACACTCACTTCGGTTATTTTTTCTTCTTCTGTAAATGTATGCATTTAAAAATGTCTCCCTAACATTTGCCTACATTTGTCAGAAAATAGTGCAAACTGTTCAAAATGATTAAGACGATGATAATTGAAGGTATGTATGAAATATCGGAATTTTACAAGAAAAGAAACCCCCTAACAGTTCATCGATAAAATAACTTGCTTACTTTGCAGACGATACCGACATAATTATCAACATAACATTAGCTAGAGCATGTTCTAAAAGAGCAAAGCCTCACAGACAGTCATGTCAATCGTGTTGCAGTAAAGGCCTATGTGTGTCACACACGGACACAAGGTACAGTTTGAGTCTATATCCAAAAATCAGTAGACCAAGCAGAATAACAGACCACTGTGCCAGATGATTGTTGTTTTTTCACGCAGTCAGCATACATGTAACCACTGTTTAAAAACCCACAATTTTTACATGCGTATGTCTTTATGCTTCACTAATAGTTTTTTTTGTCAAATGTTGAGAAGAGGATAGAGTTATGTCTGAGAGTGTGCATCATTTTGCACCGTTTTGTTTATATTTGACGCTATGGTGCTTCATATAACCTGATTTAGTAAATTCACAAACCTCCGACCTTGTTTGTAAAAGCAGAGGAATAATGCCAGGAGTTAGCCAGCACCTGAAACTCTTCATCGGGAAAAAAAGAATAAAAATATATTTATTTTAAATAATAGTTATAGATTTTTATTTTTATTTATTTTGCAGCATAAACACATGAGCAAACTACACTTAGCAATACATTTTATCGGTTATCGATACCGTATCAGTCAAACCATTACCAAGACAATATGAAAAATAAAAGATACTGTATACTGGTATACTTTAATAGTTTGGACAGCAGGTTTCTTTATATTTGAGAGATGTACAGTTAAAACAACAAGTTTGTGGAAGTAGAGTCTGGGTGAAGCTCGGCCGCATCAAGTATTGTTAACCTCTATAGAATAAAGTTGAAATATTAAAGACAAAATCTTACTTTTTAAAAGTGGTAATGTTATGAGAGACAAAAGGTGGTAATTTGGGGGAAATTAGAGTCATGAACACTGGCCTTAACTTTACAGCAAAGTTCAGATTAATTGACCAAGAAAACAAAAATGGTAAATTAGTTGGATGAGACTCCTTAGTTCCTCCAAAATGCTCATTATTCATCTGAGCAAGGCATTTTGGACAAATATTGGTTTTCATGGATCGCAAATAAGGATCCTAACGCAATGGTCTTTGTTTTATAGGTTTGATGTGGAATCTGGTGGGGAGTTCCTAAGCCCGAAATTGATCGTTAATGCTGAAGTCCGTCCCCTTCAACTTCTGAATGCCTTATACACTCAACAAAAATATAAATGCAATGCTTTTGTTTTTGCTCCCATTTTGATTTATTGCTGATTGCTGGGACCTCGTGTGCACGGCTCAGGATTCCCCTTCATTCCAATAAAAAAAGAGGCATAGGATTGAACGCCTCATCAGGTTATTAAGTGGTATGATTTTTGGTGGCTGGCCTGCCAGAGTGGAGCCCTGCACATTTCATGGCAGGTATTGAACTCGTTTTCCGATGCCACAAATTTTCAACATTCTTTGCGCTTTATTCCCATAATATTTTGACTTTATTCGGATAAATGATCAAAAAAAGGTACATTCTGAATATTTTGCTAAAATTGCTTTATTAGATGGCCAGTGGGGTCGCCGGAGAGGGACCAAGGGTAGTATATTTGGAAAAAAAACCTGATCGAGCAATGTATGTCGTAGGTGGTCGAAATTGTTGGTACCGTGACGCCAAACAAAATACCGCGAGACCTCTCACAAAACATCGCGAGAAAGCTTGAAGACGAATGCTCTGAGCTTAAAATTATGTGATCATTGACTACTTCTCCAATAGGTGGGGCTGTGAGTGTCGTCCTGTTTCCTTGTCCACATCTGAGTTTAAGTCGCTATTGTGAAAAATATAGACTTTTTTTAAAGGTACAACCTGATTTGAACCCAGATCTTCCCAATCTGCTGATTGTACGGCCCACGTTCTAAGCAATAGCACCGCTTCTTATCAGGCTACTCCCACAACATTGGACCAGACACTTGGTTTACAATTTTTTAAAGTGTGTATACATTAAAAAAAACGATACCGATATTGACCGATATTACATTTTCATGCCAATATCGAGCCGATATTATCGGACATCCCTAATTAAAACGTGAAGCAAAGATCCTCTATACTGCAGGAGCACAAATCAAACAGACGAGGGGGGGGAGTTGTGGTCTAATCCTCTCCTGCCATTAGCACCTCTTATTTTTTGTTAATATTAGCTGGAGCTACGCATTCAGCTGCGTTTAGCTTGTCATTTTCCAAATGCTCCCTGTGCGGCAAATTTGCGGATTCATCCTAAATAGATGATACTGTATCATACTGTAACATGAAATTAAGGCAGCAACTCTGAGATAAGAATATAAAATAATCATATGACAACAGAAGAATCAAGGTCGGGTCGCGGGGGCAGCAGCCTAACTTAGGTTAATTGGTGACTCTAAATTGTCCATAGGTATGAATGTGAGTGTGAGCTACATTCATGCAGCTCATTTCGACTACTATATGTGCACCATTACGCCAAATGAGTTCCTTGACTAAAGCCATTAGTCGAACTGGACCTATATCTTTGGTAATATTACCTTTTCCCCTACTTAAGAACAATTCAACTTAAGAACGAAAACATTAAAAAGTGTACATTTTATCGGCCAGATCTGGCTTGCCACATCATTTTTTCCCCCATTTTTGCTGTTGTTTTTTTTTTCCCAACTATTTCAACTTCTGTCTTGTCAATTTTTTTCTCGTAATTACGACTTTATTTCCCAGCGATTTCGCGACAGTCGAAACGGGTGAAAATCATTTTGGGAATCTTCCATGGCCTGGTAGAAGACTTTGACTTTTAGTCAAAGTCCTGACCTGAATCCTATTGAGATGCTGTGGTATAATCTTAAAAAGGCGGAGGTTTTTGAGTAACAAGTTATTAATTTAATACATTATAGCAAATGGAGATGTCAAAGATCACAAAAGGAGGGCAAGAAAGTCAAGAAGAAAGAGCTGATCGAAGCTAAATCTGAATGCTGCATTAAGGGGTCCATCGTCAGTCTTACCAAATAGTTGGGAGGCGAGACACGGAGTAGTATAGCAATATTTTTGCTTGTTTCTCATATTACAATGTTTAAAAAAAACTTTTTTGTAACATTTCAAGTTTGTTACCTAAAAGACTCAGTATTTAGCAACAACATCAGAAGAGACATTAATACAGAAAAATAAACAAATAAATATGAATGCCAACATGTACTGTGACATCCTGAAGCAGAGCATGATCCCCTCCCTTCGGAAACTGGGCCGGGAAGATCTGGGTTCGTCTCCTGTCAATACAACAAAGGGTTGTTTTGCGACCACCTGGAGGAACCGGGCAGGTCCATCTCCTGCCTGGGGGAGTGGGCGCGGGCGTTCGATTTCCAACAACATCAAATTATTGCACAAAATGAATACACACTCACCTGGAGTTTGTCTTTATCAAATATTTCAACTTTCTCCTCAAATAATCGTTGTCAATTTTTTTCTCGTAATATTATGACTTTATTCTCGTAATATTTTTACTTTATTCCAATAATATTCTAACTTTTCAAAATTAAGCATTTCAGGGTGCAACAATCACAAAAAAAAGCCCGTACTCGACTCCCGCCACCCGCAACCCAAGCGCCTAATAATAGCTAAATGTAAGCTATTTGTGGTCCCGTTTTTGGTTGTTGTTTTTTCCACAGCAGACCTCCACTGCAGCTTTATGGATAGTGAGGCATGAGGCAAGGTACACCCTGGATTGGTCTTACTTTTTTTAAGTGTCACTTCAGGAGGTTCTACGTAGAGCTCCAAACTTGCTTTGAAATAAGAACCAAAGTGAAAATGTCACCTTCGATTCGAAGTCAGCGGCTGGGAGCACCTGCAGACCGAGGGCCCCTACGTCATCATTTCATTTTAAAAATAGAATTTAACAAGAAAACTAAATAAAACAAAAACAAAACAAAAAAAAGTCATCAAAAATCTAAAATCGTAAGATTTTTGTGTGTGTGTTCATCCAGTTCAGAGGTATTTGGTTGGAGGGGGTGGGGTGGCTTGAAGAAAGGCAGCGATGTAAGACGTTTTTGCATTTTCTAAAATCACATTATTTTCCCCCGTAATATTACGATTTTATTCTGAGCCGTCACTTCGTATTGTGGTCGATAGGCATTGTGGGAAATGTAGTTTTTGAGAAATTATTATGTTGGTGTGTATGTCTATAAGGTAGATCATCATGGATTGGGTGACGGTGAGGACGCTACTCTCTTTTTTTGTTTGTTTTCGTCCTTTATGCTTGGGAGAGGAAAATGTTTTACCAGCTTGCGCACACAAAGACCTCGTACGTCAACAGGAACAAGGCTCTGTTGTTTCAGCATATTTTAATGAGCATCAACAACTTGGACATTTGGAATTGTTTAATAAGCAATATTATTGTCAACATTATTTTGAGACACTTTTTCAAAGCATGGAAGGAAGGAAGCGGCGAGGGTCAAGAGGAGACGTAGCGCTAAACGACAGCCCCGACGTGGAGCGGGATTATGTGATTAATTTGGAAAAAGTAATTTATTGAAAACAACAATTAAACTGAAATAGACTGTTTATCAGCTGATCAAAACTTTAAGACCACAGGCTACAAAAGCCAAAATCTGCTCAGATTTTTCATTTTCACATCACTATGTAATAACGCTGAATTTTGTAATACATTTTGCCGCATCAGGATAATGCCACACACGTCTTATGAAAAAGCTCTGTTTTGCAAAAACAGCAAAAAGGAGCTGAGATGCATTTTTTGTGTGTGTGTGTGTGTGTGCGTGTGTGTGTGTGTGTGTGTGTGGAGGAGAGATAAAGGTTATCGCCATGTGCTAAGAAGAATCTATATGTCAAGAAAAACCTGCATCTCAGTTTTGCACAAAGTAATTGCTAAAAAAACTCTGATTACTTGGTCTTCCACTTGTACAGTACAAGAGCGTTTTAAGCCACACTAGTCAGTTGGATTGAGACAGCAAGACTGCTGTGCCGTGCAGGTGTCGCTAAATGAAGCAAAAAAGAAAAATTGTGAAAAAATAAAGATTATGATGCCACAAACATGACATATTAAATAAAGAAGTGAACATTTAACTTCACTTTTACCTAGTTTTGCAAAAAGGGAGTACTAGCCACAGGTGATTGGCGTCGAAAGGCCAAAATTGATATGCATTTATATAAAATTTGATGTAGTTATTTAGAAGCATGTTTTTTTGCATTGTTTTTTTTTTTTTTTTTTAAATCATTGCACGCCAGTTGGTGCTTTGAATTTAATTTCTTCACTACCATGATTTTTAAAAAATATCTTAATAAATCATGATGTTTATAAAATTACTGCTGATTTTCCCATTTGTGCTGCTATTTTTTTTGTTTTTAGTTGTGTTGTTAAATTCTTTAAAATCACCAGATTTTCACCAGACCAAACGCAGGTCCTCATTTTTTTTTTGCCCCCCCCCCGTCAAGTGTAGTTTTAGTGTAAGTCCTTGCACATAAATTCAGTACAGTAATAACCGTAAACACACACACGTAATAGTTATTGTTCTATTTTTATTCTATTCTATTTCTTCCAGTGTTGCGTTCAAGTGTAAAAAAGGCTAGAAGGGAGGTGTTTTTGGTAACAAACGTGTGTTCACGTTGAATCTTGTGGTATTAATAACAAATTCGACGGACTACTCCAAGCATTGCTTGTTTATTTTCAAAAATACTGTATCTGTGTGTTTCAAAGCTGGACTTCTCCATGAAGAAGGCCTTCTGGTTTGACTCCAGAACTTCCAGAACCACCACCGTGATCACGCTGAGAGTGACAGATTTGCAAAATAGTTGGCAGATTTTAAAAAAACAAAGAAATGGAAAAATCTGCTGTAATTTTACAGCGGGAAATGTGATATTTTAACCACTAATAAAAGGCTACTTTTATACAGGGTGTATCCGTTTCGCTTCGGGAAACTCAAGTGTTAGGAGTATTAAATGGCACTGGTTCGAGTATTACCTCCGCAAAGGGGATGTACCGGAATACCTTCCATCCATCATTTAGAATGATTTCACATTGTTTTCCGCATGGCTAAAGTTAGCATTTTTAGTGCAGGCTGAATAGTACGGTAAAATGCAGTGCACTGTCAGAATGCGGATGCTGCACTCAAAACAGTAGCGCACAGTGATAGAAGATACTAGTTATATGGACAATTATACAATTCATTGACAACTGAAATAAAAAATCCGTCCAATCATATTATGACTTTATTCCCATCATATTATGACTTTATTCCCATCATATTATTTAATAATAATAATGATTGATTCGATTTATGTAGCACCTTTCCAAACATCACCCAGACATTTAGGAGCAACCAACTCAAGAGCATCTTATTATTTTTGGTGGGTCTGTTTTGAAAAATCATCCGAGCGGCTCTCCACGCATTTTATAGCCGCTTTTGGGCTCCAGCCACCTCGGCCTGCATTTCTGACTAGGCTCGTGTGGACTTTGTCGTTTGAGTCAAGTGCGGGTGATGTTGTGCAAGCAACGTCTTGTAAGTAATGCAATGTTCCAATAGATGCACACAGAGTCTGACGCTCTTTTTACATTTTTAAATATCAAAAGATATGTATTAGCCTAAAAGTTAATAAAACAGCGAGAGAGACTGATAAAGTGTGTGATGAAGGAATTACAGTATAAGGCTGTTCAATAGTAATGCTAGAAACGATGACTTCAAAAGTAGCACACTTCCCATAGTCATGTTCTCCACCACACTTTGCACACCTTTGCCTCTACTGACATGACAGTTTGTGTGGATCTCGGAGGCGCCCGCGGCCCTCCACGTCCGAGGAGGCGCACGTTCGCACGGCTGAGATTGGGAGACTCTAGAGCTGAGTAAAAATAGCTTCTTTGTCTTTGTGGAGGTAGGTGATGAAGAAAAAGGGTCCCAGGACATAGCCCTGGGGTCTCTCAAGCAAAAAGAAAGAATGGTGGGGTGCTGTCTCGGGTGTGTGAAATATATAATATCAATAGGGTGTTAGGAATTGGTGGTCTCCTCATTGTACAGCAAAGCAATTCTACACGGACTTAATCAAATTACTAAAAGTTGGCTGAGATGACGTTGTGCTACCTGCTCGTCCAACATAGTCTGGGCGGCGTTGTGTGGTATGAAAGTGAAAAAAGTGGGCCTCTGATGTTCTCACATTAAGGTCATCAGGAAAACAAAATGTGTTTTCATCTGAATAAAAAACAGTTGTGTTAAAGACTATTTTTGACAATCTCTGTAAAAAAAAAAAGTTAGTTCATAATGTACTAAAATTTGTGCGTCATTAAAAAGTTTACACTCCCAAAAGTGCCGAGACACTGTACTCTGGACAGAACCTGCCAGACAACCGTTCTGTTGGAAAATTACGACTTTTTCCGCTACACACAGGGTATTTGGCTAAGTGGAGTGGAGGGGGTGGGTATGTTCTCCTTAGTTGCTGAAAAAACTTTAAGTTAATAAATAAAAACAATGTGATCTTCAGAGTATTTCTGGGTTATTTCTGTGTTTTTTCTCAATATTCAGACCATAATGAAAGTGAAAATATGATTTCTGATTATTATTTAAGTGCACAAGTGGAAAAACATGAGGAGAACATGTACAAGAACATGTCCTGCAAAAGAGCAACTTGGCCTTTGCCGGATGCTGAAATGCTGAAAATTGAAAGAGTGTTTAAAATGAGAGACTGCTACGCGGGAACCGTCTTATACGGTATTTATAGTTTACTTGTTATAATATTACAAGAATGAAGTGGATATATTATGGGAATAAATTCATACAAAACAGCAGCAGAAACTTTTTTTGTTTTTTATCTGTTGTGGTATAGTTGTTTACATATTTGAGCTGTCACAAAAGCAAAACAATGTGTGTCAAACTGGATGGATGGATGGATGGATGGGTGGATGGATGGTTCATTAACTTGAAATATTGAGCATAATTAATTGGTAGGGCACTGGACAGCAGTCTATTTGCGCTAACCTGTCGCTTGCACAAGCATTTGTACCGACCTGCTTTAAAAAATACACTACTTTTTAAAACTTACCAGACACATTAGGGACTACCACTCCTCTCCTTTTTGCTTTGAATCAAATCATATATTTAGATGAGTGCAAGAGCAGTACCCAACCACTGGGCCGAAGTGGTCAGTTGTGTTTCACCACGAATATGTGTGTGTTTGAGATCCGTAGGCCGCGATAAACGAGGGACGACTGTAACTTTTTTTTTCCAAGCAAACCAGGGGTTTCCATTCTATTGTTTACAGTATCAAATAGTCTGGAAAGGAGGATTTTTGTCTAATAAAAATCAGCATCTCTGGAGACCAATGTAATGGCAATTTAATATTTTACCATTGGGGTCGACAGAGGAGCCCTCGGAAAAGTTGGGTTTTTTGCCATCTTTGAGTCCTGCCGGGACCCCCGATGACACTTGAAAAGTGAACCATGGAAATGGAAATATTAATACAATATAATATTCTATACTATATGTGAACAAAAACAAATCAGGCTTAGTTCTGTTAGCAAATGCCTTTTGAAAAACACAAAAAGAGTCCAACAAGCCATCAAAGAACTGGTGTGGAGGTAGAGAAGGGCAGATTATATGTACTTTTCCAAAATAAAAACACAAAAAGTTTGTTACGAGAATAAAGTGAAGATATGATGGAAAAAAAAAATGCTTTTACTTATTTGTAAAAAAAAAACATTAATCACGGGTTTCAAATTAATTAATCGTGATTAATCACCATCATACGACTAGAGCAACGAGCCCCGGACAATGAGACACGGTGCATTTCAAGCAAGACTGACACCATGAGACTTGTATTAATAAATGGAAGGATTTTTGCATTTAATGAATGGAGCTTTATTCTTCACCAAATCCCAGTGTTGTCATACTCGTAACTCGGTTAGCGCGCCAGTGTGGCGAGATGGAGCGGGTCGTTCTTGCTCGGTGATTGATGAGCACGTGACGGGCAGGCTATTAAAAAAAAAACAAAAAAGAACAAACAGCCTGGCAAGCGTTCTGTGCCAGTAAATGCTGCGTATAGAGAACATACAAATCCTTTATTTTTTTAAATCACAGATATTAAAATGCAAGCCAGCAGAAGGTGCCATAGGCTGATCTGAAGGCAGCTCAGGGAATCGCTCCAGAGGACATCAAACAAATTTAAATATTAGTCAATGATAACACAACTGAACACACAAGATATGTGGAAAAAATTGTGGTAATTGTTTATGTTTATGTTTCTTATGTTCTTATTCTTTCTTGTGTTTTCACTATTTTCCAGCACACTGCACCAACGTCTCCTGCACTGCCTGAGGAACAAATAGATGCTATTTTCCTCCCCTCCATGCTGTTAAATTTAGGTACGGCCATCTATGAAATTATATTAAATGTTTACACACTCAACAGCACACGTGCACACACTCAGTTTAGTTCTAAATGTGAAAATTTTAAGTACTGTTAAATCATTTTTTAATATTCTTTGTGTTCTGTATTTCTGCTGGTTTTATTGTGATAATTATGACAATTTATTGTGAATTTGATGTAGCTCTCAGGGGCAAAGGAGTTGATGGTGTTCCTCTTGCTCCCAAGGGCTGCTGTCGGATTCGGCTAACAACCTAAAAAATATTAACGCCGCATTTCAGAAAAAGAACATCATACCAACAGTAAAATATGGCGGTAGTGTCAAAAACCCACATTTTGAATGGAGCCTGAGGGGTTTATATTGCTGTCATTTACTGTTTGGTGAAATGAATTGCAGCAGCTCACCACAGGTAAATTTGGAAAACCACAGATAGATTTTCCATGACCTTTTCCGCAGCCTACCGCCAACAATGAGTGTTACTTCACGAAAGTACAGGTTATGAACTGTGGAGCATAATTCAAAATAAAGAGATTGGGCTGGATTAGCAGTACAGTGCAAGCCGCCCTGCTTCAGACACTTTGATTGGTGTCGGTAGTGGCAATATTACTTTTAAACTGTAGATTACATTTCTAAGTCATCTTCAGTTCATAAAACTAAATCCAAATTGCCATTTTTTTCATATATTTTATGTATCACGTGTGTGTAGTTATTGCCTCCGGAGGAAGAGTTTCAAGATACAGCGTAGTGAAACGCTTTTATAGTATTTGATATTGATATTTCTGGTTGAATGATGGAAATGATTGCCTATAAATAACCGGAAAGAAATAAAATAATGGAATACAGGAATACCTCAAAATATGACTATAAACATGTCCAATGGAAAGCATACTGTATATCTAAAAAAAAAAAAAGATTTGTATTGAGGTGACACCCTGGACTGGTCGCCAGCCAATCGCATCACAGTCTATATTTTGCGGCGCTCAGCTAGGATAGGTGGTTGGGAGGGGGTGGATGATCTAAAAGCAGACGTTGGCTTCATTTGTTAAGAAGCTCAAAGAGAACGTGCACCCACCACTTCAATTGTGCTAAGGCTTGTAAAACATCTAAAAAGAGGACATTTTAAATATTAAAAAATCATTATAATATTCATTCAGTTATTTTTGACCAGTATTTGCACTTTTAAGTCAAATTTAAAAGGGTTCACTCCGTTCATGCCAAAACACGCCAAGTATTTTTAACGCAATCTTTACACAATACCTGTTTTCCATGCACAGATAATTAAGGAACAAATAAGAAAATAGTTAAATGTTTGTAGATAGATAGATAGATAGATAGATAGATAGATAGATAGATAGACAGATAGATAGATAGATAGATAGATAGATAGATAGATAGATAGATAGATAGATAGATAGACAGACAGACAGACAGACAGACAGACAGACAGACAGACAGACAGATAGATAGATAGATAGATAGATAGATAGATAGATAGATAGATAGATAGATAGATAGATAGATAGATAGATAGATAGATAGATAGATAGATAGATAGATAGAGCGAGGACAACATAGCTTCCCTCTCGGATGAAAATATCATGCAAGATGCACATAAAAAATCTTATCTGAAAAAAGGCGAACGGAAAAGAAGACGTTTTTTTTCTAAGAATTAAGTTGAAATTTTATTACAATTCATGGTGAAATACTGTGCGGGGTAGGATTAAATGAGCTTTGCTTCTTCCTACTCCATTTGGTAGTACCATTCCGACAAACACATACCTGTGCAGATTCCATTTTTAATTATGACTTTATTCCCATAATATTATAACTTTTTTAATGAAAAGAGTAACAAAAAGCGACAGAGAAAAGGCTCTGTGGAAAATCATATAAAAGGTAGAATCAAGGTAAGTACGCGTCTTTATCTAACTCGCTGGCCACAATCTCAGTAGTTCTCAAACACGCTCTCGCCTAAAATCACGTCTACAAATAACCATTCATGTAAGAACTTGAAGTAAAAATAGGTGTGTCCCAGGACGTGCATTGTTAGCTCCCTCATGCATAGAGACCTCGTGACACTCGGTTATGGATTAGGTGTTCAGGGTTAGGGCGATGGAGCTGATTTGTGGTTTCTATTTCCATGTATTAGCAAGGTTATCGGAAAAGTACAAAAGATCCATTTTACAACTCCAAACTGTGTGTGTGTGTGTGTGTGTGTGCGTATATATATATATATATATATATAGACTCTGACTTGGAGGTGCACACGAGTGGGTAAGGGCCGGTTACTGCTTTCAAGGTATAGCAAAACTTTCCTTTTTAATAGTTTTTAGTGTGGAAAGTTGTATACGTGGAGCCACAGGGGCGTTGCAAGGGTGGGAGAGACAGACATTAGGAGGAAAAAGTCTCAATGACACCACGATGCTGCTTTAGTTATTACTTTCCATTTCATAGGAGCAGATCCTAAATATGAGTTAACTTTGGACAAAAATGCGATTAAATATTTCCCTAATTTTAATAGCATAAAGGACAAAAAAACTTTAAAAAAATAAATATTTGCCAGAGAAGAAATCATTGTAGAGTTCAGAACTTAGTTTTTTCTTGGAGTGCATTACGGCCATGGCCCTGCTGATGGATTCATTGGATGCTATTTCATTAATCAAAAAAGAAATATATAGTCCTCTAATAGTGTTAAACGTAATTTTGCCGTCCTTGAAACTGCATACTGACATGTGCATGCGTGTTTGCCATTCTATTGTTACCATGCTAAGAATATATAGATATGTAGCATTGTAGCTGTACATGCAACCCGGACATATATATATATATATATATATATATATATATATATATATATATATATATATACGTAGCTGTGGTGACCATGACACTGCTCTTGTTGCTATGGTGAATCGGTGACTCTGTGATCATTAGCCGGAGCATGAAGCGCCTTTTTAAGGTCATGCCACAGCATCTAAAAGTGACAGAAAGATGCTTCCTTACAGATTTCGGTACGTTATGTGCCTTTGTTTTCCTAATTATTGATAATAATTCCGTTTACATGTAACATTAGTTTATATAACATATTATACTGTGTATGTAGATTTTATTTTATATATTATAAATTCGATTTATTTTTGATATTATATATACACTAGGTCCCCTAGGTTTAGTGTATCAGCAAAAAAGTTCAATTTCAAAAATGATTATGATTAACAACTGATCGTTCGAAGTCAATTTCCAAGAAGTAGGATTCCACAGAAATAGGTTGTTAAAAACTTTTCAGGCGGGGAACACCCTGGACTGGTGGCCAGCCACAGCTCACGCTCGGACAGCCAAAACGTTTGCATATTGAAGCAAATAATGGAATTTTGTGACACACGAGTTGAACAAAATAGTTGTTATCCGATCTTCACAAATACTGCCGATCCAAATGCCAAAGGCACACAAAAAAATCAAGCAAAAAATAGTTCATGGTGTTATATTTGTAAATAAATAGTTATTACATCAAAATCTTAATCAAATGAATCACAATTTTACTTACTTACTGTATTTGTTCATATAATGCACACACCAGAAATAATAATTAAAAAAACAGCTGGAATTTTACAAGAATAAAGTCAAAATATGAAGAGAAAATCTATTCCAAGTCAGATTCTAAAAAAAAAAAAAAAAATCACAATTTTACGAGAATGTAGTAGTAATATTATGAGGAAAAAAATATGCCATTTTAGTGGCATAGAATTGAACAAAAAAAAAAATAAGGTGTATATTTTGAGAAACAAACAAAACAAAATAAATTGGTAATTTTGGGAAAATTTGGTTTGTGCATTTACTTCCCACGCATAGCACCTATGTGTCAAATATATATATATAATAATAATAATAATATATATATTAAAAGAGAAAACACGGAATTTGTGAAAAAATAAAAGAGATTTCATAGGGCCATACTAAGCAGCATGTTCACAAAAAGTGCACTTTCCTACGCAGCCATTGGTCAGACCTACCTGGAATTCCATCCATTTTCCATACTGGCGTTATACACGTATCAGCCGATATACTAGACATAATAAGAGTAAAATCTTAAACCTCAGTGTGATATATTTTAAATAAATACAATAAATATTTAAAAATAAAAATTCTCTTTTAAAATGAAATTTTAAATACATTTGTGCAGTCATGTGATGCTATTTTTAACAATAGATTTTTAAATAAGCCACGTTCGACAGAACTGGAAAATATTTAGCTTATGTTTTTGAATTCGTGTTTTCGTGGGTTTTATGAGCTGGAAGCCCGAAGAAATATGTGTTTTATTCAAACAATTTTAATAATGAGCCTATAGCTGTTTCTGCTAATTTAACAGTTAACAAGACCTCCCATTCTCCAAAATGAAAAATGATCACCAAGCCAATTTACTGCATCCTGAAATATAGTACAAAAAACATTTAAAAGTTGCACCCTATGTTTATTGGTGATAATCAATGAAGTCAATGTGTTTCTTGATATTGTTGAATTTGGAATAATGTGTGTTTTTGTGGAGTTGCTCAGGAAGTTATGATTTTGAAATTCGGGTGAATTCCAGCACATTGTTTTGCTGTGGATATGATTTGACACTGAAATTTGTGGTTTGAAGTCTCCTACGAGACAGCAATCAGGCACTGTGTGCTTGTCAGCAGCACCTCATTCCCAACCCGGAGGGAGCAATCCATGAAAGAAGGATGCTGGCAAGGAACGACCCTGACCCATCTTTTGGCAACCGAGGGGCCCTCTCTCACCCCCTACGACAAAGTGTGAAATGAATGGGAGTCTTAAAGTTATAATATTAGAAACAAAAAAAAGAATAAAGTTGCAATTTTTGGAAAACTAAGACAAAAATTTTAAAACAAAACTTTTTCATGCATGAAGCTTCTTTTCATGGATTTGCATGCACGTACTTTGCTTGATAAAATGACATTTTTAATCTGTTTAAAATTTGGAAATATTTATTTAGATGTCAGTTTGCATTTTATTTAAAATAAAAATGAATAAAGATCTTATTCCATTTTTATATTTTTATTTTTTTTGCAATCTTTTTTAATATGGAGGACCAAACAGGACAAAATGAAATCAATCTTTAAATCATTAAGTGTCATTATCATGGTGCTAAATTACCATTTTAATACCATTCATTAAGGTAAACCAAATATACCGGTAATTATTTCACTATTTCTTTAATTATGTCACTATTTAATAATTCATGGACCTGTGTGCAACCGATCAACAAAGGTGAAGTGTGAAGCAGGCGCGCGGGAGTGAGCTCCATCTCTGTAACGCCGTACAATGCTAAATCTCATTTTAGTAAGCCATGTGATGTGTATTTTGTTCATTTTTATCATTCGATCGATCGATTCATTGATATTTCATTCATCAAGCAAAGGGTGTGCTTTTATAAAGAGATGTCCTATCACATTGCTTAGATTAGTAAAAGAAAACCATTAAAATTGAATTATTTATAAATATTTTTAATTCATATATATATATATATATATATATATATATATATATATATATTATGAATAAAAAATATTGACACATACATAAAACTTTATTTGTATTATATACTTTTCTTTTATTATATAGTTTTCTATATGGTATTTCATAGTGTATAATTTGTTTGTATGCATGTTTTTGTATGCGATAATGTAATGTAATTTAATTAAATAATAAAAAAATTGCGAGGTCACGTTGGGAACGCTGCTGACAAGCGTGTCGTGTGTCCTGCTTCCAAGTGCGACGTATGAAATACTCTTAAAAATAAAGTGTTCATCTGCATCTTGTATTTCAGGAAGCATTTATTTCTAGTGCAGGTTAAAAAGAGTCGGCATGGAGCACCATTGCAGGAAACATAAATGCCGTTTCCACGGAGAAACGCACCACCGCAGAGGTTAAAAAGAAGTGTTTTGACTTAAAATAGACTAAAAAAAAAGATTGGACTGCACCGGAGGGGATAAGGACGCCCAATGCAGTGGACTGCATAACGAGTAATAACATACAGTACCATAAAAGTATGTGTCCATTGAAAGACATCAACTTGGAATTGGTGGGCCTCGGCAGAGGTCTGCCATTCTAGTATTGCATGTTTTTTGAAAGTTGAAATATTTAGAAAAAAACGTGCAAAAATATTATAAACATAACGGGTAATGCAGGAAAAAGGAGTCTTTCCGGTTTCGACACTGCCTTCTATAACTATAGAAAGTATATTTCTTTTTACTATATTTATTTAATAAAATATGAGTATATATTCATGTAGGTTATAAGACAAAGTGGGGGAAAAGTCACTGTTGATACACTACAGTGCTGATGGAGATGTCAAAAAATCCAAACTATCCTTGAATCCCATTAGGCTATGTCATTCTGTCGCAGTAGCACGACAAGGGTTTGTTGATGCCGCTGACATTAGCCTGATTGAAAGGACAGCTGTGGAAGAAGGGTGACAAGCCATACTGTTTGATGAATAGGAGTGCTGCAATCGCAGCTCGTCATTCTTCCCACCACAGGGACACGAGTGCAGCATTGCAGTTCGGCGTCAGCATCGCTTGGATCTTTCCAAAAAAGTAGAATGACTGATTTCCCGCAAACAGTATGACAGGCAATTTTAGCGTAAAAACGGCTGAGTGCCAAATTTACAGGCAGCAAGTTAGTTCCTGGGAGCTTAAACTTTGATTTTTCTCAAGTATATTTGCATGTTTTTCTCTCGATACGTTTCAAATATCATAATGTGAGCCAAAAATGGCATCTTTCAATTGATTTGGAATATATTTTTATGGGGTGAGATAATCTCGTAGTAGGTCATTAAAAACAGCAGAGTGAAAACGACTGAAAATGCTACTATACTAGAATTTTTGAAAAGCGAGATGTTCAATTAGCATAGAAAATGGTGGATGGTGCTGCAATGCTGCCTCTTTCTGTAGTGCGTGTCCTCATTAGGCCTAATTTTATCTGTTTTATGGTTGGTTTGCTCACATTTCCTTTTTATTATTTTACATTACATGCATGAATATTTTGGTGGGACCCGGCCGGGCTCATAACAAACATATTCACATGAAACACCCCCCGCGTTTCAGCCATGGCAACTAAAAATGTTTGCTCAACATTTTCCCCCCTTTACACACACACGCGCGTATTGTACCGAAACCAGAGCCGCAGCAATTAATCGATCCATTTTGAGTACAGTACACAAACAAAATGCAAAACACTGAAGTGCTCTCGGAGCTTGTTTTTCTGCTGTCGAAGGACTCTTAAGTGAGAGAGACATTTTGATTAAAAATAACTTGTTAATAGTTGTTTCTAGTAATTAGGTTATTTAATATTTGCAACTCATCCCTGCAAGACATGTACTGGGGAAGGATGGTCTCCGGAGAGGAATCCTCTACCGCGGGTGCAAACATCCTTATTGGAAAATTCAAATATATACACACACCCTTCTCGTTCAAAATGCTCATCACGGTCTTTAAATTTTGCTACCATGTGGCAGTACCACTATGCTACTTTTTTCCCCCTCATGGACACATAGTGAAAAATGAAAGGATTCAAGGGCCACTTTGATAACTTTCTAACTAAACGCTGATACAATAATCCCTCATTTTGCGCAGTTAATGGTTCAAGAGATCCGTAACTGTTTACGATAACATGCTAACTGTTCCTTCCATAACTAAACAAACGTATGCGTCTAAGCACACAGCGCGACAGGTTAAATATGTCAGCAAGCACATCAGCAAAAGTTTGGACACACACAACACAACTGATGGTCCCAACCCCACTTTGTGTTTTGCTCGTTTCTCAAAATAATATCAGGACTTTTTTGTTACAATTTTTTCTCAAATCCTCCGAAAAAATAATTGTTTTAAAAGTATAAATATAAGCAACACTCTGACAGCTTGGTGGGAATTTTTAAAAATAACAAAATTCTCGCTCACTCCTTGCCAATACACTCCCGTCTGGAATAATCCTGACATCTTGCTTAAAAAGAAACCATTACATTTCCCAACATGGCACGAAAAAGGAATAAGTTGTATGAAAAATATAATTATAGGAAACAAGTTTATCGAGGTGATTTTCCTCACAATGTAGCAACGAGATCAACACCTTCGGGAACTAATTTATTTCATTAATTACGTTGCTCGGTATAATTTTTCTCCCCGTACGTGTGTGTGTGGATGGATGAATATAATCGTCATAACAGAGAGGCGTGGCCGGCCATGATGCGTGAGAACCCATTTAAAGTTACTTTCATATTTTAAAAAATATATATAAAAAGGTGATCTTACAGAGACCTCTCCCCCTCCACTGTGCCGTGAGGAACACATCTCAGGTGGGATCCCCTTGTCGTGCATTTGGTCAGAGATATAAGAAGAATGGGCAGTAACAAAGAGTTTTGAACCTATGGCAATTTGCTGACACCCTTTTCCTCCAGTGTTGAGCCATCAGTAGCATTCTACACTTTTTTTCCAAATTTTCCTAAAACATTTCCAAAAAATTTCTACACCTTTTTCTTCCCCTGAAATTAGGACCCTGTCCAGGCGTGCCTCTAACTTAGAGGATACATACTTTGGCACAAACTACAGTTGAACCTAAATTTTAAAAGTAATAGATATAAGAAGTTCAAACAGAGTTGAAATTAAATACGGCTGCAAAAAAGTATCAAGTGCCAGAACTTTGATAAAGAAGGTGAAAAAAACGATTGAATTCAAGAAAGTACTTGCTGCAAACAGCAGACTGAGCAGCTGGGTTGGGAAGTGAAGTTTTTCTAAAAATAGGATTCATTAATACAGTGAAACCTCGGTTTCGTCTGGGGTTGTTGGTTGAGGAGTTGGTAGAGGAGGAGGCAAACAATAATAATATGATTATAGATTATATACAATTATATTGTTGATGACAATAGCAAGTACAGATCATCAGAGTTGAGCGAGCACTTGGCGACGGAGGCAAGGAAATTTTCTCCGCCCCAGTATATCTATATGAAGTGCATTTAAACCCATTTTGTAGTACAATGGTACAGTTTTTTTTTAGAATAATAATAATCTAATATAGTATGTGTAATTTTATAATGACTCGAGGACTGCTATTGTGTACTTTATATACACTCCTGGTGAAAATCTTAGAGCGCGCGGCTTCGGGCCGGCAGGCAATTTATTCATCTTTCATTCCTCGCATAAAAAAAATGCATCTTAAATTGGTTAGTCACTAAATTTGGATCAAAATAGGTAAGTGTGTTCTTACCACTTTGAGTGCGGCGATAAAATGGCTAAAATGGGGATAAGGTCGATTTTAAGTATTTATTTGTTTATTTTTACATAATTTGGGCTTCCAGCTCATTAAACCCACAAAAACAGGAATTCAAAAATGCAGAGGCAAAATGTGGCACCGCATGTACACCAAGCATTACCCTTTATTTACACACACAATGAATCAGATTGAAAAGTGTGACACCATGCGGGAGTTTGTCGTTGGCCAAAGCGAAACAGATTGGGATCTTGTGTCACAAGATCTCGTGAGATTAAAATTAAAATGCAAAAATCTGCAGTCATTTTACAAGAATAAATACAAAATATTAAGGAAAAAAATAGTAATCTACCGAATTCTCAAAGGTTTACCGTATACAGTAAAAAGTACAGTATTTTTTAAGCGAGTCAGTGAGTGCAGCTTGTATGGCTGAGATGTCATGGCGCGTCAACGCGAGTTTCCAGTACTTGGACTCGAAGCAACTGCCCAACAATGAACCACATGTGCACCAAACCACCTAAAAAGTACTTGAAACACCTTCTCAGGCCGAATGAGTCACTTTTTTTCATTTTGCCTGTAACTGCCCAGCAATACATCCCACCCATTCAAACATTTTACCAGAAGCCATGTACCCACTACTCCTACACACCTAAAAAAAAAATAAGCGTTTTTAATCTGGATTAACTAATTACAGTCCTGGGCAAGCCGGAACAACACAGACCACAGGGGAATAAAGCACAGCAGGGATAGATCATAAATACCGACGTTTTCAGATGTTCTCACTGTGGAATCCGTTTTCAAAAAATACCGTTTCAGGGCACCCAGAAAGCTGTTTGCGAAACTTTCAATATTAACTTCTTAGCATAAGATATCAAAGTGGCCCTCGCATCCTTTCATTTTTCACTATGTGGCCCTCACTTGTTTCTCTTGAACGGACCAGAACATTATTGTTTTTGAATGACAAAAATAGATTTAAAAAGTCAACTCTGCAAAACACAAAACAAAACCACTATTTTCATTCACTCATTTTCACGTGGCAGACTTGCATCATTCTCCTTACATCAGCTGTTGTGCAATGACGCGTTTGCGATACTGTAACCTGCAATGAGTATCTTACAGCGCTGAGGAGTGGAATCTCCGTTGGACATCTCTGGATTTTTTTTGAGTACTGCAAACTCAAAATAAACAAGTTACTATAATCCAATTATTTAAGATAATATGAGTACAGACAACTCAAAATAAACAAGTTACTATAATCCAATTATGTAGTATAATCTAATTACTGAACACTCACAATAATTAGTACTTTTCTCATAGGAGTGAACTGTAACTGACTGCTTCGATGATATCACCTTTTACAGTGACTGGCTGTACAGGGTCTTACTTCTACGTACGAATATAGCATTTACAAATCCCAGGCTCCTCGCCTGAATGACGAAGCTTACAAAAAGAATGAATAAATGGTTCGCACTTATCTCTCAACTTGCTACCGTGATGAGATGATAGCATTTATAACTGGAAAGAGGAAGCCTTGTAAACAAGTAACTCAAAGGATTTGTTAAAACAGAAATGACAAACGATGGAAGATCTTGAGATGTTATTGTCGGCGTGGATCCCCTCCTCTCTTCCCAGCAAGGATCTTCAGTAAAGATAATTTTCCCATAAGTTATCATTTAAAAACAAAAATACGTTTTATAGTTTTAAATAATAAAAAAAAATGTTTATGCACCAAGAAAAATCTGTTAAATCTCTTTTCTGGCCCATTTTGCCAAAGGAAAAGAAGCTGCCTAATAATTGTGCACACCTAATAAAGGGTGTAGATCTCCTAATGTGTACCGGCAGTGGCAAACCTTCTTGTTTGCGGAGTATGTGGAAGCGGGATCTGCTGACCCAGAGCACGTAGCAGCAAAGACAGGAATAACACATTCAGGGGCTTATTTCATGTTGCTTTAATCTACTTCCAACATTATTGGCATGACAAGGAGATCCCACCTGAGATGTTTTCCACACGGCACAGTAGAGGGGGCAACAGCCATTAGATATGATTTGGAGTGGACTTATTAGTGTGTTTTAGTCCTTTCCTTCGAGGTGGAAAAAGTTGAAAATGAGATGTGTTCATTTTTTAGGGATCGCCAGTACATGAAAATTTTCACCCAAAGTTTGTCTCGGCTCTTGTACAATATTGTGCATATCAAACACTTGTGTTTTACCCCAGGATGGGTTGCTTGATTGAGGGGTGATGGTGGGACCCGCAGCAAACGACCATAAAACCGTAAAAATTGCTAAATGAATTAAAATACAAATATAAGGCACACAATGCATTCAAAGATGTGATGGATGTCACGTAGTATTCTACAATATTCTACAAGAACGCGCAGATAGGACAATTACAGTAGCTGTTTTGATGATTTTCTCAGCCTATCTCATCAGATTTCGGGGTACACCCTGGACTGTTCGCCAGTCAATGGCAGGGCACATAAATGACCCAGTTTGTTTTGTTGGAAGACTTTTACTGTAATTGTCTGCATCTTTTTGTTGCAAACAAACAGGTGATGCTTTGAAGGTAAATGCGTGACCATGGACCAAATATTTATCTGCGGCATTTTTCATGAAAAGGATAAATAAACATTTATGGTTCTTGATGACACTAGTCTGTGGTGGATTGTGTGTGTGTGTTGCGTGCCCCGACACAGTGCTTTTTTCATGCATAAAGATGACAGAGGACAGGGAATGAGTTCCTTAGTGTTGTCCCATGAAAGCTTTTTTACCACCATTAGGGACTATCTGTGTGAAAAACCTTTAAAGTTTGCCATCATTATTCCCCTCTGCCCCAAAAATAAAAACGGTGCAGTTCGGTGTACGTTCTCCTAGAACAAAAAAACAACAAAATGCAACAGATTCGCAGCATTTGAAGGAGTTTTACTTGTAAGATAATGCCATTCAAGTGCAGTCAATATCAACTCTCATCGCTCACACATATATAAGAAGTATAGATGCTGTCGTTTAGAAAGTCGCCGCGAAACGTTCGACACTTTCTTCACAGAAGTACAGATGACGTCTCAAGAAGCCTTTCCCTCCATAGCACACCAATACTGTAAGTCTGAACCCACATGATTTAGGTATGTTTAAATATCAATGACACTGCATGAATCAAAATGGAAACTTTTCGTGGGTTTGTTTTGTTCAGAACCCTGCGCACATCAGCTGGAAGGACTGCTACAGGAGGAAACTGGAGAAGCGTGAAATAATATCAATCTAAAAATAATATTATCAAACCAACATTTATGAAGATTATTTATACGGACAGCTGAAATATTTGAAAAATTAAAAAATCTTAGGAGTGTCAAGGAGGCTATAGGGGTGTTACCTCACGTCTACAGGGCTCTAATAATGGCAAAGGTTGTAACATTACAGTAACCTTACTGACACCTCGTGACCAGGAGCCGGAGGAGCCCACTGGCTGTCCGTCAAGACACGGGACCATCCTCAGCCCAAACGAAGGTTGTTACTGGTGCAGAGTGCAGTCCAATAACCATCAGACATCATCTGTGAGAGAAGGCTTACATGCAAAAACTGGGGGAATCTTCTCTGGTCCCTGAGAGAATCATGTTGCGATGCCAAAGGAGGCAGAGAGGGCATAGTCCTTCCATGTGAGTGTGAAATAGGCTTAAATAATACACAATTCACAGGAGGCTTGTTTGCTCACGCACGTGCACACGTGCACACGCAACACACCTGGTGCGAATTTTGCAGCTTGTCTATCGCGTTCGCCACACGCAACACAAGCACACACTGGGAATAAAACATCTACTCATGCCTCAACGACAGTCATTTGGATGGTATCCCCGGGGAGGGTCCCTAGTAGAACGGTCCTGAGAAATTAATATTGTAGCTCTACTTAAAACCTCATTAAGATCCAAATGTGCAAAATGCAAATTCGAGCAATTTAACATTACAGTTGAGCAATGTGTTCTAAACAAAGAATAATAGTAGTGTAAAGGTGGCTACTGGGGTGTTATTTAATTTTGTTGTTAATACTCGGCGGAAATGTAGTGAAAACTTATGGAAATTTATTCTTTTTTCACTTAAAATCGTAGTATTGCTTGTTATTTTCAAACTTTTTTGGCGTCTAAATCACCCTGCTACCTCAGTATACTCGAGGGTTTAAAATAAATAAATTACTGATATCCACCCATGCATCCATCTTCTATGCCGCTTGTCTAATAAAGTCTTCCAGATCACTTACACACATACACAGTACACATGTAGCTGAACCAGACCTCCTGGCCCGGACGGTAATTTTAATATCTGTGATTTTAAAAATAAAGGGTTTGTACAAAGAAACGGCAATAAGAAAGTTCTAAACGTGTTTCACTCTGTGTGTCCTTAGTCTAGCTTCAACTACTCTTTCGTACATACTGTACATACCATACGTACTGTACATACTGTATATACCATATATTTATAATCTCAATAAATACATGATAATCCGAAACTTACGGTTTTAAACATCCAGAAACCACCAACAACGCTCCATTTGTCCAATATACAGTGGGCGGGTGGATGTTGTGGCTCTCGAGTCGTCACTGATAGACCTCGCCCAGAAAGAAAAGGAGCTGGCCTCCATTCAAAGTGATGGCTTTTTCATAGAAGTGGGTACACTGTAAATGTGTGCTGCAGCTTGCTTTTGCCCCGTTGTGCTTGGTTGACCTCGCCACTGGTTGGGCCGCAGCTGGCGAAGAGAACACCGTGTGACTGACACACTTCCACAACAGCAGGTCGCGCCTGCAAAAAAGAAAAAAAAATCAATTATTGCTGAAAGTTGGACAAGAACCGCATGTTGCTGCCATAACAAAGATTAGAATCCCCTGAGATGTATCCTGGTAATTTCAGAGCACTACAACTTCTAGAGCGTATGTCCGATACAATCAGGATCCCAAAAGTCTATTCCAGGGTGCTGGAGAGAAGAAGACTGTAAATTGTCAATGTGAGTGTAAATAAAAAGGCAAGCAAAGAAATCAAGTGTCATACTTTCCATGTCGGCCGAGCACCGCAGTGCAGTATCGTGAGAATTGTGTACGAACATTTAAGGTTACTTTAACGGATTGGTGTAAAAAGGTGAAAAACACTACTGGAGGACAGCAAGAAGTTAATGCTTTTGATTGAATTGTTAGCTACAACTCACACACACACACACACACACACACACACACACACACCCACACACACACACACACACACACACACGCACACACACACACACACACACACACACACCCACACACACACACACACACACACACACGCACACACACACACACACACACACACACACACACACACACACACATTCTCGTTTTTTGAGGACCCCAATTTGTCAGCGCCGCTTTGTGACACCTCAACCCTGCCCGTCTTCAACCTGATTAGACATCTAATTAGCCGAAATAACCGACACAACCTGCTAAGGTTGCATGGTCCACCTGTTTGCTTTGCTCCAGGTGCGCATTAAAAAAAAAAAAAAAAAAAATGCACTGGGAGGTTGCCTACAGCCACAGCTGTTAATGCCAGTGTTTGTTAAACTTTGGATTCGACTTATTCTGACAGTAAACTTCCAGCCTTAAGCGTATGAACGAATGAGCGTAAGCATTTAAGATGTGTAGGATGATAAAATGGAAATTTGCCAGGCTAACAGGGCAGCCAGACCTTCCAGCTTGTTCGGAGGTTCTTAGCAGTATTACATTGCTATTGATTTAATTTAATCTGCATTGTAAAAGTCTGTATCTTTTATGGCTTTATTCGGTCAGATGCGAGCGTCCTCATCACATACTCCCATTTCTGATGACTGATGACTTGAACTTCAATTTGATACCTCATAAGCTATTAATGTAATTGGTCAATGATGTCATCTAAAAAAAATAACTTTTTTTTTTCTTTTCCGATAAAGATGCAGTACTGAACCGAACGACAGTTACCTTCCATCCACATCTCACTGGACTTCACACATACAGCAAAAGACAGAAAAACCCCAATGAAAATAAATTGAACTCTTAGTCTCTTTTTTGTTTAAGAGGGACACCTTTGCACCCTTTGCGTATGATATTGTGACAGATGCTGGCAATTTGTGCCTAGGATGTTCGATTTTCTATTCGAAAGCTAAACGTTGTGTTGTTCAATCAAGAGTCAAGAAGTTGTCCATGCAGGGTTTTTTGAAAGTGCCATAGCTGCTCAACTCCAAACTCGTCTCAAAACTGCTGTAAAAGTGAATATTATTATTATTATTATTATATTAGACAAATTGCGTGTCGTTGTGGTCCATAACAAGCAAGTTTGTATCCATTTTTCATTATGCGTTCAATATGGCTCATATGATATGTGTATAGCACTCTTTTTGAACTTTAATACGCTAACAGCAGTGCTCAGCACAAGTCTCATTTATGTCGTGGCTTACATCGGCACAGTGGAAGTGTACAGTGTATTTTCAACGACAGTAGAACCTCGAGGGCTGAACACAAACCGGTTTGAACCGATTTCGGGATTCCTAGGAAGGAAGAAGAGGGTGTGCATTACATTTTTAGTGTAACATAAAATACTCACAATTTTTGTACTATGTGATGTGCTACTGTTTGACTCATATGCATGTTCAGGATGAATTAAAACCATGAACCGAGCAAAAAAA
The DNA here is from genome assembly GCF_027744805.1 of Dunckerocampus dactyliophorus. Lineage (NCBI taxonomy): Eukaryota > Metazoa > Chordata > Actinopteri > Syngnathiformes > Syngnathidae > Dunckerocampus > Dunckerocampus dactyliophorus. Next base: position 29,111,493 of record NC_072832.1, on the reverse strand, counting down.
AACTTAAATGTTTATCCCTTTCATTCAGTGAAAGTGATATCGCAGTATTGATGACGATAATGTTGAAATTGTGTGCATATTTTGCAAAGAGCGCAGCCAGTGCAGTATGGTCCAAACCTTTTCCAGCGAGGACCACAAGGTGAAAATTAGCAGGATGCAACTTTGCCACTTTTATATTTTGTGAAATTCATATTTATGTCAAACCAAGCAAATGTACAGTATTTGAAAAATAGCATAGAGCAGAAATACAATGCGATTGTAACATGCCAAGATAGAAGTTGTGTGACGTTGGGAGCTCAGACGAAGCAACAGCTCCTCTTCTTCTTCTTCTTCTTCTTCCAGCAGCAACCTCATCCATCCTTCCTTCCTTTCCTTCCTTCCTAGGCGCTCATGTGATTCTTTTACAGTCAAGAAAAGATCCTCACTATAATTGTAACATGCTAACCACTAGGCCACCATGCCTCCAATATGTATCGTTAGCTTTCGGTAGTGGCCTGATGCAGTGGGAGCACAGCACTGAAACACATCCCGTAATTTAAGGTTAATTTAAAACCCTGATTAGAGCATCCCTATGATATAAAAATATAACAATTGGAGCGATTGGAGATGTTCAGTGCTGGTCCCAAAATATTCATATACATTGATATAAAAACATAGCATTTTCATTAAGATGTGAGCTAATTTATCCGTTAAACTGTGACATATAATCTTTAATAATTACATTAAAATGTTAATTTTTTAGTTATTATTATTATCTATTTAATGAGCTTCTAGCGGTAGCATTAGGCTGGCGTCGTACGGCCGGCACTCCCGGCCAATGGAGCTTGAGGTTGCGCAGGGGCGTCCAACGGCAGCCGGCTATGTGGAGATGTCGCAGGGGGCATCCCTCATGCTTTTATTATGGCAAAAAAAATCGTAGGTGCCTCAAAACGGGGGCCCACACCCGCCGGGACGCCCGCCCGCGCCAATGAGAGCGTGATGTGTCAAAGATGTCACCAAGTGTTAGTCTGAACTTGCACCGACTTGAGGCATTAATAAAGTTGACGCACCATAGTTAATAATTGCTCTCCACCACGGATGTTGTTGCGAGAAACGTTGTTTGCTTCCATAAACATAGATAGCAGGTGCAGCCCCTGGGCCTCACATTGGAAGACAGATCTTAAACATCCTCCCCTTTGATTCCCAGTTGAACTTGCTCTCATCAGGGAAGAGCACAGAAACAAAAAGTAAAAGTACAAATTTAAACATTAAAAGTCAGCAAATCAAATAAAAACGTTAGGAAAGTATGCAAGGATCACTTTGATATTTTGTAAGGCTCCACTTGGAGAAATGTTGGTTTTATTACAGCGACTGGGTGCTCCAGTTGTCCGCTTGTTCTGCCTTTCTGCATAGTTTATTTTATGGTCCGTGGGTCAAAAAAGGTCGGGGACCACTGTTCTAAGAAGTAGATTCTCAAAACTATGACTGAATTATTATGAATAAAGTATCTATTTTTGCAGTGTGTGAGAACGGGTGAAGGTGTGTTCAAGGGCGGTCCTCCGACCTCAAACGACACATGACTGTGAAGATGCATATTGAAGCAAGTTTTATGTATTTTTTGCCTAAATTAAGCATTTTCAAGCCTCACACATATAATTGGTCACATTTGCTCGGCGTGGGCGTGGCTGTCATCAACAGGCTACTCTATGCTGTGGGCGGCAAAATAAACACAGCAAATATGTAAAAATTAGCAAAGGATAAAAAACTGTATACTAATAATATTCTCTGTCACTGATAACGCAAAGATTGCCTTTAAATTTGTGAATCTTTGGGCATGAGTAAAACATGCTTGTGTGTGTGTGCGTGCGTGTGTGCGATTTTGTGCTGCAGTCGCAGACGTGCGTGCGCCTACACCATACAGATGTGATGTTAACACAAAGACAGAGTAATGAAGGTGATGTTAAAGCCTGAATGATATAGTGCACTGATGTCCCCATAAAACCTCTCTCCCGCCTTGGACTGTGGGGACTCGATTGCAGATTTTTTCATCAGTAAAAACAGCAAAACAGAACACAGGAATGTGCAAAACATGTTTGCAAGATTTTCCAGTACTTGTGCAGTACATGGTGGCAGAATTCACAGACACACCGTGTAATGGCGTGGGTTTCATCCCATCCCACTACACATCCGTCATCCATCGTCAGCACACAAGGATCTCAACAAGCTGGGTGATCTTAATGAGGTTTTAAGTAGAGCTACAATATGCAAAAGCGCAGTGTGTTACGGCGTTTCGTTGTGTGTGTGTGGGGGGGGTTTCTCCTGAAGTCCACTGTCATCTCCACAGTCTTGAGCAACACATGAGACTTTTAAATGAAAATGTCTGTCAGCTAATGTTTATCAGATAGGTATCCTATTAAAATGCATTATCCGTAACGGATGCTAATGTAAACAAGTAAAGACATTGTAGGAGCTCAAGATTCATTAAGACCAAATTATTTGTGAGGGCATTTAGATCAACAATACTATCCGCCCTAATGGCTGGAAATTTGCATAATGCTTCATACATTACCTGATTCAGGGTTTCATTGTGCTCGTGTGCCTAATGAACTGTCCAGTTCGGCATGCTGGAGCCTATCCCAGCTGACTTTGGGTTGTACTACTACGCATGTGCAATATACGTCAAATTCTCCAACCGCTCCCCCGGACGAACAACTCCCTCCTTCAAACTTCAGAAAAGAAGTGGCTAAATAGGGCTTATTAAATGATAATAATTTTACCGTAGCTGAGCCAAGGCCCTGGGGCAACACACCTGTGTCCACAACATTGCATTAAAGTGTTATTTCATGCCTAAAGGGCTCTAATAATGTTAAAAACTGGATTTAAAAGGTCGTAAACAGTTTTCTTTGCGCTTACTGAAATAATGCCCACCGTCGTCCCAACGTGGCGTCGAGTAATGCGGACCGTCGGAGCTCCCCAAGTGCCGGCAGCACTCATGCGCCCCTCCACCATGAGACCATGACACTACCACCACCATGCTTGACTTTAGACTTTTATTGTTTACTTTTTATTTTGTTGACCAGTAGAGGGCACTGCGGACTGCAGATAAAAGTTGTACAGCACTACTAGGCTTGTTATTATCATGGTTCATGGTTTTAATTCATCCTAAACATTAATCATCACAGCAATCATAATATGATAATAACATGGGTTATTTTGTGCGTATGGATCCTGATCGCTATCATAGATATACTGTATATATATATATGTATATATGTGTGTGTGTAAAGCATTTCATTATCAGTCATTCACGAAAACTGTAAAATAGACATTCATTCTGTAAAGGTGTTTTTGCTATGCCGCTGACATAAAGTAGGCCATTATAGGCCAAATATCAATCTATTAAAAATATTCATATATCGCCCAGCCCTAATTCAATGTGCACTCGTGTTTAAGACTGGCATGTTGTTGGAGGCCATGTAACCATGCAGGCAGGTGCAGTCGTAACTGCCATACGTATTGTGAAAACAGCCAGAAGAAAACAGCCAAAATGGGAAAAAGAGTGAAGTTGATACTAATAATATGCTTTTTCACCTGTTCAAGTTATGTAACGAAGCCTGTCTTTTTGGACGAGGCGGACAACGTCTTTGTAGAATAAGAGTTTCCAAATTTTAGCTCGTAGCTCAAAGCAAAAAATCAGCCGAGAGATGGCTTGCATCGCTGGCTGTTCATACTAGGGACCGTCAATAACTATTAGTACTATTGCACAATGATACTACAATAATTATTGTAGTATTTTACACAGGTTTTTCTAAAGTTAGGATCAGGCATTACAAGGTGTGCCATTTGGAGACTTTTTAGGTTTACGACACTGTTCTCGGAAATGTCCGGGATTTTTGCTCTTTGATGCGCCCTAAACATTATATATTAAAAAAATGATGCATGGAAAAATAGCTCTGCGGGTATTCTGTAACAGTGTACTCATATTTCAACACTTTGTGCAAGGTTGGTGAAAAATTGTAGTATTAGTATCACCTTAAAGTCATAATTACAAGAAGACAAAAAAAACCAACAGAAATGGTGTAAGGAAAAGCATCGTTGTTAGTTTCTGGCGTGCGCAGACTTTGAGTCACATTTCCATTTTAATGGTTTTACTATTTTGCTTATTTTCTTTGTTATTGCTTTAAATACCATTTTCGCATATTTTATATGATTATATAAAGATTTATTCAAGAGTTTTTTGTGACAACATAAAGACACACACACACACACACACACGGCCAGGTGGAGAACGAGCAAGCTGCCACCTCTACCTGCAATGTGCCTGACCTCCACACACACACACACACAATCCATCCATTTTCTATACCGCTTCTCCTCATTAGGGTCGCGGGAGCATGCTGGATACAGAGTTACATGTAAATGAAAATTGCAGTCTTACAGAACAATATGATGGAAACATGTACGAAAAGAAAAAATACAACTATAAAGATGTGCGAAGGTGATTGTATTAAGGCTCTCTAAATTTTAACAGTTTGGTTTTATTTAAAATATTTTCTTTGGTGTAACCAGCTTTTTGTGAAAAGATACATTTCAAGCATAACCCAGCATCATTAAATTTGCGGATGACACTACAGTCATCGAGTTTGATATTGTTCACTGTTGGATCATGACAAAAAATATTAACATAAGGACAGAAATATCTCTAACAGGGGTACATGTATGCTGTATATTAGCATGCTTGAGTGTTTTTTTGGCTCTTGTCACATCTGTCTACTGTATATATATTTTAATATATGTTTTATATATTATATAATGTATATAATAATCAAAAATATTAATATATCTAGTTTTTAAATGAAACGTTTTTGAAATTACTGGTGATTTTTCCATTTTTCCTGGGTTTTTTGTGCAGATGCAGTCACACACGTTATCGTAATGAAAATAACTTGGCAAAATAAGGACTTGCCCCTTGTGGCCATTGACAAAGCACATAGTGTTATATTTTATATGTGATAACAAAATGATTAAATAATAAGATTAATATTCCAAATAAAATATTTGGCCCCTGGGCTGCACTTTGGTTGGACATCCCTGGTTTAAAGTGCGCAGCAACAGTAATGCATTTGGGACAGTACTACACTGTCAAAATTCATGCTGGTTTGTAGGGAATCAAATAAAAATATGCATATTTAAACACATTTTACACATTTTTGCTTAAATTAAGTATTTTAAAGCAACGAATATTTCAGTCAATTCTGTCTTTAATTGGGTCTTAATGTGAACATGGAAACCATCCATCCAATCCATCCATCCATCGTTACATTGCAAACTAGAAATGTTCCGATATATCGAGACAAGCGCCTCAGCGACCACGTGGAGGAGCTCGACCGGTGGCAAAGTGGTCACGGCCATCCATTCAATCATCTATCCATCCATTATTGTAAAATGATTCTTGTCCTGTGAACTCCAGAGTACCTTTTGTTCTGTGAAAGACAGTTGAACTCAGGCCTACGTGACTGAGGGGGAGGTCATCGTGACCGAAGTTATACAAGATATGTTCCAGATGTTATGTGATTTCAAAATGTCCTGCCAACAGGTCCAAGGAAGGATGAGGTTTGGTAATCCACGTCATTGTTATTGTTCACTGGGTCTATTTAAGGGTGAACGGAATAAACGGGGTGTCCCTTTTCCCTCAACTGCATACAAGTTGTGTTGTGCCTCTTATTATTCCACAACATTTGGCGTCACGAACAGGATTGGAAGGAAAGACGTTGATGCTCGTGGCCTTCTGACCTGCACCATATTGCAAACCAACGGCCGTAAAAACAGGTAAGATTTCTTACCATTTGGTTTGACAGTGTGGTGCAGTAATGGGGGTAACTAATGAGCATTAATGTTAAAAATTTCTCCAAATAAGAGAGCCTGTTGTTAGTGCATTACCTTGTAATAACAACTGCAGATTGGGGGTGGGGAACACTCACACAAAATGTGGCCCTCACTTTAGAGTGGGAAAAACTTTTTGTGTGTTTTACTAAAATGACTCGAGTCCAGCTGTGTTACAGCATGATTGGCGTACTTTAGAAGTGTTGAGTAAAGGAAAAGAGTACAGGCTCGTGCCGGCTTTGTGTGTGTGTGTGAGGTCGACAATTTATGCTGCAGCAACTCTTAGTCCGGGAGTTCATTCATGGAGGAAAAATTAAGGGCTAAATATAAGGCCGACTGCAATTGGTAGAGCGAGGTACCCTATACAACGCAGAGTTCGTTCACTGCGCGCTAAGTCTGTGTGGTTACGACCCTCCGAACGCGCAAAGGAGGTGACCAACTACAGAGCAAAGGCTGCGCCTATATAATATGCGTGAAGCAAATCACGTCTAACAAGTAGAGAAGCATACTCAAATTACACATGCGGAATTACAATAAAGTAGTTCTTATTGTCTACTTTGTGATGTAACTCTAGAACAGTCTTGCAGTCCTAGTCAGCCGGACAAGGTCAGTCATGAGTATATTAATGCATACCTAAACTATAACAACTGGAGGAGATTAAGGCGTGAAGCAATCATTTGGATTGCTTAACTTGTGTGATTGGTTTCAAGTGCACTAAAATTTTGTTATTTGTTGTATGTAACTAAAATTCTAAAATCCAATTGGCATATACAGTACTTCAAGTGTGTGTGTGTGTGTGTGTGTGGCTGACTGTCTCACCACTTCTGTAAATCGTTCAGCGTTTTTTTTTGTGTGTGTTTTTTCACTGTCTTGAGTGAGTGAGTGTGTGAACGAAGGTCAGCTGAGGACAAACTGTGCTTTGTAACCCTCAAAAGAAAATAACTATAAGATTAATCATCTTAGTCGCAAGACAGTAACGTTAGCCAGTGTAAATAGCTGAAAATTGCCAAACACGCAAGTGAGAAGTGCGGTTAAAAACGTATTGTCAGAAATATTCATAGATTCATCCTTTGTTTGAATGATCTCTTCTGGAACAACAAAAAGGTCAACCTTACACATAGTTGAAGGGAAAGCAGTTTGTGTGTCATCTTTGTGTCTGTTGCTGGAGGTGCTGCATTTGGCTATTATTGAGTGTAGTACATCTTGCCTAGTTGTGTTATTTGTGCCAATGTTAATTTGTTGTGGGTTGCGCTGGAGTGAGGCTATCTTGGGTGTGGTCCCAGAGAAATTCAAAGTGCGTAATAACGTTGTCTGCTCTGTAGTGGGGGTTATGAACTAGCTGAAAGGACAGAATTGCAGTGGGTGAATTGAGAAGAAAATTGTGTGCAATTTGCTATCTGATAAGTCTTTTGAGACTTTGTTTTGTATTACTTTGAACTTAGTGAATCTTGTCAAGCTGTGTGGTTCTGCCAGTGACCGGATCTGAAGTGAATAACTGAAGGAGGTGTTGAGCGAGGGGACGCAAGGGGAGTGGCTACAGCCCTCCCTCTGAGTGTTGGAAGAACAAGTCAGCCAGTGGAAGAGTTTTTATTTTTGTGTTATGAGACTGGAGAGTTTCTGCAAGCTGTGGTTCTGAACTGTACAGCATTTATGGAAAGTGTCATGTTGGTGTTTAAGTTTAAAACATTTTAATGTGGTGTGCTGGTGTATAAAGACTTAATTTTGAAAGTGAATAAAGACAATACTCATCAAATAACATTGTGATAAAATTGCAGTCTGAGTTTAAGATACTTTTGCAAAATAACTTATTTTTGTGACAGAACAAACAATAACATTTATTTTAATTTCTGTCTTGAAAGTTGAAATACTCAAAATGGCTATTCCTTCGACAACGATTTTAGGGTTAAAATACCCAAAAAGGAAGGATGACATCGAGAAGGTCTCTAAAAAGTGGACAAAACGCACTATAAGCTTAAATCCAAGTTGGCCTGAAGGTGGAACATTTGATGTGAGTTTGTGTGATGACATGGAAGTCCGAATAAAGGACTATAAACCCAAAGACAAAAGTAACAAAAGACAACAGAAAAGAGAAAAGGAATTGGAAATTATACAGTTGTTCAGAAAGGAAGGTGAAATGTTCCAAAAAACAATGAAAAAGAATCGTGAACTGTTTAAAGCTAAAGGCGACGATGGATTTAAAATAAAAAACAGAAATATGGACAAAAACATGCAGGATAATAGTCAGTTCGCTGCAGTGGCTCCGTCTGGCCTTTATCCTTTTATTACGGGAACTGTCAAAGTTGCAGGAGATGTTGATTTTGATGACAACAAACAAGATCCTATTTCACCAGTTGGAAGGCTGAAAAATCCACCACAATACTGCAGCACAGACAGGAAGGGTGCAAAACCAAAAAAGTCACAAGTACTGGATTGTTATGCTGAAAAAGATCAAGCGCTTAAAGAGATGACAAGAAAGGATGGACACTCATATTGGCTGAACCTGGAGCACTCGGACTTAGAAAGACAAAAGGAAAGGACTATAATTCAAGAACTTGAGGATGAGATAGATGATGTTAATGAAAAATATGTACAAAATATGGCTACAGAAGAAAAACAGGAAGAGAAAAAAAAGGAGCAGTAGAAAGAGTAAGTAGTGCTATACCAGTAAAAAGAAGAGTAAGCTATCCAGAGGGAGTCCAAGAGGCAGAAGAAAGAGAAGTCTTACCTTTGCTGCAAATGGCAAGGAAAACAGAAAGTATGATCTCAGATACAGGCCTGGCATACACCCTCCAGAGAGGTATACCGATCCGGCTCATCAATTGCCAATATTAATAAAAGGAACACAGGGACAGTATATTCCTTGGCAAACACTTGATCTTGAGGGGTTGATCGCCAGGCTGCCTGGTATCCATGAGGGGGCCAGCAAATGGATAAGGGCGTTTGAAGAAGAAACAGTGGGTAAAATACTGGCGCTTGGAGATATCAAGGCTGTGTGGGCACGAGTGTTGGGGATACCAACAATGGACAATGTGCTATATCTAAGTGGCCATCGATGGATGCAAAATCCTGAAGCGGATGGTATTGAGTTCAATCCTTATCGCAGAGACTTGTGGGGGACACTGCGAAGGGAGTATCCGATCAAGATTGATCCCAAGGCCCTGAAGGGACAGCCACTTACGGAAACAGAGAACCCTGCCGAGTATATCAGCCGTCAGCTCAAACGGTGGGAGCAAGAGACTGAGGAGGAAGAAGGAAATAGCCCACTGATGATCACACTATTCAGAACAGCAGTGGTTGAAGCCATGCCAACTCCAGTAAAAAGTAGACTGGAGGATGTTGTGGGACTGACGTCAAAGTCACACAGGGAGTTCTGTGAGCATGTGATACATGCTATTGAAAAATACAGACGAGATGAACAACGGCTGAAAGAGCAAGACCAAGAAGTTCAAAGAAAGGTTGCCCAGTTGCAACTTGGGGAACTGTCAAGCAAGAACAAAAAGAAAGCTCAAGCCTTAGTCGGGGATGCAAAGCCAAGTGTGGAGGCACCCGTAATGCCATCTCCAGCTCCACCTCCAGCTCCAGTGCCAACAACAGTACCACCAGTTCAAGCGCCACCTGTCATCAATGTATATGCTCAACCAAGAACAAATCAAGCGTCGCAAAGGGGAAGGCAATATCAGATGGGCCGAAAAGATGGATCAAGAAGGAGGTCGCAACAACAAGCTACCCCTCCGCAAGTACTTCCCAAAGTCTGTTGGGGATGTGGACAGCAAGGACACAATCGACAGAACTGTCCAACCAATCCATGGCCGGCGCCTAATTGGGTCAAAGGAGGCTATGGAGATCAACAACCTCAACAACCATTGAGCCAAGGTCCAAATTCAGAACAGCCATATTCGGGTCCAGTCAACCCGTGGGGAGGTCCAAATTATGGTTATTAGGGGTGCCCAGAGAATCCTGCAGGGGAAGGTCAGCTGCCAATAGTAACATCTATAACTAAAAAAGAACCAGTAGTTCAAGTTCAAATCGAAGGAAAACAAATACCAATGTTGGTCGATACTGGAGCAACCTACACTTGTGTAGGTCCAAGTTACGCCTCACACCTCCCAATGTCTGACAAATTTGTCAAAACAGTAGGATTCTCGGGAAAGCTTCAAACAATACCTATAACGGCTCCAGTTCAGCTAACAATGGAGGGCGAAACAACGACATTGCCAGTTCTGGTATCTGAGCAGACACCAGTAAATTTACTAGGAAGAGATGCTCGATGCAAGCTGAATGTAAACATTTCTTGTACGCCTGAGGGAGTGAAAGTAGATAGAGTGAAGGAAAATTTCCAAATGAATGTTCAGACAGCAGGTGCAAAAGTATACTGGTTAGGAGATATATCAGAACCAGTGCTCCAGGCTTTCCAAAAGTGGGAAAAGTACATCTGTGCTCAAATTCCAAAAGCGTCAAAACCACGGTCTGAATACCATTGCACAGTCTATTTTGATCCATCATGTAGCAAAATCTTTGAAGAAAAGTGGGAAACACAAACTGAAGGCCTGACGGTGTCATTGACAACAGAGTATATCATAATTGGGCAAGACGGTGCAGCGTTTAACGTTGAGTCAAATCCTTTCCTTGCACAATGGTACAACGTGCCCAATTCGGCACCACACATAACCTTGTTGGTTAACGAAAATTTTGCGTCAAAGGATTTGGGGCCAATGATAAAAAATGCGTCCAAAATAACTTGGAAAGCGACTGAAAATCCACTAATTTTTGTGTCGCCAGATGAGACAAAGATAAAAATTTTGTGTGGTACCCGTATGGTTTCAAAACCAAAAGAAGTGATCATTACTTCATTTGACGTACCACAGATGCCGCAAATCCGTGAAGGTGAGAGTGACTTAAAACAAGAAATGCTCGAACACGTCCCAGAAAATCTATGGTCAAAACATGAAACAGATGTAGGGTTAGTGAAGTCAGCAAACCCTGTTAGAGTGGAGCTTAAACCAAACATGAAACTTCCAATACGCGCACAGTACCCTCTGAAATTAGAGGCAGAGAAAGGTATAAGCCAAACTATTGAAGGGCTTCTGAAAGCGGGAGTATTAATTGAGACACACAGTTTTTGTAATACGCCAATACTACCTGTGAAGAAAGCAGACAAATCCAAGTACCGGCTGGTACATGATTTGCGAGCAGTGAATGAGATCGTCCAGGATAGTCCAGTGGAAGTACCAAATCCGCATACTCTCTTGACAAATGTTCCACCTGAAGCTAAGTTTTTCACAGTAATAGACTTGTGCTCAGCATATTTTAGTGTTCCGTTACACGAAGACTCTCAACATTTGTTTGCGTTCACATATCGAGGAAAACAATATTGCTATATCGAATGCCACAGGGGTTCAAACATAGTCCACATGTGTTTAATCAGGTGTTAAGAGAGGACCTTGAAGGGTTGCAACTCAATAGCACCCTGTTACAGTACGTTGACGATCTGTTAATATGCGCACCGACACTCGAGGACTGCCACAGAGACTCAATTAAGTTACTTCAGAAGTTGGCTGAGGGGGGGCATAAGACCTCCCGGGCAAAGTTACAATATTGCCAGCCCCAGGTCGAGTATCTGGGAAGAGTTATATCACACGGAACAATCTCAGTGGCACCCTCTCAGTTGGAGGGAGTGAGCAAAGTGCCACTCCCTCTTACAGTGGGACAGATGATGACTTTTCTAGGCATGACTGGTTTCAGCTCAAACTGGATAGTGGACTATGCTGTCAAAACTGCACCATTGAGAGGAATAATGAAGGAGGGTGAGACTCAGACATTGAGGTCACCGCTGAAATGGACTAATGAGTCCAGAATTGCGTTTGAAACAATCAAACAGGAAATGCAAACAGCTCCGGCGTTGGCAACACCAGACTATGGCAAACCGTTCTTTTTGTACGTGTCAAATAGACATAACATGTACGCATCTGCAGTGTTGATGCAAGAAACCTGTAGTGGTTGAAGGAAGCAACCCCTTGCATACTACAGCACGAAGCTGGACAATGTGGTCCAGGGTTGGCCACCATGTTATCAAGGGTTGGCTGCCGTTCATTATGCGTATGAGAAGGCATCAACAATCACAATGGGACATCCAGTGACAATATACACGCATCATAAAATTTCTGAGCTGATCCACCAAAATAGGTTTGTGATAACGCAGGCTCGATGTTTGCAGTACTTGCCACTGTTGACGTATCCAGATGTCACCATTAAAAGGTGTGCAACGGTAAATCCTGCAGACACAATGCCATTCAGTTTTGAAGGTGAGCCTCATGAGTGTGTGCCAGAGGCAATGAAGTACACGAAGTTAAGACCAGATTTGGAGTCTACACCTTTGTTAAATGCAGAAGTGACATACTTTGTGGATGGATCATGTTACAGAGATCACCTTGGCAGCCATGCAGGGTTTGCGGTTATCAAACAGGAAGGAAGTGATTTTGTGACAATAAAGGCTGAGAGTTGTGTACAACCATGCTCTGCACAATTAGCTGAGTTGAAGGCTTTGACTGAAGCGTGCAGAATGGCCAAAGGAACGACAGCAAATGTGTATACGGATTCGGCGTACGCACATGGAGTGTGTCATTTGTTTGGGGCAGTGTGGAAGCAACGTGGTTATAAAAAAAGTAATGGTTCACCAATACACCACCAAAAACAGATAGTTGATCTTATTTCGGCGATGATGCAACCGACAAGGCTTGCTGTTATCAAGTGTCAGGCACACAGGAAAGGAAATGAAGATGTTGTGCAGGGAAACAATGCAGCAGATGAAGCAGCAAAATTGGCTTGTAAAAGCCAGGTGACTGTTTTGGCTCCATTGGTGTCAATAGAACCAGTCGCTACGCCAGATGACATTGTGTTGATGCAACAAAATGCAGGGCTAAGTGAGCACAGTTTGTGGCAGCAGAGAGGAGCTTCAAAAGATGAAAAAGGTCTGTGGAGATCACATGAAGGACTGCTTGTTGCGCCAGTCTCATTACTTACAGTGCTAATATCAGATGTGCACAGTCCAGATCACTGTGCAAAGGGGGAAGTTGTAAGGAAGATAAAACAGCAAGGATATTGGTCACCATATTTACAGTCAATGATAGATGAAGTCTTGGGACAATGTGAAGTTTGTGCACAGAACAATGTCAGAAAAGGCATAACTACACCCATTGGACACATACCAGTTCCAGAAGGACCATTCAAACATCTTGTGCTAGACTATGTAGACATGATTAAATCGGTGCATGGAAAGAGGTACATGTTAGTAGTTATTGACCGATTTAGTCGTTGGGTTGAAGCGATGCCGTCTAAAGATCAGAGTTCAGAAACTGTTGTTAAATTCCTGTTAAGAGAAGTAATTCCGCGGTTTGGAATACCATCAGAAATAAGTTCGGACAACGGTCCGGCGTTCGTGCAAAAAGTAGCCAAAGGAATCCTACAACAGTTGCAAATAAGACAAAGGTTGGGGTGTGTCTATCATCCTCAGTCCCAGGGAATGGTAGAGAGAGTAAATGGGACACTTAAAGCCAAACTCAATAAAATTTGTGCTAGCACAAAGTTAAATTGGGTGGATGCACTACCACTTGCACTCATGAGTTATCGCATGCAGACTAACAGAATGACACATCTAACACCGCATGAAATGCTTACGGGTCGACCCATGCCAGCACCACATTTGAGAGGGCCTTATAAAGGGCCCCCACTTGAGCAGTTGCAAAATGAACTGAAAGATTATATAAAACAGTTAACTGCCATACATAGAGCTATCTATGTGCAGGAGAAAAGCAGGGCTCCTGAGTCCACGGAGGTGTCAGACGGCCTGGTGGTGCCAGGCGATCAGGTGTACATCAAGGTGTACAGGCGAAAGTGGCACGAGCCAAGACGAGAGGGACCCTATAAGGTGGTGCGAGCAACACCGACGGCTGTCCAAGTGGAAGGGAGCACGACGTGGTACCATTTAAACCACTGCACCAAGCTATACCAACCAAGGGGACCCTCCAGCTGAGACGAGCCATCCATGAGGACCACGCCAGCCGAGACGAGTCATTCCTGAGGGCTATAATCGAGGGAGCCAGATTGTGTGGGAGGACATCCATCCAGGAGGCAGGCTATGAGGAAGGGGTGAGATGAGCCGCCTCCTCCAACATGTGACGTGCCAAGTCACCACCTCGTTTCGGCAAAAGAAGCCCCTCATCACAAAGGGTCCCTCCAGATGACATCGTGCTAATCATCAGCGGGTGATCGAAGAAGAGACTGAAGATGGCCTACACCATCCTTACAGAGGCACAATAATCATCTGGGCGGTGATGATATGAGCAGAAACATTTCTCCCGACCTTGCCACACACCGAATCACTGCCCATAACACGTTCCCCACTTCCCCGTGCCCATTCTTCAGGACAAGCATGCATCAAAATCCCCACGAACTTAATCTTTGAACTTCTTTCGGAAAATGAAGACGGTAAAATGATGGGTCTAAGAGACATTATTATTTGTTTTGGGGGTTTGGGACCCCCAAAAGGGGGGAATATATTGTAAAATGATTCTTGTCCTGTGAACTCCAGAGTACCTTTTGTTCTGTGAAAGACAGTTGAACTCAGGCCTACGTGACTGAGGGGGAGGTCATCGTGACCGAAGTTATACAAGATATGTTCCAGATGTTATGTGATTTCAAAATGTCCTGCCAACAGGTCCAAGGAAGGATGAGGTTTTGGTAATCCACGTCATTGTTATTGTTCACTGGGTCTATTTAAGGGTGAACGGAATAAACGGGGTGTCCCTTTTCCCTCAACTGCATACAAGTTGTGTTGTGCCTCTTATTATTCCACAACACCATCTCTGCAGCCAACTCGTGTAGTGGTGTTGATGCTACAAGCAACCCGTCAAACGCCGCATCAATCCGCCTGTCAATCTTGCAAGTGTAACTTTTTCCACAACCTAATTTTCCAAAAATTACAACTTTATTCATTGTTGAATAGAAGAAGCAGAACAACAGTATCATTAGATGGTGTTTGTCTCTGTATTATTATTATTATTATTGTTATTATTATATTATTTATTCCTTGTTGGACTTTGGTAAGATTTAAAATATCACAAAGGGCCGTTTAGTTGCGCTGAACACATCTGAGGTTGAATTTTGAACAGTTTTCGTAGTGGGCAACAGCGCTCTCATTTTGAAGGCTGGAAGTGTGTTGTTATGGTGTGTTGAATGTTGCGGATTATGGCCTGTGGAATGTTGCGGATTATGGCCTCGTTAATTACTCAAAAAAAAACACGTTGACTGCCAAAGACGTCTTTCGACGTCTTTTGCTTTTTTTCGCGGGAGCTAACTTTTGCGAGAGCTCGCAAAAGTTTTGCATTATCTCGCAAAAGTTTATATAATTTTTTTAAAATTTGTATTATCATCATCGAGGTTCGATTAACTGTCATACCCTTCTCTCAAGCACCCTGGAATAGACTTTCCCAGGGAGGCTGAGGGGTGTGAGCGAGACCCCCCACAGGTAAAGATGACAGCACGTATGAACTTTCTTCCACGAGCACGACTCATCAGTGAGTAACAAAAACTATTCAAGTTAATTAATGAAATCTTCTATTTTCAACACAATTTTAATTGAATTATATTTAATGTTTCACAAACATCCATATAAGAACAAAGTAAAGTGCAAAGTATGACACTCTGGTCTAACACAGTACGCTACCGGCGTACAACACCTCGCAAATGCCTTTTTTTTTCTTTTTAAAACAACAGACAGCTATTCTAGCGCATACGGTACCATATCTGGTAACCGATACAACATTATCTCCCCTGGGTGGGAGGGTGGTTCCACTGCCTACACGGGCAGTGTTGGAAGAAAAAAAACGATGTAAAAACCAAAGCAAAATTTTCAGGAATTCTCCAATTATTTAAACTTTCTTCTTAAATAATCTTTGTACATTTTCTTTACGTAATATTATGACTTTATTCCCAAGGTTTACAAATAAATCGGACATGCTGGGCCGCTCAGTGTGGCGCGCGTGCAGCCCCGGACACGAGCGCGTGAAATGGAGTTACGACAGGCAGTTAACCACAAACTATGTATTTTGACTTTATTTTTCCATCATAATTGTGTAAATATTTTGTTGATTTGGTCTGTCTAGGGTCTAACCGATTACTCGATGAATCAAAACAACAAGCTTCAGGCATTATTCAAGTGCTGCTGTGCACGATTGCTACCGACTTTTTTTTGGAGCGGAAAAGCACCAAAACAATGATTAATATTGTAATTTTCGGAAAATTAGGTTGCAGACAAAGTTATAATGTTACAGGAATAAAGTCAAAATATGATGGGAATAAGGTCATAATTATAAGAAAACTTACAAGAAGAAAGTTGGGAAATAATTGCAGACTGCGGACATACTAAACTAGCAAGCATGCTGCTCTGACGAAATCTTTTCATTTATTTATTTATGTATATGTTTTTACGTTTTTGAGTATTTCCATTTGTTTTCAATCGATTTTTTCACACGATTTTAATTAAAAGCACACACAATGAGATAATCTTTACTGGGAAGCAGATGATGCTATTTTTTTTAACTAGAGCATAGAAAACGTGTTTCCGTGCTGCGTTGCATTGCAACATAAGAGACAACTTTTGAACATCGGCGGGGTTCACCGTGAGCTTTCGTTCAGCCTCACAGACTGGCTTTCTTCTGCGTCGGAAGGAGGCTTGCCCATTAATGAATATGTTTTTATAATGGCCCCCAAGTGCCCGCTTTGGACACCCATGCACTATTGTATTCGGACTGTTTTGAAAATAGTATCAGTGCAGTGTCACTATAACACACATTTAAAATGATGCATTGGGATACTTGAACAAAACTTCAATGAGTCATACACAGACAGGGGAAAAATGCTTTGTCTTGAGCTGCTGGTGAAGAAAACTTTGCTCGAGCTCAGAAGAAAAGAACTGCACCATCCAAAAGGGGATGGCTTCTTTATGTGCATTAACATTAAATTATAGAGTAAATCCATGTGGTATGTGCGTATTTCATTAATAGTTCTACATTCAACATGGAACCAAAAACCTCAACTATGGATCTTAATGACTTCTCTCTGTTGCAATGTCCACATTTTGACATATGCATATGAGAGAAAAGCACTTACACTTTAAGGTCATGGACTGAATACATTTTAGGATGTAGTCAACGGTAAAGCAGATCTTGGCGGTAGCAGCAAATATAAAATACATGAAAATATAGACCAGTCAGCTTGCGCTTGTATCTCGGAATGTTTCTGTTTTGGTAGTGGGATGGTTACAGTGACCTCTCCTAAACCTTGAAGAAGAAGTTCTGTGTAGGTGGAAAAGAGTATAGATGTTCTTAATCATTCTTGTGTTTTCTTTCTTTTCTTGGGAGGATGAACAGAATAAGATTTTCATTGCATGGTATTACTGCTGTTTTAAGAAAAATGAACAAAAGAAAATACAGCTGTCATTTTTGGCAAATTAGGTTGAGGAAAAAGCCCAAATATTATGGGAATTTTTTATGAATATAGAGTTTTATTATAGTCATCATCGTATGCTTTTATTTTGAAGTTACTCTAATTGGTGTAATTAACATCCGGTATTGTTGGCGTTCAACCACGTGACCTAAGTGCATGTAGTTGCCTGGGCCAAACGTTTGCGTCTCACAGCACACAACTATGATGCATGTAGGTCGTGCCTCTTAGCTTCTTTCCCTCATGAGATGTATTCCATTGTAACCTGCATGCATGTTCAATTTAAGAACATCCTCTATTAAAAAAAAAAGCCAAATGTAAATTGTGCTGTCAGCGAGAGACTGTCACAATGGATCACGGTGTTTGTTCCCGTAGCGCTGTCTTCACTGCTTCTCCAGAGTCGTTCATACCCAATTCAGGGAGCGACACTTCCCTTTTATCGACGCGTGTGAAAAAAACATCCATGGAGAACACCAGGCGTTGTACTTAAGGGAATTTATGTCTACCTCAGTAATGAAATAATTGACACCGTGGCCGCTCCCCGACTGGAAGCCATGTCGCACCACTGGGACATGCTCGGAGCTTCTTGAGGAGCAATACAAGGTTTGTAGAAACACACAGTCTCCTCCTGGACAGCAAAGTTCCACGTGTCCAAAAGGAGTAGGAAGAAGAAAAACTTATTTCATCCTACTCCCTATCCGTTTTACATCACTCCTGTTTCAATGGGATATAAAATCTCTGAAAACTTGGCTGGATTTTGTTGTCAGTTTGCTACTTTAACCATTTTCGATGTTGTTGCGAGGTCTTTTGTAACCCCTTGGATGAGTGTGAATAATGAGTGTTGTGCCTGTCTTCTCTATGTGTCTTGTCATGCATTTGAGCAGCAGCAGCAGCGTGTTTGTCAACATTACCATTTTATTCTTGTAAAATGTTGATTCATTCTCATAATTGGCCAATTTTTATGTGTTCTATGCTCTTATTTTGGTAGTACTTCCTGTTAAATAATCTGGAGTGCACATTTTGTCACGCTGCTCAAAACATCAACATGTGAGCTTTCTAACAGTGGTAGATGTATGCTGTACATTTTACACGCAACACGCATACCGTGTTTTTTTGTGTGGAGTGGAAAAAAGTTGTGTTAAATGGACCAAATATACCACAAGGGTCAACAATGAAAGCGCTGCGGGTTGAAAATGCAGGGTGCCTAGCTCTAGCCGACACTAGCAACGGCAGTTGCTGCTGGTTTTTCCAGCTTCTGATTGGTGAATGGTGCTGAATGGTGCTTGACGCCTCACTAACACTGCACCTGTGCATAGATCTTTAGGCTCTAAAGTCGATTCTCAAATCAGGCTTTTATGGCGTGACAGTTGTTTCGAAAACTTCTAATAGACTCTGTGTGCCTTCATTCTGAGCTCTTCTTCGATCTGATGAAAGCATTTTCAATGAAGAGCGGAGGAACAACAAAGGTACCTTTAGTTGTACCAGGCATTAAAATGGATCTTTGTTCGCTGCTCAGTTGGTTAGGTACGCAAAGTCTGCAGCACTTACTTCTTGTTTTTAAAAACAGCAATTTGCACTTCCGCATTAAGAGTTACAAAGTCAGTGATAAGAATATCCATTTACTGTTTTTCTTTGCATGGGGGGTCTTTATGAGCTCGTCTCTCAATACCACTGCACTGCAGAGGAGACAGGAGCGGGGGACCTCTAGGCATGAAACAACACCCCTGTAGTTTGTTTCTCATGATATTACACATTTTTTAAAATTACACAATTTTTCCTTCAATATTTCAACTTTATTTTCAATGTTATTGAAGAATGACACTTTTATTGAATTGGCTTCGTATAAATAACTAAGCGCTGCGCTGTCTTTAAGTACCTACTGCAAAACACTGCTCAAAGATCCTTTATATGACAGAAGTGTTGTGCTGTCTTCAGGTCCTGATGCAACTAAACTACCAATTGCGACAAAAAGCAGAGAATCTTTGACTAGTGGTTGAGCCTTGCACATCTGGCGTTAATCACTAACGCACACATGCAAAGAGACACACACAGGCAAACACTTTTGCAAAGATCCCGTTTTGGGAATGTGGTCTATATAAACTGTGTATACACTCTCCTGCGAAACATCTTTTTGATCCAATCCCTTTCCTCGAAAATGCTTACTGAGTCCAGAAATAGTGGCTTTTTTACTGTGGTCTTGCTTATAAAAGTGCGTGTGGAAATCTGACAAAGTCTGCGTACGCCAGAAACCCAAATGTAGACGTATTTGAAAACATTTTTACCTAAAGTGAATAGCAGGCCACGCTTTCAAATGTATCACTCCTCATTTAATCACTTCTCTAACGTTTTTATCTCAAATGTCCCAAAAGGGCGATGAGGTGTTACAGATGACACAAACTCAGATTGGAGTTCCCGCCTCATGAGGGGATGGGGGGGCTCTCGTGCCATGAAAGCGACATCCGGGATCGGTGTGATTGGTCATGCTTTATTTGTTTTGGACATGCTTAAAAAGTTAAGGAATATCACAGGAAATGTTTAAAGGTCAAATATTATACTTTTGGTTTCAGCGTAAAAATAGTAATAACAATTTCCACCCCACCAAGTTAACAGCATTCCTCGGAACATAGCTGTAGCATTAAAAAGCAAAAGATTTTTAGGAGTTGTAATATGAGAAACAAACAAAACAACAAATAAAGTTGTAACAATCTTTGACACATCTGACCATCAAACTTTTTCCAGAAGGACGTCTACTACGGTACTGTATATGCAACCATCTGCTTTCTTTTGAGTTACTGTAGTTTTCAAAGAGGAATTGAAATGAAATAGCAGCTGGACATTGAACTTGATCACCTCCAATATGAAAAATACATGTACATTATTATATGTATCATTTGGTATATATCTAAAGTTATGAATTATGATTAATCACCATTTGCTACTATTTGTGAAATATGCCGCACGTGAATGTCTGGAAAAAGAGTGACAATGATTGGATGGGTTTTGTCTTGTGTGCCTTTGCTACTTTGTACGCAACGTAATAAAAAAAATGACAACCTTATTTGTTGTTTTGTTTCTCATAATATCACAACTGAAAAGTATTTTTCCTTTAATATTTCAACTTTATGCTACTAAAATTACATTATTTTTTCATGGAAAATTATGATGTTACTCTTGTAAATTTATGACTTTTACTGCTGATTTTTCCATTTTTTGAAAAATTGCTAGAATTTGCATTTGATGAGGGACGGGTCAAGGATGAAGTGTACCGACATGATTTGAAATATTTGTTATTTAATCCAGTCAGCGCAAGAGAACCTGCGCCTGATTCCTAAGGTGGACATCCATTAGTGGACTATTGCACCATTCCCTTCCTGTATTCCATGTGTGATTTTTTAATACATACTTTTAAAATGACCAAATCCCAAAGATCTACCTCCATAAAAACGCACATGCAGTTAGTTGCCAGTTGGTGCTAGCTGTAAAGAAAAGGAGGGGAAAAACTTTTTTCAACTAAACACGTCTCGTTCTTCTAGACCCAAGCATGTGAATGAAATCAACAGAAATAACTCCACATGAGCATAATTAAAGAAACATTTTATTTTATATGAGTCCATTTTATTTTAATTGGGTTTTTTTTTGTCTTTTTTGTTTAATTTATTATGTTGTTGGTTTGATATGGTACGTTCTCAACGGCACACACACGAAAGTTGCTGGTTAGGCTCATTTGATGTGACAAGACTCATTAAACATTACTGGCGCCTCTGTGTGGGCACACTGTTGTGCCCCGGCAAGTGGATGTAATAAAAAAAAACATAAACAATTATTATCCGCGCTCCCCAGTGACGTCATTAACCCAACTTTGAGAGAGGCTATTATTTCCTAGATTTAAAAAATATATAGGCGAGGCGTCGGACCTTCTGTAAAAATTCATAATTTAATAATTTAGTATTTACTACATTTACCCGCACAATGGAGTCACAGAGATGCATTTTGCTGACAAATGTTTTTTTTGCATGTTTATGTTGGTTTTTGAAACCAAATGATAGAGTATTTATACAAGAGATTTGATGAAGTGAAGGACGACATTTTATTGGCATCCATTACAGTCGGGAAGATCTGGGTTTAATTCTCCCTTGGGGCAAATTCTAGCAATTTTAATAAATCTCTGTAAAAGTGTAGGCTACGTCCGAATTGTTTTTGATTTAGAACCAATACCAGCTGGCTTAGACCACCAAACGTTCCACACGTGTGCGCCGTCATCCGCCACAGAAATAAAAAAAGAGCTGCGAGCCAGAAATGGCCCCACAGGCTTTAATGAGTACTTTGGAATCGACGATGAAGGCTTCAGTAGAAGAAACACGTTGGATCCAATGATGCACCAAAATTTTAAGAATTGTGATGAAAATTTAAAAATTGTCTGATTTAAGGCTATGATCATTTCAGCACCGAATTTCGGCGTGAGCATACACACTCCTACGCACCCACAAGCACGCACATACACAATCCTACGCACCCAAGCGCGCACACACACGTACGCACACGCACGCACAGCTGACTTTGGGCGACACGTACACCCTGGACTGCTCGCCAGCACATATAGACAAACAACCATTCACACTCACATGTGGAACCGCGCAAACTATCCTGGGCAGAACTCTGGAGAGCGGAACCTCTGCGGACAAAGTTCCTCATAAAGTCAGACTGAATGTTCCTAGTCAGGATTTAGACGAGGTGATGACGTTTGAAAAATAGCTTACACCAACATTGAGGCATCAAACAAAGTATATTAGCTTTCTAAACAAGAACTGAAACTAGAACTTTCCACAATGGAGGCACGCTGATCGCGAGTGTTCACCTATTTCGACACTTTTAACACGATTCTATTTTTTGAGCCTATAGCACCTTCTGCTGGCTTGCAGTGAAAGGTCCCACAATATTGTGTTCGAATCATCTTCCGATTATGGATCAACTAAATGAGCGTGAGATGTCAGCATCCTTTAGGAAACAACAGCTCTCACTATCGCGGATCCAAATGTGCAAAAAGTGTGAGTGAATGTGCAGTACATGCAGAGCTATTTTTTGAAAAAATACAGAAATATGTTTAATATGTATTATATATATAAAAGAATTGAGTGATTCCGTAATTTTTTCCCTCTGATTGGTCTTTGGTTAAAAAATGTAAATATCCTGCGATTGCTGCCTCTCACCAGTTAAAATGAGAATTACTAAGCAAAAATGTCATGCAGAACCCAAGTTGGTTTCAGCTTGAGGTCACCCGGCCCGAAGCCGCGCGCATAATTTATTTTAAAAAAAAATGAACAAACAAAACAAAATAAATTAAACTGGCTGCAAGAGCGATGCCAGTCTCTTGGATGTGCCTGAAGCTGGAGTTCCGGTCCAGTTTGGGTTGACATTGAGTTAAAAAGCTTTGATTTACCTTAAAAAATGAAAATGATTACTTTGGATGTCTGATAATATCAGCTGACTGATTATTGGCCATATTTTTAATGTTATCGGATTTTGGCTGTCTCTTGTGTCCCTGCAGTGATCCCATGGGTGGCCGTATCGGACGATTTCCGCATCTTTGACACGAGCCCCCTTTGCACAGCGCCATCATTGTTAAAGCTAATCAGCTTTTCTCCAGAGGTGTTTCAAAAACAACAAAAAATGTGGAGAGTGGCTTTCAGTGGAACCTTGGTTGGCGTCATTTGTCATTATATGTAGTTGCAGCAAAAGTCAGAATATTACAAGTTGTAAGAAGAACATTGACATACAGGATGTGGAAAATGAAAAAAAAAAACAACAGCAGCAAAAATGACAAAACTGAGCGGTGTGATATTACGAGCTCGGTCGAAAACTTGCTTTAATGGGATAGTTCAGGTTTTTGAAAAAACGTGATAGATTGAAGTCGACATTTTAGAGCACTTCATGCTTGCGAAAATGTTTGCTGTGTTGGCAATGTACTTGCACCCTAGAAATATTTAAATATGTATAAATGTTATAATATAAATATCTTCTGTGCCATAGTTGACAATGCACACACGTGCCGGCTGGCGACCAGTCCAGGGTGTACCCCGTGCCTTGTCAGGGTTACTTAGTGGAATTTCTTGCCTTATTAATGCGGTTGGTTTCATGCTTCATTTTTAAATCTATTAAACACAAAACCTAAGTAATATTATCTTTTGCTCCCTTACTGTACCGAAAATGAATGGATTCTTTTTACCTGCCATAAAATTGAACATACAAGGTGATAAGTAGACAAAATTAACCCATACGAGCTACAAAGTGCTGGGTTACATTTTACCAATAGCAGGTATCATTTAAGGTCAGTGTTCATGACTCCGTGTTTGACACTGACGGCCAAGCGAATGGCCAAGAAGAACTGCCTGGTGAAGAACCTGGAGGCCGTGGAGACGCTGGGCAATTCCTCGTTGAGAAAAAAACTCGTGACAATAAATAAATTAATTACCCACACGACAACTTTTGCCTTTTTAAATTAAAAATCAATGCGCCCTGCCTAATAATATTGATGAAGCCTGATGACCGTCCTGTATTCCAGATCATTCCCCAGTACAACTCAATTGAAAAGCAAACTTTTCAGAGGAAAAATAAGAAAGAAAAAATAACCTGGTTGCATAAATACACAAAAATGCATAAAAACTAAAAAAAAATTTCAAAGCTGCAAGGAGCACAGTATCCAAGTGTTATATAGCTAGTGTTACACGCCTTTTTAAAAAAGATAAATATCATAAAAAAAGGATAGTAATGCAGTGGCCTTTCTCTCCAATTTATATCACCTCGCCTGTTACAAATGTTAGAATAAAGTTTACGACTCTGTAGTTGTAAATTAAGAAACATTCATTTTCCATCATCTAGATTGATCCTGCTGTTCTGGTGGTGGTCGGGTCTGCCTTGGGGTGTGTGGCTGGTCCATAGTGTTTGGCAGTTTGGGGAGAAATAATTTCATTTTGACATAGAAAAACAGCAGATAGTACCCATTCAGACAATTTGTGGGGGGTTTGATATGAGCATATTACAGTATGTTTTTTCAAAAGGGTTATTGGTGTTTACATGGCCGTGCGCAACCGGGTTAATCTGTACTCCTAATCCAGTAGTACTTTGGTCTGCAATAGATCATGCTCATCCAGAGCTGTTACTTCACTAAAAGTGTTTCTTGTTGCCAGGGCAACAATGATGACGTCATCCTATAATTAGCGAAGATGGCAACTTTCACAAGCATAACTTGGCAAAAACTACTTTTGGGAACATCAGCAGCTGTTTTCCTTGTTTAGTCCACTGGTGTTGCTGAAACTATTATTAACGGCCAACAACACGGACGGCATCACGCACACGCACAACGCAAGAGGCATGGAATCATTGCACAGCGCCGTCGCACACAAACGCTTCAACGGTAACTGCGATAATGCGGATAATAACGCTTTGAGACATTACGATAGTGTACATTTGGTCGGCACAGGGGAACTGTGGTTCATTGAGGAAACATTAATTCCATTTTTCGCCAAATACGCGTTCATACCCAACTCAGGGAGCGACACTTCCCTTTTATCGGAGGTGTTAATAGCAGGAGAGGATTATACCAAACTGCTTCATCTGATTAATATTTTTAATCATTTGACAGCCCTACTTATATTACAATGCTAGTGGTAAGGAGCAAACTGCTAACAGCTATCTGGTATTATTATTTATCATATTTCATTAGATGTGCCCTTAATGAATAACTAGATTGTGAACTTCTGATTATCTAGATTATTTTGAATTGCATTTTGTGATATTTGTGAACATTTCAGTGTGGCGTCTTTTGTGACGGAGCTATAATTTGGCTACGAGCTGCTAAAGTTTTGGTGAAATAGATACTTCCGATACTAGCTCTTCATAACCGGAACTTATTTCCGAGGCGCTATTTAAAGCACAACTGTGAATAAGACAAGAGGCATGAGCTCACAGGACACCACAGTCACTTCTGTTCTGACAAGCTAATGTACATCCACACACACACACACACACACACACTTTTTTTTGCGGATTGCTCATATTTACTTTGCCGACCAAATGCCTCAAAAAAATATGTAAAAATAGCCTTTTTATGCTAATTCTAATCATACGATGGGCGCAAACAAAAGAAGTTTCAGACATTTATTGATGCAACACATCATTACACAATTTTGCCCAGTTCAAAATCAAGCCTGTGCCCGTTCCCGGGCCCAGCAGACATCAAACTGTTGGTCCAATGATTGGAAAACCGCCGTGTTGTCGTCCTCTATCTTACATTACGTGAAAACTGACTTGTCACGGTCCTTTCTTGTATTTTGGCAGACATGAGTGCAGGGAAGCAATATAATAGTGACTACTCAAAACAAAAACAGCGTGGTTGGAGGTTTGGGGCATGACAAATAAACAGCCTGGACCGAATCCTATTATGAATGTTTGGGGGGTTTGGCCCACCTCCCGGGCCGGAAAAGTGGCGTTTCAGCAGCTTGAAAAAAATGTGATTTCGCGACAGTGCCGGCACTGTCGAAACGGGTCAAAAACTGTACAAACAACTACCTCAGACCAGGACCTCAGTGGAGGCGGCGGACCTGAGCTTTTTGTTGCCCTGCCTGGTTGATCCAGATAATGGAATAATTCCGGATACTACGATCCGAATAGGGGTGTCAATTTCAGACCTGTACCAATTTCTGGAACACAGGAAGTGAACAAACTTTGCAACTCAACCAATAAAAAACAATGGAGATCCTTGCTAGATAACGTCAGCACTACCTTTTCTCTGTGCTTGTTCAGCTAAACAGATTAATATCAACACTCCCATTTCAAACGTGCTAATTAACTAACAGCAATTAATACACAACAAATAGACAATGGTAGGGTACCTAAAGGGGTGGAGCTAGACAGTGCATATACAGTACGTACTGTATATACTGGATGTGTATATACAGACAACTAGTTGTCGCAGGAATACGTTGTCGCGCCCATGATGTAAAAATATATTTTTAATTCCATACCGATCATCCACGAGTGAGATTGGCCAATACCGATACCGATCACATGGATTAACGACCATCGCTCGGCCTCTCTTGACCTCAATAGGCCCAAAATAGTCCACGCCTACGTTGGTGAAGGGTGGCGAGTAAGTAAATGTTAAGTATTTTGAATCGACTAATTGTCGCTACCACTTTTAACTTATAGTTAGACTTGACACCTACAGTCAGTCACCTTTCGTACATTATAGCTATCTCATTTATCTTACTTATTAAAACAGTGCAAAATGGTGCGCTCTCGCAGACAGTGTCGCTCGCTACATTGCAAAAGAAATGCAACCAGGAGAGACTCACAATGCACTTGAATGGCTTTATTAACATGGAGAGAACACATACGCAGTTAACATTTACACAGGAGCTGCTGTCGGCCACAAAGCAACCGCCGCGATTCTCCCTTGGGCATTTCTGAGGCCATGGTTCTCAGTCGGAAAAGGGTGGATTGCTCCCTCCGGGTTGGGAATGAGGTCCTGCCCAGGTGGAGGAGTTCAAGTATCTCATCAAAATAGTGCCATCTGATGGGCCACTGTGCTTTGCGTGCTTGCTAACATGACAATAGGACAGATTGCTCATAGATTTTATCACTCAATACTGTGGCTCCGCTTGACTGAAAACGTAAGCTATTTTTAATATTCTGATTGCACATGAGCACGGCGCCTGCATCATAATCCGAGAAGTTGTCTCTTATGTTTGCTTTCCTCCCTCCTGCCTGCTTGCTGGCCGCCGCAGTTGTCAAACTTTTATTATAGTTTATGCTACTAAAGTGATGTTAATTCAACCACAATTGTCTGTCTGTAGAGTTTGTTACGAGGTCAATAAGAAACCTCAACGACAGTGCATTGTTTTACTTTGTCCTGCCCAGCTATTAGGGCAGAAAGAGTTAGAGTTTTTTTTATTTCATTTTGTCCCATTTGGTCCTCGCAAACACGTATTGACACTACACATTGCAGCGTAAAACGTACAGAACTCCAGGCTCATCTGGGCTTCGGGTAATGCACGCCGACGATGCATTTGGCCGCCTTCTGCACGCCCAAAGATTCCATATCAACTTCAATGTGTTGTAGTTGCACTCATTTTTTGAACATAATCAAGTTATTTTTAGCACATTCAGAAATGTGACGCCGACGGAGTGGAGTATGTGTTGGCTGTCCAAACCCTTTACCTTAGCAAGAGTTCACACTCTTCTCCCAACATGTATCGTAACGAGCCGTTCTGGAACACAACACAGAAATCAAGACTTTATTTTGACTTGTTCGTGACTTATTTGGACAGACACCACAAAGTTCACGGGGTCGCGGTTCGAGTTTCACAACTTCACTCTATCATGGTTTTTCCAATTCCCTATTAACTCATTGACTGCCAGCCATGTTCAGAGCAGAGAGCTCCATACTGCCAGAGTTTTCAGGCATTTTTGCTGAACTTTCAAGACCCACAGAATACTGAGTTTTAGGACTACATAAACATTGAAACTATCTAAAGAAACTTTAGACTCTCTTTCAATGCAGCCCGCGAGTCAAAGTTTGCCCACCCCTGGTGTACTGTATAGCTCAACAGGCTACGAAGGCCTCAGACAGAAATTGATGGGTCGATTTGTTAGAGTAGACATGTGATTAACTTGATTAAAAAAATTATCAATTGACAGCACTAGTTATTATTATTTATTATAATAATTACAATATTGTAATAATTATATAGCGGTTTCTTCCCTCTGAATTATTAGGTGGGAATTGAAGTGATCCTGGCTCTGCTGATGATATGAGAACGTTGAACTATTTCGGTGCTTTCCTGAATACACTTCACGAAAACAAGATCAGCACTGCTGGCCGACTCCCGAAATGTGAAAAAAGACGGCTGTGTGTTTCAAGAATAATACAAGGTCAATACACTTACTTTTATTCTGAAAGAATTTGCTGACGTCGTGTTAGTTTCCTAGGTAAGATCTTTGCTTCATTGGCCGGCAGCATTTGAAGTTTGGCTGTGTTTTGCTGATATGTGTACATGTCCTCACACATATGCAGTAAGAACCTCCAACGACATAGTGCATTTGTTATTTTCGGTGGTATTTGGCTAGACCATAAGAAAGACACTGGGCAAAAATAGCCTACATGGCAGAAAGTAAAATTTATTTACAAATATAACATCATTAACTATTTACAATTTTCACTTTTGGAGCTAAACTATGTGTGTGCACGTGTGCGTCCAATTACGTGCATTCTTAGCTACCTATCGCACAGGAAAGAGACGTGTGTTCCTGTCTCATATAAGGATTGTAAGCGACGCTACAACATTATTAAAAGGTAAGTCACACGCACATTTTTAAAATTTATAACACAAAAAAATAGCACCTGCAAACCAAAATGGCGAGACCACCTGTGCATCTTAGCAGCAACGGTGAGCCACATACGTACTTAACATTGTATTATCTTTGTGTCAGACACGTCTCTTCATCCTGTCTGCTCGCACGACGATAGTGAAAGGTTCAAGTTATTCAGGTCAAAACGGCAAATAATTTTGCACACTGAAACGAATTTAGGTTACGGGGTAACAGCAGACTGATTCTTAAAACCTACTTGGAGCCACAAAACCTAAATTGTGCATTATGCAAACGAGGAAGCCGGCGACACCAACGTAGCATAGAGTTGAACTATTAAAGAAAAAATGTTATTTTTGAAAGTCATAACAGCATGACAAACAATAAGAACTTCAAGGTATATAATAAACCAAAGTAAAATAATATATAAATAATAATTTCAAGATAAGAGAGGACCTTCTAAAAACGTTTTTTTAACATTAATAGATCCCTATAGACCCACGACAACAGCCGTGACGTCAACGCCTTAATGACCAAAAGACCATATTCCATGCATATTTAAACATAAGTATAGCTAGGCTATTAGCATTTTTCCCCTCCTGTGCAAAAATGCCATTTTTTTATGTATGTCAAAGATTTATCGCGTGTCTGTTTTCCTTGTCTTTTGCCTCCAAACAAGCAGGAGGAGGGAGTCACCTGTACTCCTCAAAATTGATTTTGATGCTTTATTTTTTTGCAGGGTTCAGATTCTAAATTTCACACCCTCCCAGGTCCACAATTTCAAAAATTATTTGAGCAAAAGGTGAACTTTTATGAACTTTTTCCCAACCTAGCCTTCCAAATTTGCAACGTTCTGTGTCTCATGACTTTTGCATCTCGCATGGTGGGTTCTTTTTGCCCAAAGCTGCAGAGTAAGGGTGGGGCAGCGGGGGCAATCGATAAAATGTATGGAGTAGACCAGGGGTGTCCAAAGCCCACGGCTGTTTTTTTATTGCAACTATACTGCCCAAAAAAGTTAGAGGAACACTTCGAAAACACATCAGTTAAACATCCAAACGGTCAACATCAGCGGGGTGGTGCGATCGTACGTCAACTCGGCGGGCCAGGGCGGGCCGCCCGGTGCCAAAAAAACAACAGCAGAAATGGAACATTCAGCTAATCTGCCAACAGAATAAGAAAATGGTATTCTTTTTCAAAAAGAAATTTGGACCTCGTCTCCTTCAACGCCAGGGTAGGTTCCTAAGAAGGTGCTGGACTAAAAGATGTAAGATGAAGTCAATTATTCCTACATCGGAGGAAGTTCAAAGTCCATCCAGCAGGAGTGAACAGCAACACCAAAACTGTGCAAATATCACAATCAAAAGTGAGGAGGTGGTCAGGGGTTCAGCTTGCGGAGAGGCGTACGGGCGTGTTCAGTGGTCTAACAGTTTGCTCTTTTTATACTCCAACAGCACTCCAAATCTATTCTTTTTTTTTCACCCTGCCAAATGTCTGAGATCTGTCACATGCCTGTCTTCCATGAAGCAAAAGTAACCTTAAATGAACCCGATACGACAGCTTGGAATTTTTCCACTGGTTCGTTTCTTCCTTCTCTTCTCGATTGACCATTGCTACACAATAAAGTTATTTATTATCTGCACAATATCACCTTCAGGTACTTGTTGCAGGTGAAGTACAACCAAAGTGTTTAGGCTTGAGCATTTATCAACCCTCGAATAGATTATAATACAGAGGCTCTGGCCGCACTTGGAGGGCCAAGTGGCCTCCGGAGGACGATTCGTATATATATATGTGTGTGTGTGTATATATATATGTGTGTGTGTGTGTATATATATATAGCCGCACGGCCGCCATATTACCACTCACAAGAAACACTTCTCGGACAATGACGCATTCTGACGTATGTGTCCTGGCCCTGTAGGTGAGAAATTGTTGAACGTATCACACATCGTTCTAAAGTCATAAACATGTTTTCTATGCTCAAACTACAAAAACATGCCTTTAATGTAGACCAAGGGTGTCCAAAATTTTCCCACTTCGAATTTCGTGTCTATACTCTATCATGGTTTTTCCTAAATTTGTTTGATTAACTGAAATATTTACGTGTGATATTTTTTGTAGTTATTGACTCATTCAATCCCAGACTTTTTTCAGAAGACAACCATTCCTGCACACACACACACACACACACACAAGCGTTTTGTTCGGGCACCTTAAAGTTTAATATCTGTTGAGCTACCTACTACACTGTATGTCCACTAAGTATGCAGATAATTGCGCACACAATTGGCCAATTAAAAAAAAACTGCTGTGGACCGCAAACGAACCCGGGCCGCACAATATCCTGCTTCAGTGGGTTCTGGGAAAAGGTAAAGGTGAATAAATGTGGGATCTAATGAGGAAAAGGCTTCTTGAGACGTCATCTGTACTTCTGTGAAGAAGGTGTCGGACGTTTCGCTCCTCATCTGAAGAGCTTCGTCAGCGAACTAATAAGTGCTGGTAGCTTAGGCCTTAAATACAGTAAGAGTGGGCGGAATTGGTGTGCCAACACCCTCCTCCTATTGGTTCGTTACACTAAGCCTGGGCGGAGTAGTGGTATAATCCTATCCTGTTATTAACACCTTCGATAAAAGGGAAGTGTCGCTCCCTGAATAGGGTATGAACGACTCTGATCCTGGCTCGTTAGCATCTATTGTTCTGGCTCGGCCCTGGCTCCACCTCATTTGCAAGACTAAGAGCTGTGGGTTTTGGTCTCAGTAACCTGCTGAACACAGGGTCCAAATTAAACCTCAAACCACCATTCCGATTCAATGATGGGTTCTGTTGTTTGACAAAAATAGCTTCCTTTACTCCTCTTTCAAACCATCTGTTTTCTTTGGCCAAAATCTTTACCTCGCTGTCCTGAAAAGAGTGATTGGTAGCTTTCAGGTGTAGATGTACTGCTGATTGAGGACCACTAGAATTTTCCCTGCGATGTTGATAAAGCCTTTTTTGGAGCATTTGCTTAGTTTCCCCAATGTAGTGCTCTTTGCATTCCTCATCTTTACAGTGGATGGAATAGACCACATTGCTTTGTTTTTGGTTTGGAGCCTTGTCTTTAGGATGCACTAATTTTTGTCTCAGGGTATTTACTGGTTTGAAATAGGTAGGAATTTTGTGTTGCCATAAGATCCTCTGGAGTTTTTCGGAGACCCCCGCTACATAAGGGACTACCACTCCTCTCCTTTTTGCTTCTGTGGGCTTTTGGGTTTCTTTCCCTACTCTCTTCTTTTGACATTTGTTAAAAGCCCACCGCGGGTACCCACAGGTTGAGAGCGCTCTGTGGACATGTTGTGTCTCCTTTTTCCTTCCCTCAGCACTAGTTGGTATTTGTTCCGCTCTATGTTGGAGGGTCCTAATAACCCCTAGTTTATGTTGTAGTGGATGGTTTGATTCAAAAAGCAGGTATTGGTCAGTGTGTGTGGCCTTTCTAAAGACCTCTGTAAGTAGCTGTCTGTCCTCTCCTATAATTACCTTGCAGTCTAAGAAGGCTAGTTGGTTCTCTTTAGCGTCCTCGCGAGTAAATTTGATATTGGTGTCCACCGCATTGATATGATCTGTGAAAGACTGAATTTCTTGTTTTTTGATTATGACAAAGGTGTCATCCACATATCTAAACCAGTGCCTTGGTTTTGTCCCTGAGAAGAATGTGAGAGCCTGTTTCTCCATCTCTTCCATGTACAGATTCGCCACTATGGGTGAGACTGGTGAGCCCATAGCACAACCATGAATTTGTCTGTAAAATTTCCCCTCTAAACTGAAAATATGTAGTGTTAAGGCAAATTTCCAGTAATTGGCAGATGTGGTCAGCACTAAGTTTTGTTCTCCGATGCAGAGTTGAGTCCTCGAGCAGTCTCTTCCTCACCACCGAGACTGCTGCTGAGGTGGGGACAGATGTGAAAAGTGAAGTCACATCATAAGACACCAAAGTTTCCTCTGGCTCCAATCTGAGGTCTTTGATGCTCGCCACAAACCCTTTTGTGTTCTCTATATGATGATCAGTGTTGCCTACCAAAGGGGATAAGACTGTTTTTACATATTTAGCTACATTGTACGTGGTAGAGTCAATGCTACAGACAATGGGTCTGAGGGGAAACCCTTCCTTGTGGATTTTTGGAAGGCCATAGATACATGGTGTAGCCTCCCCAGGGTATAACCTATGATACATCTGTCTGTCAATTAGTTCTTCCTTCTCTAACTTTTGGAGACAGTGTATGATTTCTTTCTTATACCTACTGGATGGGTCCCTTTTAAGTTGCTCATATGTGTTGGCATCACTAATTAGACTTGTTATTTTTTCTTCATAGTCCAATGTGTTGAGAACCACTGTGCATCTCTATAGGAGGAGGGTGTTGGCACACCAATTCCGCCCACTCTTACTGTATTTAAGGCCTAAGCTACCAGCACTTATTAGTTCGCTGACGAAGCTCTTTGGATGAGGAGCGAAACGTCCGACACCTTCTTCACAGAAGTACAGATGACGTCTCAAGAAGCCTTTTCCTCGATGGACAACTCCTGTACGACTGAGAGCCTACACAGACGTGGGATCTAATGGTATGGGCGCGCACACACTTACAAGGAACCCAGGAAACACCATGAATGTTTTCTTTTTTTTGAAAAATGTCAGCTTATTAATAGAATAAAATTGGGATATTTAATAATAGTAATAGTTTGTGTTCAGAGATTTAAAGAAAGCGAACCAAGGGGCAAATGGGGAAAGTTTACAAAGCCATCAACAGGGTCTGGAACCAATGAACCATGATAAATGAAAGATTACTGTAAGCACTTTATTGTTAAGTGATTTGAAATGTGTGATGATGATGAAAATGATGAAAAGACCCATCAATACGTGGAGCCAGGCTTGAAAATGATGAAACGTGACGAGATATGTATGTATGAATGTATGTACTGTAATCTATATTTGTTCCAGTAACTGAGACCGAAACAGACGCTAACCGAATTTTAACCAATTTTTCCCGTCGATCGCATAAACGTCACTTTTCAGATGTCACGTGACATCAGTCGGCTGACATGAAGTCCCCCCCCCGATTCGCTCTTGCTCCCCCGTGGCGTTTCAACGTAGCGGTGGCCTAGTCGCTCTAGCTTGATGTATTCCATTGTAACTTTTATACATGTTCAAATAAAAATCATCATATCGATATTTTAATATAACAATCAATACCAGTATTGGGAACATTGGTATTGGAGAACTGATATTTATTGCGCTCACACACAAAAGTAGCCTTGTGTATAGCGGCTGTGAGATGGGCGCGCATGGAGTCACAGATCAACAAGGACGGTGACGCGTGGGGAAAAAAACATCCGGTCTCTTTCCGTACACGTCACTATCATTCAATTCACAAGTTCAACGCAATGAATTATTGCGGCCAAGTGACCAGTGTGTGTGTGTGTGTGTGTGTGCGTGTTCCCATTGACACCTTTTAGTTCAAAATAACATGATTAACGCAAATTTAATGATGCTGGTGTTGTTGTGGGAGGCCACGCAATCGTAGGTGAAGAGCGTGTAGAGGAGTGGACTCAGCACACACCCCTGTGGGGTGGAAAATTCACAAAATGAATTTTGAAAGGTAATATAACTACTGTAATTATGTTTTGTCAAATGAAAGTTCAAAATAGTTTTATCATGGGTTCAAATTTACTGTACAGCTGTGCAGCTAATTTATGACTAAATTGTAATCGTGACATCTCCTTTACTTCAGAACTACGACTAATTGGCATCACAGTGAAAAAATAAAAAAAGCATGCCAGACATGCCAGGAATCTGTTATGAGAATAAAGTCAAAATATTATGGCAATAAAGTCATATTTATAAGAAGAAAATGCATAATATGAAAGTTGAAATAGTGATAATAATAATAGCAACATCATAAATGGATAAAAATCGTATTCTAAAAAGAAAAGAAAGTTGTAATTTTATGAGAATAAATTAATAATATTTGCGGGGATCGGTTGAATTTGACAAAACCAGGATGAAAATTTAAATCAAGTTAAGAGATGGCACACATGTCTGAAAATCTTATTTTATTTGTGCTGAGCGGACATTTACGGCCATTTTTAATATCATATGAAACACAAGAATGCAAAAAAAAAAAAAAAAATATGAGCTACGTTGTAGATTTCTACATTTTTTTATTATATTGTTTCCTATATTTAAAAAAACTAAAACAAGTGAACCTGATCAACTTACATTCTAGGGGTGTTATTCCATGTCTGCAGTAAGATGAAGGCTGAAAAAATTCATGGAGCTATTATATGAGTTTTTAATTTAACTTTACAAAATTATTTCAAAGTTCCAAACAAATCTCATGACTTTAATATGCACTAACAAACTGCATTATAAAGAAAGACAGGCGTGAGAATGAATCCGCACCGTCCCTCCCCATATCTCCACACAATACATTAAATATGGTAATACTAAGGAACAGTACAGACACAGACATTATACACAATGCAGACTGTATCTGCGCGGAGTTAATGTTATCTTGGATGAACAAAGCAGACGCCACCGCGCTCCTGCGCTAAGGTCCATATCGCCCAACCCTAATTTTAATAGGGGTAAGGTGGGGGGAGAGAGTGTGTTTTTGCCATTAGGAGCAAAGATTCTTCAAAATTTTTTAAATAATATCCACTCGCATTCAATCTCCCTTCCCGCTTTGAGTGACCGTAAGACCTTTAGGAACATGCTGCAAAAAATGCAAATCAAAGAACTTTTGATGACAGGAGGACTGGTGTTTTTCAGGACCTTCTTCAAAAATGCCAGTCAAAGATCTTATGTGTGGTCTAAGTAAACACAGTATGAGTTTTGTCTTCTGTGTAACTATAGTTAAATGTAATTTTTTATGATGGGGACAGCGTGTGTGTGTGTGTGTGTGTGTGTGTGCGTGCGTGTGTGTGACTAGTTTGTCCAATAGTGTCGGTGCAGAGAGAGGGGAAGAGACATCCTAAAGGCATGCAGGCTAGCCCTTAGGCAAACGATGCGCTCACTGTTTTATTTAAAGTGTGTTTAATAATTTTGTAAAGCATATTTAGAGCTTAAACCTCGATGGTGCGTTTGGCGTTTAACATGGTATTTTTAAAATTTCTGTCTGAACATGACTGCATGTGTCGTTAGATGTCATTTATGATCCATTTTTGTACATCCAATGACAAACAGGCCATGAGGCGATCAAAGGCGTCGATCCCGGAATACACATTAACTTTACAGCATATAGGAATTGGACCACCAGTGTAGAGATTGTCAGCATGTTGATAACCATCAGGCGACCATGACACTTCCGAAAACAATTAGTATTGGTACAGAGGGCTACAGCAGTAGCCGACGCTTTGTGTGTCCTTTATTGGCGTCGCAGCGACGACGACGTGAGGAGGGATCTTTGAGTGCGATTTCTACCTCCAGTATCTGAGGCTCCAGAATCTGTCATT
Organism: Dunckerocampus dactyliophorus; assembly: GCF_027744805.1. NCBI lineage: Eukaryota > Metazoa > Chordata > Actinopteri > Syngnathiformes > Syngnathidae > Dunckerocampus > Dunckerocampus dactyliophorus. Next base: position 29,075,286 of record NC_072832.1, on the reverse strand, counting down.
CAGGCATTGCAGATATGCCGTCAAGCCAGAGTGAAGGCCCATCAACAAGCTTTTAGGAAAGTCAAGGTACGTGGCACGAGAGCTCGTCTCCGTCGCTTTAGGGACGGTCTCTGCCCCAGGTGGAGGAGTTCAAGTATCTTGGGGTTTTCATTTTTAAGAGACAAAAATTAATGTTTTTTTACTGGAAAAAATGGCTAATAACTATAAATGAGGAAAGAACAGCACATTTTCAAAGATATATTTCTATTTGTTGTAAACAAAACAAAAAGCATTTGGATTTTCCAATTAAAATAAAATAAATGGAGATACATATTTTTCATTTGACTGAGACTGCATGACGCTTCTTCCGGACCATTTTTTTTCTCTCAAAAAATAGAAGTTTAAGTTAATTTTGTAGACATGCCAGCCGATTATTTTCTTAGTCGGATGTTGTTTTGATTACAGTCATCAAGTAATCACTGAGGCCCTAAACAGACCGAATCAATGTGAGTTAATATGAGTCAAACACAAACAGTTAGTGGTTGGGTGGCAAAAATGGATGCAAAAATGCACTTGCAGAGCCAAATATGTACAGTTTTTAATATTTACTGTACATTATACAACAAGAATCTTAGGGAAGAAAACAGAGCACTGCGCCATGATATTAAGGTCTTGGAAGATGCACTGCAGGAGCAGTCTGTAAAAATGTAAAAATACGTGATAACACAGGTCAAATGTACAGCATACATGTACCACTGTTAGTAAGCCATTTTTATATGTTTCTGTCGTTATAATTGCCACCACAATGAAAAATTTCTGGCTCCGTCACTGACTGCAACTGGCATTGAGGGGACAAAGTCCTCGTCCCGCACCTTCAAACATCCACTTCCTTCTTCGTCCTCGGTGACGTAAGCGCGTTGGTGACGCTTTCTTCTCCAGGAATATCTCTGATACTTTGTCGTAAAAGTGTGATCACCTTGAGATTGGAGATTGAGATTGGATATATAATCGCCAATCAGCTGATGAACAGCCTATTTCAGTTTGTGAGTGTTAGGCAGTCATTGTTTTTCATTTTTATTCATGTACCCCCTATAACAATTGGTACATGTATTGAAACCGGAGTACCGGGAGAGCAGCCACTGAAAAATCCCCCCCAGCAAATTTACATGTCATTCGGCATGACCGGTTTGGTGGTGGATCACTGACCCACCACCAAACCGGTCAAAAAAAAAAGAAAAAAAAAGGAGAGGAGTGGTAGTCCCTTATGTGGCTTGCTATCTGCAAGATGCAATTGCACCTTTTCATTGTGCCATTGTTTGTATGCTTTGTGACAAACGACAATGACAGTATGACATCATCACGAACTCAATCAAGCGCTCCATTTCTATGCATGTGAGCGTGGATGGTTGTTGCCATTCACTTATATACAGTGGTGTGAAAAAGTGCGTGCCCCCTTTCTGATTTCTTATTTTTTTGCATGTTTGTCACACTTAAATGTTTCAGATCATCAAACAAATTGAAATGTTATTCAATGACAACACAACTGAACACAAAATGCAGTTTTTAAAACGAAAGCGTTCTGTTATTAAGGGAGTCATGTTGCAACACAGTAATTACAACAAATTAGGCAATTACCACCATAGCCTGATGAAGTGCTTGGTCAAGCCAGCATTGTGAACTGCAGCGTTGTCCTGTTGAAGAACCCAGCGGCCCGGTACCGGGCCGTGGGTCATTTGGTACCGGTATCTGCAGCAAGTCATGTCTAATTTAATACATTTTGAAATTAGTCAAGTTATAAATATATTTTAAATTAAATAATTTAATCACAAATTTTATTAAGTTGAATTCAGATCAAGATCTTTGATACCGTGTGGAAATTGAATCTCTGTCTTTCAGTTTTATGAGCATCAACTTGTAATATTATGAGGAAAAATTATTAATATAATGTTATTATGGGAATACACAGAACCCAGCAAAGGCAGGCTAATGTGGCAACTATATACGCTTTATTTTATTCTTGGAAAATAATTATTTCTTGGACTATTGCAATGGTATTACTGTAAAACTATGATTTTTTTCTCTGAATTTTCACATAAAATTCACATAAAATTACATGTTCTTTCCCGTAATATTATAGTTTTATTGGCTTACAATTATACATATTTTTCTTATGGATCAACTCATAGTGCTTGTCTATAATTGTCTTGCACTTTCACATCGTAAAGGTATACCTCTTGAACTGGCCAAAATACTGTTAAGTATTACATGTCATCATACCCTTCAGTCTATTTTTGGTCAGCTCCCCCTTAGTAAAAAAAAGTGTGAACAAGTTCTCCTTGACTGAACTTTGCCCGTGCGGGTGGTCACAATAGAGTTGTTGCCCAGCGTGGTCAGTCCTGCCAGCCTGTTGGCCACCCGTCTCACTGTTTATTATTAACTATATAACAACATAAACAATGTTCGACAACTCAATAGCTCAGAATGTTAATTTGAAATACGGGTCACCAAGTACAGTGGATCACAGCGCATTTGCATTTCAGCATTTGTGGCAATTTTGCAAGTTAAAATATGTAAATAAAGAAATCAGACATAGGTATAAAAATACAGTACGTATTTCACTACAAAAGGGCAGCACGTAGGGAATGGTGCATGTTCTCATAAATTTCCATGGCTCAAAACAAATACGGTAAATAATAAATCCATTGTATCGGCAACCACGAAAATAAAATGCATTAATGAACTTATAACATTTATTAAAAGTGACGACTTTATTCTCGTAAATAGTCGTAAATACATTTACGAGAAATCCCGGACGCCTCCCTGGTGAGGTGTTCCAAAAGTTTTAGTAAAAAACAGAATCATACATTTAGTTTGAAAAATAAATGTTATGGATGGGAGGCTGAAACGATAAAATACTTTGCCATTTTGACCTGTGGATAGCCCCTAAGTTGTCTGGGGTTTTCTAAACTAAACATCACAAGATTGTTTGAGGTCCAAACACTGTTTGTTTTGTGAATCCTTATTTATATATGTAATACTTTGGTAGTTGTTAAGGATTTTCTTACCAATGTATGTATATGCTCATTATGTTGTTATCTGAAGTTGATCAAACATTAACTGTGACTTTTGTTTGTTCAATAGTGTTGTGAAGTGGACTGAGGAAAAGCAGTTGAGTTGACCTAAGTGCTTCCCCCCTTGCACCTTGGGTGTGAGATAAGACCATGGTTGACCCCCGTGCATGGGCTTGGGGAAGAAATGGGCCATATAAAGGTCATGGGGCACATTCCACCAGCGTGTAAAGTCAGCTGTTTTCTCTGTCAGTCCACTTCTTGAACTGATCGTGACTGATAACGTAACTGAACACACTACATCCATTCCTGTGGTACCACCCACCTATGACAATAAAAGAAGCGCGAAGAGAGTGTCCCACTAGAGAGTGTTGCAGTGTGGCACGGACGCTCCCTCCTCGCGCGCGAGAAAATCTCAAATCTTGTTTTCTGTGTCATTTTGTTAGTTCCTTGGTGGTTGGGGGCAAGTTCCCCTGACAGTAGTTATTGCACAGAAAATCTGTTAAGCAAGGCCTCTTGCGACGCTGCGAGAGGCCTTGCTTATGCAGCAGAATAATAATAATAACATCCTTTTTCAAAATGTGTTTATTTTAAACCAAATGCTTCTTGTAAAGGTGTTCCTTCATAGTAGCCATCAGTGAAATGCTCACAGTGCCACCCTAGGTCTATTTGCTTCCGGAGCTGTTTGGTGAAGACACAGAGCGGCTAGCTAGGCAGTAGAGTCGTGTGTATGTGTAAACAGGTTGGATCAGCGAATCCAGTTTTACTTGTTATATTGAAACACTTTGGAGTCCAGGATTTTCTGTGCTCAGGCTCCTTCCCCAGCAGAGAGGTGACATTCGATTCGTTTTAATAACGATTTGATTCCCGCCACGATTCATGGCACATCACCCTACAACCAGTGATTCTCAAACAGTGGGTTGCGCCCCAAAAAATTGAGATTGATAGATAATCGATTTATCATGGCATCGCGAACTCGTATTTTTTAAAATAAATATTATTTTTAATGAATAATGAATATAATTATTTATTATTAACACGATTCGTTGTGTAAAATTGATGCATGTGATTTGGCTGAAACCAGCAAATGCACTACTGATCCAGTCTCAACACAATATTGTATCCTCTAACCTGACTGTGGATTTTATTCCAATAAATTAGGCTCCTAACTGGCAGCGATATCTACTCAGTTTTTCAATTCTGTTACCTTGACTACCATTGACTACAAGTAGTTAAGACTTTTTTGGAAGGGCTTTTTATTTCTTTATACCTTCACGTTTGATTTTATTCTCGTAGCATTATAACTTTATCTGCAAACTCATTTATCCATCCATCTACTAGGGTCGGAGCACAGTCACAAAGCATCAATAATACACTACGTCATCATGGAAAATAACAATAATAACAACAATGTCGCTGTAGCTTGCTTACTCCTGTAGCGTCTGCCAACCAACCAATCACAGCGGTTCGTGTTAAGTCACTACAATCTGTAGATGTTTTATTCTTGCTTTTAATGACAATATCATAAATTACTTTTTCAAAATGCTTTTTGTCTCACTCCCCCTTCTTGTTTTTGCATATTGTAGCTCTACTTAAAACCTCATTAAGTTCCAAATGTGCAAAAAGCCAGCATGCGTTTTTTTCCGGTTTTTTTCATCAATTTATAAGCCTTTTAACCTCTAATTAAATTTTTAGTTTACAATTCCATTGAACTGCGCAATGGAAACAATTTAGCCAACTTTCTGGTCACCGCTGAAAATATACAACCACAATTTAAAAAGATTTACTAGCGTGGGGACTCCACTGTGTCCGAATATAGTGCACTTTGCTGGGCCAAAGCAGGTGGCGGAATAAATCATAACAAATTTCTTATGGACTTGCACGTGAGTGGGAATGGGGAGCACTAAATGTGCAAAATCTTACAATTGAAACTTCTGAGACTGAAAATAAAAACAGACCTATGGCGCACAGGATAATTCAGCTGAATATCTGTGCTGCGTGTGTGTGTGTGTGTGTGTGTGTGTGTGTGTGTGTGTGTTTGGAAGAATTCATGTTGTGCGTTCAAAAGAACTCTTGCCCGAATTTGCGCAAGTTATAAGTTATAGTGTAAAAAAAAAGTTAACCACTTATTATTTGAACAATTTTGAGTTTTTGAGTTTTATATAAAGAAAATGTCACTCTGATCCTCGTGATGGAAGACATTTATTGAGACACACATGAGCACAAGTCTTGTTCCAAGTGTATCTATTTTTGAAAAGTACATATAATTCCGTTTTTTTCGTATAATGCCATTTATCTTATATGTCAGGTTTTTCTGTATGCATCATGCAATATATATATATATATATATATATATACATATATATATATATATTAAACTAAGTATAGCAAAATTTGGTGAGTAATCCAAGATGTCTGAATAACCAAGCAAAATAGTCTCTCTGATTTTGGATCTGTCCTGTGTGAATGGCGCTCTGCCCGATGATTGACATACACATACCCCGATTTTCTAACTTTATATAAAATGTATTCCTCATATTCACGCATCTGGCGACTCTTTTTAATTAAGGGTTAGGATCAGGGCTCGGATCAGAGTTAGGGGTTAGATTAAGGGTTAGGATCAGGGTTAGGAGTTAGATTAGGGGTGCAATTGTTAAGATTTTAATTAGGATTGCCTAATAAAGTTGTAATTTTTAGAAAATTAGGTTGAGGAAAAGTATAACAATGTGGCAATAAATTCAAAATATTATGGGAATGAAGTCATAATATTACAAGAAGAAAATTATTTAAGAAAAAAGTTGAAATCTTTGGAAAATTTCAAAAAACAACAACAAAAATGGGAAAAAAGAGCAAATGTTCATACTAATAATAGGCTTTTACGGCCGACATCGAGATGGCGTCCTATAATCTAGTTTCCCTGGTATGTGGTATCCCACCCTTATAATGTTAGCACAATGTTTGCATCACAGCAACATAATACAATTGTATTCCTGTGTTAGTTTTTCCACCTTCAGCGGCGGTCTAGATGACCTTGAATGTTACCTGTATATCTTTTTATAATACACCACCGGACAGCGAAAACATGGAACAGTGGTGAACCTTTCCGAAAGCTCCACTGCGAATCTGTAAAATATGCTTAGTGCGTAGAATAAAAGATATTTAGAACTTCAATAACATTCAGTACTAATCCTGGATAGGATTTGGGCTCATTTGGTCAAAGTCACCAGGTAATGAGAGACGAGCGTATGCGCCTTTGTTGCAGGAGCGAGTCAAGTCGGTGTTCCACGCCAAGGAATCCCAACATGTATCATATATGATATACACACGTTAGTCTTTGATGTTTCCAAAAAATGTGCCTTTTGTGACGTTTGCTTCTCCCCAAATCACTGACATCTTCTGATTTGAACTCAATAAGGTAAGGCCGGTATTCTTTCGCATTTCACTTTTGTCAAGTTTTCATTTTCAAAACGGTTAAGCATTTGCATTTGGGGGTGGTAACTATATAACAACATAAACATGTTATATTATTATTATTAACTATATAACAACATAAAGATGAAGCGCCTCCTCTCCATCTTGATCTGTCCGCAGTCTTATTGCGTTAATGTGTCTTATAGTCAGTCTCCAACCCTCACCACCACATCGCCTTTAATTAGGACTTCTTTTCTTGGACGTCATCACTGGAGCTGCTGCTCAGCTTGTCTAGAAACATACAGTATATATATTTATTTATATATAATATAATAATATAATAGTATCTACATCTTTGTCATTTCACACTCTATGTTTTTTCCTGCTACCCATTCAACAAATACTAATATATCTTAACTGGAAATTTGCACTATGCTAAACGCGGTCAGTCATCGTTATAGTTGAAAATAAAGACTTGCTTTATTCTGCACGCATTGAAAACATGTCCTCGGCACACTCAGCTATTAATTGCTCTAATAGACGCTCCAAAAGCAGTGGCGGAGCTACGGGGTGGCCAGTGGTGGCCGTACCAGATCTAATAATAATTTATCATAATAAATAATTTATCATAATATCTTGTTCACCTTTAACATTTTTCAAACCATCATGAAACCTTTGGGTTAAGTCAAGAACTTGAAAAAAAGAGTCCAACCAACTCATTGAATAATTCAGAAAATATTGCATTTCTAAATAAAGAATCCTACTTAACGGAAAGCCTTCAAACTAATGCAATTTTTGACTAAAGTCGATGAGGATTCCATTCTCCATTCTGGGGTGGCGGCGGGGAGTCTATTAAAGTTAACAAGGACTCATAACCTTCATGCTTTTCTTACGCCGGGTGGCAAAGAATAATCATGCAAAAATAATCTTGGGCTTTTAATTATCTTTTTAAACCTTTTTTCCATTTAACTTGGCATTTTTAAATGATTTTTTTTAATTTAAATTTTTAAACTTTACCTTATTTTTGCTGTATAGTTTTATTTATGTAACTTGACAACTGGGTCAGACGGGTCGTTCAATCTGTACATGCATGAACTCACCTTTTCGTTTGTAGATGGCTTTTTTGGTCATAAAAGAATAAATAAATGAAGGAAAACTCCTAGCAAAGTCCCTGCCACTCTGTTCTTATTCTAATTCTTTCTTGTGTTTTCCTTTCTTTTCTTTTTTGCATTGTATCCAGCGGTGTTCACCCATTCATACTGGGAGACTAACATTTCAAAACTATACATAAGTAAAATAGCCAAAATCCCTGTGTGAAAAGTAGGAGGACGGACCAAAGTTTAAGGCAATTTTGTACTGGTGGATGAAGTCAGTGTAGGTTTTGAGGTGTACTTTTTCATCTCTAATTAATGTTTTTTTGGCACTTTCCTATCCCAACCCCTCTTTGCTTAGGAGAAAAAAGTTGGACATTTACAAAAATAAAATTATAAATTTGTCACGTCACCCTATCTGCACTCACAAAAAGGCCTCTATGGAAGACCTTAGTCTTACATTGCCCAACACAGCAGCAACAGGAGAAATGTGCGTTCACATGAATAATGATAAGTTAGAATGTAACAACTTTATTATATCCATTTATTTTTTGCTATCGTAATGGTTTAATTTTATTTGAACATGCATACAAAATAAAATGGAATGCATCACAGTCACAGTTCCACATGTCCAAAAGGTGCAGGAAGAAGCAAAACTTATTAGTCCTACCCCCCCCATCCGTTCCACATCTTTTGCTGTACATTTATTCAATTCTTTTATTCCATATGTGATTTTCAAAATAAAAACTTCCGATCGCCCGATCCCAACAACGTATCCTGTTGTCCTCGTTGTCTTCTCATATTTCTCTCAAATCTCGTTTTCCCTCGTGTTTCTCCCGTTTTAATGTTCTAAGTGTCCACAATGATATCAAAAGACAAATGTAATAAACAGCAAAGTACAACACAAATACACCGGACCTAGTCACAAGGAAACCAACTGGTGCCCTGGCGTGCCTATGACACCGTGGAAACATTTTGGACACCCCTGGTGTATGTATTTTTCCCCGGCCAGTATAGTTTACCTTCCCAGCCGGTGATTTTGTGTTTGCTGGTGCACCTCGGCGTCTGCCCGCCAGGGCCCCGATAGGACTCCTTTTTCAACTTGACGGAGTCACTCACGCATATTTCACTCCCGTGACCGTGCCTTTTCGTCCTGGCTCCGTTCCGAAATACCTGCTTTTTGAACCCCCCCCCAGCTTAATTGTTAGGCCTTAGAGCGGCATGGCAGTGAGCTAAAAAACAAAAAAAGCATCTATCACAGTTTCTTTGTCTGGTGCCCCTCATTTTCCTCTTGAGAATACTCCATAGATTCTCAATGGGGTTTAGGTCCGATGAGGTGGTGGCCAGGAGGACAGTCGGGCAGTAGTTTAGAAAGAGCAGACTGGACTCAAAAAAGGCGTAAAGGAGGAATATAAAATATGTCACTTGTTGTATTGCAGTGCGATGCTTTCCATAGTGTGTGTAAATGTTGGACGTGCTAAAATGCGCAGTAAGCGGCGCGTAATTACGCACAAAATGTTTCCAGAGATGACAGACCGCCTTTTTTGGTTGCTTTGTTGCACTCAATGATAGTCATTAGCCTGTCTAAGGAGACAAGCGAATGGTGCTGGAGAGGGGCAACGCGGTTCGCCAACGTGTGAAAAAATTTTGTATTGCAATATTATCTGTAATAATGGGTTAATTTCCTGGAGGATACAACCCTAGAAAGAACCATGCACCTTCTGCAACGGATTAACGACGCAAACCAGCCACAGGACAAATCAGGATTTGAAAGAATTTTATTGAAACAAAAGATTTCTAGTCCCTTATGGTTCTGGCCACGAGCTACTCATTTTTGCAGAAATGATTTTCATTCACAAAAAAAGCATAGAGGTGAAAACGAAATGTTTGTGTGTTTGTCTCTGGGACAAGGTAACTCTTAGACTCTTGGTTTATATACTGCAGGGGTGTGAAAAGCTGAAGGGTCACTGAAATGCTTTGAAGAGGTACGAAAATCAGTCCAGACTTATCCAGACGATGCTATAGTTCACTGTCTGATTGGCTTCTGATTGGCTGCACTTCTCACAATACAGCTTTTTCAGCATACTGAGGGAGATAGTCATCATCTCCTACCAGACATCATTTATAATCAATACAATGTGAGGAAATGTTGACAGCTGGTTGTAGAAAATTTACAAGAAAAAAGTTCAAATATTTGGAAAATAAACAGCACAGCCAAAAGTTCATCATGGGCTGCAGTGTTGGCTGACAGCCACCGAGCAGTTTTGAAACTTTGGCTCTGCAAGGTTGTTTACGAGCGATGCTCCGATCGATTACAATCTAGCAAATTATTCCCTTATTCCAGTGGAATGCATTCCTAGTGTCACATGTCTATTTTGGCTATTTAATGACATTTTTTTCTAGCATTTTATCATATCGTATGTTCCAATCAGTGTTCCCTCGTTCATTGCGGGGGATATGTTATCAGGACATACCTAATACAGTTTATTAGCTCTGTGCATTGCCAGTCTAATAACTTCATCATTTTGTGCTACTAGGAAGTCGTCAAAGAGTGAACTCGCTGGTCGTTCTGTCCCTCCTCCTCCTGCGAGGACAGAAAAATATAAATTCATTAGTAAAATTAATTCATAAATGAGGGTAGAAATAAATAAATAAATATGCAAAATAACAAACTTAAATAACTGTTAAAGGGCCCAACCAGTTATTCGGTTTAGGGGGCAATCACTTTTGGATGTTTATGTTGTTATATAGTTAATAATAATATAACATGTTTAGTGAACGGGTGCACACACATTGTTGCGTGTGTGCCGGGTTGTGGTTACTTCAATGACAACAACTTAGTTATTGTGGAACCTTCTGGATTCCGCCTGTTGAACTAGAGGACTGAAACAAAAGGCGGCGTCCGCTATTTCACTTACGACAGATTCACGCACAACAGAAAGCATGGATATATACTGTATAATGTATATAAAAAGTAAAATATAATCATTATTCTTTTAGCCAAGAGTGCTATCTGTCGAGCTAGTGATGATAGCAATTTGGCAAAGTTTAGCTACTAACATTAGCTATCATTGAATGTACAATCTATATTACCGCAATAAAAGTTGTATTTTTTAAAGAAAAAAAAGTTGGAGGATTACAAAAACAAAATCTGAAAGACGTTAATATTTTCTAACTAAATACAAAATTTATAGCGTTTAGACAGAGCCATACACTGTGTGCTTTGTTTGGGCACTCAAATTCATGGAAGAAATGGACTATTTTGTCAAGCACCTCTGTCCGAGACCACATCAAGGGGGATGCCATGGAGCCAGAAGACGTTGTGGACCAGTAGATGGGCCGTGAATATAATGACATTATACTGGTCGTCATGTAGCTTTAGGACTTTTTTCTTTGAACGGAGTGAGCCCTTTTGTCAGCCATACAGTCTCTTTGTCTCAGTGGGTGGAGGCGGGGAAACTTGCAACAACATTCAGAATCTCAAACCGGAGTACAAAGTGATCTGGAGACTGAGGCGGGCGAGGGGGGCTCTTAAAACATGGAACAGTGGTGAACCTTCCCAAGAGTGGCCGGCCAACCAAAATTACGCCACGAGCGCAGCGATGACTCATCCAAGAGGTCAGAAAGGACCACCCCCAAGATTTGCAGCCCCCTGGATGTTTTCTAATTGTTCATGCAGTATGGAAAATACTCAAAAGTTGAACTTTTTTGTGCCAGGAACACCAATCTGTCAAGTGCATCAGTGAGGGGAGGGCTGTTCAAGCACCAGAATTGATTGGCGGAACAACGGGCTTCTGGGTGCATGAGGAAATACAGCGGTTCATCCATAAGATCCACACAAACTGTCAGTTGTTCCACATAAAAAAGCCGTCTTCTTTTGAGCTTGCTATTTCCTGGTCAAACATGTAACTTAACTTGCCCTGAGGTGATTGACAAATATTTCAGCTTTCTTTTGAAATTATCTTCATAAATGACCTTCTTGTAATATTATGACTTTATTCTCAAAGCTAAATTTCCCAAAATTACAACTTTAGTTTGTTTCTCATATTATGCTTTCATTTTTCAGTATTGCTGTAAATATGTCCGAAAGTACAAAAATTGGGAGCGAACACAGCTTCAATCTGGTTAGGATGCTTATCAGACGTCTCCCTGGGGCTACAGCCTGTTGCACTTTGTGCTTTTTGGAAATGCGTCATGGCCAATTATGCAAATTTGACCATTGCGTCATCCCACCACTGCCACAAATAGATTGCAGTCCTCAATTTCCAGTTCTGATATCAACCGATAGTGATACACACTGCTAAAACCACAAGATTACACTAAAGCTGGGTGATACTGCAAATTATGCTGTCGATGCCCGGCAGTCAAGCACTCGGCTAGCTGCTCTCAAGTGTTTATTACAGCTTTTCCTGGAATTTGCGACAGTTTAAAAGTGCTTTTAGTATGCTTTACTGTGAGTCCAGAATGACTAATAATAATAACAACTAGTATGCTTAGCATTGTTACTTTGGGAATTGAACAAGCACAGAGTATAGTCTCATTGAATGAAATTTTCTATTAATGTGACAGAATTTGTCTGCAATAATGTCGTTGATGACCTTTTTATCGTTCTCATGTCAATTCCATTACAGTCACTTGATGTCTTTGCTTTACTTTTAGCGACCGGTTGTGACCTAGGCTTACGGCCGGGGGCTATTTTCGTGCCATGGAGGGCCGAGACACTGCAGGTTTCTTTGTATCCTCATGTTAAAAGTGCTGCTGCTGGGCCTGCTCAGTTGGGTATAATAGGATTGTCATAATAATAATACATCTTTCTAAATAAAAGTTGACTCAGTTTACAACTATATTGGTCAAGTTTGTCACACAGAATCTTCAGTTATGGAAAATGTGGGATTTTTTTTAGAAAAGTTGACCAGTTTTAATATAGTTATGCAAACAGGTTTTCTGTACTCTAACTACAAAAATATTCAATTCACAAATAAGAAATCCTACTTTGCGGAATGATAAAGTTACAAGTTACAAAATGCTATGAGAAAAAGGTAGCATATTGAAAATTTACGCCACAATTTTGAAGCTGAGTATAGACATCCATTGCTATTTATTGATTGAATATCCCTAACCCTTTAAGGTTATAGGGTTAGGTAACCGTAAATAACCCTTAAAATTAGGAGCCCTTCTTTCTCGTAATATTATGACTTATAGACTACAATAGACTATTATAGACTATTATAGACTACAATAGACTACAATAGACTACAATAGACTACTATAGACTACAATAGACTACAATATACTACAATAGACTAAGCGGGCTCTCGTTTGCAAGAATCCCAACGATGTACGCCGCCGTGTCTGCGAGATAGTAATATAAATTAGATCGCTATACATTATAGACTAATATTGTAATGATCAATCTAGTTGACAGTAATCCTGCTCACTCAGCCTTTCAGCATGAAAAACTCTACTTGAGTTGGTGGGGTCCCAGTGCTCACAATTCTTGAGCTGGATGTGCGGTTGTGGACTCTGACTGACTGGGGCCTGCCTGTGAGAAAGTTAAACACCCAGGCAGTCAGGGTGCCAGCGTGCGAAATGTGCTCTGTTTTGCTAATTCAAACATTTTTCGTAGTTTTAATCGTGCTTGTACCAAGGCTCAAAACGGGGGTTCGTGAAGGGTACCTCAAAATACGATACGATTTGCAAAGTACCACGTTCACACGTAATGGAACACTACTACATATAACTTGTCTTTTTATTGTGACACTAAATCACATTCAGTACACATTCAATATTATTTCTATTATTTAGTTGAATTGTATGATTAATACCAGTTAATTTAATGAATGATATGTGTTGTTTGCTATTTCACTATTTGCTTGACATCTCTGGAAAGTGAGGATGTGTCCTTTTATAGGACACACACACACACACACAGACGCACACGCACATGCACACACACGATGTAAACACTTGCCATTATGATTATATATTTTTTGTAATGAATACAGTGAGTTAATAACGTTTCCCTGTGTTGCATGTGATCACACGTGTTTGTTTTCAAATGAAATTGACTATTCTGTTTCCGAACGGATGCTTGTAAAATATATAGCCTACCATATGTTTGAAGAACACAACCGTGGAACATTTGCCAACATTTTTAAGAGCTGCGAAGTTTCATTATTAATGGAAGATATATTTTATGACACAGTTCGGAGGGGGTCCGTTATTTCTATATGCGTTAAAGTGTGATTAATTGTACGGCCCGGGGGCCATTTGAGGCCCACGGCTGTGATTGTATCGACCCGCCGCACAGTCTAAAAATCTAATTTAACAAAGAAAGTTGTGTTTACTTTCTTTTCTTGGGAGAATGAACAGAATAAGAATTTCATTGCATAGTATAACTAATTAAAACATGAATAAACGATTTACATTTGAAGTGAAAGAATATTTTATATATATTTAAAGATTGTATAGTGATTTGTTTGGTGCACTCCTGGCTGAATAGATTGGCATACAACATAAGCGGAAGTGTATTTAGGTAAACACTGCAGCATTATGATAAACAAAGAACAAAGAAGCCAAACATTTTTGATGCTCTTAGTAGTGAGTTTTATTCCAGGCTGCTGTGACTTTTTGAGGATGACATCCCATTAGAACAGTTAGCTAGGCTACATCCATTTCTCATATTTGATTCAGTGGAGCTTACTGCACTGTTGTTGCCGATGCATGTTGCCTCATGAAGAGGAATTTCACTTTTTCCAGAAAAAAATAATCTGAGATTTTGAGAATAAAGTCGTAAATTTAAGAGAAAAAAAGTTGTAATATTACGAGAATAAAGTGGTCAATTTAGTCATGGGTCAAAGGGTCAAAGGGTCAAAAGGAGCTCTTTTTTAAAATTTAGCAAAAATGTCTTTGCAGGGGTATGGGCGGGACTGAGTGACTAATTGTCCATAAATGATGGTGGATAGAGTAACAGAATCATTTTGTGAATACAATAATTAGGACACCAGGTTATTACACCTGACGTGGCTACTTTTATAATGAAAATTCTTCAAGTGCAGTGTACAGATATTACAAATACAAACATATTGCACAAAATAGCCTGCAACATGAAGCAATACACAAGAGGAGACACCAAAGTACGGCAAAATACGAAAATTGCAACTTCAAGATTTTGACTTTATTCTCCTAAAATGACAGCCTTTTTTTTTCATTTCTGCAGATTTTGAAGGGACTCATATCAAATAAACAAAAAATGCGCGCCGGGCCCTTCCCGCGGATCTCCCCAGCTACGGCGCCCGCCGGGCCAGCCCCCGCCGGCCCCCGGCGCTCCGGCCCCCGCCGCCGCTTCCGAGCGGAGGGGGGGGGCCGCCGTCGGGGCCGGGGACGTGAAGGGAGCTGGGACGGGCCTGAGATACTGGTGAGTTAGGGGAGCTGGAGCAGGGAGAGGAACTTGAATCTGTATGGACAGAGGATTTGCCGCAGACTCATCTCAGCTTTCTGCCCCGTATTTGAGCATAAATAAATACGTTAAATGGAAATCATCAGAAGACCACTGTGCTGCATAGTTATTACAGGTTTATTGGCCTCGCCATGGTCGACCAAAGAAGTTGAGTGCACGTGCCCAGCGTCATATCCAACTACCATGAAGAAGATGAATCCCACACTAGAGGGTTGTTTGGCTATCGAACTAAGCTAGCCTGAGGAGATTCAACATTCACTGGGACGAGCTTCTTTTGACGTCACAATGCTCACGAAAAATATGGAAGCTTGTTGTTTTGATTAATTGAGTAATCGGTTAGGCCCTCGACGGACCAAATAAATATGAACCAAACACAAACAGTTAGGAAATTCACAACTTTTTTCCTTGCCCCAAAGTTGGTAACACACACACCGGACAGAAAGTTTGGAAACCATTTTTATTTTTAATTTAAGGCAAATATTCTTAATCTGTTGTTGAAGAATAATCAAAATAAGGTTTTTAGCTCGTTATTAGAAAAAATAACTAATTACTGGCAATAAGAATTGAATTCTTTCTTAAATGTCATAATAATTCCGTTTTTTCAGTGTACAAGCTATAAAGTAGCCTTCATTGGGTCCACACCATTTAATACGCGTCACATTATATGTGAATGGAGCGCTGTTGGTGCTTTTTGGAGTTCATTTCAGAAGGCTTTATAGGTGGAAATAAGTGTTGTGTCATGTTCTGCATTCTGCTCTGCTGCCCTCTGCCGTTTTTGTGTTGCAGCACATCCCTGAACATGACCCAGACCTAATCACACACACCTGCAGCTCATTACCTCCTCCCTTCTTAAGCTGCAGCCAAACAATCTACCAGTGCCAGATTGTACTCCTTGACTTCCTGACCTCCTGTTCCTTGCTCCCGCTCAGTCCGGCTCCATTACCCTTACCCTGCATTCTGGCTCCCTTACCTGCTTGTTCATTCAGCCTTGTATCCAAGATATCTCCTGTCAGGTTTGCCTACAGTGTTTTTTGGTTTGTACTTTGGTTTTTGTTCCTGACAGCCTTTTGCTGTCAGTGTTTTTCGTTGGTTAACCGTTAGTGGATTTTCCTTAGTTGTACTTTTACCTTGTGGACTCTTTCTGTTTCGTATTAAAGTATTTTTGTTACTATTTTTGACTCTGGCTGTCTGCATTGGGATCCTGATTCCTGTCGTGGCTCCCACCACGCCTGACAGAACAATCTGGCCAAAATGGATCCCGCAGACATGGAGCACTTCCGCTCGGCCCTGGCACATCAAGGCCAATTAGTCGGTGGCCACGAGAAGACCCTCCAAGGCATCATGGAAGCCATATCGGTTCTATCTGCTGGCATGGACGCTCTAAACCTACGACTCGCCAGCACCTCCTCTCACCCGCCACCAGAGGTCGGTACGTCCCCACACACCTTAGACGCACCTAATGGCGCAGCTGCACACGCACCTGTATCTCATCAGCTGCGAGAGCCTAATATCCCTCACCCTGCTCGCTTCTCTGGAGAGTCGGACTCCTGCAACCAGTTTCTACACCAGTGTTCCCTCGTTTTTGACCAGCAGCCCACCACGTACACATCGGACCAATCCAAGGTAGCATTCATAATGAGCTTACTCTCGGGTAGAGCCGCTACGTGGGCTATGGTTGCGAGCACATCTATGCCTGCCATACGCACCTCCTTACCTATGTTCCTGGAAGAAATCAGACGAGTTTTTCACCATCCCATTCGGGGAATGGAAGCAGCAAGCCGACTACTAGACATGAAACAGAAAGGACGCTCGGTGGCAGATTTTTCTATTGATTTCCGAGTGCTTGCTGTAGAGAGTGGGTATCCCGATACCGTTCTCCGAAGTATTTTTCGCAAAGCACTCGATGTACACATTAAGGATGAGCTGGTGGCTAAGGACAACACTACTTCCCTCAACGGCCTTATCAATTTAGCCATAGAGTTAGAGAACCGCATAAGGGAGAGGGTGAGAGAGTACACCAAGGAGGGATACGACGGCAGGTTGTCGATTCCTACCAGGATACCATTACCATCTCCTGAGGGACAGAGGCTCGAACCAGGGATCGGAGATGCCGTGACCGTACTACCAGAGGTTCCCATGCAACTTGGGGGACGACGCCTCGCCGCCGAGGAAAGAGCACGTCGTCGCAAGTTGGACCTCTGCCTCTACTGTGGAGATCCGGGGCATCGACTCCTCCAATGCCCCATTCGACCACATCGTCGCCAAGGATCGACTTCTGGATCAGCAGGGGAGTTAAAGCCAAGATCCAGGAGCAACCAACCGGCTACGGAGGACCATCCAGCCATGGGGAGCTGTGAGTACCTCCAGGATTCAGCCACTACAGCGGAGGAGGTTTCCTTCAAGAGACTTCAAATTAAGGGAGTAATTATAAAGAAGGAGAGAAGTATTGACATAACCGCACTTATTGACTCGGGCGCCGATGACTGTTTCTTGGACACTACGTTTGTTCTCAAACATAATATCAGCATGATTAAGTTACCTGCTAAGAAGGAGGTCTGGTCTTTGGATAGGCGCTTCCTGGCGGCCATTACACACCAAACCGAACCGCTTATTCTTCATCTCTCTGGTAACCACTCCGAGACCATCCGTTTTTATGTCATGCCCTCCCAGTCCGCACCACTAGTGCTGGGGTTAACCTGGCTTAAGCTTCACAACCCACTCTTAGATTGGAACAAATTGCACGTCTCCAGTTGGAGCCCGTTTTGTCACGCTAACTGTCTCCGTTCGGCTCAATCCAATGTTCCCTCTTCCATATCCCCAGAGGAAGTTATAGATCTTACAGGAATTCCCAGCGAATACCACGACTTAAAGCAAGTGTTCAGCAAGGACCGTGCGCAAACACTTCCCCCTCATCGACCGTACGACTGCGCCATAGAATTACTACCTAACGCCACATTTCCTAGCGCCAAATTGTATAACATCTCCGCTCCAGAACAAAAAGCCCTAAAGGAGTACATTTCCTCTTCCCTAGCAGCCGGTCTTATTCGACCCTCCTCCTCGCCACTTGGGGCGGGCTTTTTCTTTGTTGCCAAGAAAGACAAATCTCTACGACCCTGTATCGATTACCGGGGGCTCAATAGCATCACGGTCCGCAATAGTTATTCCTTGCCACTTATGGATTCTGCCTTTTCCGCTTTACACTCTGCACGCATCTTTTCAAAATTGGATCTCCGCAACGCCTATCATCTGGTACGCATAAAGGATGGAGATGAGTGGAAGACCGCGTTTAACACACCGCTGGGGCATTTCGAATATCTGGTGATGCCTTTCGGTCTCACGAACGCCCCGGCGGTGTTCCAAAACCTCATTAACGATGTTCTCAGCGACATGATAAATCAATTCTGTTTCGTATATTTGGATGACATACTTATCTTTTCCAGGAATCTTCAAGACCACACCACTCATGTCCGACTAGTTCTCCAGCGTTTAATGGAGAATAGGCTCTACGTTAAGGCAGAGAAGTGCGACTTTCACGCCACTTCGGTGCCATTTCTGGGGTACATTGTGGAGAAGGGTCAACTGCGTGCCGATCCTGCCAAAATCCAGGCGGTGGTCGAGTGGCCTACTCCCAAATCAAGGAAGCACTTGCAGAGGTTTCTCGGGTTCGCCAACTTCTACAGGCGATTCATACGTAATTTCAGCAGCAAAGCAGGACCTCTGACTAGGCTTACATCACCTAAAATTCCGTTTGTATGGACCCCAGAGGCTAATTCTGCGTTTAACACACTCAAGACCTTGTTTACTTCCGCTCCGGTTCTGGTACATCCTGATCCTAATTTACAATTTTCTGTTGAGGTTGACGCTTCTGATACGGGAGTGGGAGCCGTGCTGTCCCAGCGGTCCCCGGTCGACCAGAAGCTGCATCCCTGCGCCTTCTTCTCGCGTCGCCTCACACAGGCTGAAGGGAACTACGATGTGGGCAACAGGGAGCTGTTGGCCATCGTTCTCGCGCTGCGGGAGTGGCGGCATTGGCTGGAGGGCGCAGTTCATCCTTTTATAGTTATCACCGACCACAAGAACTTGTCCTACATCAGAACCGCCCAGAGACTCAATGCCAGACAAGCCCGTTGGTCACTGTTCCTAACACGCTTCAATTTCTCCATCACCTACAGACCCGGTTCACGCAATATTAAACCTGACGCCCTGTCCAGAGTCTTCAGTCCCACGGAGGAGGGAACAGCGCCGGAAACCATCATACCTGTGGCCCGAGTGTTGGGCGCTCTTCGGTGGGAGGTGGAGAAGAAGGTGTCGGAGGCAACTAAAGGGGAGGAGTCTCCAGAGGGTTGTCCTGCTGGTAAATTGTTTGTTCCTGAGACGCTGAGGTCGGACGTATTGCAGTGGGGTCACGCTTCCAGAGTTACCTGTCACCCAGGAACCAGACGAACTCAACTGGCATTGGCGCAGAGGTTTTGGTGGCCTTCCATGGCGGCGGATGTGAAGGAGTTCGTCGCGGCCTGCTCTGTCTGCGCCAGAAATAAGTCATCGAATCGACCTCCGGCGGGTCTGTTACAACCGCTGCCCATCCCGACCCGTCCCTGGTCACATATAGCTTTGGACTTCGTTACTGGACTACCTGCTTCCAGAGGAAATACCACAATTCTGAACATTGTTGACCGTTTTTCCAAGATGGCACATTTCATAGCGTTACCTGGACTACCTACTTCACTGGACACAGCGCGACTCTTGGTGAGACATGTCTTTGGCGAGAGACGGTAGCCGCACTGAACCGCACGGCGGAGCGCAATCGACGCCTGGCCGACCGCCACAGAATTCCGGCACCCGTCTACCAGGTCGGTCAGGAAGTCTGGTTGTCATCCAGGGACTTACCACTGGCCGGAACCAGTCGGAAGCTTGCACCCAGATTTGTGGGACCATACCTAATTGACTCCATCATCAGTCCCTCCGCCGTCAGACTTAAACTACCTCCAGCACTCAAAGTACACCCGGTATTCCACGTCTCCTGCCTCAAACCTGTGTCCTCCAGTCACCTGTGCCCCCCGGCCGAGTCGCCTCCTCCGCCGCGCCTGATCGATGGCCATCCAGCATACACGGTGAAGGCTATCTTGGACTCCCGAAGGAGGGGCAGAGGATTCCAGTACCTGGTCGACTGGGAGGGTTACGGCCCTGAGGAGCGTTCTTGGGTCTCCCGCTCCCTTATCTTGGACCCGTCACTCATAAGCGACTTCCACCATCTCCACCCTAACAAGCCAGGTAAGCCGCCAGGAGGCGTCTTATGAGGGGGGGACATACTGTCATGTTCTGCATTCTGCTCTGCTGCCCTCTGCCGTTTTTGTGTTGCAGCACATCCCTGAACATGACCCAGACCTAATCACACACACCTGCAGCTCATTACCTCCTCCCTTCTTAAGCTGCAGCCAAACAATCTACCAGTGCCAGATTGTACTCCTTGATTTCCTGACCTCCTGTTCCTTGCTCCCGCTCAGTCCGGCTCCATTACCCTTACCCTGCATTCTGGCTCCCTTACCTGCTTGTTCATTCAGCCTTGTATCCAAGATATCTCCTGTCAGGTTTGCCTACAGTGTTTTTTGGTTTGTACTTCGGTTTTTGTTCCTGACAGCCTTTTGCTGTCAGTGTTTTTCGTTGGTTAACCGTTAGTGGATTTTCCTTAGTTGTACTTTTACCTTGTGGACTCTTTCTGTTTCGTATTAAAGTATTTTTGTTACTATTTTTGACTCTGGCTGTCTGCATTGGGATCCTGATTCCTGTCGTGGCTCCCACCACGCCTGACATGTTGACCATTACATGCATCTGTTTGTGTTGTTGTTCAAAAAGTTATTTATTATTTGGATTTTCTGCAATTACTGTATAAAAATAAATAAATAAATCAGACTTTGCTGCATATGTTAAAATAAAGCCAGGAGCTCTGAGCGTGTGCGGGTGTTTGGTTCGTAAGTTGGGAACCTAGTGTATAGGGGGATCACACTCCTCAGCCTCCCTGGGAGAGTCTATCCATTCCAACACATTACTTATATGGTTTTTTGTTTGTTTTGCACAGATGCATTTACTGAGGTGTATGTTCCTTCCTTGCCACCCTAACCCGCTAAAGTGGAGTGGTGGATGTTTTTTTTGAAAATCGCATTTTTTCAAGTTGCTGAAACGACACTTTAGGTTTGCAGCTGATTGTGAAGCTTCTTAGATGAAATTCGAGTCCTCATTTTCAACACAAAGTCATCCTTATTGATGGCTCGTAACTGATCTATGAAGTAGACGTGGAGTTAATAATGCATGAAGTGCCTATCGATCTTGTGTTCCATCCTTCCTTCACTCGTCTTGTTTTTGCTTTTTTCATTAGCTGAACATGCGATGTAATGTGGTTTTTAAATATAACAATATAATGTATACGCTGGGTATGCTATACTCATATCCTTGAAGTATTCACAGATTGCAAACAAGGTAGCGATGAACACCAGCCTCTAAACACAATAACGTGTGGGACTTTTTTGGCTTCATTCCAAATTGCTTTTGACTTCAACACAACCATTTTGTTTTGCAAAGAAAAGTGCAAGGGAATACAAACTTTAAAGAAAAAAAAAAGACAGGGAAATGTTTCTTTTATACTGCTGCTCAGGTTTTTATTGACATCTAAATGTAGGTCCCATTTCTGCAGTATAATGGATTTTAAACATGCTAACCACTAGACCACTGTGGTGATTACCTTTGCAGGCCGCACCACTAATATTCGTGGAAACTGCAGAAAAGTTTTATATAGAAAGCAAAATGCTAAAAATACAGTAGTAGTCTATCTGTGCGGCATGAGATAAAGTTCGGACGCCTGTAGATATGTTTTTACAAAAACTATGCGGGGCCGTGAATGCTGAATCGTGCCACAATGAGAGCAGGCTGTTACTGGTATTTCCCTTCTCTTAAGGACAATACACACCTCTGCCATCAGATTTAATGCTAAGGTGGGCTGGGGCTAAACATAATGTATGAAACTGTTCATTAGGTAATCAATAGGTAAATTGTGAAATATAATTTGAAATAACTACACATTTTCAACTTGTTTGCACGTCATTATTTTGTGACAAGCAAATGAAATCCATAATACAAAACGGTGGAATTTGCGTTTCAGCTGCTTGATTCCCGAAGTAGAACACATCATTTTGTGTATATGCAAAAAAAAAAAAAATCAGGGCTGGTCACGAGATCAGAATCTGTTCTTTGTACAAGCCATGTTCTCTTTGTCTCAAAACGTCCGAAAAAAAAATAAAAAAATAAAATAAAAGCAAATTGTACAGTACAGGACAAGTTAACACATTCAAACTTCTTTTGCATGATGTCCCTGAACACATCTCACGTGGCCAACATGGCTGCTGCTGCACAGCGTGCAATACTAAATGAGGCCCAGCAATTAGAATGCGCACACAAGTACTGAGTTTGTACTTTGCAGTATGCACTACCTAGTAGGCCTACTAGACTTTGGAGTAGAAATTGACAAAAAAAAGTTGTAAATTTACTAGAAAAAAGTAGTGCTGTTTACCTTATAAATATGTATTTCCTATTGTCCTGTGGACATGAAATAACACCCCTATAGTCACCTTTACACTCCTATTACTCAATATTTTCGAGAAAAAGCAGTTGGAGCATGTCCAAAGGGTGCTTCATCGCCCTCTTTGCTGCTTGTACATTCACTAATTATGTTTTAATAATTATATTGAACCTATTCATTATTTCATGGATATTTCAGGATTTTTAGGTTGGGGAGAAAGTTCTGTTACGAGAATAAAGGCTTCATTGTGAGATAAAAATGTACAAAAAGAAAGCCCGGACAGAATCTGTCTGTGTGTCCCAACTTGTCTGGATGCGTCCCAGTATATTAAAAATATTTCCAAAAATGATTACTGGAATGATACACTCGTGAAAAATTATTAGTTTTATCTCACAATTAAAACTTATTATCTCAATATTGTTCCACAAGCCAGCCAATCACAAAGCTCGCCTCAATTTTGCCAGAAAACATTTTGAAGCTCCATGTGTGTGTGTATATATATATATATATATATGTGTGTGTGTATATATATATATATATATGTGTGTGTATATATATATATATATATTCATCACAATGAATGTCATATCAATTTTGGGTTCTTCATGATTCATGTGTTTATGTTTCTTATGTTCTTATTCTTTCATTTGTTTTAGCACGATTCAACTTGGCAAACATAGATTGTGAAGGATAAAAAGTTGTAAATTGAACTATAGGGGTGTTATTTCATGTCTAGATGGTGCCAATAATGTTAAAAAGTGAAAAATCTTCATTATTTTTGGGGCTAGGGAACTTTTGAAAAATGTAATCTCTAATATATTTTTTGGTAATTCTGACTCATAACCTTTTCCGCAGCGCCTGCTGGGAACGTTGCCAGGAGGCAACTCCTGCGACAAAAAAGTCGCAATTTTAAATATAGCACTTTAATTGGTGCTTGCTATACTTTTGATGTTGCCTAACCATAAAGCAATAGTTAATGATATACCGTCATATTTTTCACAATGTGGTGAGTTGAGCTGCTTGGCAACAATGCTGTTGTTCTCGATGTACCTTTTGAAAATAACTTTGGCAACTCTCAGTGTTTTGGTATCCTTGAGAAAATATGCACAAATGGAGGAAAACGACCCTTGTCCTTTACATCTATGAGCAATAAAAGTTGGTATTTTATCATATTGTAGCAAGAACAGAAGATCGGACAATGGAATGGGAGCCAAACAATGCTCCCTACTTATTGTTTTACTGTGTCAACATGTGAGAAAGGTCATTGCATTTTTGCACAGCACAATTGGGATGTTTCTGTAACCAATCAGATTTCAGATTTAGCTATGTGGCCCAGAATAACATCTGATTGGTTGACGAGTTATGTTAGAATCTTTGAAGGTAGCAAAGATAATCGCAGAAACATATCCTTTTTTTAATAAAATAAATATGGGCAGTGCTCCATGGAGAGGCTCCCCCATCTGGATGGAAGACAGTCGCCATTTTATCATACAATCATTATTCCTCCAGCAACTGGCTGCCGATGCTCCGTGGGGGGGCCGTCGTTGCTCACCACCGTCTGCTTGTATGGATCGATACCACACAGATGGCAGCCACCAGCACCAGATGTGCAGGATGCTCCTCTGCAGCCTGGCCTCCATCCAGTGACTAAATCTAAGAGTTATTGCTTAAAAACGCCTTTATGCAGGCAGAGAAAAGAGTTCTGCTTCTTCCGTATCCTTTAGACACCTCCTGGTTGTACTGTTTCTTACACTGGCACATATTAGTCCATTGTTTAACTTCCTTCAATCCATTCCGTAACTTTACTCCACATATTGATATGCTAAAAGTGGTAAATATAGGACTTCTTTATTGAATCCAATGTAACTTGTATACATGTTCAAATAAATGAAACCATTATCATTACGAAGTCTGCCATGCAGGCCGTTTTTGCCCAGTGTCTTTCTTAGACTGAGGCTGGCAGTGATGGGTCGCCTGTCTTCCAGCGCAGGCGTATTCTGAAAATCGTTGCTTTTTACTGAATGCTGTTTGGCTGTGAGATTGTCATGGGGAACCTTGAGATCACCATGATGGAGCACATGGCGTAAGAGTAAAAGTCAAATGAAACCATCCATGGACCTCAGCGATCTATTGAACCATTCATCTTCTCTGTAACTTCTACGATGCTTGTTCTCTTATAGTTGATGTCAATACGTGTGTG
This sequence comes from Dunckerocampus dactyliophorus, assembly GCF_027744805.1. Taxonomy (NCBI): domain Eukaryota; kingdom Metazoa; phylum Chordata; class Actinopteri; order Syngnathiformes; family Syngnathidae; genus Dunckerocampus; species Dunckerocampus dactyliophorus. The sequence goes on along the minus strand of NC_072832.1, from coordinate 29,050,508 downwards.
GGTGTGTGTGTGTGTGTGTGCACGTGCATCTGGCCCAGTCCCACCTCGGAAATTCTGTTTCTCACTAAAAAAGTAGAAAAAGCGTCACTGCTATTGGGCCATAAACTACCATCAAGAGGCGTACAAAAAATGTCCTTACTTTGCAATACACTCCTGATTAAATCTTAAGACCAGTTGAAAAATGGCTAGAATTAGCATTTTGCACATTTCGCAGTGCCTGGACAAGGTGACAGCAGCTTGGATCTTTCGGGGGGGTCAAGTATTCGGTCGTGCGATATGTGAGAAACTGCTGACACTCCACTGTGCCGGGTAAAATAATAAGGCTTATTCCCGTTTATTTAATTGCATAAACTTGTTTAAACAAAATCAAGCATCGTGCAAAATAAGTAAATTAAAGAATTTGTCCCAGTGAGATGGAGTAAGGCTGGAGGACACATCACGTCTGTATAAGAGAGCTTGGACATGGCACCCTCAGGATTAAAGGCAAGTCAGACGTTTGGTCCAAAAATAGATTTTCAAAACAATTAATTCATAATAATTTGTCATTCACTGCTGCTTTTCAATTCACCACAAACACGTTCAACAACCATTCATATGTAACAACTTATTTTTTTTACTTTAATAATGTTTTGGAGTGCATGAGAAAGTGGAAAAGGTGTAAATATTAGAGAATAAAGTGTAAATATTAAGAGAATAAAGTGTGAACTATGCTACGATTTGAAATACACTATATTAAAATTTTTACAAGACGCATTAGGTATATTAAGTATCAGTATCGGCATCGCCGATACCAGCCTGAATTACGGATCAACATTTGCAATAAAAGCGACTGTTTTTAATCATTAGGCCCTGGCAAGCGCCAACATTTGCAACACAGCGCTATCATGAAAAGGAGGGTGACTTACAGTATTTGAAAACTAGTAGCTAGCATTCCCACCCCCGCAGTAGTGATGCAAGTGCTTTGGATGCTTACATAGACAAAGGGCAGTACACTATTGCAGTGAGGGACAGCTCACTTCCTTCCTGTGTTATTTTTTACATTTTTACTGCAGAGTTCGCACATATAAAGGCACGAGACCCCACACTAACATCATAATGTAGTAGGTGTTACAGAAAAACACAATCACCATTGAAGTTCACCCAAATTTGGATTACACATTGAGGGGACGGAGGAGGACGCATGTGCAGCTATTAACTGCACAAATCGCATCACGGGACGCGTGTGATTGTTACATGAATATGCCACAGTTGCAAGTGCATTGCCACGTTGCGTTTTGAATTTTGCGACTTCCTTATACCAAGTTTTTTTCCAAAATATATAAATGACTAAATAATGCTGATTTGTGGTTGAATCTGGCCTGCCCTTCATCCCAGGACCACCGCTTCAATGTTGCCCATTTTTATACATTAAAGTTTATATATATATATATATATATATATATATATATATATATATATCAGTGGAGCAAAGTCCTTCGAATGAAGGGAGTGGGCTTGAAGTTAGATTGAGGATCATTTTACACACTGTAAGTGGTGATGGTGTTTTCCTGGTTAAAGGTCATGCCATGTTGCGGTAGTAATTAAGTGGTATATTATACATTAAAATTAGAATTATGAAATGCACCATAGGGATCGGCAATGTGGGCTCGGATAGAAATCCAATGCCGAATCTTACTGTAAGCCTTTCTAGGTGGAATGGCACATGTGTCCCTATACTTTTGTCCATATTGTGTAAGAAAGTAGACTTGCGTATACAGTACCACCCTCACCTTTTTGCCAATATTTGCCAGATACCGTGCTGCATAGATTTAGCTACTGAGCTAACTAGTTAGCCTCTCCAATTTATTTATTCTAAACTTAAAGTGTTTCAAACGATGATTAATAGTTGCAAACAGACACAATGCTGTTGTTATCTCCTAATTTAACCACCAGAGGGATTCATTTTCCTGATTAATGAGGTATGTAAAGGTCTACAGTACTATATTCCTTGCAATTGTTAATAAAGAGCAGCACAAAGCCCCCCACACCCGTTGCTGCGGGCCAATAAACAAACAGCCGCGGGCAGCAAATGGACCCTGGGCCGCATTTTGGACATCCCTGTGACAGCAATTATACTGTAAAAATGGGGACCAATATAATGTGCCAGGCAGCTGTGGTTGCGTTATCAGGCTGGGGCAAAATGTGCATGGGAACAGGTGAATGTGTTTTTATGTGGACATGCAGTATTGAGAATATCCGCATCCATGTGTTGCCAATGTATCTTACTAAGTGGGATAAATGAACATTTAACTTTACAAGACATGACACAGGCTGTAGAAAGTCATGGTGTAGAATCAGTGCTATGTGATGCTTATCAGGAGTGTTTCTCCAACATGGCACTCACCACCATGTGACTCACTCGCTGGATTACCTTTCAGTTCTAATGTTGTGGAATATTGTTTCACAGAATAGCATAACTCGCACTGCATCAATAAATGTAAGGATTTTTGCATTTAATTAACAGACATTTCCAGGACCACAAGGCTGGCAAACAGCTTTTACCCACAGGCCATCAGGCTTTTCAACAAAGCACTCACACACGCCGCGCGCAGCCGAGTCTGTGTGAGACCTTTGAGGATCTCTCCAGACTCAGGGCCAGGCAGGGATGGGTAATGGTTCATCCACAAATCCATCAAAGTCCTCATCTTCTGTGTTCGACACGAAAAAAAGCCGTCTTCTTTGGCGTTCGAAATAAACAACAGTTGCCTGTATCGTCTTTGTGATGCTACAATTTGCCACACTTTGAATTACTGAGTTATTATTACTATTAAATTTCTTAGCACATCTATTGTGTTGGTTTACAAAATAGCAAAGTGGTCCTTGCATCCTTTCATTTTTCAGTATGTGGCCCTCGGTGGAAGAGGTTTGGACACCCCGGTTTAGTTGAGAACGGAGGAAAAGGTTTGGCCCCGAAAGCACCTTCATCCTGAGTAATTTGGCACTATTGTGATGACAAAGAGAAAAAGAGTGATTGGTTTCACTTGGAGCCAGCTGACATCTGTGTGTGCGTGTGTGTTTTTTCATATGCTTTGAATGACTAGTGTGTCCTAAAAACTTTTCGCAGGGCAAGTATGAGAATACACAAACTTTTTTTTTTTTTTCCCCCTCCACGTAACCATGTGGTTGCCACTTTTCCTTTGAATCTCTTACCAGTGTTGAGGAAGGGGAACAGAATCCTAAATGTGATAAGCAGTGTGATTTGCATGCATTTGACAAGCAAATACATGCAAGCAGCAAGTGTGACCGGAACCTTCCCAACAGTTCATTTCTGTTTTAGGGGGTTTCAGGGTGTGAACAACGCAGGAAAAGCCTTTTTATCATCTTGACTCACAGAATTCCATGAAAGGAGCCACTGTGAACAAAACTGGTAACTGGATCAGGAATTTGAAGTTCACATTTTGAGAGAGATGCCACTGCCTATTATTTTTCATGGCATCACGCTCTCATTGGATGATTTTCGGGGCACCGCCTCTGCTCTCATCTCATTGGCTGATTATCGGGGCACCGCCTACGCTCTCATCTCATTGGCTGAATTGGACTCTTTCTGTTTCTTTTATGAACTGTGTCGGTTATTAAAACCGAGCGGTCACATCAAATTTCACGGCATCACGCTATCACAAGTTTTCAAAAATATATTCATGAGTCCGATAAACATTCATTGCAACACACACGAGCACCCGTGTTATTTGTTTCTTACTTTTTTTTTCTTCGACTTCCATTAACTGCACTTTTCCGCCATAAGCACTATTGCAGCCTGTCGCGATCCCTGTGTGCAGTGTAGTGTCTTGCTCTACATATGACTAGAATTGACAAAAATAAACACACATGCTAATATGTAAATATACTAGGAGGTAGATCTTTCTTCACTAATCTTTGTAAATTGTCTTTTTGTAATATTCTGAATAGCTGCACCACTCTTTTCACCTACTGCTGGGACTTTTGTCACCCCTCACAAAATAAAAATGTCTGTACTTTCCTAAAATAAAGTCAAAATATTCAAAGAAGAAAGTCGTGAATAAAATAATGGGCATAATTCCAAAATGGATATGCAGTTACGTAAAGAGCTGCTCATGCAGCACAATAATTTCTATGACACGTGTCCTGGGTCTTCCCTGAGGCCTCCTACCGACAGTCGGCATACCTGGCGTCCTCCTCCGCACGGACGGACGGACGGACGGACGGACGGATGGATACGATTCAGTAACTTCAAATTGATTCAAACTTTTTTGAATGTTTAAACAAGACAGAAATGAGAGAACAGTCTAGTTTGACACCCCAGGCCTAGATGTTGACTTGGCCAAAGATCAAAACTTGACGTGCGCGATACTACAGATTTTGGTATCGATTCGATACCAAGTCATTCATGTAATGTTATTTAAAATGTGTTTCGGACAAAGACTACATTTGATTATTTGGTTTTTCTTCAGCGAATAGGCTACCTTAGCATGATGTTTAGCGAGACACCACACGGACACCACCTTTCTTTTTTGTCATGAGTTATAATTTTATTTGGTCATAGCTGCAAATCAGTTCCAATGTGTTTTTCACTCTAACTTCAAATTCTAGTGTCACAGACTAAACTGGCTTCGAATGAAGCTCCACGCCGCACGCAACACACGCACACACTCATAGCACTTTATTTATATACACTACCGTACTCTTTTCCAAATGCACCAAAAGTGGCAAAAAGTTGGAGTTCAACCCACATTTTCTCGAAAAAATGCTTTCTCTTTGGCCTTCCTGATAATAAGTGGGTGATGTATTAGTAACAAAATGATGCCACATATGATTCCAGTCTAATCTGAGTTTAACAGTAAAAAGTTTGAGGTCGTCCACTTTGATATCTAAACCAGGAAGAACGCCCACGAGCCAAGCCCAAGATTTATAACCACGTTAAATGATTAGTCCTACCCTAAAAGTATTTTCATATTGTAACTCTACTTAAAACCTCAGACTGTTGTGGTGTCATTGTGAGCATGTGGGGGGGCCAATGATGTCGTCACACAACTGAGCTCAGCAGTGAGCACAACAGGCCATCTATATTCAACTTAAACAAAAACTGTTATCAATGGACATGCGTCAAGTCAGACGGATGTAACAGAGAGAATGGAAATAGAGTCTGCTCATGCTCATATTAGGATTCTTGGATCATGCCTTTTTTCTGCTACAGTTTCCTCTTGTAGCGCTCTCATCTCCCACTTGAAAGCAATGCAGCAGATAGACAAAAACACACAAGACACTACTGCTACCTGTGCGTGACCGATATAGCCACACACAGTTATGTCAAAGTATTCCGATACTGAATGAACTTTCACAAAAGACAATTACTTATTTACTACACACAAGTGAATTACCCAACCTAACACAATGTATTCCATTCGAAAGAAGAAAACAGACAAAGCCTGTCAAAAAATGATTGTACAAATTCTGCCACATTTGTAAAGGAATTTTTAAGCGACACGCGCTTGACAGTCCAAATAAAGAGGGAATATACTGCAGCATAATGCTAGAAAAGAATGAGTCCTGCTGGACATAATCGAAAGAAGATCAGGAAAAATATAAGACTCTGTGCAGCGTAGGAAAAGACAAATACAAGCACACAATCTGTCAACGAGGGACAGGGGGACAGCGGTACGGGAGTATGCAAACACGACAGCCACCATCTCCATCTCCCCTCGCCAATGGATGAAGCAAGTGGAGAGAACGAGAGACAGATGGATGCCCACCTGGAGTACACTTCTTTGCAATGATCTCGTCTTTTTTTCAAAACTTTTGATCAGGTGATAAAAAACCTATTTTAGTTTTTTGGCATTTGCCATAGACCACCAGAATTGGCAACTACACCACTGGTGCCCTGTGCTCTTCCCTGATGAGAGCAAGTTCGCATGTGAAATTGAATTGGGTCAAAAATGCCCATCACTGTTTTCCACAGTCAAATAACTTTTTTTTCATATGAATATTTGTGAGCTGTTTTGTTTAGTTTTAAAATTAACCTACATTGGATTGGTTTTGTCTTTTTTGTACAAAACGTATCCAAAACACCATGACGCAATAAAGATATCATTTTAGTGGCATGGAGTTTAAGGAACACTCTATTTTAGTTCATTTGGACTTGAAAAAAAAAAAACAAAACATAATATATTAAAATCATAAAGTGTCAATATTAAGAGAATAAAGTGTAAATTTAAGAGAATAAAGTCTACAATTTGAGAGATGGAGCTCTTCAATTAAATCACATGCTGTAGAAACTCCAATGTGATTCATATCTTCAGGGTTTTGGTGAAATAACAACATACTTGAACATACACAGTACGTACGATACTTAACTCATTCCCACGCAACATTTTAAAAAGTGTGTATATTTAAAAAATACATACATTTAAGTACAAATATGGAATTGCTGTGACGACCAAGAACAATGGCAACAAAAATCACCCTTAAAATAGCAAATTGGAGTGTTTTGGACTCTGGAGGCTCTCAGTATGACCTTAGCCAACATGTTCATGCCTTTAAAGAGTCATATCTTATTTCAATCAAAACAAAACAAATGACAAATGTGCTTTTTTTTTTTTTACCACAACATGAACAAAATGCAACTCATATTTTGCATTTTTTTGCTGAAAAACACTATTGAATTGAAGAAATAACTTTCTTTTCCTTGCAGTTGACTGGAAAGGACGCACATGGAACGCACTTATGCACTCAAAATGCAAAGTACTGAAGTTTGCAAAGTGTGCTTAGCTTTGTGTTATCCACGACAAAGCAAATTACGCCCTTGCTTCCTTCTTTGAGCTAGCCGAGAATAAAGTGTAAATATTAAGAGAATAAAGTTTGTAAAGACTGTAGGTTTACTGAAGACAAGTTCAGGATTGAAGGCTATACAGATTTTTCGGTGTATGAGCATCCCTGAACAGGTTTGGATTACACAGCACGGCCGTCAGTATTGTTTGGCTTTTGTAACAAACCTAAAGCTATGGTTCCTATTGCAAGGCCTCCAGCTTTGTGTGCATTCCCTGTCATAGTACCCCCAACGGCAGGGGCGTGCAAACCGCGGCCCGCGGGCCACATCAGGCCCTCCTATGAGTGTGCTTGCATTCATTCAAGACTTGCATGTAGGTGTTTTCACCTTTGGGCCGCACTTTGGATACCCCTGATTTAAACTGTGATCACAGCATTATAATTTTCTATCTGAACGCCTCTAAGGTAGCACAATTTGGAATTTGAACAAAATGACTTTAATTTGATGCATGTTTTGGAGTAATAGAATACATTGGAAATACATTTTTCAGCTGCAGTTCACAATGCTCACTTGACCATTTCTTGTACGCCTGAGGGAGTGAAAGTAGATGGAGTGAAGGAAAATTTGTGATTCATTTGCACTGTGGTTGCTGCAAAACTCGGAAAGCTGTATTAACTTTATGACTGTTTTGGATTTATATCATGATAGAACAAAAAAGTACGTACATTTCCTCTTAGCTGTTATAGAGCTATATAAACCTTAGCAATATGTTTATTGTTGTGGTTGTACTTTGCAGCGGTGCACTCTATCAATCAGCTGGTGCTCGAGAAGATTGCCTAATCCGGTAGCCGAGGGACTCTTATCATCAGTCTGGCCCCTCATTGAGCATGTGTGTGTGTGTGTGTGTGCACGCGTGAGGCACCCAAAGAGGGAAGCCCCTCTCCTTCGCGTGTCGTGATGGTTCACCCATTGACATCCTGAGGTGGTGGCGTTTATAAGAGGTAAAATAACACATTACAATAACGCAGTCGATTGAATGTTGCTTGTATGGACTTTTTGCTGTTTCTCACTCTTTGCAGATGTTTTTCGTGCAGCATCGGTTGGTGGTTCCATGGATCGACATTATCAATAAACGTGACCATGACTATGTGCGGATCTAATATAACATGTTTATGTTGTTATATAGTTAATAAGACGGTGTCCGAAGCTTCGTAATCTGCGAAATTATTCTGTCTGACTTTAATATGAGTGTAAAGGTGACTATAGGGGTGTTAGTTCACATCTAGCAGCTTAAAGTGTGTTTTTGAAACTCCAGCTCCTGTTGACGCTATCGGCGCTCACAATTAGCCGAAACACCAAAAGTGACTATAATAATACTAATGAATAAAATAAATATAAATAAAAAAATAATATAATCATAACAACACTCTGTTGTATGTGTCTGTTATGGTATTTACTACTGCTAACAGTAGAGGGTAAATGGCTTATTTACTCTTATTATGTCTACTAATGAAGCTGTCCCACATATCAACTCTTTGAGGTAGTGCCCCAGCCGAAGATGACAAAGCGTGCTTCCCTGCCCTTATTCTTTGTTGATGGGTGACGATTTTGATGGCAGGTACGGAGCGACTAAAAATTGTGCCACAACATGCACTCAAGACTCTGTTAAAAGGGGTGGGCAAACTGCTTTAAAGACAAACACTGTCCTTAATTTGTTTCCTCGTTGATTCCAAACTTTCTTCCTGCTACTCGATTTTCGTAACTTTCTGATAGGGTGCATCGGTGTCAGTGGTAATAGCAAACTCACTTGTTGCTAGGTAGAATTTGTGGGGTAAAGTTCACAATTAACAATTAAGTAAAATTATTAACTTCATAATCGTTTCCTGGCTGCTCCAGATGACTACTTACACTCCATGTGGACCTGTGCTCCCATTAACAATTTTCTGTGGGCCTCAAATGGGCCCCGGCACGACAAATTGGTACTGTGGGGGCCAGTCTACATTATGTTTGTAAAAATAACCGCTTATGCATGTCATACATCAATCACAGTTTAAAAATATAAGTTATTCAAAGAAAAGTTATGCATACATTAAGTACGTAATAGTGTAGACAATGTGTGGAACACAAAACATGTACAGAAAACATCCTTACTTGAAACATCTGATAAGTGACCACCACACTCGGTAAAAAGCTCCTAAAGACAAAGCAGTAGTATCATCCAAGATTCAAGATTCAAGATTCAAGAGAGTTTTATTGTCATGTGCACAGTACAACAGCAGTTATACCATGCAATGAAAATCTTATTCTGTTCATTCTCCCAAGAAAAGAAAGAAAACAAATGAAAGAATAAGAACATAAGAAACATAAACACATAAACATATATACCAATAAATTAAGCAACAACAACAGAAGAGACATTAATACAAGTAAATAATACAAATAAATAAATAAATAAATAATTAGAGTGCTATGAGTGTGTGCGTGTGTTGCGTGTGGCGTGTGTGAGTGCTTCGTTGAGAAGCCTGATGGCCTGTGGGTAAAAGCTGTTTGCCAGCCTTGTGGTCCTGGACTTCAAACTCCTGTAGCGTCTGCCTGACGGTAGGAGTGTGAATAATGAGTGTTGTGGATGTGTGCTGTCCTTGATGAGGTTGTGTGTTCTTCGTAGGACTCTAGTTTTATAAATGTCTTGCAGTGAGGGGAGGGCTGCCCCAACAATGTTCTGTGAGGTCTTGATCACCCGCTGGAGTGCCTTCCTATCACGTGTTGTACAGTACTAACTTTAAGTCCTTTGTCACTTTTGTGGGATCTATAACAAAATGTGGAGTATCGTTTCGGCCACTGTACATGGTGGCCGTGTAAACAAACACACAAACAGAACCATGTGACAACATGACCTAAGCAAGGACGGGACAGTATTAGCATTTTTTTTTTCTGCATCAGATATTGTTTGCTATAAACAATTCTTGGTGACAATTTTGTCCACGTGTGTATATTAGGTATGACTGTATATATTAAAATATTTTCTATGCAAAATGTACGTGTTGTACTTTTACCTTCATCATTATCCAGAGCACAACCGCAACGTAACATGCACACACGTACTTCAGGAAAGTCAGGTTGGGTAAATGCTATAATGTTATTCAAGATTCACATACAGAACATGGCAGTACATGGCATAGAGAGTTTAAGGGAAGTAGTGCGCATTAGTGAGACTTCTCAGTCCAGCATTTCCTACGTGGAGGGGCTGCTGCCCAACGATCCGCTCATCAAGGGCGTCCCCGATGACAAGAACCCCTACAAGGGCGACAAGGGGGGCTGCGTGGTCACATAGCACATTGAAGGAATTAAAACTTTTTTCTTACAACTTTTATTTTTGTAAAGTTACGGAAAAAAAAGGTCGTAAACGTATGACTTTTATTCTCGTAAATTCACGAAAAACAAGTCGTAAGTTTAAAGACGTTTTGCTTGCTGACTGTCATGTTTTTCAACCAATCTTGCTCAAATTACAAATATGCTCTTGTCGGATCAAGAGCTTCTTTACACACACACGTATTCCACCTTCACCCTAAGTTGGTGTAGGCTCCAGCTCAACTGTAATCCAGTCCATCGCTTTCTGTGATTTTTAGGCTAAGCACACATTTTCTATTTTAATATTTTCTACCTATGTCGAAAATACATGAATTTTCAAAAACTTAATTTTGTCTCATTGAATACATGTTGACTTTTTTATATTCAGACAATCTTGGCCTCATGTCATGTCTTCTTCAAGATTGTTCTGACGTTTATTAAACAGGTAGGTTTTTACTGAATCCATGCACATTAAAAGAAAATTTCACTTTTTTATGAAATTTTTGTCAATGGGATTAAGGCCCTGTCCGTATGGGAACATTCCAGGGATTTTTTTTTGTTCCATGTTCCACGATGTATTGTATTGTATTGTATGTTGTATATTGTATGTATGTATATTGTATGCATTTTCGGTGCGAATTGTCACTTTGCCAAATTCCGAAAGTTAATGGCTTTTGACTCGTTGTCTTCTGCCATTTGTTCCTCTTCTTTCCTCCTCTTTTCTTTCCTCTGCTTTTTTTTTTTTTCAAATTAAGTGCATCAACATTGATTGCCTTGTGCCTACAGCGCATGCCAGTTTCTAAAAATGGCCATCAGTGGCATAGCTATTACCATTTACTTTTAAATCGACAGTTTAAAAAATGCGAATTTGGCCCCAAGATGGCTCCGCGAGTCACGTGACCATATTTTTTTGACTCATCATGTCGTAGATTTCACAAACTCATTAAAAGCAGCTGTGATTGCGACGCTTGTTTTTATGCACTGACTAAAAAGTCCTTGTGGCTGTCCACTGTTGGCGACTGTGTGGTCAATATTAGTGGTTGAAAAGTGAGACAAAATGACACCAAGCAGTACACATCATGGCAAGCCATGGCTCTCTATTATGACAACAGACGGCGGCGTGCCAAAGCTTGTCACACAGGTAACGCAGTAACTTAATGACAAATTTGAAATAGTCATTAATCATATTGGAGGTTTCCATGACCTAAATACATGATTTTTATATTTGAGCCTATGGCACTTTCTGCTGGCTTGCAGTGACTAAATCTAACAGTTATTGCTTAAAAACACCTTTCAGACCAAATAGAGTGCATTTGGACAAGTGCAGTTTCCTCACATGCAGTTCTTAGTCACGGCACACACCAAAAGACCTAAACCATGGTACAATTTGCTACATATGCTGGAAAATAAACGGAAAACGAGTAAATTAAACTGTGGACTGAAGTACTGGCCTGCTTTTGGTCTTTGTTTTGTTTCTTTATTGTATTTATATACAGTACTGTATTTGTACACTAGGTATTGTTCTTTTTCCCCAAAGTTACGAGAAGATTAGATTACGAGCAGAACATTTACAAAGATTATTTAAAATGGAAGTTTAACTATTCGGGTATCCGCTGCTTCATTCAGTCTGTCACGATGTTTAGTCGGTAGCTTGTTTAGTTGGAAGCAAATATTCTTTGGTGAACAACTCAACATCAGCTGGTGGATCCATCCATCTTCTATGCCGCTTGAGATTATGAAAGAAAAGGTCCAAATTATGAGATAAAAATCAAAATTATGCCAGTCAATTTTGAGATAGCAAATTGTCTTTTTTTGCCTTTATTTGTGTGAAACAATTATCTCGAAAAAGTTTTTCAAAAGTATCTTGCAAAAGTGTCCCTTATTTGGCAAATTCCACCGTAACCAATGAAATTCTAGAATAAAAATGACTTATCAGATTGTAATATTTTGAACAAGTGCATGTAGATATGAAGTATAAGAAGTTATATACATTTCAAGATCAAACTGCATCTCAGCTTTGCGATACAGGTGAAAAAGACTATTATTAGTGTGAATTTGGGGAAAGCTCAGCTTTTATAATTAAAAACAAACGATCAAGGACATGACTCAAACAGAGAACAATAGTCACAACAATAGGTATGACAAAAAGACAAAAAGTTTCTTTCTCACTGATGTTTGTTTACACCAGCAGCAATGATAATCACTTAACATATTGGAGTAGAGCTGCAACACTTCCAGTGGTAACATTGACAGTATTTGATGTGTCCATGGATTTGAACAGAGTTGGTTAACAGGATGACACAGAAGTGTTAAACCCGTTGCTTTCGTGACAGCTCAATGTGCACACACGAAATTGTGCGTCCCATGAGACAGCAACAGAGAGAATGTTGAATGGATGAATGAGCATTCTTAAGAAGACCCAGTGAATTGAGCGGCTTATACACCGGAACCAGACAAATCGCTCCCGCGCTCACGGCAAATAAAGGTGTGTATGTTGTCTATACTTGGTAGACGCGCAACGGGGCCATGCCGGCTGGTGTATTTTCCGAAAAATGAGTGAGTAATTATGCCTCGAATATGGAATGGGACACCTAGTGAAATTGCTGAGTTTGGATAGAGGTTATAGAGTTTGGATACTAGAGTTTGGATAGAAGTTATAGAATTTAAATACTAGAGTTTGGATAGAGGTTATAGAGTTTGGATACTAGAGTTTGGATAGAAGTTATAGAATTTAAATACTAGAGTTTGGATAGAGGTTATAGAGTTTGGATACTAGAGTTTGGATAGAGGTTATAGAATTTAAATACTAGAGTTTGGATAGAGGTTATAGAGTTTGGATACTAGAGTTTGGATAGAAGTTATAGAATTTAAATACTAGAGTTTGGATAGAGGTTATAGAGTTTGGATACTAGAGTTTGGATAGAAGTTATAGAATTTAAATACTAGAGTTTGGATAGAGGTTATAGAGTTTGGATACTAGAGTTTGGATAGAGGTTATAGAATTTAAATACTAGAGTTTGGATAGAGGTTATAGAGTTTGGATACTAGAGTTTGGATAGAAGTTATAGAATTTAAATACTAGAGTTTGGATAGAGGTTATAGAGTTTGGATACTAGAGTTTGGATAGAAGTTATAGAATTTAAATACTAGAGTTTGGATAGAGGTTATAGAGTTTGGATACTAGAGTTTGGATAGAGGTTATAGAGTTTGGATACTAGAGTTTGGATAGAGGTTATAGAGTTTGGATACTAGAGTTTGGATAGAAGTTATAGAATTTAAATACTAGAGTTTGTATAGAGGTTATAGAGTTTGGATACTAGAGTTTGGATAGAGGTTATAGAGTTTGGATACTAGAGTTTGGATAGAAGTTATAGAATTTAAATACTAGAGTTTGGATAGAGGTTATAGAGTTTGGATACTAGAGTTTGGATAGAAGTTATAGAATTTAAATACTAGAGTTTGGATAGAGGTTATAGAGTTTGGATACTAGAGTTTGGATAGAGGTTATAGAGTTTGGATACTAGAGTTTGGATAGAGGTTATAGAGTTTGGATACTAGAGTTTGGATAGAAGTTATAGAATTTAAATACTAGAGTTTGTATAGAGGTTATAGAGTTTGGATACTAGAGTTTGGATAGAAGTTATAGAATTTAAATACTAGAGTTTGGATAGAGGTTATAGAGTTTGGATACTAGAGTTTGGATAGAAGTTATAGAATTTAAATACTAGAGTTTGGATAGAGGTTATAGAGTTTGGATACTAGAGTTTGGATAGAGGTTATAGAGTTTGGATACTAGAGTTTGGATAGAAGTTATAGAATTTAAATACTAGAGTTTGGATAGAGGTTATAGAGTTTGGATACTAGAGTTTGGATAGAAGTTATAGAATTTAAATACTAGAGTTTGGATAGAGGTTATAGAGTTTGGATACTAGAGTTTGGATATAGGTTATAGAGTTTGGATACTAGAGTTTGGATAGAAGTTATAGAATTTAAATACTAGAGTTTGGATAGAGGTTATAGAGTTTGGATACTAGAGTTTGGATAGAAGTTATAGAATTTAAATACTAGAGTTTGGATAGAGGTTATAGAGTTTGGATACTAGAGTTTGGATAGAAGTTATAGAATTTAAATACTAGAGTTTGGATAGAGGTTATAGAGTTTGGATACTAGAGTTTGGATAGAGGTTATAGAGTTTGGATACTAGAGTTTGGATAGAGGTTATAGAGTTTGGATACTAGAGTTTGGATAGAAGTTATAGAATTTAAATACTAGAGTTTGGATAGAGGTTATAGAGTTTGGATACTAGAGTTTGGATAGAGGTTATAGAGTTTGGATACTAGAGTTTGGATAGAGGTTATAGAGTTTAAATACTAGAGTTAGTAATAGGAAATCTTCTTCATATTATTATGGAGGTTGATTTGAGCAGACAGCAGCAGCCCTTTAAATGTGAAATACTAATCATTAATATTTACAATGGTATTTCAGAGTTTACTGGTTACATTTTGTATGTTAATTTGCAGGGCCGTAAATGGGCGGCCGGTCGGTCATGTGTCCTTGGTCCCCCCCCTGCTCGGTTTGGGCGGCGTTGGGTTCGGTTACAGTACAGTAATCTCCCAGATATCGTACGTCTCCAAAAGTGACCCAAAAGGGAGTTCTCAAAATTTTGATGTCACAAGATTAGAAATTAGGCATAAATTAGCTGCACCGCTGTATAAGGCAACATGATGCCTTCATCATTAAACTCTGTTGGGGTATCTCTGTGTACTATCCCGACTGCTTTAAGATTTATTTCCATTCTTTTTGCAAATTGTCCCCCAGGTGTGGGGGTGGCAATACATCACATACAACAGGGGTGTCAAAACTTTTGGCCCATCATCCACAATACTTATGTGAGACATGAACACATTTGTCTTTCTGTTTTCGGCTGTATTCAACCAAAAAACAGTGATCATTTGTTAATTTTTGAAAAACCGCAGTAGTGTGAGGGTGCCACAATGAATAGTGAATTCACATGAGGGTATGCTAGTACTAATTAACTCTCGCCATGCATGGAATGTCATGGAAAAGTTGTTTAATTTCCATAAAACAGCTGAACCACGCCAGGACAAAGAGACACGGTCAGAGGAGTGAAATACACGTGAGTCACTTAATCGTTTCTTGTGTCCACGAGTGAGGGAAGGATGGAACGCGAGATGGACAGGCGGATTGGTGCTGCGTCTGCAGTGATGCGGGCTCTACATCCGTGCTAAGCTCCGCTGTGGAAACAAAAGTGATGTTTTATAGTGAAATTGCAACTTTTTTCTCATTAGAATATGTTTTTTATCCAACAGTACAAAATGTAAATTGCTACAGTTTTTAGTGTGTTTGGAAAAGATCGGCTTGCCTGAAGAAAATATTTTTGCTGTGAAAAATGTGTTCCCTAGCGGAGCTGAGTGGCGGGCGAAAAAGAAATATGTGTTTCTGAGAAACAGAACTTGATTCTTGTTTTGTTAATTGTAGTGTTGCTAATATTTGGTTAGGGCAAATCTACTGGTAAAGTTTTTCATGTTTATTGGTCAGTGAGACAGTTGTGACACTTGTGCCGTATGCAACAAGAGGCTATCTTTTCTCCACCATGAAGGCACAGTCCGAGTGCTCCAGGGTGGTGTGTGTGGTCAGGATGGAGTTGTAGGGCTCGGCAAAAACGCATTATCCAAAACGGATACTCATCTACCAGATGTGTGTATGTGAATAGACCGACATTTTTACATCGTGTGTGTGTGCTGTCTCAAAAAATGTTGTCAATAATATCAATTATCGACATTAATTTGTAAGACAATTTTCGTCCAGCAATTTTTGCGACTTATTCGAACTACTTTCTATGCATTTTTTTATTTTCTATTTTATTTTATTTTATTTTATTTTATTTTATTTTATTTTATTTTATTTTTTATTTATTTAATTAAATTTTATTTTTTATTTATTTATTTTTATTTATTTATTTATTTATTTATTTATTTATTTATTTATTTATTTATTTATTTATAATTTTCTTTGTTGTGTTTAAAAAAAAAAAAAAAAAAAAAAGGAAAGGGGAAAAAAAAAAAAAAACCTTTGTTCTTATTTATTTATTTATTTAGTATTGTCATCATTATTATCATTATTATTAATGTTCTCTCTTTTTATGGGGGGGGGGGAGGGTTATCTCACCGTTATCTATTATGTGTTATCCTGACTATCACTGAAAACATGACATGGAATCCAGGAAGTGAACTACATGTACTGTACATGATGTAGAATAGATGGGGGGTAGGATTAAATAAGCTTTGCTTCTTCCTACTCCTTTTGGACATGTGGAACTGTGAAAGAATGACTCACGAGATGTATTCCATTGGAACCTTCATGTTCAAATAAACTAAACCAAACCAAACCAAACCAAACCATTTGCTCACATTATGTTGAAGAGCAGAAGCGTGTACAATGTAGGGATTGGCTCTGTCATCTGCTATTTGTCAACGTTACACACCGCAATAGGACCCAACTTGTCTGTCTACCTTTGTTGTGACTGTGAAAAAGGTTCAATATGCAGCCCTTTTTTACAGCCCTGACAGCATCAATTTATGAGAGGAATATCTTTATTTATGGCCAATCCAATGATTTTTATGTGTATGGAGTAGAATTGGTAAAGTAGAATGAAATCTTGGACTTACAGCAAGGATGCTGGAACCTATCCCAGCTGACTTAACAATATACATTATTCTTGTAAAAAAAAAAAAATCTTGTTAGATTTGGTTGGTGTAGAGTCCACTTCAGGGTGAAGAAAAATGCAGATTGGGTGCAACAACGAGGCTGAGAAGCTGGGTTAGTGTGTTTTGACCTCGTGCATTCGAGGCCTACTTCCTGAACTTCCTTTGTTTTTACTTTTAATACACTTCATGGTGTGGAGTCGTCACGTATACTCTGTCGCCCCCGGGCCGATCGAAAGGGAGTCGGGTTCAGATCCCCGAACCTGGAGAGGCGATTCTAAAAAATAATTTATTTGTTATTATTTTATTTATTTTTTTAATTAAATCATTTAAAATAATTTCAAAGTAGGTACCTCCCATGATGCATCCCTAGCTTCTGCTTGAGTCTGTATTTTGGCCAAAAAGAGATAAAAAGAGACAGCTAAGAATCCACGTAATGGGACACACCTATTTGAAGGTGGTGTCCGAGTGGAAAGTGAATTCTTTTTTTTTAAATCTAATTAAAAAGTTGATTAAATTCAGAGATTTCGACAAAACAGCCTTGAGTGGTGAACAGAACTGAATTATAAAATGAAAGTGTCTGTCAGGACATTGTGGCTAACTTGGAGAGACAGCGGAGAATGTATACACATCAACAATACTAGAGATGCACGATATCATTTTTTTCAAACATATACCGATAACTTTCTGCTTCTCAGTACCGATATGATACCAATAACTTGGTCAATAGTCGCTAGCAAACTCACTAACTGTGTGAGCTGCTTGCTAACCACCAATAAACAACAGAAGAAGAAGACCAAGCTAAAGATATTTTCCTGAAACTTACCTATGATTCATATGCGGTGCATTATTTTTGTATATATTTACCATTGTATATTATATTTACTCAACTGCAGAGAGTATGAAGTCAAGTGCTCACTTCTGATAAAACTGCAAAAATGTTTAATTTCCTGTTGTTCTGTATTTCACAATTTTTGAAAGCTGGCTGTTTAAAGGGGCTACGGTATACACTCTGGCTCCCTCTGTTGGACAGAGGCAGCATTGCAGTGCCATCTATCAATTTTCTATGCTGCTTGTCCTCCAATGTCGGGCCGAAGCCCGCCGTTATTTTTAGAAATTATGCAGTGTTTGCTTGCGCGAGTGTGTCTCTTACGGCCATTTTAGTGTGGCTTATTTCGTCGAATTTTCTTCAACTTTATGCTGCTAATATGACGTCATTTAAACAGACAGGGCGTAATAGTTGAAATATGGAGTGACATACTCAATGAGGCACAGTTGATGTTAAGTATGTTTACTACATTTTCTTTTTTAATTGAAAAGCTAAAAAAAAATATTTATTTTAGTCATTTTATTTTATATTGTAAAGTATTATGGCAACATCCACACTAAGCTTTTGGTTAGCACGTTGGCCAACACAGTAACACAATTTTTTTCCATTCATTGTTCTCGCAAAGGAAAAAAAAGCCATAACCACCTTCCTGTTTTGTCAGGACTTAATTCTTGAATTCAATAGTGTTCAATAGTGTAACCCAAAATGGAGGGCAAGACTGAGGAGCAGCTGGAGTCAAATATGAATACTTTTTAAATTTTCTTAGTCATCCATGAAAGCAGACCTATATTACTAATCAGCGCCAATTAAGAAGTTTTATCAGGGAGGCCAAATAGGGGATCACTCTTCTGACATTTGCCTAATTCGCAAAGGAAATAGATATGAAAATAAGTTGGAGAAATGAGATGAATATCACTGCGTTCAACTTTAAGACAATAACTTTCCGCGAGATTTCGTGTTTAACAGTTGATTCCGTTTTTATTGACAGATCTGCGCTAATAGCAGAGAAAAAGTGACAGAATCAGTAAATGAGCTCCATACGAGCGCCTAGTGTTAAACTTGGACGTTGCACCCACTAGTTGAGAATCACTGGTCTATGACTCTTCACTGCAGAGATCTTAAAATTGCCAGTGAAGGTTGTACAAGTACACAAACCATATCTTATTGGATTGGTTTTAGCTTTTGGGAGATGCGGGACTTGTAAAGTTGCTTATGTGACATGTTGGAAATGAGCTTCAGCAGGGCTGTGAGAGGTGAGCACGTTCCAATATAATGTACATTACTAGAACCTACCTCTAATTCCCATCCTATTCATCAAATACACATTATTCCTTCTGTTGTTTATTGGTGGTTAGCAAGCAAAAGTAAACAAATAAAGACATCAAAGTGCTTTTCAACGTTTTTAGCCTTTTTGCAAAATGAAGCAAAATAATATGCAGACCAGAATAGCCATTTAAATATGTCAATAATAGAAATAACATAACTAAACACAATACAAAATGACAATATTACAGAAGACTTTTAAGAAGATTTTCGTGCGAGCCCCTCAAGTTATGAACAATATTGCACTGAACAAACTAGTCTGGTTTCCATGTGCTGTAGACACAGACCATCAACTTTGTGGCAATTATTATTTTCTTTGAGTCAACAATAGCTGAGCGAGGTTACAGTAACTTGTGAAGGTCTGTAAGCACTTACATTCATTTAAAATGACAATGTCCAACTCATAGGAACGTCAATTGGCTGTTATTTTTAACGGTCTAAATGTCGTGATTGTAGGCGAAAAATTCTGACATTTTATTAAACACATTTCTAAATCCATGTATGATGTGTAGCCTTAGAAATTTACATTGGTTGATCATTTTTTCTTGGTCATCAAATGTCTAACTTTAGAACTTTGTAATTGTCTTGCCGCAAAATTCAAAGCGAAAAGAAGCGAGAGCTTTTTGTACTACAAAAAAAAGGCCGCCATCTGATGTGTGTGCCGAACACCTTGACCTACGAGAGGGATGGATGCACCGCCTCACACTGTGATGAGATGGGAGGTGAACGGGCAGGTTCACGCATCAGATAATGGGAGGAAAATGGTATTCGCAAAATAATTATTCTAACCTAAATAATGTTATTATTATTAACATTTTACAATTTTTTATTTCAACTTTGTTCCTGTGAATTTATGTTTAACATATAGCGAACGACACTATATTTACATATATATACACATACACACAGATATATACTGTATATTATGTAATTATGCACAAATTGTTACACAATGCAAGACATATTTCACAATAGCCACTCACTCATGCCCGTAAATAACATGTATGATATTCGTAGCTTCGTGGAAGATCGGCAACATCTCCCGACTCACAGCACAGTCTGCAGGCCGCTTCCCATGAAGATGAGCTGTATGAGAAATTTCAAGTACACTTTTCCCTGTCCTTGGCTGGGATTATTCTCGTACAATTGAGACATTTTTTCTTATTAGAAAACAACTTTTTTCTTGTCATATTTTGAAGTTGGCAGGTCTGCACTGATACTGAAAGTCCTCCCTGCCTCTTCTTATCTTTATGGAGAAGTCCTCCACATGTCACCACGGCAGCCACAAGAGTCCCTGCAACAACTGAGTACAGAAATAAGATAGACCTCAACCTGTGGTAAGCTGAGCCGGGAAAAAGCGCAACAGGGGGGCTGAAAAGTATGCGGTTTAGCCCAGTCTTATTATTCAGTGATCTGGTGTTAAAAAGAGCCATATGAAGTGACCTCCAGTTATCCTGCAGCCGAGTGGAGCGAGCCAGGGGTGCTCACACTTTTTTAGCCTGCGAGCTACTTTTAAAATCCCAAAGATCTACATCCAGATTAAGATAATGTTACTTCTTCTGCGGCCGCCATGTCACATTTTCCAACTATTTCGGCTCTCCACAGACTTTGCAGCCGCCCCAAGTACAAAATCTACAATGTAAAATATAAAAACCGTTTCTCCAAATATTTTTTTGTCAAATCCATCCAAGTATGTCATTTGACATGGACTTCTACGCTATAAACTTCATAAGTAAGTTACTCAAAACCAATGGTATCGCACATCACTAGTTTGCGCACACAACTGGAAAAGTTTGATTTAACAAACATCTATTCAAGGTGAAACTTGGAAATAATTTTAGACTGCGCACATACTGAGCCATTGATGTTTGGTCGGAATCTGGCACCCTTATTAAGAATGGTTGTGAATTTCATGCTATAACAATATTGCTTCCACTTTTCAAATCAAAATGGCAGAGGCGGCTCTAATAATGTTAAAAAATGGATTTAGAAGGTTGTAAACTGTTTTTTCTTATGACTAATATGTAGGGATGTCCGATTCAATGTAAAACAATATACCTGCAGTGTGGTGGAATATACAATGAGGGCATGCACGTGAGCTCCTCAACGGGTAGAGGTGGTCAATACAAGGTCTTTCTACGTGCACTGCAGTCCTGTGCTGAGAGCACAAAGTGAACAACGTCTGCTGATGTTTAAATGTCGCACCATTTGACACTAAATGATAATATTGTCAAACTTTTTTCAGCCAAATGAACCACTTTATGATAATATATTTTCTCATTAAATACGAGCTAAATGTGTAACAGTATTAAACTTGATTTAAGAAAACATTTGAATGAGGTGTGGGGAAAAAAGCCCATTTTTGGAGATTTCAAAAAATTAATTTGTTTGACAAACTGCCATGAAAATTAATCCCAAATCCCAAAAAATCCCAAAAAACATTTCTACTGCATTTCAGCCGTGCCACAAAGGGACGAGCTGGCATCATGTTGGTGATTGTCGGGCACCATGACATGCAAAAAAACAAAAACTGAAGGAGCTAACAGGAGCTCCGTTGGCACGAATGCAAATGAAGTACAGCAAGGGACTATTTGACAGTGTAATGATGAGCTGCCTGGTTTTCAAATCATATCCACGGGCATATCGGTCACGAAATTCACAACCATTCTTAGTAAGAGTTCCAGATTCAACAGTCCAAATAAAAACGGCAAAAACGGTTATTTACAGTCGTCAAGAGCGCTTTGCTAACAGGAAGTAATGATTCCTGTCCTGCGGAGCATGGCAGAGATAGCTCCATTGATTTACAAGAATCCTCACATGTGCATGGAAATCATGTGCATTGAAATGCAGTATGTATGAAATACCTTCCACAGTCAAAGACAATCAAGCCACAATCAAATTTTCCAACTTTATGCTTTTAGAATATTTTTTTCCACTGTGTTCTTCGAGCAGGAGGTAAGTCATGTTATATAAATTAATTTGTATTTAATTGAGTGAAGTAAGGTCCGTTTACTAAAAAAGACCAAACGCCTCATCCGCTAATGCAAAGGCCTCGTATGTATGCACATTGATTAAGCATGTTCAGTATTTCAAGTTCCATCCACCCATTTTCTATACCGCTTCTCGCAGCTGAGGGCGCGGCTTCCACGATGCAACCGCATGTGGACAGTGAGTGAGGAGGCTGAGCAAAAAAAAAGAAGAAAATATTCACTTTCTTCTTAGTCCCCTTTATTCTTGTAATATTAAAACTTTTTTCCCCTACATTTACGACTGCATTTTCAAAATATCAGATTATTATTTTTTTTATTAATGTGGCCCAAGCTTGGCCACAGACGAGTTTCCTCTCATAGCAAAGAAACCTGCAAGAACAAATAAAGTCTTAAATTTATGAGAATAAAGTTATGTATCAAATGGGCCAAGGAATGAAATGAGTTGCAGAGCTGGAGAACTCGTACTGTACTTAATAGAATGAAATTAGCCTTCAGCACCCCAAAGTACAGATAACAATGGGGCTTACGCGACTGCGTGGAAGGATATTGACCGATATTGCATTTTTATGCAAATATCGGGCCAATAATATAGGTTGGCCGATATTATCAGACATTCTTGTCATCGCTCTAGCAGTCACAATTTAATCTTTGTATGAATTTTAATGATAAATTAAAAAAACAAAAAAGTCAGCAGCTCTCTGATCGCCACATCAGTGTGGTGTGGTGGTCAGCTGATCACCCACCGCAGTGAGGCTAACATCTATAATTTTTTTCTTGCATGCATTTCGTAATCCTTTAGTCATCACCTACGTTTTAGTAAGTATTTAGTTATTTGTTGTTTTGAATAGGAATAAGCAAACGGGGAAAACCCAGCTGACCTCGAGAGAGAGGCGCGGCATGGCTTTTTTTTTTTTTTTATTAGCCCTCGGCACGTTCTAAAAATACAAAAATAATAAAAATAATACAAAAGCAACCGCCTCACGACAACAGAAACAAAGAATCAAACTATTTTGTCATTAAGGATATGCTTTGCCCCTTTACGTGTATAATTTCAATGACCCTTTTCGTCATTGTAGCAACTCAAAATGATTCTCAATAGTTTGTGTGGCCCCCACGAATCATGGAATATTTGACCTTACTTAGCATTAACTTTATTGCAACAACCTTATTGATTATGAATGATGAATGAAGGGTGTACCCTGCCTTTCGCCCTGCTACATCATATGCAGTTATTATGAGAAGAATGTTTAAGCTAGCCCAAAGCACTTTTTTTTTCTGTAATTGTATTTTGAAACATGCATTTTCTAATTTCAGGGTTTCATTTTGTTTAGTGATACAAGGTCAGGTGCAAAACCTGGCTTGTGCCGCCCCCAGGAAACCTCCAAAGTCAAACCCAATCTGTTCCATGACTGTGCAAGCACGGGTGTGCTGAACCTCTGTGGAGGGCAGACTGGACCTGTCTCGTCTTAAAGGTGCTGATATAGTGCGCATGATGCATGTCATCCATCTGCTTCAATTTTTTTTAATCCAAACTGTAGCAAATAGGTTCAAGGTTCAAGAGTTATGGATGTGGGTTAGCGAAAGAGCTGTCCATGGTTCTGAATTTATGTAATGCTCAAATTGTATCGCAAACGTCCAGTTACATTATAGTTGACATATCGTCAAATATACGGACAAATAAATGAGTGAACTTACTTTTGGCGTTGCCATGACGTGCAAAGGATCTGAATGATGCAACTCCATGATGACTGTGTGACTTTTTAACTTTTTAATTTTAAATTGATTGTTGCTGTTGTAGTTTAAAGTAAATAAACTTAAAGAATAGTTGTCATTCTTGTAATATAATTTTTTCCCAACCTAATTTTCCAAAAATTACAACTTTATTTTGTATCTTTGTGCTAGTTTTCCCCAGAGAGAATTTAGCAGTAGTTTGGGCGGGCAGTTGGGATCGGGTGTTCGGCATAGCAAATGAATAGCACTGACGCGAGGTGCATTCAGGGACATCGAGTCATTACAATATATGCACCGGCGGTTTAGCGGTACATCTCCTTCTCTCCCACTTCTCCATCTTTAATCTATCTAAGGAATTAAAACTCAAGAAAAAAATTCTGGCCCCACCCCCAAAAGTGTTCCTTCCTCAGCTCACTCCAAAGTACAGTAATCCCTCATTTATCGTGGTTAATTGGTTTCAGATACTTGCAGATTTCCTCTTAAAAATCAACATGACACCATGTGTATTGGTTGTTTCTGCAATAGGGAAGGCACACCATGCACACATTCCGACACGTCCCCTCTGAGAACAATGTGATCCTACCCGCTACATACTCATTCATCCTACATCCTACATCCTAATACATCCAAATGCGCTTAAATGTGCACGTGTGACTAATACAGAAACAGTAGCAGAAGAAGCGGAGGAGAGAGTGATCCCTGAAGACCCTGACAAATCATGTGAGCAAACATCGCTCTCCTACGTGCAGCCTTCCAGTTGTACCTCTCTGCGCAGTAAATGTCTCCAAGCTCGTGTGAAGTGACTAACACAACATGAAGTAAAAAGGCTGTGTCATCAGTACTTGAGACTCAGATGATCTCTTTGCAAATGGGACAAGAGGTCATTTTCTGAAAAGTGTAAGATACTCTTCCCCTGTTATACAGATTTTATTTGACTTCATTTGATGTTTTGTTGTTATGCATATTGAAAATGCAAGACCTTTTTTTTAAAGTCCTAATATTATGAGAAACAAACAAAACAACAAATAAAGTTGTAATTTTTGGAACATTAGGTTGCAGAAAAATATGTTTATGAGAACTGAGTCAAATGAGGTTATCAGAAACACCAACTTGATAGTAAGTGAAAAGACTCCAAACAACTCAACGGAACTGTTGTTCGCTGGCCCGGCCTCCCCACCCACCGTCCCAGAGACAAAGCGACTGTATGCCTGCCAAAAAACGGATTTGCGTTGCTTTGACTCGCACACGAAAAAATACGGTAAATGTTCCAAAGCCAATGAATCACCAACTTCACACACTTCCTCCTTCCTGTCGTGTGTGATTCTTCCATCCACATGATCCCTGCCCAGCGCGCTGCGCTTCAGACCTTTGCGTATTGATCTGCATGTTCATTATGGGCCTAGAATGGAGCGTATTTCAGTCGCCCTCCGCATGCATCGAACTAGTTCTCTTTTTCTTTAGCAGCATTTACACAAGGCCTGCATGTTAAGGCCTGAAGCTCCCGAGTGTAGGCTTTTTTTTGTGTCGAATACAGAAGATGAGGACTTTGATGAATTTGTTTCCTATTCCCCGGGCGTTAACAACATTCCAGGTGTTAATGTTGGCTCATGGCATGTGCCCTTGCTTGAGAATGGGCACATGGGCCATTTTTCCTCTGACACAAAAATGAAAGGAGGTGTTATCAGTAATCAAGCCAATTAACCTAACATGCATGTTTTTGGAATGTGGGAGGAAACCGGAGTACCCGGAGAAAACCCACGTATTAGTGTGTAAAAATAAAAATCAAAGATAGAAATTAATTTTTAAAAATGACTTTTCTCATGTTTATCACTGTTGAAACATCATTAAAAAGTACTTATATCCCAATATAGTAGACATAAAAAAATGAAGAAAGAAGTAAAAGAGAAGTCAAAATGAATAGTAAAAATCCCAGCGATTAACAAGAATGGTGGAGCTACTCATTACTAAGTCCTACTGAGAACACTTTTTGTTCTGGTTTGGAGAGTTTTTTGTTGTTTTTATCAGTAAACGCTGAGACATGGACAGTAAAAATATGAAGTGCCCTGCAATTGGCTGGTGACCAGTCCAGGGCTTTGATAAAAACTGGTTTTTTTTCCGCCTTTGAAATTGAATAAAAGAAAAAAACAAATCATAGTTCATTTAAGAAAAATGATGAAATATTAAGCACAGGCATTTTAAGAAAATGTGCAAAGTAGCACTTTTTTATAAATAAATCTAGTTGTAATTCAGTAATGTTTCTTGTGCAGCGATGACAGAAAGACAAAATGTTGACATGCACACATTTAAGTTTATTGATATACATTTTGTGCACTTTATCTGTGCTTGTAAAAAAAAAAATAAAAAAAAGTCATCCATAATTGCAGATGCAACTGCAATCGTTTTATTCATGTAAGCTATTTCATTTGTATTTTAGTTCATATAGCCATTTTTATGCGTTTTGCATCACCTTTACTTGACCGATCCAGTGAGAGTTGGTTTCCAAATCAGCACAACACAGCCGGTACATTTCCATCAGGTTGCGAAACAACCACTCTATGGAGTGGACAAAAAATGAGGCAGAATAAGAAGTGGACAAATAAATGGTGTAGGATTTTATATGCATTAATTTTTATTTATTTCTTTGATATAAAAAAAAACATTCACACAATAACACCTTCAAAACCATCATAATGGTGCATTGGATTGTAAGACAATGCTAATGTTAGCATTAGAAATTAATAGAAATTAACATGCTAACTGTTGGCATGCTAAAACCTCACAGCCGACTTTATGACAGCCAGAAGCTGTGACTCATGACATCCAGGCCCTGAAGCAGCAAAACATTTTAATTAATTAATGACATACGTTTATTGAACAGAAACATTTTTTTCAGAACCACAGTATGTGTCTTTTCAATATTCGAGAGAAATTGGCCTTTTGAAAATTTCGTGGGGGGCTACCTGGTGCACGCGGGCACCACGTTGGTGACCCCTGCTCTAAAGTCACAATATGCATCACAACTTATAATCAAAATTAAGAAAAAAAGACATGCAGAAAACACTAATCTAATTGAAAGTGCAAGGAAGTCATTAGCAAGTATAGGATTCAGTCTTCATGTGAATCAATTAATTCCCAATTGCCCCGGCCTGTACCTTTGTGGAAAAGTGCCCCTGATATTTGTATAGTTTTTCCCATGGCTAGGCCCAGAGTTTTCCCTCTAAATTTGAGCCGCAGTTGTGCGTGACTCCTCGGAGGCATGCGTGCGTGCACATACAGCGCTCACTATTAAAGCGCTGCGTGGAGACATGATCTCCATCTCCAACCTCCATAGGGTGGATTAAATTAATTGACTATTTTGGTATTATTCATCAATTTTTTAAATTTCACTGGCTATTTTTGCGGCTGTTACCCACAGAAATTCGCACATGTGCAACAAGTCCACCTACAGACTCACTAAAACCTTATTTTCCAGATGTTATTACAAAACTTATTGTCAGTCAATTGTGGTATGAAAAATCAAAATTAAATTTTCCAGAAATGATGGAGTGTATCCTCAGTGTTCAGAAAGCAGATTCAACCATTTTAATAAAAAAGACAAGCAAAACAACAACAATTAAACTTTAGTCCTTTGGGGACCCAAGGCAAACCCAGACATGGGGGGTCAAGGGCTGGACCTCTTCGTGACAATCACAGTCCTTAGAGAGGGCCTGCAGGCAGGAGCGAGTCGGGCTATGCTGGTTCCTCGAATATGCATAATGCAGGAGATCAAAAACAAGACCCCTATCACGACAAATTAAGGTGTGAAGCAATTTCAGCACAAATTGTGTGGGAGCTCTGAGAAGCTGCAGTGAGATGTTGCAATGTCATAGGGAAAAGTGGATTTGCGACGTCCTCCATCTGCTGTACAGAGTTGGAACCACAAGCCTCACAGGAAGTCCTATCATAATGTGTTTCTGAGCGAGGGCAAACAGGTAGCGCCGAATGTATCTTTTGTGGAGCATGATTGAAGTCACCGGAGATGAGGAGGAGGGACCAAGGTTAGAGAAAGTGCGTGTGCGTGTGCGTGTGTGTGTGTGTGTGTGTGCGTGTGTGTGTGTGTGTGTGTGCGTGTGTGTGCAAAGTTCTTTGAGTGTAAATGTGCTTTTTTTGTTCACCCCTCTCTCTCCTGTCAGCATTCCTGTGTCAGTGCCTTAGTCTTCTCTGCTTGTTTTTCAGCAGCTGGCTCCTCTCAATGCAGAGTAGCAGCACTTCTACTTAAGAGTTTCTCCCTGTTGTGAATGTAGTATTCTGCATTGGCCAGTAGGTGTCAGTAATCGATCGGTGAGAGACGCCTGCGCCTCACACCCCTTTCAACTGGAACCCAGCAAAGACAAGAACGCAAGGTGCATTTACAGGCTTTTAAAAATCGTCAGTATGTATAAAATATAATAATAATAACACTATTGCCACTATTGTAATGGTGGCTTTAAATGGCTTAACGGGTTTTGCAGCAGTACAATGATCCAAAAAAAACATCAAGTCCACCTCTGAATGGCTGAAGACTTTGGAGTGGGTCACACATTATGCTATTTTTCATCAATAAGTTTCAGAGCTCCCACAATATTGTATTGGAAGTGTGTTGCCGTGTTTCCTGTTGTCTGACGGCTGCTTTTCTCAATTGGTGGGTCGGGACCCAAAAGTGGGTCGTGGAGCCAAAATTAATTCGTGGTAATTGCAGGTGCATCTAGTGATTCAGAAAAGCCTAAGAGTTGTCAGCAAAACAGACTTCCAACAAAAAGAAGGCTCATCTCAATTTTGCCAGAAAACATCTTGATGATCTCCAAGACCTTTGGGAAAATACCTTTTTGGAAGGTGTCTTACTAATGGTCTACCTGTGTCCCTGACTGCAGGTCAGGTCAGTCCCATGAGCCAAAAAGGCCCCATAGGACCGATAAATAATCCTCCATATCCGCATCGCAGGTGAGGGGCATACTCACTTATGTGAGATATTATATATCTGACATAAGGTATCAAAAAATATTGTAAAATTCAGTGGTACCTTGGTTTTCGTCCCCGACGGGGGAAGCTCGTCATCGTCGTCCTCGCTGCTGGAGACACTCCACTTGCCGTGTTGGCTGTCCTGCAGGGGCCCATTGCACAAAAGTGGAACATCCTTAACTCCTTTAAAACCAGCCAGTTTTCAAAAACTTCAGTAGTGACCATTTTACTCTTCTGTCAGGAGATGATGCTTTATTCCGTCATGCCTGGTGGCTACGCAGCTGCGGACTTGTGTGTGTGTGTGTGTAACCTCTGGTGTGTGTTTAGAATACTACACATCACATTTTGAATGCATCTTCTGAATGACTTATATTTGTTTTAGTTCCCTAAACAAGCCTTTTTTATGAGAACTATCCCTTTATCATCTGTCTTCCTTCGCCATGTTATGTTATGTTATGTTATGAACACAAACGTGCATAATCATAACAACAGTGCAAGGAAAAAGTAAAAGCATGAGATACTGAAGGTTTTTTTTAAGTTTATAGTTTTTAAAAGTTAAGTTGATCCTTGTCATTTTGCAAAAAGTTGTAATATTATTGAAATACTGTAATATTTTTGGAAGGTGTGTGTCCCATTACATCTGGCGTAAAAGTGATGCTGAAAAGTTTTCGCCTGGATAATCGCTTGAGGGAGCGGGACCGCGAGTTTAAACACGTACTGTAACCTTTGACAGACTACTCTTGCTGAGGTTTTTGCATTTGTTCACAATTTGACGACCCTACTGATGCCGCAGCTAGTGACGTGGCCGACCACGGGATTTCACTCTATGCTGTCGGTGCAATCTCTAGGGTCAAGGATTTAATATGAAATAGTGTATTTAGAAGGTCATCAACAGGTTTACTATGTAAATATTTCATTTATAAATAAGGAATTTATTTATTTAGGTCAGAAATTGCTGCCTTACATTAATAACTTCTTACATTAATAACGTGATTGGAATTACACTCGAAGGAGGAGGAAAAACAGCCATCTGAAGTTGCTGCCAACCAGAGAACCATCGTGTGTGCGTGTGTTGCGCAACGCCTTTAACGGCGCCGATGAAATTGAATGGTATTGTTTTACATGGTTAGATTTTATCATCCCCCAAATGTGAATATTTGTTCATTTCCTTCATCATCCATGAAAGCAGACCTAATACTGTAAATAACGGCGCTTGTCCTGTCTTTTTTGGTTTGGTTTTGTTTTCCTTCAAAAATAATAATATTCTTTTTTTATGATTATTTTTAATACACTTGCAAACATAAAAAAATATATATAAAAACGTTTTTCATGTTGTCATCATGGTGTGTTGATCTTTTCCAAACCGATAGATCTCAATTTTAACGGGGTGGTGGGGTTGGGCTGGGGGGGAATCGCATTTTCACACAGGGTCATGTAGGTTTAGATTTTTTTTTCTCCCTTAATAATAAAAAGTTTTGTTTGAAAACTGCATTTTGTGTTCAGTTGTGTTGTCATTGACTAATATTTCCGATATTCGGCATCAATATTGGATCAGGACACAGCCCACAGGATTGATGTTTGACAGAAAAATAATTTTAAACCTCAAGAGAGTGAAGCAGCGATGTTCGAACCGCGCTGGAGCGAGGGACGACTGCATATAGTAGACAGCACATACAAATATGATTAAAAAATATTCATTCACAATTTTGCCTAAGAATATAGCCATGGGTAAAGAATAGTCCCAAAATATCCTCTGAGAGATAATCATTATACGCCGCGTGTCTTCCCCCGACACTCCTTCCTTGATGCTAATCTGACAAAGCGTTACTGTGATTGTGAGCGGCTGAGGAGAAGTGTATGTGGACATGTCGGGGACTTAAATGTTCATTTATCGCTTTCATTCATTAGTTACGTGTATTCATATGCATTCCAAATTGTTTTCTGCATGTAAAACTATAATTGTACAACTACAAAAACGTTGCTCACATCCGTGTCAATTTTTATAATGTACCTGATCTGAAAACCTTGTTCAGCCAAGTTCCACGTGCAATAACTTGCAATGAGTCTCTTCCAGCGCTGTGGAGGAATTTTGGATACACACGAACGGAGAGGCGGCAGTGTCATTCTTGTCATAACACTGCAGCTTCCGCTGCACTAATTAAGGTTATTCCGATTTCTTAGTTGACGTTTCTGGAAAATCTTCATGCCTGGCTGAGAAAAGTGTATAAAGTGGCTGGTGTCCCTGCGCAGCGTGGTGGCAATGTCACATTGTGTGCTGCCATCAGGGGTCATGGGGTTGTCCACCGGAATGTTTACTACTTAAACGTTGCTATTCCGCGCGGCACGTGAGTCAAAAAGTTTGCCCACCCCTGTTTTGCAGACTATTTTTGATTCTCGCGGCAACACCATTTTCATTTAAAATTTAAAAAAGTCTCGTATTATTTATTTACACCCCCCCCCTCCCTACACCCAAATATAATTCCGCCCCCTCATTAATAACAACCGGAACTTGGACCCCAGGATGCGAGAGTCGATTCCTTGATTTTTTAAAATTATGTGAATTGTTTAGGAATTACTTTACTAAGAATGTCTCACGGGACTATTTTCAACCCGTTGAATTTGAACATAAATGTTTTGAAGTCTCTTTATGTAGTAGTACACGTACACAAAAGTGCTGAGCAACAAATGCGACGGAATGACTGATGAGGAAGACATCCACTTGGCTGATTTCTCTGCTGAATATTTTATGTTACAGAGAAACTGTCAGAAAAACTCAGAAGGATATAAATGTCCACCATCTGAGGCGTACGGGCCAGCCGCCGCCGCCGCCGCCGTATCTTCACGACGTTGCGTCGAGTGTGCATCAAGTGTCATAAAAACCAAGTAATAACACACTATCACGCCCGCTGGAGTGCCTTCAACAACAACAGGAAATGGAAATCTGTTTTTTTCTCCAAAACAAGGGAAAATCTTGGGGGTGTGCCAGCTTGCTGGTATATGCACACTTGAGCAAATTTTAGGTATTTTTGCGTTTTCAAAGTGGATTTCTATGAATTTTAATTTTCTTCTTGTAATTATGAGTTCATTCTCATAATATTTGGACTTTATTCTTGTAACATTCTCAATTTTTTCACAACCTAATTTTCCAAACTTTTTCATATTATCAGAAAAGTATATTTTATTTCATAATTCAACTTCATGCTACTAAAATGACATTATTTATTTTTTATTATTATTATTATTTTTTAAATAATTTTTTTAAATAAGCAGTGTAGTTAACAATAAGCCTGTCTCTCCTTCCTTTGCAACGCCCTTTACAGAGTGCAAGACAATTCAAACTTAGCGCCGGTCTGCAGGCAGACAGCTTCCAGAGCACAGGTCCTGCAGGTAGAAGCAAGCTTTGCTCTTGTAAATTTTCTTCTCGCAATTCTAACTTTACGCTCTGTGCTATGAGGCGTTCAGGTACGCTCGTAATTGTGAGTGTTAGGCTCCAAGTACCTTTAGAAAGGAGCGATACGTCCGTTGAGATACCGTTCGAGCCTCGAGATTAGAATTTAAACCATAAATTAGCCGCAGAGTTATGTTTCTGCAACATTGTGTTTTAGGTCTTTATGTGTTGCTGAATACAATGGCAGCAGGTCACATTGGTGCTCAAAAGGCATTGGTTGGGAAATTTACGACTTTATTCCCAAAATCTAATTAAAAAAAAAAAAAATATGTGGCCCTCAAACTCCCCTCAAATATAAATAAAACGTTTAGAAAAGTTGTAATTTTACAAGAAAATGTTGTAATATTAACAGGGAAAATAATTATAATTGTATTATATTATTAAATATTGTGTTGAGATTAAAGTCTGCAAGGGCAGTAGGGGGTGATGTTGAGTAGCGCTTTGTCATAAGATAGATCTGAGTGTCATCAGCATAACAACAAAAATGAATGGCAAAATGATTTTAAAAAAATATTACAGAGGGGTGTCTTTGAACGCAACCCTTCATTGCTAAGTCGATCTTTAAGTGACAGATGCCATTGAACATATTGAGTTTTTATAGCAATGGGTTGGCAATCTCCAATCTCCATTTTTTCATATCTCGACTTAAAAAAAATATTTTCTGTTTTCGTGAATATTAACTTAGATTTACCCATTTACCATGCTCCCAACCCAGAGGGTGGATGTCTAAGGAGGGGCGGTCGCTGTGTGTGACTGGCCAATCACAAAGCGGACGGCAAAAAGGCATTAGCTGTAACAGAAAAGATTTTTCGGCTTTCTGGAATGGATTGATCGGATTAATAAAATATACACCAGTCGGCTTGTGTTCGTATCCGCGAATGTTGAAACACGTGGCCACCGCACTCCACTGTGCACACACACACACACACGCACGCACGCATGTTTAACAGGTCTCTGACGGTATCAATAAAAAATATTTTTTTTCTTATAAAGTATTTGTATATATATATAGATATAGATATACCTTCGATTTCATAAATGGTTTTAAAAACCCAAATTATATATAATACATTATTTTTTTATTTATGTGTGTGTGTGTGTGTGTGTGTGTGTGTGTGTGTGTGTGTGTGGACAAAAATAGCTTCCTTTACTCCTCTTTCAAACCCTCTGCTTTAGTATATTGATTTTTTAAAATAAATATAAGGATAATAAGTATTACTTTTGAATTAATTTATATTAAATACATTTTGAATTGAAATATTATATTTTACATTAACATTTAAACTACACATTATATACACTCCTGAACAAAAACGCGCAAGACTATACTTTTTGGCACACGTAACTAGTTCTCTTTTTCTTTTTTTTACAGTAATAAAAGAACTGAGCCGTCGTGTTTGATTGGCTTTGTAAAGTAACACTAAAAGCGTGTGCATCTGAGTCTTGTTTTCATGTGAAACTGATGAGGGGTAGGATCCACTAGCCACAGAATACAAACAAGCGCTGACGTGCAAGAGGGGCGATTGCACGAATTGAAATTGGCTAACATGACCTGGCATTTTTTATTAAGCCTCTCACCCGAGACTAAAAGAGGAGGAAGGAGGTTGTGCTTCCTAATCATACGTAATACTTGTGCTCGTGTGTGTCAGCACGTGTAGATGGTGTATAGATGGTGTGTAGATGGTGTATGGGTTAGACACAAGGTAATGGCTTTGGTAGACTCCGGTGCTGATGACAGCTTTATCGACACTAAAACCGCCGGGGTGTTAGTGAGCCCAAAGAGCATGACCGGATTTTCAAGAAGAATTTGCGCATTTGTGCAGAAGATTCCTAAAAAGCAATAGTTTTCTAAAAACAGCAGATCACTCCTGTCATATAAAAAAACAGAAAAGAGGAAATAGTGTTAACTAGGATGAGGTTCAATCACACCGGGTTCAATGACAAGATGTTTTTGGTAGGGAAATGTAAATCAAATCTGGCAACTGTGAGAGCAAACCCATTCGAGTCCATCTGGGGAATTTTCTGGAATGAAAACATATTACAGTAGTTGCCCGTTCAAACGTGTTTTGTGTTAAGAATTTTCCCTTTCTGGGGCAGATTATGTGGTGGGAATACATTTTGGTTAGATTTGGACCTAGCGGGTATCCTGCGATATCATGCTGACTGCGTAGATCTATTGCCATTTTTTCAAAAAAGTAATGTTAATTCATTAATAGTATTAGTACGAGTATTAAAAAATCAATATTTCATAAAACAACAGCCTGGTGAAGGTGGAATTTGTTGCATGTCGGTTGTATTATTGTTAGACAAATGGTCAATCACTTGAAACAGGTCTGAAGTATTTATATTGATAGAATTGTTCCTTGAGGGGTGACACTTCTGATATAGTCTGCGTAAATATGCACATTTGTTTTTTTTTTTACTAATAATAGGCCTTCCGTAATACAAAACTATGTCTGTGTAAATAACCCTTTTAATGTGGCTTCAAGTTTGTGCATAGTGTGGGAGATACCTTATCAGTCACAACAAGGCATCATTACTTTCACCCTGCTATCTCTCTGACAGAGCATTACCTGGCACGAGAAAAACAATGTAAATCTACGACAATAAAGTCAAAATATTAATCGAAAAAAACAGGTGATAAGAATGCGCGCAGACCCCTGCATTAGACATACGGCGGCTCTTTGGCAGTGTACGTATTTGTCTCACCGAGTGTTAGCTAAATCAGATTTGGGAGACCAATGAGCCATACGGTGAACAGCAGCCAAGCAAATCCCAAGCATGGCGGCCATCTTAATCCAGCAGTGGAAATAAAGAAGCTAATCTTTCGGGATAATCTGACCGTCTGGCAGTCAGTCACCCAGACAAAGACTTGTCTCCCGAAGCCAAAACTGACATTGTTCTAAGCAAATGCTCCAAAAAAGGCTTTATCAACATCGCAGGGCTCCAAATCACACCATTCATTCGGATTGACGAGTGCTTCCATAACCAAACAATAACAAACTTTTTACTTTTTCTGTAAATATTTAGACTTTATTTTTGTAAATTTACCCTTTTTTGTTTGATTTGTTGTTGTTTCGAGCGCAAGGTGGAACCATGCCACAGAAAGAAGAGGGGGGAAAAACGCTCAAGACGGCATAATAAGAGAAAATAAGACATATTAGGCATAATAAACCTGTTTACTGCCTTCTAAATACACTTTTTTAAAACGATTACTACTTTCTTTGTTGCAGCCAATACAAAAACAGCCACGGGCCGTAAAAGAGTAATTTGGTATATAAAAAAAAAAAACACTTTGCTGTTGCAGCTCTGTAAATACAATGTAGAAGAAGCGTTTTATCATATTAAAGCCCAATTAGGAGTAGAAGCTGCACTCGTCTTGGAAAGAAAAGTCTTGTGAAAAGGAAAGTAATGGAAGTTCTCAAGCAGTCACAAACAAATAAACCGTATGCCGAAAATTTGCTTGGAGAAAAACTTAAAAATGCGAGAAAATATTAAAGAAAGATTGTCTTTTTGATTTAAAAAAATATATATTTCTAAGTTTTTTGTTCGTAATATTAATTTTGAAAATGAAAAATATAATGACAAAATAAATATAATAATTTACACGGACACTATGTTCCCCCGCTGTTATTTACATTCCTTACAAATGGTAAACATGATGCAAACACACACACTTAGCCTCTGCACTCAGCACCGGTAACAACCTTCATTTGGGCTGAGGAAGACATTGCTGAGAGGGTTCTGTACATCCCCAGTGTACGTGTTCCACATTTTTTCTCTGCTTAACTCACAGTATAACATCTGGCCACCTCACGATGCGATTTGTAGGAGGGGGCTGCGAAAGCCTTAAAACCTTCCGAATCAACCAGTCCTTCTTCTCTTTGGCCCAAAAACTGCATTTTGCGTTCAGTTGTGTTGTCATTGAATAATATTTACATTTATTTGATGATCTGAAACATTTAAGTGTATCAAACATGCAAAAAATAAACCAGGAAGGGGGAAAAAACCAACACGGCCGGGGGGCAAACGGGGCCCAACGCGGTGAATTAACGAAGACGTACATTTAATCCAACAAAAAAAAAAGGAGTCACAGTCTGTAGATCAGGAAGACCTGGGTTCGAATTCAGTGTTTTAGCCATGCAGGGTTTGGCGAGTAATTGCGAAATAAAACATGATGATCAAATTCACCTTGAAGTAGATCCAGGAAGATGTTTTGTAGCTGCTTCCCGTGCTTCGATTAACCAAAGTACACTTTTCTGAGCTGAAGTCTCCAGGCCATAGCACTGGGATTCCGTGGCTGTCTTTTTAAAATTTGAGCATGATCGGTTGAAAAAAAAAAAAAAGGCTATTTTTGTATTTAAAGCATGGAAAACCTACTTATGACCTTCCACGCGCACAAACTACCTCAACATATGTGTTTGTCCCTGAAATATTATTGTGCTAACCCTGATTTGCTGCGAGCATGTGGTAGCAGGTACATTCATGATAACATGTCGCATCGGGCCAACAAAAGACGCACGCACACACACACACACACATTATGTGATACAGGTATTTTTGTATTTTTTTTGGGGGGGGGGTCTTACCGCACCCTGCGGCAAAGCTTAAGTGGTGAACAAACGAGTGCAGCTTGTGGTAGGCTTTGGAATCACGCGCTGCAAATACATCCCTAGACAGGTGAAGTAGTGCACTAATATCATCTGAAGGGTTCAAAGTTTAAGAAAAAAGTAGCGTCTTATTGTGCACAGCTCATATTGGTGGTGCCGCTGGACTACCCAGCATGCCTTGCGGGCATTTGGAAATAACGGTTTTACACTGCAAGTGACAGCTCCACATGGAGGTACTGTATGTGACATGAATAAACACGTCGTTGCAACATACCGGTGTTACCTATTACATTTTATCATGAATGGTCACATTTGAACAAAGCCTCGAGTGCAGGGAAACTATTCTCTGACCACGATCTTCACAAGGACCTTGGTCAAACAACTAATAAATAACAGTTTACAACCAGCACTGGAACATTTATGAAAATAGAAAATGTATCACGAAATAGAAATAGTATAACAAACTGTATGAACATCAACAAATGTATAAATCTTATCAAGCATTATTTCAAGGTTTATAAACCTCCCCGTTTTAATAATATGATATTATTATTATTATTATTCTATTATTATAATACAAAGTATTTACGAGAAAAAAGCCATTCATTTACAAGAAAAGTCATACATTTCCGAGAATAGTCGTAAATTTACAGCTTTTTTCTTGGGTTTTTTTGGTGTTAACTCCATCCCCATTTTCCTAATTCGTTGAGGTGAGAGCAAAGTCAGTCTTGTTCTTTTGTCTGTGGAATATAAATAACGCGACCCCTGGTTACTCAGACTAACTGTTTCATGCACTAACTGCTGTCTCCGCTAACAACTCAACACGAGGGACCCTGGTGGATAAATATAAGATATTTGAGAAGTGTCAGTTGTAAAATTACCACATTGTGGATGCCTGCTCTAGTTTTAACATCATTTTGGCAAGTGCAGCACCACCACCGGCTAACATGTTATAATGTGCTGTCCGAACTAGCTAGCTAGTTTTTTGCATTTGACTTTTTGACAAATCTATCTCGAGCTGATTCTGCTGTAAAAAAAAACAACTAACTTTTCCTGTGCTGACCTTTTCTTTTATCAGCTGGCAGATCTGTTAACGTGCTGAAGGACACTGTCGCGAGCTGGCAGCATGTGTCGAATCAACCGGCTCAAGAGGACATCTTGGAGGTGTGTACCAAATTTTGTGGTGATTCTGAATGGTTGTTTGGAGAAGTGTAAATATTTCTAGCCAAAGGCAGCTCTCATTGGAATTGCAAATCAGGTGACGAAAAGTAAAATGCACTTACTAACGTTATGTCATTGAATGTATAGCCTATCATAGCCACACAATGACTAAATGTCATTAAATAGATTTTTTTCAAGTCAAAAACAACAAATAAAGTTGTAATTTTTGGGTGCAAATTTATAAAGTAAGAATAAAGTCAAAATATTAGGAGGAAAAATTATTTGTAACCTTTAATATAAACGGCTAAGACTGAAATCGTGGTGGCATCCTGCTGGGACAAAGTCATCGCCTGCATGGTCGAACCTGGACTGGTGTCAAACACAAGCCTGTTGCTGTTGATGATCCAAAACACACCAGCAGTCCACCTCTGAATATACGCTCATCAACATGAGATTGGATATATGTTTGATTCTACAAAGCGTTAATTATTTCCAGTTTACAAGATTATTTACAGGCTATTGTGGATATATCTATAGGAGAGTCTGGATTTCCAGTCTTATTTCAAGTGGTATGGAGTCTTTCTTTTGTGCAAGATGGCGAGGAATCACCAGTCTCGGAGGATGTTCATTCACGTATTAGGACTTGGTGTCTTGATGTCAAATGCCATCATAATTTCAATATAGTGAGTAAGTGAGACGTGGAGGTATGTTTACATCAAGCGCACATTTGAGTATTGCATCATTCTAATGATTATTGTATCTAAACAAAAGCAAAACCTACTCAGGACCGCTCAAAGTCTTGGTCTCGATTTTTGAAATATTCCAAAAAGAAAATTTACAACAATTATTTAGGATTAAGTTTGGGATTGAATGAGTTATGAATCTCTTCACACTGACTGCATGTTTTGGGACTGTGGGAGGGAACCACATTACATGCAAT
Organism: Dunckerocampus dactyliophorus; assembly: GCF_027744805.1. Taxonomy (NCBI): domain Eukaryota; kingdom Metazoa; phylum Chordata; class Actinopteri; order Syngnathiformes; family Syngnathidae; genus Dunckerocampus; species Dunckerocampus dactyliophorus. Next base: position 29,011,648 of record NC_072832.1, on the reverse strand, counting down.
AGAACTATCTATTTCTTCCTCTTCTCCCCTACTTCTTCTTATTCCACCTCATTTTTTGTCCTAACAGATGTTTCGTTGCACCAGGAAAGTAACTATAACAAATTACGTCTGTAGAGAAAATTGGCAGCCAGAAGTCTATCAGACTGTGAGCTCTATCATCGCTACTGTGAAAATAAAAATGATGTCTAATTATCACGAATAACGATCACGCTCCTGACTGTGTAGCCAACATGCTAGCCCAATTATTCTCCATAAAAATATTTTTGGAAACGAGAAGTAAACGTATGAATATTACATTAAATACGGCAATAATTTTAAGGTGATTGACATGTTTACTTTTGTTGTTGGCGGCGGCGGTCAAGGAGTGAGGTTTCCCAATTTTACCACACCAGGTGGCATCTGTTACATGTGCTTTCATTTCTTTCAGTAATCTTTAGAGTCATCATATCATTGGGATTTTGCTGAAGGAATCTGGTTCAAAATTGAAGATTATCTTTGTGTAAAAAAGTCACATTTGCAAAATAGAGTATCTTGAAACTAAGTATTTACGGCAACTCATGCTTTGGTTGGCGCTCTATAATTCTACATGTGATGACATTTATGTAGCCTGACAATTTGCTAATTATGTTCGCTAAGTAGTACGTCAAAATGCATACAATGTGCACGAAATAATGATGATTTGTTAAATAATATTTTTTTTTTTAAACTGTGAGCGTGAAGGGATTCCCTCGTTTATCGCAGTTAATTGGTTCCAGACCCGACCGTGATAAGTGAATTTCTGATTTCATTCTCGTCATATTACAAGTCTTTTCTTCTAAATTTGAAAAAATATTTAAAAAATATATGACAATATATTGCAATGTAGTAATTTATTGGTACTTGTATTGTATATTTCCTAGGTACCTTTTGAGTGTTAAGTTGCTGTGCGATGAGTTTAGAAAGTTTGTCCGAAGAGCATATTGTCTGTCTATGCTTGTTTATGACTTGCATGCATGTTTGGTACCTTTACACCGAAGAACTTGTGCATTCTTACAGTAGTCATTATTTCAAGGGTTTATTCTGGCCTTTTATTGGTTAATAAATTGCACTGTTCTACCCACCTTTGTGAATTAAAGTCACTGGTGGTGACCCACTATATTGTTTGACATTTATCTTGGCAGACCTGACGTGCTTGCAAATTTTGGTGAATTTTCATGCATGTTCAATTATCGTTATTTACAAAGGCTTGAGGATCGTGTCTTAAGTCACTGAGGATTGCCAATCACATGCTTTTGTTTTAACAAGTTTATGACGGGTTGTTTGTAGCAAGGCACAGATAGGAGAAAGTTGCAAGAGGCAGCATTCTGATAAAGAAAGTGAGAAACACTATTGAATTCAAGAAATAATTCGTAACAAACCAGCCCCCCCTGACAGTTCTCCACACCCGCCCCGGGGAGGGGGAAGCACTGCTTTAAGGTGTGTGATGACGCGATAGCACAGCAGCGACTCACTTTCTTATATCAAATATGTAATGCATTAATTGTCTACTCAGAGATGGGTGAAGTAGCCAACAAAACAAATGTACTCATTGAAGAGTATTGTTACGTATTAAATAATGTGAGATTTCGAGAATACAGTTTATTGTCTTAAATTTACGAGAAAAAAGTACAACAGCAGAAATGAAAAATTGTTGCCTATGTTCATGAATGCGGAGTTAAGAATGATCCTTAAATCTATAAATAATAAAACAGACATTTTGACGTACCTCCATGACAAATGGCGTACCCCACTTTGGGAACCTAGGCTCTACGAGACATCGTGGCTTAGAAGATGTCCTTCCATGTGTGTGTTCACAGAGCCTTTCACCTCTGTCACAACTCACACACACACACACACACACGACTTGGTTGTTGGACTGCCCCCGGACGGTGGCAATGTTCACACACTCCCTGAGTACGTCATGCAGCTCAGAGAGCGTTTGGAGCTTTCTCATCATTTGCTTGATGATCGGAAACATTTAAGTGTGACTAACATGCAAAAAAAACCCAAAAGGGGGCAAAGACTTTTTCACACCACTGTATCCTGAGACGTCATCTGTACTTCTGTGAAGAAGGTGTCGGACGTTTCGCTCCTCATCCGAAGAGCTTCGTCAGCGAACTAATAAGTGCTGGTAGCTTAGGCCTTAAATACAGTAAGAGTGGGCGGAATTGGTGTGCCAACACCCTCCTCCTATTGGTTCGTTACACTAAGCCTGGGCGGAGTAGTGGTATAATCCTATCCTGTTATTAACACCTCCGATAAAAGGGAAGTGTCGCTCCCTGAATTGGGTATGAACGACTCTGATACTGGCTAGTTAGCATCTATTGTTCTGGCTCGGCCCTGCCTTCACCTCATTTGCAAGACTAAGAGCTGTGGGTTTTGGTCTCAGTAACCTGCTGAACACAGGGTCCAAATTAAACCTCAAGCCACCATTCCGATTCAATGACGGGTTCTGTTGTTTGACAAAAATAGCTTCCTTTACTCCTCTTTCAAACCATCTGTTTTCTTTGGCCAAAATCTTTACCTCGCTGTCCTCAAAAGAGTGATTGGTAGCTTTAAGGTGTAGATGTACTGCTGATTGAGGACCACTAGAATTGTCCCTGCGATGTTGATAAAGCCTTTTTTGGAGCATTTGCTTAGTTTCCCCAATGTAGTGCTCTTTGCATTCCTCATCTTTACAGTGGATGGAATAGACCACATTGCTCTGTTTCTGGTTTGGAGCCTTGTCTTTAGGATGCACTAATTTTTGTCTCAGGGTATTTACTGGTTTGAAATAGGTAGGAATTTTGTGTTGCCATAAGATCCTCTGGAGTTTTTCGGAGACCCCAGCTACATAAGGGACTACCACTCCTCTCCTTTTTGCTTCTGTGGGCTTTTGGGTTTCTTTCCCTACTCTCTTCTTTTGACATTTGTTAAAAGCCCACCGTGGGTACCCACAGGTTGAGAGCGCTCTCTGGACATGTTGTGTCTCCTTTTTCTTTCCCTCAGCACTAGTTGGTATTTGTTCTGCTCTATGTTGGAGGGTCCTAATAACCCCTAGTTTATGTTGTAGTGGATGGTTTGATTCAAAAAGCAGGTATTGGTCAGTGTGTGTGGCCTTTCTAAAGACCTCTGGAAGTAGCTGTCTGTCCTTTCCTATAATTACCTTGCAGTCTAAGAAGGCTAGTTGGTTTTCTTTAGTGTCCTCGCGAGTAAATTTGATATTGGTATCCACCGCATTGATGTGATCTGTGAAAGACTGAATTTCTTGTTTTTTGATTATGACAAAGGTGTCATCCACGTATCTAAACCAGTGCCTTGGTTTTGTCCCTGAGAAGGATGTGAGAGCCTGTTTCTCCATCTCTTCCATGTACAGATTCGCCACTATGGGTGAGACTGGTGAGCCCATAGCACAACCATGAATTTGTCTGTAGAATTTCCCTCTAAACTGAAAATATGTGGTGTTAAGGCAAATTTCCAGTAATTGGCAGATGTGGTCAGCACTAAGTTTTGTTCTCCGATGCAGAGTTGAGTCCTCGAGCAGTCTCTTCCTCACCACCGAGACTGCTGCTGAGGTGGGGACAGATGTGAAAAGTGAAGTCACATCATAAGACACCAAAGTTTCCTCTGGCTCCAGTCTGAGGTCTTTGATGCTCGCCACAAACCCTTTTGTGTTCTCTATATGATGATCAGTGTTGCCTACCAATGGGGATAAGACTGTTTTTACATATTTCGCTACATTGTACGTGGTAGAGTCAATGCTACAGACAATGGGTCTGAGGGGAAACCCTTCCTTGTGGATTTTTGGAAGGCCATAGATACATGGTGTGGCCTCCCCAGGGTATAACCTATGATACATCTGTCTGTCAATTAGTTCTTCCTTCTCTAACTTTTGGAGACAGTCTATGATTTCTTTCTTATACCTACTGGACGGGTCCCTTTTAAGTTGCTCATATGTGTTGGCATCACTAATTAGACTTGTTATTTTTTCTTCATAGTCCAATGTGTTGAGAACCACTGTGCATCTGCCCTTATCAGCTGGTAAGATGGTGATGCTCTCATCTTTCTGCAGAGCCGCTAATGCTTTCCTCTCACCTAACGTGATATTGGACGGTGGTGGTTTGGCACTACTGAGAAGGGCCGATATTCTCAGACGAAGGTCCCCTGCCTCTGTTCTAGAAAGGTTATTGTTCCTGATGGCCGATTCAGCTGCTGTGATATAGTCTACTGTGGGTATCGTTTTAGGAGTCACTGAGAAGTTGAGACCCTTGGTTAATACTGCCTTCTCTGTCTCCGAGAGGCTTCTGTCTGACAGATTTTTGATCCAATTTTCTTTAGTATTGGTCTGATTCCCCCCATCCTTAGCGTTTACGACAAGCTGTGGTCGATTTTCCAATAGAAGTTTCTGGAATTTTCCCTTATGCCTTTCTTTGGTTTTGCTATGGTGCTTCATATAACCTGATTTGGTAAATTCACAAACCTCCTGATAGGTTTCGTGCGTAAACTTGGTTTGCAATCTCTGATAGAAGGTTTCTACTTCAGACTGTTTATTTTTTATCTCTATGTTAAGTCTCCTAATTCTCAAATTCTGTATTTTTCTGATGTAGTTTAGTTGCATTTTCCTTGCCAAGTGTCCTTGCTCAAGGGACCTTGCCTCATGCATTTGGGGATTAACCTACTCTGCCTGCATCTAAGATTGAATCTGAGGTGGTTCCTTAAATCTGCTAATTTAAGAGTGGCCTTTTCTAAGCTACGTACCAGCAGAAGGATGTCTCTCCCAAAGTTGGTAGCAATGCGTCTGTGTAGGCTCTCAGTCGTACAGGAGTTGTCCATGGAGGAAAAGGCTTCTTGAGACGTCATCTGTACTTCTGTGAAGAAGGTGTCGGACGTTTCACAGATCACATCAATGCGGTGGATACCAATATCAAATTTACTCGCGAGGACACTAAAGAAAACCAACTAGCCTTCTTAGACTGCAAGGTAATTATAGGAAAGGACAGACAGCTACTTACAGAGGTCTTTAGAAAGGCCACACACACTGACCAATACCTGCTTTTTGAATCAAACCATCCACTACAACATAAACTAGGGGTTATTAGGACCCTCCAACATAGAGCAGAACAAATACCAACTAGTGCTGAGGGAAAGAAAAAGGAGACACAACATGTCCAGAGAGCGCTCTCAACCTGTGGGTACCCACGGTGGGCTTTTAACAAATGTCAAAAGAAGAGAGTAGGGAAAGAAACCCAAAAGCCCACAGAAGCAAAAAGGAGAGGAGTGGTAGTCCCTTATGTAGCTGGGGTCTCCGAAAAACTCCAGAGGATCTTATGGCAACACAAAATTCCTACCTATTTCAAACCAGTAAATACCCTGAGACAAAAATTAGTGCATCCTAAAGACAAGGCTCCAAACCAGAAACAGAGCAATGTGGTCTATTCCATCCACTGTAAAGATGAGGAATGCAAAGAGCACTACATTGGGGAAACTAAGCAAATGCTCCAAAAAAGGTTTTATCAACATCGCAGGGACAATGCTAGTGGTCCTCAATCAGCAGTACATCTACACCTGAAAGCTACCAATCACTCTTTTGAGGACAGCGAGGTAAAGATTTTGGCCAAAGAAAACAGATGGTTTGAAAGAGGAGTAAAGGAAGCTATTTTTGTCAAACAACAGAACCCGTCATTGAATCGGAATGGTGGCTTGAGGTTTAATTTGGACCCTGTGTTCAGCAGGTTACTGAGACCAAAACCCACAGCTCTTAGTCTTGCAAATGAGGTGAAGGCAGGGCCGAGCCAGAACAATAGATGCTAACAAGCCAGTATCAGAGTCGTTCATACCCAATTCAGGGAGCGACACTTCCCTTTTATCGGAGGTGTTAATAACAGGATAGGATTATACCACTACTCCGCCCAGGCTTAGTGTAACGAACCAATAGGAGGAGGGTGTTGGCACACCAATTCCGCCCACTCTTACTGTATTTAAGGCCTAAGCTACCAGCACTTATTAGTTCGCTGACGAAGCTCTTCGGATGAGGAGCGAAACGTCCGACACCTTCTTCACAGAAGTACAGATGACGTCTCAAGAAGCCTTTTCCTCGATGGACAACTCCTGTACGACTGAGAGCCTACACAGACGCACACCACTGTATGTCAGGATCAACTAACTTGTAGCTTTATCACCATCAGGTCTGGAACAGCGATCATTTATTAATTAATTCAACTAACTGAAGCAGAAATGTAAAATTCCTTCATGAATTCACATTAGTTTATAAGCCCTAATATTACAGTTATGAGAAAGCCAAAATAGTTTAGAAAAAAAAACAGAAAAGGAAAAAAGCTGTAATTTTTACAAGAATGAAGTCCGGCGACCCCGGCCGGGCGCGACCCGCTCCGGGGACAGTGGCAGGTGGGGACGGGCGTCCCGGCGGGCGTCGCGCCTTACGGGTTCAAGGTGTTTTGATCTCCACACATTGCCAGGAAGGTCTTCAGATGTCTAGCGTTCCTCACGCCCAAAGTTTGAATAGTGTTACTAGGCGTGTCACGAGACTCAGTTATGATGAGGTCGGACGCAGTAAGATGAAATTTGCCACAAGTGGTTTGGCGTCAGGCCTTGCGGTTGTATCTGACACTTGACAGTGGAAGAGGAAAACGTGCCAAAAACTTGAATGACAGAGGCATAATTGCGTCACACAGCCTGGGCGCCAGCTGTGGAGGGACACTTTGAGAAAAAGAAGCACAAGTCACTCATATAATAGTTCCCATTAACTATTTGCATTGTAATTATGATAACGCCCAAAAGTGCTGCCAGTATTGCTGCAGTGCTTTGTTAATCATTGTTTTTATCACGTGTAGAGTACAAGTAATGTTTTTTTCTGCAAAATTTGGTGTTATTTTATTTTATTTTTTGGTGAACAGCAACATTTTTTTGTTTTATTAAGGTTTATTTGGGTTTATTCTTGACAAAAGGGGCCAAACACAGATTGTGCAAGAGGTTTCTATGCTCTAACTACGAAAATATTATAACCATGTCAAATGATCAGTCCTACCTTCAAAGTATTTTGCACACCCACTTTAATCTTCTTCTAAATTATATGATGTTTTGCAACTCTAAAATTGCATCAAATTAAAACATAAAATAAAAAAATATATATATATAGGTCGTGCGCGTCTGCGTGCGTGTAGAGTGCATCCACTGCAATCAAATTAATCTCTTTTTTTAATCTAACCTAAACATTTCTGTGATCAGCTCTCACCTTGAGGTATTTTCATTTAAATGCATTACATTATTGCGTCCCTCACCTTTAAAAGCGTCCTTGAACGTTGATTGTTGGGGAGATTTACAAGTGAAAATTAGCGCAAGTGTGTAAAATGTATTCTCAGTAGGTGACACTACAACCTGAGCCATGGCACCGTGCATAACACGCATTATGAGCAGAAAATATGTCACGTCTATGCATCTATCTCCTGGTCTTCTAACAGAAATACAAAAATGACAATTTGTGCCATCATGATGAAGCAAAAAGTCATATGTAATATGACAAACAAACTAGAAGCCATCACAACTAAACTAGCTAATAAAATAGCTCACTTGCATGCACGTTTATGCTCAAAGACTAGATAGGACAGTTGCTATAAAATAGCAAACAGCATATCGAATGAAGAGATTTCAGGCTGTACCTTCTCTATTGTTTGTATGTGTAGGTGGATGTTAGAGACCTTGTGCTCCTTCACCTTCAGTTTGAGGAGCAGCACGCTTTCTGTCCTTCTGGCAGATGAGGAGCCCCAGGAGGAGGTTGGGGTGGCGAGCTTATCAGTGAGCTATACGTTTCCCCAACTCGTATTCTCCATCCAGACTCCTGACACGCCCAAGCTTAATGTCTTCATTCATTACACAAGATGTGACCTGACATATTATTTTGAGGGAAGAGCTGATGTAGTATTTTATTTCGTTATTATTCCTTCCTTGCCATCTGCATCAAACTCCCGCAGCACAACAACAGCAAGCCAATAGCAATGAAACTGAAATGCAGAAACGCAAGCTAACAAGGAGGCGGTACTCCTGCGAGTGAAGACGCTCGGCCTCCGCACACAGCATTATCGCCCGGGGCTTCCGTGCGCACCGCGGCGGCCCTCCTACTCGTCAAAATTTAATAGCAAGTAACAACACATGCTGGGACAACGTCCTCTGAGGTTTTCACTTGTTTGGTGCCCAACGAACGATGGGGAAGTAAAACATCTTCCTTTAATTGATCAAAGAAAAAATAATTTCCATTATTTCATTTTTTTTAAGTTTTATTTTGAAGAGTGGCCGGATTCCCGTATGTGTAAAATTAAAACAAAATGTAGCCAACTTTAACACGAAAAAGCCCATCAGAGTTAGATGGTTCGGTATGGAATACAGTGTTCCCTCACATCCCCGCAGTTCACAGACAATATAATTATGTATTACGTGTTTGCCCTAATGAGGGGAAGCATGCAGCAGCAAAACAGCCCCAGACCATCATACTACCACCACCACTTTGTAAACATCAACTGCTTGTACTGCTTCTTAAAATGGCAAATACATTTTGACAATGTTGTTTTCGGCAAACCCAAATAAGCTCGTTGTAAGTTTTCTCATAGCTTATGTTTGACTCCTGTCAAATGAAGAGCTACCTGGTCTTCACGGACTCGTGTGCGCCAAGTACTCTGTCATGAGTTGATTTAAAGGTAAGGTATAAAGTTAACATTGGGGTGTTGGGCACAGTGTTCTTATTCTACAATCGCCATTCAACTGTACAGCAGAGGGCGCTAAGTGATATGACATGTACAAATGTCCTTTCCATCTTGCACTGTGCTTTTGGGGAGGTGCCTAAGGAGCATGCAAGGGAGAGGAATAGAATAAACGTGGCTCCTGACTAGTAAGTTGCAGAAAAACATCAACTGCTTGTATTGTTTCTTGAATAATTTGAATGATTAAAGTTGCAATATGATGGGAATCAAGTCCAAATATTATTGGAATAAAGTCAGAATTATCGTGTATTTATTCCACACACACATACTGTAAACAGCTCTCAGGGCAGATGAAAATGAACATCATCATAAGGTACTTTTATCTGATCGCACATACACAAGCACGCGTTTACCAAAATAAAGCGCACATCCAGCTCCAACAACATCAGATGCTATTCCTCTCGCAACATTTTGATGCTAATTTTAAGATAATGGGAGTCATCAGCGATTGCTCCAATAGTGTGGTTTGATTGGTGGAGAGTGAATTTTATCTGAACCCTGGTGCGCACCGAACAAGCGGAAAGAGCACATGAAGAGGTAGGCCTTGATCCACTTGCAAATGAACGCTTCATTCACTGATTTTTCAAAGGTTACAATGGAATACATCACATGAATCATCATTTCACAGTTCCACATGTCCAGTCTCTTTAAGTTTCTATTTCTTTCCACATTGTAAGGTAACATACTCCAGTAACACATTATTTTAACGACAGAGAAGGCGCTTGTCTGGTGAACATGCACCAATGATATTTCCTTGTTTTTACTGTCATTGTTTTGTAAGAAATTTGGGGATACAGTAATCCCCCATAGGAAATGGCTGGTGTTCCCATTCCACACACTAGTCTTACTCACTGTTTTTTTGTTTTGTTTTTTTGAAAGAAAGAGCTAAAAAAAAATGTGTGTTGCAAAGGCATTTGAAGGCCACATTTAAATAAATGAACGTGCTTTGGCTTTGTATGACTTACGTCGCTCAACATGTGAAATTGGTGTGCTCGACTTTTAATTCCCTGAAAAAAAAAAAATATTACTCACATAGGGGTGGCAATAATTAGTTCCTCCAAAACACAGTAATATATTCACTCACACACTGACGAACATGCATACTCCACACAAAGATGCCCAAGCGGCGATTCAAACCCAGATCTTCGAGATCTCCTGACCTTTTGAATTTCCCTTTGGTGAACTTAACAATGATGACGGGTGTGGCATTGTTGTATGCCATAGAAGTCAAAATCTTTCAATATTTGTAGTCGTGTACAGTTAAGTTATTTAGACTTTTGGTCTGTGCGTCAGTGCGACTTAATAATTACATTCCTGTCGTGAGTTGATTAGATTATAGCTTATTCGCTGACATCAATAAATATCTTTGAGTCCTGCCGGGACCACCGATGAATGTTTGGGGGCACACATAGACAAACAACCATTCACTCTCATATTCATACCGATGGACAATTTATATTTGGCAGCACGTGAAAAATTCAAGTCATCAACAACATTGCAATAACAAAAACGCGAAAATGTTGCCTTGGCAACCCAAGCTGTCCTTCCCGGTTCCCACATTAAGCATAAAAAATACAAATACAGTATAAGCCATTAAGACCACCATTCAACTTGTGAATGTAGTGTTCTACATTGGTCCATTATGTCACTACCAAAGTTTTTATATGTGGCTTCTTATGTACTACTTCCTCTACTACGGCCTCATTGTTTATCCTTTTTCTGCAATGGAGCTGCTGTAAAATTTAAAAAGTTGTAAATTTACGAGAAAAAAGTCGGACAAAGTTGTAAAGTTACGACGTTGCAAAGTAGCCAACTTTATTTGTTTACAATAAAATGTTTGCCCCCTTGCTGATTTCTTTTTTTTTTTTGCATTTTGCCATTTTAGCAAAAGTTGTGGTTGTTAACTGGAACACGCGCTAACTGGGGTGGGTGTTAACCGAGGCCCCACTGTATGTTTGTCCAGGAAAAAATGTCATTTGTTTTGTCAATGCAGACCTGTTGAGATCATTTCTCAGCTATGCCACCATTCCATTGAGCGGCTTGGACGCCAGAACATGCAAACTCCACACAGAGATGTTCCAAGATAGAGTCAAACCCAGAGCTTGTGAGATGTTTAAACAAACAAAAGGCTATATTTTTAGCAATTAGCGATTAATTTGCATAAAAATTGCTTGGAACAAGCGGCAAAGTGCGAAGACGGCGTCCCCTCCTCTATATGTGCCCTGCTATTGGCTGGCGACCAGTCCAGGGTGTACCCCAAAAGTCAGCTCCGCACTTTGGACACCCCTGGTCTAGAGGATGGCAAATGTTTTTTGTCTCACTCCCCCTTCTTGCTTTTGCATATTGTAGCGCTACTTGCAACCTCATTAAGTCCAAATGTGCAAAATGCTAATTCTAGCAATTTTTCAACTGGTCTTAACATTTTGATCAGGTCTGTGTGATTTGACCATCTTCGCTTAAAGAATGCGATTCGAAGTTTTCAGAATCTGTTGATGTATTTTAGGGATTATCCTAACTGACCTTTTTTGTAGCACAAAAAACAAAACAAAAAATAAAGTTGTGATAAAAAAAATCTCGTAAATTTACAAGAATTGTCCGCTTTTTTGCAAAAATAATCAGAAAAAATGTTGTACAGTCAAAAAGTATTTTTGAAATTTTATTTTCTTTTAACGTATTTACGTATTTTTGGCTAGAAAACACCATAATTGACTTGTTACATTTTGAAAACATCTCAGGTGTGTTGTCCTTGTCACGCCAATAATGCTGGAAGCCATCAGGAGCCTTTCCCTCGATGGACAACTCCTGTACGACTCAAAATCCTCCATTGTACACGTCCACACACACAAGCCTCCATTCTGGCCAGAGTAAATCTCTTTTTCTAACACTAGTCTCGTAGCAGAACATTTGAATCGCACTTGAAACTGTGTTATTATGAACAATGAGGGGTTGCATTCAAATACTTAAGTCAAAATGACTAAATGAACGTCGCAAAGGTCCGTGGGCCGATCACAGCTAAGGAATATTTGTGTGGCAAAGTATTCCCCCGGCGTACTGCTGGTAAGATTTCGGATGACATTTAAATTGTCTGGCTGCTCTTTGGACACCCCTGGCCTAATCGGTTCCGCCATCATGTGTGAGAACAAATCAACCAATGAAACTACTTTAATGAAGTAAAACCGTTCATAGAGCTGGCTTTAGCACACATTTGCATCAGACTAAAGAACTAAAACACTGCTGATCAAAACTTTAAGACCAGTAGAAAAATTGCAAGAATTTCCATTTCACATTCTTGGATTTTGGGACACATGTTACAGCTAGAACATCACTAAAAAGTCCATTTTGATGACCGTATAGGAGTATCTGTAAAAAAAAAACGGCTTCCAGAGTGGGAAAATCTGAAAATTACATAGGTAGAATGATTGCCGTTTTGCATATTTCAGAAAATGTTATGTATTTTTTTGCCGAAGCACCAGTGGTCTCTTTTTAATGCTACTTGCAGCAGCATGTGTGTGCGTGTGCGTGTGTGTATGTGTGTATTCTTAGGCTCACATTACATCGTTTTCACTCAGTGATCTGTTCCCGTCTGGATGCAACTATTTACTAATCCAGAGTGAGGCTTGGGCTCCTTATCATGTTGTTGGGTATTACTGCTGTTTTACCATGCACATGACAATAGAACTCTGCTCAGTTGGGTTCCGGTGTGGAGGAGCAATACCTTTGTCTTCATAGCTTCCTTTGTAAGTTGACACCGTGAGTCAGACTGTTATACTGTACTGAGTATAAAAGTTAAACTTTCATAGATTATAGATTCAGGAAAAGTTTTGCTTTATAAAACAAACAAAACTAAGGCTTATGTGGTGTATTTACCTAAGAGTATGCAGGACTTTTTCTTGTTCGATTCCAACTTTTTTCTCTTAATGTTTGGACTTTATTCTTGTACAAAACAATAATTGCTTTACATGCTCACTGAGCTGAATTCTCACGAGATGTGCGGAAGTTCTTGCTGAAGTCTCACAACGCTGTGGCGTCATGTCCGACATCATTCAGCGTGTAATGATTTATTGAACTGCTTTGTTTTTTTTCCCCTAAGGGTATTTTTACAGAAAAAAAAGTAAAAGAATTAGCCTCTCTGGCTCCAAGCCTTCATAGTAAATCTTCCGTTTTTCACAAATGTCTTATTGACATGCATTGCGAATTCATTTCAGCCAATAACATGAAAAAATAGACAGTGGAACCTAACATCATCAAATCTTACCTTTATGCCCTGTCTCTTTGGCTCTCATGGCGCTTTTGTGCATTTATTTTGCACTATTGCCTTTATTTTGCTTCAACAATTTGTATGCAATAAAAGGGAATAATTTACATGGTCTTATATTGTTGTATTACAAAGTTGTAATACGAGGACCAATACAAGACAGCATCAAAATGAGCTATAAATAATGGGGAGATGTTGAGATTGGTGAAAGGCGCTGACAAGCCGCCAAAAGTAAAGTTTTAATTCGGTCCTCGGGGACGCTGCTTACTCATCCAACTTCCCCTCCCAACAATGACAAGAAAAATAGCTCATAAGAGTTACATTTTTTGGCAGTACAATGCTATAGCTATTCATGTAAGAAGAAATGAGAGAAATTCAGCGGTGGAGTTGGAGCGGGAGGAAAACTGCACTTTTTTGGTATTTTGCCAATCATCCACAATCCTTATGTGAAACATGAACATTTTTGCTGTTATTTTTTAGTTTTGCTTTTGTAGTTGTTTTTCCTTCACCAATTACAACTCTGCAAGTTTAACCACAGCTGTGGTACACTAAATGACTTCTGAAAACAAGATTAATTAAACAACTTTTTAAACTTTATTAATGAATGACAAAAAAGTAATTGGCCAGTTCCAGAACATGTTTATTGTTGTGGATCCCTGACCCCTGTCACAAGTGATCATGTGACGCCTTCGCGGCCGCACGCGGCCTGACACCGAGGGGGGCCGAGTGCGGCCCTACTATGAAATTAATCAACCAATTAATTACAGTACGTTCAATATTTCAAGTTAATTACTGTAAGATAAACAGGTTTATGTTTTTTGGACAGGGGACGCTTGCTCCTGTCCTGCAGAATGTCACAAATTTCCATCTTTGATTTTTTTGCAAACAGGATCTTATCATTGGCCACATTTTAAATTGATATAGCGATGGGTGTCACCACCTGCCGGCAACCAAAAGCCACTGGAGTTGTATATTTACAAGAATAAAGTCTGCAATTTGAGAAAAAAATGTCGTAATATTACAAGAATAAAGTCGCACATTTACGAGAATAAAGTTGTAAATTTCCAAGAAAAAAAGTCGTACATTTATCAGTATTTGAGAGTGATATGTCTTTTGTGTACAAAGATCTTAAAATTCGGCAGCAACAAAAGTTTTGCATTTACATTTGGGGCCATCGATGCCTGGTAGTCCTTGCATACCCTGCTTCCCAGAATTTGCGTTGAATTCCTGCATATTCGTCATGCCGTGTTTACGCAAATTTGTGGATTTTTTTTATCAAAAAATTGTGAGTTTGTGGGGGCAGACTGTATTAAAAGCAGAGCTATAGTCTATAAATAGCATTCTGACGTATGAGAATAACGAAATCTGAAAACCCGTATATCGCCCGGTTACACTTTTACATTTTACTCTTTCAGGGGAAATGGCTGTGTCTGGATGCGGAGGCTCATCTGTGTCCCTCAAGTCATCCGACACATTGCCACTGATGGCGGTTTTTCTGACAGTGCACCACCTGAGGCGGCTATTGTCTCATCAATGTGGCATTACTGACACCTAGTGATGAGTGTAGAACACTACATCACATCATTACGGCGTCTTTGAGACAAATGTGCACATTAGCACTCAATAAGTCATCCAAGCTTACCTTTATGCATTCCCACATAGTATCAGCATTTACACCACATATGAGTGCTCGCCCTCGCCCTGTTGTTTTTAGTCATACTTTAGCCAGCTAAACTGATTTTGTTTGTGCTATACAAGTGAAAGACCATTTACTTTGTCCACTTTGTCTGGGTACTCCAGCAAGCTTGCTTGGGCGCTGACGTCAGAAATGTTTTTATATTATTTCTTTTACATAAGAATGTTAAAAAGTATAAAAATCGAATGCTTCCGTAGCTTTTCTTTTTGGTATTTAGCCCATCATCCACAATCCTAACATAAAATAAACAAACAAAAAAGACACAAAACGCCATTCCCAGCGCTCTGTCAGCAAAACTTATATAACAACGACAGGAAATCCCACACGACAGACGTTGCCACGCGTGAAATGGTACTTCATGACATACAAGTGTGTTCATTTAGTCGCATTGTTTTGCATTTGCACCCTTTTGAACTGCGACTTGTTTTGTCTCAGCACCTCGGTGGGCATGCTGGAGCCTATCCCAGCTGACTTCCCAACTTGTGGTGAGTGAATTACACACCTTTCAGTATGATACAATGCCGTTCTGCACCACTGTAAGGGACGGGATCGTTTGCTCATGTCTGCAAATCTCCTCCGCTTCTTCCCGCACGGAATGTCTCTGACACAACTTACGCTGAAACACTTCAACGTGATTATCTCACCCGATCTTTTTAAACAAGAAGAGACGAAGTTCTTAGAACCTCCTTGCACTTTTTGAAAAACAATTAATTGCACGATATATAATTTTTTTTTATTTTTTTAAAAATAAATAGATCTAAATTTATATAAACAAATAGATTCTTGAAGCTTCCCTGTTTGATAATCCGCTGAAGCCCACGGTCATCTCTCTTGCTGGTGCATCTTCTCCTGCCGGCAAAGTACTGCAAGCATTACATGTTATGAATGTGTCTGTTACTACATGGTTACAGCATCTTTATAAAACTATAAAACCTTGTTGGAGGTGTTTTGGAAAAGTTGGGGTTTTTTGGCCACCCTAGGGGGCTGTGCTGTGTTCAGTCATTAGCACCTCAGACCCTGTAAGAGTTAGCCTTTGCCTTAGCTTAGTTTTTACAACTATTCTCGCTAATCTGAACCCTTAAAACCATTTTCATTTTCACCAGCTCCGTCATCACTTTTGCATCACTACTGTCCAGATCTACCTCCTACTATAAACATTGAAAATAGACATATTCAGTATATTTATCAATATGAGTATTTCTGTATGTTGTACATGTACGTAACATGGAACGCCGTAAATCGAGGACCACATGTAAACCCATCTTTGCAAGAATTTATTATGTGGCAATTTATTATTTTACATTCAGGTCTTCTGGTCAATACATTTCCAACATTTTAGACAGGATATTCATAAAACCATTGCAGTGCTCTTCAAGAAACAGCGTTTTTTTTCTAAAGTCATAATATGATGTACAGAAAACAAAAGCACCCTGATGAAACATTTTTACCAAGAGGCGGGGTACACCCTAGATTGGTCACCCGTCAATCACAGGGTGCATATAGACAATCATTCACACTCACATTCATACCTATGGACAATTTGTGGAGGGCAGGGGCGGGTGTGAAGTCTGTGGAGAGCCGCGGGCGCTCTGTCAACATGCTGGAAAATGTTCTCAGGGTTGTTTTTGTTTCTGTCACATTCTGTTGAGCAGTGAGCAGTGATATGGAAGTGTCTGCCGGTCTTCAGATGGTCTTGTGGGAGGGATTCGGATGGAGCAGCTCAGGTTGGTTTGAGCTCAGCTTCGGTTGGTTGGGGGAAAAAAAAAGAAGCACAGCTCTGGCAAATATAGTGTTTTGTTTATCTTGCGGGGGTTAACTGGGCGTGTTGACGGTGTTGGACGTGGCAACACTGAGTGAAAACGAGGCACACCTACGTGTGGCGCGATGAACAGACACACGGACGGAACCACGAAACGATTTTTGTACTATTTGACACAAACCTGAATTTAATTTAGGAGTATTACAAATACGTTGGGCAAGGCTCCAGTGTCTTGTAGGGCGTGTTGCGCCTGTACAGAGAGTGACATAAGGAAGGCAACTGAACTTAAAATGCTTTTAAACGTCATCTTTAAACACTGCGCGCGGCATTCCATTAAATAAATAAGTCATTAAATTATTTTTAAAAAGGCCATGAAATCTATACTTCAGACCTCCGACTAATTCTTTAAATAGAAAAATAACTCAACCAGACACTTTGTTGTGTAGCACAAATATACATGGAACTGAAGCTTGGCACATATATTTATTCAAAATAATGGAAACACATTTGAATACAATAAAAACATTCAGTACGTGGAAGTGGAAGTTTTGTCCTCTTAAGTTTAGAAGAAACAAACACGCCAGATTCCCTGTCGTCATTGTGTGACAAAACATTTAACGTAATTTTTTTTAAATTATGCATTTATTTGGCTTTATATTCATTTCATTTTTAGAATTATTTTTAAAATTGTGTATTTAATTGGATTTATATTCATATAATTTTTTTTATTTTTTTTATTATGTAGAGAATTGGTTTCATATTCATTTAATTCACATAAACAGGTTCCACTGTAATTTCGTTTTAATGTAATAAAATGGTGTTACACGGGACAGGGGCTTAGCCAGCCTTCTGAGCACCTGCACAGTGTCAATTCTGGGTCCATTGTCCATTGTCTCCATTGTCAGACTCTTTTACGGACCTTTTATGACTCTGACAGATGGACGGTGGAGGGAAAATTATGTTTTTTAAGGATAAATTCACAAATACAGTGGAATGCACCCAGATGGGCCGGGAGATAACTTTAGAGCCAATCGCGAACAAGGGATGTAATTTATCTCATTTAGTAGGTACTCTTGCAGCATCAACACTGCTGACTCATTCGACAGAAACGTGTATATGTGTTCACCACTGCAGATTAGGTGGCCATTTATGAATTTAATGGAACAAGACCTGGGGATGGTGTGCTGCTGACCTCGACTCGAGATGTTGCTACACGCTTGCGACATTCTCAAGGGAGCTAGGCACAAACCCATGCCGAGCGTCCTGGAAATAAGACCTCACAAAACGCTCGGCGTGATATGTCCCCTCCCTGTTTAACTAATTCGGAGAGCGGAAATAATGGCAGGCAGACGCAGCAGTTGCAAGATGTTGTTTACAGCCACGTCGAGAAGCTAAGTGCTGATGCTGTATCCATTACGCACAACAGATCACTTAAGAGTTCAGGGTCATATGATACTTCCATTGCTTGTTTGAAAAAGAGGAACACAAGTCTACCACGCACATTTTTATAGGTGAGTGATGGTTAGCATCTTGGCCACACATTCGGGAGTTCTTTAACATCTGGGTTAGAATCTCCATTGGGCATCTCTGTGTGGAGTTGGCATGTTCAAGTGGCAGCAATGCTCAGTCATGTCATCATCCAGCGTGGCGTGTCCAGGTCAAAACGTACGAGGAAGCAATAAATGGCGCACACTTGCTTCCCCAGTAAAAATGGGTTTGCTTTATTTGTAAAGTTGAAATATTAAAGAAAAAAACTTTTTTTAAAGGTCATGATATGAGAAACAAATCAAAATAAAGTTTTTGGAAATAAAGTTTGCTTTTTTAGCTACACTATGACAAATAACACAAGTTACCCAAATTAAGATCTTCGTACAACACGTGATACTTTATTCTGACCTGAACACATCAACAGCAGTGTAATTCCAACACCATATATGTATCTCGCAACATCTCCACATAGCCAACTGCCGTTTGACGCCCCTGCACAACCAATAACATGTTCTGCTGTAAGGTTTAAAAGCATTCGCACAGTCTGAGCTTTTGGAAAAAGTTTTTCGCGTCAAAAGATTCATTAAGAAGTCAAATTTAAAAGTCCACACAAGAATACACACTGGGGAGAAACCTTTTCCGTGTACAGTTTGTGGCAAAACATGAATCCTTCTTTGCGGAAATTCACTTATCACGGTCGGGTCCGGAACGAGGGATTACTGTATACAACCTTCTCAAATATTGATTTAATTCATTACATTTATTCATATAAATTGTTAATGTAAAAAGACTGTTTGCAAAGGTGACGTGGGGCCTAGAGGGCGTTATCTTTTGAACATGTTGCATTATATTCCGCCCTACAAGAGGTCCTCATTTGATGACGTTCCGCGTTCTGACGCACTAGGTAAGATCTAGTAAACTTAACAACTAGTTAGGTGGGATTAATACATTATCCGGGTCCGGGATAATTATATTATAATGTAACATTCATGCATTCGATTAATCGATTTATCGATTATCGTGACAGGCCAAGAGGGGAGGAGCCACCTGCTGTGGCCCAGCACGGTGCACTATACTGGGACACACGGTCCGAGCAGCCGGCCTGCCGGAGAACGTTATGCTGCCTGCAACATCATTCAGCATGACCGCTTTGGTGGTGGGTCAGTGATGGTCTGGGGAGGCATATCCCTGGAAGAAGTCCGTCTCACCTTGGATGATCCAGAAGGTCATTATACACCTGAAAAGCCAAATGAACACAAACGTGTAACTTTTTAACACACACACACAGTGTGTTTTTAGAGTCATCCAGGTAATGGTAATTCACACAAAAAAATGCTCAAGAACCCATATTCCGACACATATGGATGTGTGAATATGAATCTTCAGAATCCCTGAGAGGGGACGAAAAAGTAATTTTCTTAATCTATTTGTTTCTCTTAATATTTGACTTTTACTCAGCAGTTTTTTATGACTTTATTCCCATTCATACAACATACATGTTGAATGCTGCCGGTGTTGAATAAAATATGGACCCCTATCAAATTTGTACCCCTGCCGGTTTTGCGCATATTTTTTCTGACATGGCGAATGGCGTCGTTTGGAAATGTGAACAAGCTTACTCCGTCGCAATGAGTCACCTCACTCGGGTTGTGCATCACAGCGTTTCTGCCATATTGTGGACTTTGAGCATAGTCACGAATTGAGTGGATTTTGTGTGCGTGAGTGTGTGTGTGTGTGTGTGTGTAATTAGGGTCGCAGAGGCGAGAGGCAGGGTACACCCTGGACTGGTCGCCAGCCAATCACAAGGCACATATAGACAAACAACCATTCACACAAAAGGATCGGCATATATGCAGATTGACATGACAAACATTGTCAGATCAACTAATGATTTAATAAATCAACATCAATGCAAATATTTATTCTAAAAATTAAAAAAAACTTTTAAAAAAGTTGTAATATTCAAATTCCCAAACGAAGCCCCCTCAGAAGTGCGATATGATAGCGAATGGATATTATATAATCATTTCTTCTTTTTTCTGAGACATGATTATAATACCAGATCACTGCATTGTGAAGAATATAGTCATATTCACTTTCTTTGGCATTCTGTTTTTATGTTATTT
Source organism: Dunckerocampus dactyliophorus (assembly GCF_027744805.1). Lineage (NCBI taxonomy): Eukaryota > Metazoa > Chordata > Actinopteri > Syngnathiformes > Syngnathidae > Dunckerocampus > Dunckerocampus dactyliophorus. The sequence continues at coordinate 28,991,556 of NC_072832.1, read as the reverse complement.
TATTTCAAACTTGTTCTATGAGTCGTGGGGGGCTACCTGGTGCCCGCATTTTGTTGAGCTAGCTAGTAGGATGGTAACACTGCAAACAATTAAACCTAAGAAATAGTTTGAACCTGCTTCCACCGGACAACCAGGAGTGCCAGGGTTCCCGGGCATTTGTGTGAAAGGATTTTTGTAGGATTTGATGCCCAAAATCAGCTGGGATAGGCTCCCAGCACGGGCTCGAAACATCGGCATCCTTGATTTAAAAAAAAAAAAAATATATATATATATATATATAACTTAAAAAAATATATATAGGTATTCCGAGCAGGCCCAGCCACTATTGAAAAAACCCTGCAGAACAATCCGGACCGAGCATCATTCATCGATAGTCATTTACAGCTCTCACGTGTCGCGGGCGAGCCTTGGAGATGTTATACAGTAAGTAGCGTAACAATCATGTGTAAGGTTCCATTGGTTTACCTTATTAATTCATTCCAAAAGGTAGATTTGTACATTAACTGCAAATAATGAAGTGGGAAAATGAGGACGCTTTCACTGTGGAGCCGATGTGCTGTTGTATTCAAATTGTGACTTTTTTCTTGTTTTTCTGTTTTTCTTAATATTTTGACTTCATTCTCTTAAAATGGTCTTAAAGTTGATGTGATGAGCGCAAAAAGCAGGCTTGCGGGGGTGTAGTCCTGGGAATCGATCGCAATATTTACCCGCAGAGCGAGCTCTGGAGGAAAAAATAGGACCTGCCGTGTCAGATTTCCCGAAGCGTTTTGATCACCAAAATCCGACCAATAAAAGACACTCCTCCCTCTTCATCGCATCTCTTTTTGGGATTTTTTTTGTTTTAAGATTAAAACTTTTGTTTTTTTATGGGCCTTTTGCAGTGATACTTTGTGGTAATACTTTGCGGCTGCAAGTGTCCCGCCTCACGTCTATTTCTGTCGCTGCGCACATCAAAGGCGGCACACCAGACGAGACGCCCAGGTCAAGTCCATCTTCTTCCATGCAACCGATGCCACAAATCACAAAATTTGCCTCAAGGCAGCTTTGCAGCTTTAGGATCACATTTAGAGAGGTTTTGTTTGTTTGCTTGTGAGCAGAATCACATTCATGCCACTCGGATGTAGCAGAGACAAGGAATGCGGATCCACTCCATCACATCTTTTAAGATGTCTGGCTTGTATGTTCAGCTCGAAACCTTTCGAATATTCTGCCATCTGGGCAGCCGCTGCTATCTGAACAACGAACATATTGAAGTGCCTCCCCATCCCAATGCCTGAACTGATGAAAATAAAACAAAAAAGAGCGAGAGAGCGGCGTCCCCAAAAAAGAAATACAGACCCAACGTTCACATACTCTTAGTGTTCAAATTTATATATAAAATGTGTATAGCAGCCACCTGTCCAACGCGGCCAGCAGCCACCCATTTATTGATGTGTGTCGCCCATTTTAGCAAACAAAAGTTGACAGTTGTAAGTGTAACCCAGAAAAAACATATTATTGTTGATGAAAAAATACAGTAACAAATTCCACAAATACAAACACAAAACACCTTTTTATAGGTTTACAATTATAGTTCTATGCCAGTAACACATTGTCACACCGACTTGCTATGATTATCTGCGTTTTAAGTAATCGTTATGGGGTGTTGTGTGTAGAATTTTTTGGGAAAAATGATTTTAATTCAAATTATTAATAATTCAAAGCCAAAATTCAGGTGTTGTATAATTTGACGCATCCAAACATTCGCCACATCCATTCAAAGAAAGACACCCAGTCAGAACACTGCAGGAAATGGAACAGTCATATATTTTATTGGCAAATGACAGACAACAATTTACATAACATTAAACACGTAATAGTTACAACTATTGACAAAGCTCCCGTCCCTGGCCAAATCAAACAAGAGGAACAGGCACACAAGTATTGACCCTGACAGACCTGTTGCGTCGACGGAGAGACTTTGCGGCGCTTACGTCTTGTGAGACATCGAGCTGCTCTTCCGTCACGCGTGTGGAGGTCATACTTGTATGCAGCCTCGGAACCCGTGCTGGATTTTCCCATCATGCGCCGCTAAACCGAACAAGGTTTCCGCATTTACCTACTGATGATGCAGCATTAGGGGGTTCAGTATCTTGGGGATACCTAGCAGCATGTACAATTACACCAACAGAGACTGTGAGATGATGATGTCCACCTTCTCCACGGGGAGCTCGATTAAATGCAATTAATTATGAGTTAACCATGGACAAAATGTGATTAATCACAATTAAAAGGAGCTGAAAATATCCTCCTATGAGTAAAAAATATCTATATATAATAATGAATGTCCCTTAAACTGTCCTGAGCACAATTTATAATAGTAAGTGAATAAGCAGCAAAACTTTCACCAGAACACCCATAAAAGCTTCCTCTATGTGGCCCGATGGCCTCATCGGGCTGTGTAGCTCTCATTGTTGCCTTCCCGCGGGAAACGTTGAATTCCATAATTTATTTACATGATATTAGGGCCGCAATTAACGATTATTTTCTTAGATTGTGATCCTGGAATACGCTTTTAGGCTTTGCTGCAGGTTGGGTAAAGAATTGCTATTAAATTATCTATGCCGTTTTAACAGACATATTCAAATCGAGACTACTTTTTAAACTACACATTATTTTGGAACCAGTGAACCACAATCAAATAAGACTCATGAGGGGCTCAGAGTAGAGCCGCTGCTCCTTCACATTGAGAGCAGCCAGTTAAGGTAGTTTCCAGTCTTTCTGTTTACTTCTATGAAGGAAAGTTGAACGCTGTGACGTGTAAGCATTTTCCAGCATAAAAATTAGTAAAATACAAACACCGTTTATGGGATTAAACTAGGATCTTAATGAACTCTCCACTATATATATTTCTTTCAAAATTCCTCACACACCACCCCACAATTATGAAAAAAAAGATTTTCTTTATTCAAATGTTGGAAGTTATAGCCGAAAAAAGGATCTGGACTCACCAATGCCGCTTGTGGTTAAATAAAATGAGGGTTAATAGATATAGCAGTATTATTATTATGGTGTTTATATTGTTTCAAATGACACAATTTTTGAATGTTCTAAAACTTTTGTCGTGTATTCTCGAATGTGTTTACAAGTGGACAGATATTTGTTAGAAAACTTCATCTGTGAGATCTGAGTACCTGGTCGACACACTGAACAGTTTCGCAACTCTGCGAGTGACGGGCGACAACAAGCGGGAACAGCATATAACAAAATGACCAACACTGTCCAGCCAATGGGGTGATGCGCAGAGCTACCTTTTCTGATACTCTTCTAGCTACATTTTCAATTTTTAAATTCCGTTTTTTACCTTTTACACGTATTTGACCAAGCAGATGGAAAAAAAAAAAACGTCTCACTCCCATTTCTTCTTGTCCTCCAGGTCGTCATGAGTCCCAGGAGCCGTTCCTCCAGTGGATGGTTCTGCTCAATTTTTAACAGTGTAGCATGCTTTTTTTTTTTTTTTTTACAGCGTATGAACGCATTGTGTTCTGCGTCCTGATTCGCTAAAGGAGAACCATCAATCAATCTCCATGCCATATTAAGACATGTTGAATCTTAAATGTTCCAAATGAAATCACTTACACGGAGGTCCAATATGGACCTCTGGGGTACTCCACACGTAGTATTAGAGGTGGCTTCTCCTGAGATGGACGCCAGTGAATTGACACTCGTCATGATGGGCAGGCAGAGTGAATCGAGTAACGTTTAACGTATGATATACAGCAATCCCACGTCTTGGCTCCCACTGGGGTTTCCTGCTCAATCACCTGCATCTCGGACATCACCGAATGTGACACAGCACTGAAACATAACAGACACACTTTTCTCAACACTGGAACCGTGTGTGTGTGTGTGTGTGTGTGTGTGTGTGTGTGTGTGCCATTTACGCAAATGTATTACTCTTTTGAATGCATATTGTTTCCACACTCTCGCACTTCCTCCTTCCTGTCACGTGTGATTTCACTTGTAATCATTATTATTGACTCAATCCTCCTTTTCCCCACGAAACTTAACTATAATAGTGAACAGATTGACACTAACTTTAGTTGCAGGCCGACATATTCCGATACTGTGTTTTTTTAATTCATTATATATATATATATATATATATATATATATATATATACTTTTTTTTCAATATTGGAACCCCAGAAGGCACACTGACACTGATTGATTGAAAAACGTGCTTTGTTGATGACATCACAGACAGGTGACGTAACTGGTATGCCTGCCCTTAATCATAGCCTTGTTTGAGCGGCATTAGGGCAACGTTGCCAAAAAGCCAAAGAAAAAGCAAGAGTTAATACAGACTTAATCCAAATATCAAATATTTTTAAAAAATCATTTATTTTCATAGCTTAATCCAGCCAGCCTGAAGTCACAGTGTGTGTGTGCGCGCGCGGAACCTGCGCAGGGACCTGGACCTAAATCTGGACTTTTTAAACAAGAAATCTTGTACAAATTACCCGGAAAACATTTTTGGGTGGCGATGGTTCCTGATTCCAGACTATTGAGCCACACCCACCAAATTTAAAGAGAAAAAAAATGTCCATGTATAGGCCACATTTGTCTTTGAATGTATTGTTCATATTAATTAACACCTGTATTTGTCAGTGACAGTTGAACAAGTTTAAATGAAACACACGGCAGTTGACGTCGAGGCTTCGAGCGGTGCTCCGAGTTTTGCCCTGCGATTGGCTGGCGACCTTCTCTACCTCTCACTCAAACTCTGCACGCTTGATTTTGTTCTCATAATTACGACTTTATTGACAAAATAGTTTGGCTTTATTCTCATAACAGTATAACATTTCCCGCAACCCAATTTTCCAAAAATTACAACTTTATTTGTTGTTTTATAATATTTAAAAAACACATTTTAAAAAACAATATTAATTCCGTAAAATCACTTCTCGTGCTGGTATGCTGGTGCTGGTGACTCAGCGCCACAGCGTAAGCATTGTTTACAGTTTGAACCTTTTTTAATGTCGATTTTAACAAACTACGCTCACTTCACTGCTCTACGCTCCTTCTACGTGTTGCTGTTGTGCTGACTGGGAGAACCCGTTGCGACTCAGCAGTTGTAAAAGTATATATTCTTTTGTTATATCTAATCTTGTATTTATCAAACAATTTATAACAGAATTATTATCATTGATATTAAGTTTTATTTCTTCTATAAGAATTTTTTAAAATTTAATTAAAAAAAACAGAATTCAAACACCAGGTCATCTCTTCGCCACCACCAAGCATCAAGAGGCGACCTCCCATGCCCTAAGAATGGAAACACACACGACCCCAGGTGACTCTGAATACAAGGGGAAGGATCCCAACATCAGGCTGGAATAATGTATATGTAGGACAATTATTTCTCTATTTATCACGTTTTCGTTTTAGGGAAAACACCAGATACCCAGTGTTGCCAGTGTTACATTTTTCGGAGCAACGCATTCACTGCGGTGCTGCACCGGAGCCACAATACACAAAATGCATGCATAACAAAAAATGATAGAAAAGGCTTCTTACCTTTATTAAAAACATGTCTTTCTTCTTATTTCAACTTTGTGCTGAATGCCACACCTGTCTGATCCACAGGTAGGTGGTTAGCACCTGGTTTCGGAGACTGATGGCACCTAGCAGGGGACCAACAGCTCCGCTGAAAGAGGCCCCTCTGAAGACTTGCTGTGATAAATGGAAGCATGAATTCTGCTGAAGGAGAATGTCCGGCCATCGTAGCTAATGTACTGTAAAGTTTCCTTAGGTTAACTTGTTTAGGAAACAGAGAAGTACAGGATGTTTGATGCAGGCCCACTCCACCTAAATATGATGGTTCCCTGGCAAGAACAGTGGGCTTGATGGGCTCTGCTTTTAATACAGTCAGCCCCCACAAACTCACAAATAAGCTCCTCACACTTGGCCTGTCTCCCTCCCTCTGTAATCCTGAGTTGCTTCTACAGATGCACTATGGAAAGTGTCCTTACCGCCTCCATCACTGTTTGGTACGGTAACTGTACAACACGTGATAGGAAGGCACTCCTTTATTCTATTTTTAAAGGTACATTTCTATGTTTTCAACACAAAATGGAATCGCACACATCCTGGCTATACTGTAGTGCATGTAACATGTTAGCCTCCTGCTATTGCTGGGTTGCACGTGGCATCACGTGGCTCTCACTGGAAAGAGTGTGAACTTGGACTTTGTTGTCGTAATATTGGGATATTTGTAATATTGTAATATTTGTTTCTCATAATAATACAACTTGAAAAATGTCTGATTGTTTTGTCTTTGATACTGTATTTAGCTTGGAGAAATCAATATGATTTTGTGATAGACTGCACATTTTGTTGTGTGTGTGCGTGCGTGCGCGCGTGTGCACACAGACTGCCGTTTTTGAGCGGTTTGAGACCATTTCTCTGGTGTCTCTTACTGGGGCAAAATTTTAGAAAAGATTACAGTCCGTTTTGGTTTGAGTCGGACCTGCTGGAATCTATATAACAACATAAACATGTTATATTATTATTATTATTAACTATATAACAACATAAACATGTAATATTATGATTATTATTAACTATATAACAACATAAACATGTTACATTATTATTATTATTAACTATATAACAACATAAACATGTTATATTATTATTATTATTAACTATATAACAACATAAACATGTAATATTAGGATTATTATTAACTATATAACAACATAAACATGTTATATTATTATTATTATTAACTATATAACAACATAAACATGTTATATTATGATTATTATTAACTATATAACAACATAAACATGTTATATTATTATTATTATTAACTATATAACAACATAAACATGTTCTATTATGATTATTATTAACTATATAACAACATAAACATGTAATATTATTATTATTATTAACTATATAACAACATAAACATGTTATATTATGATTATTAACTATATAACAACATAAACATGTTATATTATGATTATTATTAACTATATAACAACATAAACATGTTATATTATGATTATTATTAACTATATAACAACATAAACATGTTATATTATTATTATTAACTATATAACAACATAAACATGTTATATTATTATTATTATTAACTATATAACAACATAAACATGCTATAATCACAACAAACACGGCCAACATGGGGCTCCTTCCAGCTGTGATTCAAAGGGAGTTCTGCTTAAGTCCTGGTGTAATTCTGGGTGTGGACATATTTACGAAACAAAGTAAAGTAAGCAATTTTTTTACAAAAAGCTAAAATTACAGCAAAATCTACAAAATACAAAAAAAGAACGCCTTTTTAAGCAATAACTGTTAGATTTAGTGATTGCAAGCCAGCAGAACGTGCTTGAGGCCTAAATCTCATATATGTTGTGTAGCTTCTCACCCCCTGCATGTGAATGTGCATCATGGACAAATCTTTGACTTGTGCTGCACCTCTGGTAAAGTGAAATTGTCTTTTTTGGAGCAGCAGTGTAAGTTTCAATGGTGTAAAAATAACTTTAAAATCTAAGAAGAAAGTTGGGGAGAAAAAAATGGGGGGGGGAAAGCAAACTGTAAGTTAGTTTATGTTAAAAAAAAAAAAAAAATTGTACAGTATTTCATTGTATTATGACTGGATACCTTCCGAACCTGAAAAACCTGAGAAAAACCACAACATACCTACCTAAAACAGCAGAATGTATACTCCTGCAAACTTTTGTTTTGGATGAGTTATTTTGCACTATTTACTTTATTTTGCTTAAACATCTTCTATGGCGCTAAATCCATCCCCAAATGTTCTCCATTGGGTTTAGAGCAGGGGAAAAAAATGTTCCTCGATGAAAAGACATTTTGACGTTTTTTCTGGCTTTGGCTTCTTGTTTTATGAAGTCTTATGTGGATATTCCTTTGGTTTTAATCCTAGTTCATGAGTCAAAGAGGACGCTCGGCCTGGCAACAACTCAAGCACAAGAAGCTCAACGCATAAAAACTAATAAAAGGCAAATAAAGTAAAGAAACAACGTGTTAAACCCTCAGAGAAATTTAGAGAAACTAAATGACAAAATGTGATGACGTCATATAAATTTTATCATTAAAAATAATCGTCAGAAACTAACTGTCAAAATATGATTGATGACTTGACACATCAGATGACATCATTTGGGAGGGGCGTGGTGAGGGGGTGTGGGGAAAAGGAAGAGGCGTGACTTTGTTATTTACATTAGAATGTGGCTATTATTCTAGAGGAGGGTTGATGGGCGTGGTTAAGGTGGTGAGGGGGTGTGGAAATATATGAGATGTCTTATATAACGAGGAGTGTTTCAGTCAGACTATGAGTGACTGCTGGAGAAAAAAAAAAAATGGCGGTGTTCAGGAAAAAGAGTCTGCATCTTGACGGGGGACGTCTGGTGGTTAGTGAGTTTAGAAGTATGGGAGTAGTTCCCTTTGTGGATCTATACAGTTATGAATATATGGAACCAGAGGTTACGCAGCTGAGAATTTATTCTACTGAATTTGAAAAACTGAAGAGCTCCATTCAAGATTTCATCGATTACATGCAGCATGTGCATGACGAAGGGGAAGTAGGACTTACGAGAATGCCGCCAAGTGTAGCGGTGAGAACGGATTCGCTACAGCGTGAAGGGGAGGGATCTTTTTTCGTCGATTGTTCGAGATCACACATCTGGCTACTGGTGAGATATGGCTCCTCTGATGCTAATAGTGTCAGACCAAGAACTGTTATGGAGAAAGAGCGGCATTTCCCAATTCACCTGGCGTTCAAGGTGGAAGACTTCCCAAAGCTGGGTGATCTCTTGAAAGAAATGAGTTTGTTTTTCACTCAAGATAGTGTGAAGCGGAGGCATGACCTGCTGGAGAAGAGGTTAACCACTCGAGCTGAAGGCGGTGTTGGAAGACAGAGGCTGGCTAGTGTTAAAAGGCGGATAAATCTGAACCCCGTTTTTGACAGAGAACTGGAGGCTGATGGATTGGCCGGGAGAGGCTATGTTTCTGAATTGGAGACTGATTCCGCGTAATCACGCATGCGGGTCTCCGCCTTCTACACAGACCTCCCAGTCCTGCTTCTCTGACCCCTCCCACCAGAACCCTCCTACCAGACCCGCCTCCCACTAGGCCCTCCATCTACAAGACACGCCTCTCAGACCGGCCTACCAGACACACCCACTCGTTTTAAAATATAAATACAGAAGAAGTGGGAATAGAGAAAGTACTTTACTTCATCATGGCTGATTTTTCCTCGGACAACGCTCTGACCTCTCTTGCTGGAAACAACGTTGGCAGCAGCAGCACCAGCTGCAGCAGCTATGAAATCCGGGATGAAGAGCTTCTCAACTGGCTGTCAAACATTTCTCAGACATCTTCAGGACACGCTGAGATGTATAGGCCACTTTTCCACCGCTATCATGAGAATGATTCGACCCTTGTCACGACGTGTGAAGCGCAAGAGTACCAGACCGATCCCTACGCGTGCATGGTGAAGGGGGACATAGCGCTCACCCCTGGTCGGATCACTGGAGGATCCATAGCCAGCTCCGGTTCCCCACGCAAGGTGACTGAGCGAGAGGTGCCAGAAGGCTCACTGATGTATACAGTCGGTTGTTTTTCCCAATCCCTCGACAATGGACAGAGCCATGGCGAGCTACCATGCGGACCTCCATCCTACTGTCCATACTGGGGGGATAATGACAGCGGGGAAGAGGCAGCGCCTGCTCCAGTCTACACCGTAGGAGCACACAAAGCGGTCCTGACGCCTCCAGACTCGCCCGCGCCTCAGTCTCCAATAGCGGCGAGTGGCGGATTTCTAGACACTGTAAAGGCGTGCGTGGCTAGCGCCGTGCAAGTGGTGGTGCAGGAGCAGATAAAAAAAAGACTGTTACGGCTGTGAAGTCGATCACCCTTCTCAACGTCAGCATCCCTGTCTCTATCCTCCAGAACCTGGATATTTCAACACTAACTTTAAACTGTTAACAGAGAATCTGATGACATGGGAATTTCTTCCAGCTCTCAAGTATACACTGGAATTACTTGGGTTAGACATACTGGATGCTAGAGTGGAAGGAGCAGCGGAGGCTTTTCTTTACGATCTGAAGCCTGAAGAAAACATTCTGGAGAAAGTTGCAGAGATCAGGCGTGCCTACATAGAAGACGACACGGACAGGGAAGATCTGCTGCAGCGTTTCCTCGGTTTCTGGAATCCTTGATTCATCAAAATGGGAAATTATTATTTTAAACCACCCCCTAAACCAGTTGACAGTTTTCTTTTAAAACATGCAATTGCTAATCGGATCAATGATGCATCGTTATATCTGGCAAGCGGGGATATCGATACAAAAGATTTGGAGTGTTTTGAAAGAGTGATGGCCATTGTAAGGGATAAGGGTCCTTTAGACCACTGGGAGAATCTGGTGTATCTCGGGTCAGACTTAAACAGCGATGGTTTTGAAGCAACATTACGGGGCATTATCGGGAATATTTCTGTGTGTAGTCTCAACTCTAGTCTCATGCACGTCTTGTATACCTATGTAGTCGATGTAGCGGTGTGTAAACTGAAGAATGGAGATAAAGTTGATGTTGATCAGTTGCTAAATGTATTACATGCTTTACACGCTTCAATTTTGAAAAAAAAAAAAAAAAAAAAAGATAGCTATAACAACAGTTATCATAGTGGAATAAAAATGAAACCTGCGGAGGTAACCCCTAGCAAGACCTCGCAAGTGTTTGAAAATTTATATGGGACACTATCTCTGAGCGCAAAACCATCCGTATTTAAATTCAAAGAAGGAGACATTGTACGGATTTCAAAATACCGTGGAGTATTTGATAAAATGTATGAACAGTCATTCAGCGATGAATATTTTATAGTGAACGAACGTATCCCCAGAGTCCCCCCTGTTTATAAATTAAGGGATATAAGAGGTGAAATTCTGAATGGAACATTCTATGAACCAGAACTGCAGAAAGTGATAATTGGTTCTGACACTCTTTTCCGCATAGAAGAAATTTTAGACCGGAAAATTAAAAATGGTCAGAAGATGGTTTTAGTCCGGTGGCAAGGATGGCCTCGTCAGTTCGACTCTTGGCTAGCTGCTAAAGAGGTCGTTGAGCTCAGGAAGAAGAGAAACAAGAAAGACCAGGAAACAGCACAATGACAGGACGAGAGTCTTTCTACGTGACACTACCGTCGAATGCCTGTAATGACATTTTCCCGAGCAATACCAGCTCGAACTATATGACAACATTGTCACAACCTATAGAGCTGGATGGAGCTTACGAGGTCGCTTTAGCTGAAATTATGTATTGTCATACATGGAATAATATACGTGGGGGTGAGAATGGTTATGAATTATTGGATCATTCGAAGCCAGCGAATCCTCCAATGTATATGAAAATTCCTAGGGGACATTATGACAGCATTGATCTAATACTGAGGGAGATAAATGCTTTATTTAAGTCAGTAAACATTGATCTAATTTTTCATTACAATTCTATAAACAGAAGAATTTATATATTAGGGAGTGCTAAATATTCTATCAAGTTCGAAGCGCCGCTGTCCTACATGCTGGGTTTTGAACCCGGTCAATGGATTAAAACAGAAGGAAATCCCGTGAGTAAATATCCCTGCGATATTAACGGCGGTCAATATAATTTTTTCGTCTATACCAATATTGTGGAAGCACAACATATCGGAGACTATGTTGTTCCCCTTCTAAGAATTGTTAAAAAGGAAGGATCTTACGGTGATCTGATCACTTTCTCCTACAACCGCTTACACTACGTTCCTGTCAATAAACAGCGCATACAGGATATCCAGATTGAATTAAAAACAGATTTAAATACCCCGATTCGATTCACATACGGGAAGACCATCTGCAAACTACACTTTAGACCGGTATCAAAGATCTTGATCTGAATTCAACAGAATAACGCAGAATGAATTCGCAAAGATTTGTGGATTATTATGTGAATCAGGCTGGAGGCGGATCACTCAACGGATTTGTTGGTGCCCCGGTTCTTTACGGCAGGGGATTTGGTTCTATGCTGAGTAGGGCATTCAGATTCGTCTTGCCTCTTCTTAAACGTGGAGCTAATATTGCCAGGCCGCATTTGAAATCTGCTGTGAGAGGGATAGCATCTGATGTTGTTGGAGCTGTAACCAGCCATATTGCCAATCGTCGACGTGACGAAACTCAGGACGGATCGGGACTACTACGAATAGCACGTGGAAGAGGAAAAAGAGCTCTAGCAGCATTATCACACGCTATACCAAAAAAGAAACGTAAAACCTCATCGAAAATACACCGGAAAGTTAAAAGTCAACGAGGCGGAGGGGATATATTTTAACCATGTCTCTTACACATCACCTCTCGTCAGAGTGCACCAAATCAGAGCTCGACCTCTTTGCTCCTCCGATGACACAGCTATCTATAGATCAGACCAATTATGTAGAGATCCATCCTTTGAACTCTATTGCTGATCAAGAAGTGTTAGATTTCCTGATACCTGGAAACGGGAGTTTCTATCTAGATCTAAACTCAACACTACTCTATTTACGCCTCAAGATTACAAACGCCGATGGGACTAATCTCGGAAATGCTGATAACTGTGGAATAATACAGTACCCTCTAAATACTATATTTTCACAGGTAGATGTCAGTCTGAACGATGTTCTCATTAGCTCTTCGTCCGCAACTCATCCTTACAGATCTATTATTGAAACCCTCCTCAACTTTTCACGACAAACATTGGAGAGTCAGTTTTCAGCAGGTCTGTGGTACAAAGACGATGGCGATGATTTAGATTCAATTGACACGACACCTGGGGGCCCCAACAAAGGCCTTATCAAGCGTACAAGCTTCACTCGTGGTTCGCGACCATTCGAGTTAATTGGTCCCCTGCACAGTGACATTTTTTTTTCCGAAAGACTCCTGCTAAACAATGTGGATGTGCGATTGAAACTTGTAAAGGCTAAAAGTGCTTTTACACTGATGTCCGCTGCAGCTGACGAGTTCAATTTAAACATTCTGAGTGCTAGCATTTTTGTGAAAAAGGTGCAAGTTTCGCCGGATGTCATGCTAGGACATTCAGCCGCTTTAATGAAATCCAACGCAATTTACCCGATAAGTCGTGTTGTTGTTAAAAATTTTAGCATTCCAGCGCAGTCACGTGTATGTTCACAGGACAACTTGTATCTGGGTAGACTTCCAAATATATATAGTCGTCGGAATTGTCGACCACAGAGCATTTGTCGGAGCAAGGGAGCTGAACCCATTTAAGTTCCAACATGCAAATCTTGAATACCTCTCTCTCAGTGTAAATTCACGCTTTATCCCGGCGAAACCTTACCAACCCAACTTTAATACACATCAGAGTGTTCGCGAATTTTACAATCTCTATCTGGGAACAAACAGACACCTCAGAGACGCTCCCCTGAGTATTGACCGCGAAAACTTTGAAAATGGTTACTCACTGTTTCTGTTCAATCTGTCAAGAGACGATGAAATGGACGCTGAAGCTCTCTCTCCTGCGCTACATGGAACATGCCGTTTGGATTTAAGATTCAGAATGGCGTTACCGAGAACTATGACATTGATTGTGTACGCTTGTTACGACAGTGTCATAGAGATAAACTCGAAGCGTCAGGTTCTGATCGACTACTAAAACTCGAGAAATGAACAACCATCAAATAGATTCTATCCTGAGACCGATCTTGGGCGAGACGTTTGGAGGGGTTTGGCCTAGTGATTTACTGCCAACTAAGATTGATAAACGACCGTGCTATCTCGTCGTTAACACTCATGACCAAACCCGTGAGGGTGAACACTGGGTGGGGATGATTATTGAAGCTGAACAAGACAAATCATGCTTCTTCGACAGCTATGGCCACGAACCGGATTTTATATTTTATCCTGAAAGTTTTATAACTTTCCTCACTAGAAATTCTCATGAAATACGCTACAACAAACTCCAAGTACAAGATGACAACTCTTCGACTTGTGGCGCCCATGTTATTTTTTTCCTCTGTCAACGCTTTAAAGGACTCTCTTTTCAAGAAGTAATGAGGCTGTATTCTGATAATTTAAAAAAGAATGATGCTCTTGTCACCAAGTTTGTCAAGAAAAATGTTAAATGTATTTCACATGTGAAGACCGCTAAAACCTGTAATCAGAAAGCATGCTCTTTAAAACTATTTAATGAGTGTTATATCTGTTCTGAATAAATGCTCTTACTCCGATGTATAATTCCCAATAAATTTTTATTGGTAAAAAAAAAACATACAGTCTGCATGAATTCATTTGTATCGAGTGAAATCTAACCAGTTGGAGGGGATCGGTGTAGACAATCGCCATTCAGACGCTGTAGGTGTATACAGTTGATGAACGAGATTCGGGCTGTCATAATCTCTGTCTAACGGTGATGCCGCCCCAGATTTTTTCCCCCCGCGTTTTCTCTTACTCCGTCGTATCTGAGGGCGAGGTTCACTCGTGGTATTGGAGGGTTTAAGTCGTAATTGCTCGCGTGCGTGAGTGTTCATAACAGTTGTGATTGGAATATTTAATTCAGAAATTGTTTTTAAAAATGTATCCCATCCGCGAGGTACGGTCCGTTCGTGGAATCGACGGTTTGTCAGAGTTTTCATTAAATCGAAAATATGAGACCCTTTAATGAGGTTGTCCTGCACAATTATCTCGCCTGAACGGTTCCATCTTAGAAGGTCTGAATTACGAAGCTTCTGTAGAATATATGCCGCATTTTTCCGATTGCGTGATCCTATGTTGTCTAAAATCTCTTTTTCAATGTTGTCAGGACGTTCTTCCTCTTCAACCTTGACATAGTCACCTACATCTTCACCTCCTTTCTCTGTGGGTGTAGTAGGTAGTTTCAAAAGTATTTCACGACTGCGACTCTCCTCCTTTCTGAGTAAGGCCAGATATTTTTCAAGTAGATCGTTATAATGTAGTGACTTGCTGTATGCCGGTCCAGGTTGTTTTAACAGACGTTCCATTTTCTCTTCCAAAACATGCTGAGCTTTCTCGCTGATGTTTTCTGCATGCGTCTTCTTCTGGGTTAAAGTCTCTAGTTGATGGGGGGAAATCATGTACATTTTACTAAATGACGCCATGACGATGGTCTGTGTCTATCTCCCACCGGTAAACAAACTGGTTAGGAGTGGGATTGCTGCTCCTAATAACGCCCCAAGGAAACCACCGGACTGTGTCAACACCTTACGCTTATGTTTTATGGCAGTTTTACGGTTAGCAAAGAGTTTGATGATTTTTTTCTGCTTTTTTAACCTACTGTACTGCTCGGAGGATAGTGGGATGTTCCCCTTCAAAACATTCAAAGCTATCTCACAGACTGCCAGGACGAGATCTTTCGATGCATGGCTTAGAAGACCCTGTCTCTCTTTTGGTTTTAGACTGAGCAGGGCTTTTAAAATGGGGAGGTTTCTTTTAATCCGCTTTGACATGGTTTAAATCACTTTTTATACTGATACACTACAGGCCACTCGTGTGGAAGTATGCCGCTTCTCAGTCGGAAATGTTCTGGACAGTCGGGTCTTAAGTCCACGATTAAATATGAGTAGGGGTCTTTAGTCGCATCATTAAAACTCTGAAGAAAATATTCTCTTCGTCCGGGGAACATTTGCTGAGCCAGAATTCTAATCTGCAGTTTATCACGAGGCGATTTGAAAAGGACCATATAATTAGTGTTTAAACTAATAGTTCTGCTATGTTTTCCTTGATGGAACAAGTTTTGAACTAGAAAGATTACAGATAATTTTCGATGATGTCTATACATTGTAAATGCCTTCATTAATTCATCATGATTCGCCCCAACGTCCATGCAATCATCGACAACTAAAAGACTGTGCTGATTTGATGGAAAAATATTTTCATCCGTCAAAGAGTCAGGGATTCCTTCAATAAATTTAATCTTTACATCTCTAGCCAATTCATCATACATGGGTTGGTAGGATGAATAGCTCCAGATGATTCGATCGGGAACTCTGGAAAAAGTATCCTTCATATTTTGGAGTACATGTTTCACAAAGAACGACTTCCCACTTCCACTTGCCCCTACAAGGAGAGCGGTGAATGGAAGTTTGAAACGAGGATCAAAATATACTTCTTCCATGTTATGCAGCTGCTGTTTCTGTAAACTGGCAACCTAAATAACCAGAACACTGATTTTATTCACAGACATCAAGATGTAAACACAAACAAATGAAGAAGGGTTTATTGATATAGCATATGTGCATATATGATTTACTACAGATTACATCATGACTAAAAATACAGAATACATCTTCAAGAAAAACACAGAATACATGATAAAAAATATAAAAAACAGAATAGAATTACAAAACAATGATATAATTCTAAAAAGGTCTGGGTAGAAAAGTCATCAGGTCAAACCGTCATAAATCTACACAGTCCTTTTCAGAAATTGCTGCCGTTTCATCCTGGAACTAA
Organism: Dunckerocampus dactyliophorus; assembly: GCF_027744805.1. NCBI lineage: Eukaryota > Metazoa > Chordata > Actinopteri > Syngnathiformes > Syngnathidae > Dunckerocampus > Dunckerocampus dactyliophorus. The sequence goes on along the minus strand of NC_072832.1, from coordinate 28,975,030 downwards.
TAACCAAATGGTAATGATTTTCCATCTGCAAGGAGTCGTCTTTTATCATAGACAACTGCGAAGTTGATTATGCGTTGTTTATTAGTGAGTTCAAAGGCTTTCATATTGCGAGTAATTTTATTGTAATGTGTAGAGATTTCACGCCGATTGTCCGGCTCTCTGAGATATCCCTCTACCAGATCTGTGAGGCTGTCAAAGTTAATTTTTTTACAGTTTTCATAATTTTGTGTAATCCCTTTAGCACGTAAAGTCACCTTACCCTGTTGTGTGAGATAGGCATACGATTTGGGACCCGCAGCGCTCCAATTGCATATGTAGTCTCCATGATCTAATTCTGATGTCAAATCTCCGAGATAATTACCGAGTGGAGGGTTATATTGATCAGAGGGGCTGCTTGTGTAAACGATAGAATCAGTGTCACAGTACAGAACACGATCTTGGAGCAAATCTAATTGCTTGTAAAGTTCAAGTCGTGCATAAGAAGTTGTGAACGCCGCTAGAAAAATATTTGCGTCGCCTGGGGGTAAGACACACCTAGAATTATGGCGCCATTGAACAAGTGCAATATCGTCATTTATGAAGTGAAACTGTGAAATGTCGTACTTGCTAGAAAAGAGAAATTCAAAAAAGCGTTGCGGTGTGCTCACCAGACTGGTTGAGAGCTGGTTTGATCTTTGTGCTAGTTTTCCCCAGAGAGAATTTAGCAGTAGTTTGGCAATCTGTCTTTTTGCGGGGTTGTAGACAATTTTCTCCGGATCGAGATCGATACCTTGCTTCTCTTTATAGTCACGGATGTAACCCTGTTTAGTCTGAAGAGTTTCAACTCCGCTAGGGTAGCCCGACGCCTCTTGCTTCTGTTTAAGGAAAGTGTAGATATAGTCTTTAAACAGCACATCTGATTTCTCTTCGAAGTTCCATATTTCGTAAATTTCAGCCAGAAAATACCCCTTTCGCACTGCCTCGATTACTTCTATCGTTACCCACACCCCTTGGAGGGCCCGTTCTTCATCATTGTGTGTACAGTCAGTAGTTTGATTGTTCACGAGTGCACATAATCGACACAGTGTGAAAATTAATTTCCCTTTGTCGTTTCTTATAGGCAGTACAGGGAAAAACAGTTGACGTGGAGGGTAAACTTTAGCATGTATTAATCCAAAGTAATTTTCAAAGCTGTCAAAATCCTTTCAAATTATTTTCGGATGCCCTAATGGGTAGTGAAAATGTGCATTTACAAACGGATACAACGATGTGAAATCAACGTAATTTACACGCTCACCTGGGCTGACAACATGGCGGAGACGGATAGCAGCCGTACGGCCTCCATATAAGGCTGCTCTGGGATCTAACGGAATTGGTTCTTGAAACCTCTCTAAGAAAGATTTAACATTCGGGTCTGTTTTTTTCTGTACACTCCATTCGTGTTCCCACTTGATCACCACAGTTTGCACCTTGTAATCGTTTTGTAATCGATCCAGCCTTTTCAAAGTCTCAGAGTACACCTCACTAAAACAAGTCTTTGACAATGGAGAAACATCACTTCCCATATAACACTTTGGACAGCCATGAAAATAACAGCCTAGAAATTCAAAGACAACTTTCCCTCCATTTAACTCTCCATATCCATCAACTGAATAACGCCCAACTTTAACTTCACCTCCGTTCAAAGCATGTCTTATTGAAATCCCCCGTGAGAAGGCCTCATACTCAAGCCACTGTATAGACGCATGTGAGAAAGCCTTGCTGTTTGTTTTGTAATTGTTAGGACAGGGAATCGCGATTGTATTGGGTTTTAAAAATTTTGTTTGAAAGACATTCAAAGCTGCTGAAGCAATGGTCACACTGTCAAAAGGATCACAGTCGGTTGTTTTTATGAATTCATTACGGAAATTGCTTGCACCCTCGGCTAAGATTTCAACATCGTTTTCACAGTAAGATACTAACTCTGCATCATAGTCAAACTCTTGATCTTTGACAGTCTGATACCAGTTAAGGAAATCCTCTCTTTGTTTTGGACTCATTTCGTCAGGTGAGTACATCTCGGCCGGTGGATAGCTTCCGCTATAGCCATTTTTTGAAAGATCGGTAAATCTGTGTGGGAAGTAGCCTTTTTTAAGCTGTGTCTTACATCCCAACGCCTTGGAAAAGTCTCTGAGTGGGATAGGAATAAATGAGAACGAGTCAATAAATTTAAGTTGAAAGTCATTATCCAGGATCAGGATTATTTTACTCCCTTGTGCTATCACAGACGGTGACAAACCTTGAGTTACATAAGCATTCAAGATGATATGATGATCAAAACCTTTGCCAAAATGGGAAATGAAAGTTGTCTGTTTATGTTTTTTCTGTCGGAAATGGAGAAGAAATTTTAAAGCGCATGAATGCCCCTTCCAGACACGGCGCTCACCATTAAGTGACTGAGCCACCACAAGCACCGGAAGATGGGTTCCAGTGGTTTGAGAAGTCTCAAAATCAAAAAATACAATCTTTTTTTCATGTATTTCTTTTTCAGATTTGATTGGTTTTGTACGCATGTAACAGACATGTTTATCTTCGCCGCTTTCAATCATAGAGTTATTAGCTGATGTCTGCTCTAACTCATTGTTACGAGACGACAATGTTGTTTTAGGTTGTTTACAAATTGTGCACATCTTGATAGCACAAGTATGCTCTTTAGGATCTCTGATAGATGTGTAGTACAATGATTTACATCTAGGACATGTTTTATTGGTCTGACACATGCTGGCCATCTTTTTGATTTTCGGATGCCATTTTTTCTCGCGATGTCGTTCGTAGCATTGTCTATTTGTACAGAATCGATTGCAATCAGCACAGTAGGTTTTTTGAATTGGACCCTGTTTACAATCTGTGCAACAGATGTTGCAGCTTTTTTCACAGAAATGCTTATATTGACACTGATACCCTGTGTGACAATGTTTACAGAAAAACTTCACACCTAGAAATCCCTTAATATTATTTATCCCATAAAAATGATTATTGTGTAAAAGCAGATAGCGTATTGTGTCTCGTTCGGGTGTTCCTGTTTGAAATGTAACCAGGTTGTTGTTTTTTTCTCTGTCAGACGTTTGGTAAAAGATAACAATTTTACACGCTAACAGCTCCTCAAATTTGACAACATCATCGAATGTGACCATTGTATCAGCAGTCAGACCTGCTCTGGTATGGATGTCCCAGCCTGCCTTTATGGCCTCCATAATCGTCAACTTGGGATTTGTCAGTAATGCCAGATTTACAGCAAAACATGTTTGATCGGGATTGGGGAGTACAAATAAATGTCGTGCTTTTTTCTTCACAATTTCGCTCGCAAGACATGATTCAATTCGTCTCTTACCCCCTCCCCGCGGAGCCTTCACAAAATTGACAATTAGCTCAAGCGATCCATCGGTGAAAACAGACATATTACTCTGGACTAATCTGTCTAAAAGTTCCTGTAATTGTGACACTGTCCCCTCTCCATAACGCACGCTCATTGAGACATCGTCTTGCAAACGATCAGCACGCAGATTAACTTGGATAACGTCATTTGGTTGGACATCAGCTCTGTGAATCATGCTTGAAATCCTATCGCGAAAACCATTTGTGACATTCAAATAAAATTCACGAAAATTGGGAATTGCAGATGGCGGTGGAAAGCGAAGGAAAGAGCGAATCTCAACATTATTAAATCTTTCACGGTTTGTGACATGCATGTCATCACTAGTGCAAGGTGCTGGAACATTAACAGCCGCACTATTTGTGTTGTTTATCCCCATAGATGTGGATTGACCCTCATTACTCTGATTGATGACGCTCTCTGTCTGTTCACCCTCGCCCCCACCCCCCACCTGATGGCCTCTTTCCAGAATGTTGAGTGCATCACAACACTGACTGTCTGATGGAGACCAAGGGTCATCTATTTGACTGTTGAGTGCATCACAACACTGACTGTCTGATGGAGACCACGGGTCATCTATTTGACTGTTGAGTGCATCACAACACTGACTGTCTGATGGAGACCAAGGTCCTGAGTCAACATTGCTTTGCGATATGGGCGAAGGAACGGGGGAGGGGTATCTGTACATTTGGAGTAAGGAAATTAGCTCATCAGGGGATAGAAGAAAACTTCTCCCCCTCTTTCAGGTGAATCATGCTGAGCCTGAATTGGGCTATTTTGGGGAGAAGGCTGATTAGCACGGCCTTCGGATCTTTGACAGTTGATCTCTGAGATCAACTGGAGAAGGTGCTCTCTAATTTCAGGGGAATTGTTGTGATCTGATTCCGCACTGCTATGCGGAACGGGGGAGGGGTATCTGTACATTTGGAGTAAGGAAATTAGCTCATCAGGGGATGGAAGAAAAACTTCTCCCCCTCTTTCAGGTGAATCATGCTGAGGCAGAATTGGACTGTTTCGGGGAGAACCCTGATTAGCCCCGCCTTCAGATCTTTCTCGGTTTATCTCAGAGATCAAGTGGAGGAGATGCTCTCTAATTTCAGGGGAATTGTTGTGATCTGGTTCAGCCATTTGTCTTTATCACCCGATCAAAAATTAGTCTTCAAATTGCAACCTGCGATGGACTCTTTGTGGCAGTGTTCTTTGTTCACGAGTGGCACGTCTAGCGTTAGCTGAATATGAATTGACGGAATGCCTGCGTCTAACGTTCTGTCTAAGTTGATTATATATATTCTCAATCATGCGGCGATTTAAACATGCTATATCATACATGTATCTTCTGAACACTTGTTCGACAATTAGCACAGAGGTGTTGAAATCCACTGTTCCAATTCCATCACTGTCTGAGGCTATATCCCTCTGATTTAGAGCTTGCATGTCAACATATTCACTTTCACTATCTGGAAAATAATGAAATCTTTCCTGGTTGTAGACTCCAGCGTCAGATGTCTCCTCCTGTCCCGTTTCTTGTCCCACATCGGACTCTGCTGTGTTTTCCTCGAATTCTGTGTCGTTTTCTCCCTCTGTCACATCCAGCGTTGAGGCCGTCAGTGGCGCAATCCCTATAACAGAGCAGACTCTGTTATTCATCAACATTTACACTGTACATACAGAGATAATTGTTGACATAAATATGAATTCATCAAAACCGACACACATTTGTTTAACTTACCGTGACTTGAGTTTGGACTTGTAAACCCCACAATAAAATGCAGTGGGTTTTGGACCGGCGGTGTTAAAGTGTTTTCCACGAATCCCGAAGTCTGTCCCCAAACTCCCCCGTCTATCGTAGAGCGGTCGCCCTCTGCAAATCCTTGTTAGGATTGTTAGAGAGGATCTTGTTAGTCATCAGCATTTACACAAAACATAAAGAGCTAATTCCCGACATCATCCTGTATTAAACTAAACCTACACACGATTGTTTACCTTGTGCCTGGTTTTGAGGCGTTATAAAGTCCACATTAAATCCCTGCATTGGGTTTTGGACCGGTGACACTAGGGCCACTGGTGGCGGTGAAGTCAGATCGATCACTGGAAATCAAACATACTCAATTTATTTTATTTTTCCCAATATATATTATATAATCAACATCCTTGCTCGCTCTCTCTCTCTCTCTCTCAGAGGTAGAGAGACATGCGCACACACACACACACACACACACACACACGCACACAGGCACGCACGCACACAGGCACGCACGCACACACACGCACCCTGAGAAACATAAACCTCTAAAAGAAATTTCTTTCAGCTACATGATTTGAAAACGTACCTTCAATTGGTGAAGATGCAGCTCTCCTGTAAGTAGAAAAAAAAATTTACCTTTCAGGCTAAACACCCTAGATAAATTATATACAATATGAAACTTACGTACATGCAACAGCCCATGTCAATGTCCGATGTCTTGTAGTCGTCTCCAGGCTCTGTGTTCAAACTCTCTGTCTTGACGTTGTTCGCTGATTTTTGCGAGTGATCTGGAAACCTACCATCGACACTTGCCTTTTACACCATTTTATACAATAGGGGAGGAATGTTTAAGTGCCAGATATGTTTTTTAAAGCCTCAATCACATTGTCTTTTTTTATACAAACCATAAGGCCCCTAGTATTGATTAGAGTTAGCTAAAAAAGACCCCCACGGATCAGTCCAAAGAAACCCCCATCTACTATAAAAATGGTATTAAAATGATCTCATGTGAACCATGGGCCCCTGCTATTGACACAGGAGCCATGAGGCCTCCGCTATTGATTATAGTTTCCTAAAAAACACCCCCATCAGATATGTTTTTTAAAACTACAAGCACATTGTCTTCTCCCGTGGGAAAACGAGACACCCTATTGATATTATATATTTCACACACCCGAGACAGCACCCCACCATTCTTTCTTTTTGCTTGAGAGACCCCCATAGATCACGCCCAGGAAATCCCCATCTACTACAAAAATGGCGCGAGTATTAAAACGATCTCATGTGAACCACGGGGCCCAACCTAATGATCATAGTTACCAGAAAACACCCCCATCAGATACGTTTCTTCATCGCCCCAAGCAGATCCTGTTCCCCCGGAAACATGAGACCCCCACCATTCCCTCTGCTTGAGAGACTCCATACACTAAACCCAGAATGCCCCCACATACCCCATCCCCCTCCCTCCACAGCCAGTGAGAGGTGTCTCCCACAAAAATGGCGCGACTATTAAAACGATCTCATGTGAACCATGGGCCCCTGCTATTGACACGGGAGCCATGAGGCCCCCGCTATTGATTATAGTTTCCTAAAAAACACCCCCATCAGATATGTTTTTTAAAACCACAAGCACATTGTCTTCTCCCGTGGGAAGTCGAGGCCCACCTTATTGATATTATATATTTCACACACCCGAGATAGCACCCCACCATTCTTTCTTTTTGCTTGAGAGACCCCCATAGATCACGCCCAGGAAATCCCCATCTACTACAAAAATGGCGCGACTATTAAAACGATCTCATGTGAACCACGGGCCCCAATCCCCATCTACTACAAAAATGGCGCGACTATTAAAACGATCTCATGTGAACCATGGGCCCCTGCTATTGACACGGGAGCCATGAGGCCCCCGCTATTGATTATAGTTTCATAAAAAACACCCCCATCAGATATGTTTTTTAAAACCACAAGCACATTGTCTTCTCCCGTGGGAAGTCGAGGCCCACCTTATTCATAATATATACCGCACACAGCCACACACTCAAGAGTCACACACACACACACACACACACACACACACACATCAGCCCCCAAGAATCTCGCCCACACCCCCTCCCCTTCCGCAGCCCTCTCAGACCTCTCTACTCACAGTTTTAAAAAATTATGTCATCTGATGTGTCAAGTCATCAATCATATTTTGACAGTTAGTTTCTGACGATTATTTTTAATGATTAAATTTATATGACGTCATCACATTTTGTCATTTAGTTTCTCTAAATTTCTCTACCCTCACACTCGGGGGAGGACATGCAAAACCTGCTTCTCTGTTCGAAAAGAGTTGCGTGTTAGGTGTAGACCAATAATCCCAGGAACCAACGGGGTTTAACGTAGCTCTCTTTGATTCATAATGAAGGACACAAAAAAAATGTATAAGGTGGAGCAAGAAATATTGACGTTGATCGGAAATGGCTTAAATGACAACTCAACTCTTCTTACTATATTATGAACCACAGTGGTAACAGCCATTTGTTATACAAACATTTAATAATAATAAAAAAAGCAGACGAGGTTGAAATTGGCCAAAGTTTGAAGGTCGTCTTCGTGTCCGGTTTGGGGATGGATTTACAGAAATGGACATGAGTTCCAGACAGTGAAGCCATCTTCACCACCTGGTTTATTCGAAATTTTTATGCCAATATCGTCAAGTAATACTGGCCATGTAAACACCAAGAACCCTTTTGAATGTTGATGTCTTGCCAACACGGTTTAATTGTGAGCATCTGTGTCAGAGTCCACCAGGCAAATAGTGCTGCTGGAGCCTACCGGCCAACACGCGGACATTGAAACTGTCCATTCATTTTCAATTAGAAAAATGTTAAAGAAAAGGGGATAGTTTGGATTTTTTGTGACATGGCGTTTGTTCAGACCTAGTCCACATAATGCAGACTTCGGAAAAAGGTAGAAACAAACTAATAATAAGTAAATAAATGAGTAAATAATGTTTTGAAAAGTTGCGCCACAATTTCGCCTCGGTTTGCGTGCATCCTCCGGTAGAGAGGAGCCAGTTGAGGTGGCTCGGGCATGTATAATATTGACCGCAGCCTCTGCTCCGGTTAGCGTAGGCATGGCGAGGGACGACTTCCAATATTAAAATGTCAAAGGCTTGTAAGCGGAATATGTATGACCCACAATGAATGAGATTTGTCTTGTTTTTGCTTGTACAACAGGTGGAGGAGAAGCTAGAGTGTCCAAAAATGTCTTAACTGTGCACACTTGACGATGAATTCCTTGACTTTTGAGGTTCCACTGTTTGACATGCCACAGCATCTCAATAGGATTTAGGTTAGGACTTGCTGGTGTGTTTTGGATCATTGTCACAGTGCATGACATGCTGATGTATCAATGAAGGTGCGGCTTATAGAGCCGTGATGGTCAGGGTCGTAGAATCGGTAAGACACATAAATGTCATCTTCTGCTCAGGATTCTGTTTTAGACAGCAACTTCCTCGCTTCTCTTTCATTGGCATTGTGCTCGAAAGCTCCCACTCATCTCCATATAGGCCACAGCGATCGATAAGCCGCAGGTTGGTGCTTATATTTATACTTTTAAAACAATTATTTTTCCCGAGGATTTAAAAAAAACAACAACAACAAAACGACCACCCTTGGAGAGCATATTGCACTTAATGGCGAAAATTCAAAGAAAAGTTCATTAGTATAGTTCATTCGTACAATTATTTGAACACTGAAAACTGCAAAAGTACAATCAACTAATGAAATAAATCACAGAACGTTTGAATGTTTCAAAATAAAATAAACATACCATGAATAAAACCAAAAAGCAATGAATACAGTTTATATATCTGAGAAGAACAATTGACGTGGACAGCAAGAGGAGCGTGACCATAGAGATCACCAATTTGACCAACAACTACTGCCTCATTAAGTGCATACCGGAGTAAAAAGAGTGCCCTTGCCATCTAACCAAGTCACCACAGTCTATGTGCGAGCACGTGTCCGGGCTGGGTGGTATATCGATATTTTAAAAATATATTTACTTTAAGCACGATATCAAAACCAACCATATCGTTGATATAGACTGGATTTGGGAAACATGTAAATAGGTTTTGCTATCAGGGCAATTTGGCCTGGGACGGCCCTGTATATTCTAAATTCTGAATGAAAATGAATTTGTTATTAATGAGATATATTATTAGATATTACACTAATTTGCTTTGTTACCTATAACACAAAGCTAAGATGCTTGCAGCACAATGCAGAAATAAAATTCAACAAATGCAACTAAAACAAACATCATAACCGTGCGCCCTTACTGGCTAAATATAGCGACGATGTTGCTAAATTGTCAACACGGATCTCTTCTACGTACTGTATGAGGCGTGTTACGAAGCAGATGATTTGAGGAATATTTTGGCCTCTGTCCTTCACCAATTCCACTCTCTTGCACTTTTCCTTTTGCAAATAAATTGGAGGCTAAGTAGTTAGCTGAGTAGCTTAAATCCACGTGACTTTAAGATATTTTTTATGACATCCTTATTGAGCGTAGGAAAAACGACGTTCCGCTGTGTTCTGTCCAGCCAAAAAATGGAAATATTATAAAAATACCTTGGTGGGGTTAGGAGGAAAAACAATGTATTAAAAAAAGCCTAATAGTGTGAGAATATAAGTTTTGGTTCCACTGTATACTGAAGTGCCCTTTTGGAATTCCACTTTGTCAAAATAAATAAAGTAATTAATTCGGCCTCAGCGGGCAGGAGGGTTCAAAGTTTAAGAAAAAAAAGTAAACAGCCTCTTTTCACAATGCTCATAGCTCTTCTCTTCTAAGTTGTCATTTGTTGCCCATTGTCTCGCTGGTATTTAGCAGCGGGGAGATTAGGCAGCTGTGAATGGACTGCAGCTGTCTACATATTGCGAGTAGAAATATTATAACTAGGCTATAGGCTGGAGTTACAGGTAAGTGTCGGATCAAAAAAGTCAACTTAATGTCCCATGAACCCGATTAGCTGTCAATAGATTGGGCTTGAGAGCAATTGTAATTCTTTACACTCATATTACTCAATATAGTAGAAACAATACGAGTAAATGAGCCATTTAAGATGTAAATAAAACTCCTGCTTGTGTGTGTCACAGTAAATGTGTTCCCCAGCGGATCTAATAATGACTTTTGATCATGTCCTCAATGGCATTCATTGTTTTCATATCATTCAACGCGGCAGGATATGAACGTGCCCTTCATGTGTGAAGTGCCATTGCTGTTGTGATTTGGCGCTATGTAAATACCGTACATTGAATTGAACTGAATTGAATTTAATGGGTGGGCTTGATTGTATGGCTATCGGCTGATATCGGTCCGTCTGTGAATGCCTTGCCCATCCTTCCCATCATTGGCTCCTTTCCTAGTAAACCACCTTCTCCAGGCGCCAATATCGCCGATACCAGTTCTGATACTGGTACTTTTTACTCATGTACAACAAGACGCTGTAAGGGAGACAACTGAGGATCGGAGGGTCAATACTGTATCTCTCCAACAGTTACACTCAAAAGTGACCATTTTTATATGAAGACTTTGAGATCGTAAACGCTCTCTCTCCTCCGTGCGGTGTGAGCTGAGACGAGTTTCCCGGGGAGTGCTGCGCGGTGGCCCAAATACCGTCCCTCCCCCGCGCGGGGGGAGAGAGGGCGTAGCTCTTCTTAAATGCACGTCTGCCACCTTGTGGCCGTTATAGGTGTCACTTGGTACCATTTGGGCCTTTGCACAGCGTTTTGTACAATTACCACACAAAATATCTTTAATTTTTTCTCATTATTATATTATTATAACTAGTTAATACAAAATCAATTAAATATATATAAAAAATCAGCTGTTTGTTATTTTCATTTCGGCTGTTGGCGGGAGGTGGGCCAAACCCCCAAACATTCATCGGGGGAGCTTCTGCATGTTCAGTTATAAACGGCGAGTGACAAAACGTCCCAAACCAAACCAGAATGAGACGGTGTAGTTTGTACCCAATATAGTTGACATAATAGGAGAAAAAAAACAACAATATCCAACTGGACAGCAGCTGAGGATGTGCTCTAATCTTCCTCTACCTTGGCTCGATTGTCCCCTGGGCATTTCTGTGTGGAGTTTGCATGTTCTGTTATATTATTATTCTTAACTATATAACAACATAAACATGTTCTCTATGCTAGTGTTGCTAATATTTGTGTTCTGACCCGTGTCTTAATGCTCAAATGAACCATACAAATATTTCAGTGTCATAAGTTCGACAGCCATTGCATTATACAGTATCATAAAATGCTTTGCTGGGACTAAATGCATGATGGGAAAAAGTTCAGAGCAACATTTGCTGCTACATGGATGATGAACGCTTGATGTGCCGAAGTTGCATATACATTTAAGTCGACTCAGTCCGAACCCCTGACATCACTTTCTGTCCGACACCCAAAACACTTGCACACAATGATTTTTTTGTAGCTATTATGAAGCATTAGTGAAGGGTAAGGATGATCATGAGGCAAAGGTGAGGGACCAGCCCAGAATGACAAGGGAGGAGCTGGTTCGTGATGTCCGGCTGTGATTCCATGAGAATAAAGTCACTTCTAATGGGGAAAAAACGACTTCACAAAAATAACCAATAAAAAAATGTCATTTTAATTTTTCATCAGAAAAAAAAGTTTTGAAACAAAAAACGTCAAACTCCTGGAAGGCAAGGGGAAGCTCTGAGACCCGGTTCTGAGGGGTTCAAAGCAGTGGTATGACGTGACATCCCTAATAAAAGTTAAGAGCCTAAAATTAAAAATATCAAAATGGCATTTGGCCCAGTTTTTGCCCCGTAGACCAGACCACCATTGAAGACTTGAGGCGCCTAGCGATTTTCACCCGTTTCGACAGTGCCTTCCACACTTGGGATAGAAGTATTCGCCTGGGTTCTGGATCGCATGTCTGGGACCCACTTTCCTCTGTGAGAATACTTCACACACACGAGCGCTTATGACTTGTTTACGTATTTTATTTGTTCAAATCGAATTGTAATTGTTTTCAGACCCGACCATGATAAGAGAATTCCAGCAAAGTTAAGGACTGATTTCGCGCAGCATTTTATACTGAAGTCATACCCTTTTCTGTTCTCCAGCTTCCAAATAAAATTCCCACTCATTCCCAGCTCAGGTTTCCTCCTCTGGAAGTGAAAACGCTCGCTTGCTCTGCGGCACAGGACGCTTGATGAATGAAACCATTATCTCATTCTCATATTATGATTTTATTCTCAGAATATTTGGACTTTACGATCATAATATTCTCGTAAAATGGCGACTTTTATTCCTATGTGGTCTCTTTGAACGCAACCCCTTATACAGTAGCTCAAAATAGTACGGTTAAAGTGTGATGCCACTGCACTTTCCCTTTCGGTGTGTGTGTGTATAAGTAATGGGTTTTGATATAAATAGTAAAACTAATCAATACAACAGCACGAAAAACAATGTGGCTCGTGTATGCAGAGAATACCCCATAGATTCTCAACACGTTTAAAAACACACGTGTTCTCTGCATGTGCAAGGAAACGCCATTGTCACGTGCAGTAACTGTTGACTCATTTGCAATGGACAACAAGTCCATGTTTATTTATTTAACTGACCCATTGTGCAGTTTCCCAGCGAATCTTCAAAATGTTAATCAGGAATGTGGGGATGAATCCTTGCTGCTGACCGATCCACATCAGACTCGCAAAGCTAAATGCGTCCATTCCTTATCCCCTTTTCTTTGTACATTTCTGCTCAACACTTGTTCCTGCTTGTGGCTCCAGCCCTTTTCAGTGGGTTGCGCGCCTTTGCTTAAGTTTCCTTGTTAAATTCCATTTTTAGGCTGTGATTGTACTGGAATAACTCTCGCGAGATGCTATTATTACTCTAGCGGGCTAATCGTCATCTCCACATCTTAAGGCTTAAGTCCATGTTCTGACACTACAGTCATCGGACTGGAAAATGCATGTTTTCTTATATGTGACGGGACGTTTGAAACGCACTAGTTAATACTGTCAGGGTTCCCGACCACCGTTCTTATTAGGCTGCTGCTGACAGTTGGAGATACACATTTTGCTGCAAAAGCCTGGCGCCAGGAAGAAGCACGGGGAGAGCAGTGAATATGCTGCACACCTTCAAACAGGTCTGACAAACACACACAGACACACACCCGCTATAGACAGGTGGCCTCTATAGACAGGTTGGGGTCCAGTTTGAATGTTGACCAGTAGAGGGAAAAAAAAGGAAAAAAAAGGGGGGGGGGGAAATAATAATAATAATGTTGACCAGTAGAGGGCACTGTGGGACTGCGGATAAAAGTTGTACAGCACTACTAGGCTTGTTATTATTCACGACCCACAGGGGCAGACTGTATTAAAAGCAGATTATTGTTGTTTTTATATTTGTATTAACTTTTGGTGTATTTGTGTGTCTTCCCATTTATGTATTTATCATTTTACTCATTCAACAAAGTCAGGACATTCATGCTATTAGCGCAATGCATGTATTACAAAATGTATTTCTATTCGACAAATGTTTCGTGAAAAATAGGCCTCCAATCAAACTTTTCTTTTCATTAAACGGGGGTGAACAATGTCATCCCACACGGGGCCCCCAGCGGGGGAAGGGACAACGCACAACTGATATTTAGGCTGATGTATTAAAGTAGGTTTTGGTGAACTTATAAAGTATACTTCTCAAGTTAATTTTAGAGCTTTTCAAATTAAGATTTTAATGAAATATTTGGCCTCGTGTGTTAACCGTGCTACTGAAGTTACAAATTTCAAAGAAATTGTAGATTTCGTCTACCATTTTGATATGTAAATATTAGAGAATAAAGTGTAAATATTAGAGAATACAGTGTAAATATTACAGAATAAAATGTAAATATTAAAGAATAAAGTGTAAATATTAGAGAATAAAGTGTAAATATTAGAGAATACAGTGTAAATATTACAGAATAAAGTGTAAATATTAAAGAATAAAGTGTAAATATTAAAGAATAAAGTGTAAATATTAGAGAATAAAGTGTAAATATTAAATATTAGAGAATAAAGTGTAAATATGAAATATTAGAGAATAAAGTGTAAATATGGGCCAAATCATGGATTACAGCAGGTTAACATTGGAATAAAAATCAATGGAAGAGACACTCGTTTATAGGCTGTCTCTGAGGGCTGCCTTACATTGTGGATACTTGTATATGCTCCTCACGAGGGTACACTCCTCTGCTACCCGCCCCACTTAAAAAGTTTACATAGGTTAAACCGATGAAATATCATCCCCCCCCACAGGAACCCACCCATGTCATTTGGTTGATAATTCAAAATTGATATTGTACACGGCCGATCCTCTGCATGTGTCTCTCTGTGAGGAAGATATAAATAGTAACATTGTAATCAGATAGAAGTTTGTCATCGGCGCTGACAGGCTCACCTCGCGTCTCCTTGTCCTTCTCAGTCCCATTTCCCAGATAATTGGCAAATGTAAAAACACACTCTGCCATTGTGCCGCTCCTGGAAACAATCCACTTTTCTGTGTGTGCATAAAATGAGACACATTTTTCGGAACCACATTGTGGAATTGTCATAAAACTTAGTCAAAACTGTAGAAATGAAATTTGGGCACACTTCAAAATTACTGTAAATTACTGTGCAGAAGCAGCTACTTAACGAGCTAACTACAGTTAGTTGGAGATAGCCGATTTTCAACAACGCACATTTCCCACCATCCAAATGATTATAACTTTTTCACAAACCTCATTTTTCAAATATTACAAATGTATTTGTTGTATTAAATAAAGAAGGTAATATTCCATGTCACACTGTTGAGACGTGAAACTTGGTGTTCGTGTGTGGGCAGGTAAGACGCAGGCATCAAAAGAGCCATATGTGGCTCTCGAGCCATAGGTTCCGTATTTTGGATACCCCTGTGTCATACAGTATAGAATAAATGACTTTGTACCGCTGTGTAAAATGAAAACAAACAAAGAAGATTACATGTGATTGTGGTACATTTGTTCACAGAACACACACGGAATGATAGTAATATTTATCTGAAACATTTGTCTGTTGAATGGATCGTTGATGGAGCTACAGTATGTATGAATCGTGAAAAAAGTTTTCATTTCATTCTTAATAATTCATCATTTATTTTAATGGTTTTATTTTCCCCATTTTCTTTTTTCATTGTTCAAAATAACGTTTTCTCACAGTTCTTATGATTCTGTTGTTGTGTATTAGCTTGGCTATTGTAAATTGTAGCAGCGTATTCCACACACAGTGAGCGACTGACCAGAGGGTGGTGTGTCTGAAGTAAAGGAGATGTCACGAGATTACAATTCAGCCATAGATTAGCCGCACCGCAGTATAAGCCGAAGGTTTCAAAGTTTAAATAGTACGACTTTAATTCTTTAATAGTTCAACTCCATCCTACTAAAATGACATTCTTTTTCCTTGTGATGTGTGTGTGTGTGTGAACACTGTAAAAGGATGAGTCACTCCATCACTTAGGACAGGCATGATTGGCTTGAAGGAAGGATGATGGCACATCAAAATCATGAATAAATGTGAAAATCAACAGAGGCGAACTGGAAAATATCGAGCTCAACACTCTAGTATCGATCATATAGTAATCTTGCCTCATTTGCACGCACGTCAATTGGCACATGGTTTCCAATGCAGGTATGTGTAAGGATCAGCTGATGGACTGTTTAACCGGGGAGGCACAAGATGTCCTCTTCTTCTGTGGTCTGAGTTTGTGCTGCTGCAAAGGCAGCGGACTGGACCCCTGCGAGCATGTTCTAGTGATAAATTGGACCTGCACGCCCATCCCAGCACGCGCAGAAATATGAGGAAGGTCAATGCAAGAACCGTGTTAAATAGAAAGTTAACAAAAAATAAATTAAATATTTACAAAAATAAATCACAAATGTATTCTTATATAAAATTTAATGAAAGATTTTAGCCGTTAGATATACATTTTCTATTTTAAATAATGATAACATTGACCATACTGTAGTAAAAATCAAAGTTAGATGGTGCATTCAAACACCATCCAACAAAGTGGGACAATTTGCCGCTGGCATTAAACATGTAAAAATTATTTTTAAAATCATTTTACATTTATTATTCATGCATTCATTAATCATTACATTGAACTTTTTTATACTTTTTGTCACTTTGGATAAAGTGCGGCCTGGGGGCCATTTACGGTCAGCGGCCATTTTTTTCCGAGTGTGTTTAGCTCGACTAACAATCATTTGAAATGACTTTAGTTTTGTGTCATGTCTGTGATCTGACACCCTGTAGTCACCTTTACATTCCATAACACCTTCTCATAGGCCATTGTTAACGAATCAATATTTAAATTAAAGCACGTGTGATTGATGACATTCACACAGCTGGACGCCATCCTCTCCTTTTTCTTAGCTGATTAAACGTCTGTTGACTAAGAAAATGTTGTTTTTTTATATTAGGAGAAACAAACCAAACAAAATAAAGTTGTAATTTTTGAAAAATTATGTTGGGGTTGGGGGCCACAGCACCCCGCTCACAGCGCCTCACATCTTTCTTCTTGTCTTCCTTTTTAACTCATCCACCACAAGTGTCATTCATCCCTGAGTAAAATGTTGATTTTGTCAATGTAAGCGAGCGTTTTACGACGCCTGCAGACGTGCGATCGGATTAATCATGATGGCTTAATCTGCATGAATTTTGACAGCCCGAGTTCATAACCCAATGACCGCGTTTAAATCTGCGATGAAAATATTTTTTATTTCTTACAATAAAGAATGTACACTAAGCAATTTGTCTCCCTTCACGGTTTGATTTGTCAACCCCACATTTATCAGTCTCACTGAGGGCAGTGAAGTGTTCAGGTGGGTTCTTGCTATGGATGATGCATCTGTTGTTTACCAGTAGTCTTACGAATTTGCCCGGCAACAAAGTGGACAGCTCGGCAAAGCGTGTCAAAACAACACAAAGATAATAGGTCTGCTTTCATGGATGACAAAGGACATTTTCCCAGGTTGTCCACGAGTGCTCTTGCCCGCTCACAAAATCCAAACAAATGCAAGTTAAGCCAATTTGATCAAAATAATCCCACAGGCTACAAGACTCTGAATTTATACAGTTTCCAATTAGTTTATTCTAAACTTAAGACAGGGTTTTAAACAAAATGTGAACTTTGAGAGTGTTTTAATTGTTTATTTTAGTGGCGTTTTTATTTTGAAGACCACCGGTCTAATGATTATTTAAAGTTCGAGAACTCAGGGTAGTGTCAGGAAACTATCTGATGTGACGTTTGCAGCTTTAACTTCCAACATTATGCTACCAGAGTTACGTAATTAAACATGAACATGTTTCCCCCCTTTATGACTGGTGGTGTGAAAGGAATTAAAGGTATTATTCATCACTTTGCATCAACTTGGCATTGTTTAATCCCTAGTTACCTAGGCGGTGCAAGACCCTTGCTCCCTCGTGCAAGAAGCAGGCGCACCTGCCTACCTGACTACTCCGTTCAAAGGGTTACGGTCTCTCCCGTAGAGGGAAAAGAAACCTCTAAGTCAGGGGCGAGAGGAACTCACCCAGGTATTAACAGCCTCGGTAGTGCAGAGGCGGCCCCGCTGCATCCGAGCCGCGCAAGACCAGAGTAACCCAAGGTTGGTCGTACGAGACGTCGGACCCTCTGCTTTTACGACTGCTTCCTCTCTTAATGGATAGTTGCTTTTGGTAAGGACCTGGGGTTATTTACTCATCTATCAGCAATCAGAGGGACCTGTCTTTACTAAGTTTACCGGAACAACCTCAAAGGAATCTGTCTGTAACACACTGCTTACTCTTTTACCTTCAAAGAAGATACTGGGTGACAACTCTTAGTGAAAGAGTGAAAAGCTTTATTAGGAAAGTTAGCAAGGGCATTGAAGCAGGTACTCTATTAACTATAAGGATATACTGTACACAATGTCAGACTAGCCGCAATGAGCTCCACTCACATGTACCTAGATAGAAAGAAGCGCAAGGCCGCAGGCCAGTGCCTCAGTCCTACCCCAATGATGAAGCCGGTAGTGTAGACAAAAAGTCCAGTGAGGATGAGTTCACTTCTTGGGGATAAGTCTAGTTGATGCGGGTCGGGCGTCGGGTGATCAGGCCTTCGACCTTCCCTGGTTGTCCTGACGGCTCTAGGTTGCTCCCGAGAGAGGCAAGGTTGGGGACCGCTGCGGTGACTGGCTCCGTGCTCACTCAGGCTCAGCTCTTCTCTCGGTAGCGCCGCAGACAGAATCTTTAGTTGGTGTCTCAGGTTCATCTGAAAGACGGAGTCTTCTCCTTCTGCTGGGCAGATGAGTTGAGTCCAATCTTCCTTCAGCAGTCCCAGAGCTGTGTTGCGAGCCTTGGAGCTTCGGAGACGCGATCCATGAGAGGATCGCCTGGAGCCAGCGTCGATTGTAGAGCGCGTCCTCTTTTTATGCTGTCTTCAGTCTCCGCCTGCTCATGGGAGTGTCCATTACCTCATTCTGAGACCTCCCAGAGGAGTGTCTTTCCCAGAATAGCTTGTACTTTCCCCGACCGCGCTGATTCAGCATGACTCATCCCCTTGGTTGAACTTGTGTCCTCGTTTGACCCGTCCTGGACTGCCATATTTGGTCATCATCCTGTCCTGAGATGAACTCAGTGGTTGACCGCAGATGACTCCTTAGGTGTCCTCAGCTGAACTCCTAAGGATGTCCTTATATGGGTTGCCTGGCTTTGCCATTGTACTGCAATGACTATGACCCCTAGTGGCCTTTCACCAGACTACCGAAACTTAATGTTCTACTTTGTGGCTTAATGATTATGGAGGAGCTCACATTGGCATCAGTTATCTTATAATCATTAACATTTTAGGATCAAAACATGTTATTTTAACATCACAACATGTTCTTTTAACATTCAGTTCAGCACCAACATCGGAACATGACATTCAACTGGTAAAACATTAACACTTATTTTCATACAACCTTAGACATCAACCTGTTGTTTCTCTTTGACATTCTCAAGGCCATAGGACTATATGCTTCTATTAAATCATGTTGCTGAATAATACTGATTATAACATCATAACATAAGTGCGTTAAGCATTGCGATAGTTATGCAAGTATCCCTATTCACGTGTATTGCAATGGTGTGTGTGTTTGTCCCTATAAATGCACATGTATACTAACATGAGGTACCAACTAGCTTGTGTATTATATGGTTACATTCCTAAAAGCAACAGAGTGTTTGAGCATGCTAGACTGTGCTTTGTTCCTTGATTATTACAAGTACTTTTGGTATAAAAGTTGGCCTTTTAAGAGGTGTTGTACCTAGGTCACTCGACACCCCCTTCGTGAATCCGTTCGTTGCCCGTAACAATGTCGGATTTACTCTATACTGTGACCGAGTATTGTAACATCAAGTCCACACAGACCAGTCCAACATTTGTTTGACGGTTTAGGCCTTGTCCCCTGCCGGCCCATCAGGACTCACGGGGCTTGCAAGGTCACCCATGTAGTTGGGAGCGACGATCTCAGCCGGGTGCCCTTCTGCCACTGGAAGCGGTCCTCCTGCCTGTTGGTCAGCAGCCAGTCTTTCCAGAGCCTCGAGCAGGGTCTGGACAGTCGAGACTGCACGGACGATGTCCTCCACGGCAGCTTCCGTGGCTGGAGAAGGCGGGTTCCATGTAAGGTCGGCGACTCGGTTGCCCACCCGTCCTTCCTCAGCTGCATCCTCCTCCACTGGTTCCGGAGTGTGGGGGCCTCTGTGGCCCTCCTGCTCGCCGGTCTCAAGCTCTTGGGAGGAGACGATGGTTCCGGTTTAGCGTCGCATCTTTGCTGGGGATGACCGCTCGTCTTGCTGGTCTGGTCTTGCTTCTCCAATGATGGTAACGATTGGAGGGTTTAAGCCTGGTCGGGAGAGGAGGTGCTTTGTCGGCATGGCGTGGCCCCATGGCCCCAGGCCGATGCACATCCCACAGCTTAGGTGAGTTGATGTGGTATGGGTGCCGTTTGCGAACCTCCACGTGGAGTGGATGACCTCCTCGAAGTGGCCGACTCTGCGATGCTTCTTGTTCCTCCAACTGTGTATGGTTTGGAGTCTTCCCCCATACACTCGGCGAACTTCCACCGCTTTGGCTTGTACGATGCTGAATGGCACACACCTCATCTCGGTCAGGGGTAGCTCGCAGCCGTCCTTGACGTACACCCCATACGGTGTCTGGTCAGTGGCGATGGACCACTCGTAGCAGCATCTTTGGTATGGGAAACAGCAGAACCCCCAGAAGGAGTCATCTCTCACCCAGGCGAAGTCCATGTCTTTGTTTCCACATGCCAGGCATTCAGGGATTGTCTATAATTTGTAGAACAGAGTCTTTCAACAGTCTTCCTTAGCATGCTCGTTGAAAGGAAAGAAAGAAAAGAGAGACGCTAGAGAGCCCTCTAACGTGTCGGCTGAGGCGAGGAAGTGACATGCCATCTCGCCGCGGGCAACCTTGGCGATGACATGGTCATGCTCCCTGCCCGTCTTCGAGCCGTAACCGGGAAGGAGGCAGCATAAGTCATGAACCAGGCAACTAAACACAGCTGACTAACTATATCTAGCCACACTAGTGTGGCTATTATTCCCCATACTATTCCCCATCCTACTAGAGCCCCTATCCTTATCCACCATGCCCGTTTCCCTCCGAGCTTAAGGCTGGCTACTAGGCTCACCATGTGTCTTAGGAGGAGAAGCAGTAACAGGCCTTCTAATACTACAGTGGCATAGAGAAATGGGATTACGAACGCTGAAGCTATGTCCATCCCAACCCAAATCAAGAGTAGCCCTATCTTCCCTTTCCCTACCCAGGTGGTAGGGTCAATAGGCATTCGGCTCATAAGGTACACTACAAAGAGACCCAGTCCCAAGCTCCGCACCCCATACAACAGCCTAAGCACTATGACTTTGCTTATCAGTAGAAATGCTACAACCACCCGTAAAGGTTGGAAACTAACCCATATCCCCGTACCTCCGTAGAAAGCCCAACAAGAGAAAAGAACCCAAAATTCAGTTTCACTTACATATTGAATCGCCCCAGGCCGTCCCAGGGTTCCCGATGTCCCATTCTGGGGTTTTAAGCTGCTGCTGTTGCCAGGGTCCATGGTTATGCTTGCTTACCTTCTCTTGCCCGGTACGTGCTCTAGTGATCTCGAGGATCAGACTGTGTGGAGCTGCTCTCAGCTCCTTCTTTTATAGCCAGCTTGGCTCCTCCCCCGGCTCCTCCCTCGGACATCCGGTGAGTCAACTTCCTCTTTTGGTCTGCCAGCTGCTGATTGGTCACTGGTAGCGCCTGATTGGTCACTGGTAGCACCGCCTTCCAGCTGAGGGCGGAGTCCCAGGTCACATCTTCTTTCTGCTTCACAGTCTTGTCTTGGCTGCAGGCGTGAAGGGTGGCCCATTCCGAGCTCCTCTTCTTCCTCAAGGCTTTGATTCCTCCCTTGATTACAAGTGGTAGCGCGATGGAGGCGAAGATCACTCCTGCTGCCATCAGCATCCATGGCCACAGTTTGGACATTAGACTGCCAAGCCATCCTCCCACTGTGGAGGCTACTCCATCCGCTAGTCCAATCACTCCTTGGACCACAGTGTCTGCTGTCCTGGCGAACACTTTCCCAGTGACTTCAATCCAGTTGCACTCATGCTCCAGGGGTCCGATGCCACAGTGTAGCCAGTGTTCTTTAGGTGCATAGCAAGTTCCTGGGTTGTACAGACGATTGGGTCCTATCCATTCGAAGCCTTGGATCTCTTGCCCTTTACAGAGGTTCTGTCGGAATGCATGTCCTTCAGCCATGAAGTAGGTAGCTTGTGCCACTTCAGGCAGGACCTCCAGCCATTTGTTCTGTCTTCGTGCTATACCTGGTCCGGTTAGTCTGACCAGGCATGGTGACTGAGCTGGTACGATAGCTCGTTTCCACCTTCCATTGTGTTTCTCCCACGTAGCTCCAAGCTCGTAGGTGTCATATGAGCCATTGTAGAAGTCTTGACAGCGCTTCTTCCAGGCGTCAACTGTCTGACAATTTTCTCTTGCCAATGTCACTCTACAGACAGTCTTGTCGTGGTTGCAATTCATCCTCCAGGGCCTTGGTTGCATCCCTGTTGGTGGTCTCCTCGGGTCCCAATAGAGGGTTCGTTCTTTCGAGTAGACTGTAGCCACATATTGGTATCTCACCCAATAGCTGTCAGTCTCGGCGAGGCAGGGTAAGACCCAGAGCTTGACCTCTTCAGGACTCAGACCCCACCAAGTGTGGGTTTCGTCCCTGGTGTGTCTTTCTTCCCATGCCTGTAGAACTCCTTTCATAGTTCCATTCTTCAACAGTTCTCCACAATCATAGATCCACTTGGGGATTATTCCCTCTTGGACTTCGTTCAAGGTGCAACGAGGTGATGCTCCGTTATTCCA
The DNA here is from genome assembly GCF_027744805.1 of Dunckerocampus dactyliophorus. Lineage (NCBI taxonomy): Eukaryota > Metazoa > Chordata > Actinopteri > Syngnathiformes > Syngnathidae > Dunckerocampus > Dunckerocampus dactyliophorus. The sequence continues at coordinate 28,952,403 of NC_072832.1, read as the reverse complement.
CCACTCAGTTCCATTCAGACTCTGGTATGCTTTCTTGACCACACATTGATCAATCCGGTTAAAGTCGTCTTTCCCCACACCGTGTAGGTCATCGGGGGTTGGCAACAGTTGCACCAGAAAGTCGCTGTCGACTGGGCCATATACTCCTGACATGTTGAAAAACTGCTTGCTCCAGGCACCCACATAATGCCGTAGATTCTTCTTCCAGACCCATGGCAGGGAGTTGTTTAGCCAAGTGTCGACCTGTACTCCTCCTGTCTGACCTGTCATTGCAGTTCGGGTCAGCACAAGAAAGTTCTTAGCACAAGTCTTACCGAAACTCCAATAGCACCTATCCAGGTTGGCTATGGCTTTCATACAGGCTATCTCCAGTGGATTCTGGCGTCGTATCTTCTGTAGTGCTTTGTACACTTGTGAATCCTTTGACAAGTTTCTCTGCAGGAGGGTCAGCATGCCATCCACCTGGGGCATCCAGTCAGCCATTTTGGTAACATCGACTGCTTTTGTCAAGCCCATGGTGGTTCCGATAGGTGAGTTTACTTCTGTTGGGTACTGGCGCCTGGGGATGTTGAAGCGTATAGGGAATGGCTTGATGTACACATAGACCCCTGTTTATTGATGAGACTGAGGTGGAGAGGGTGAAAACCTTCAAGTTCCTTGGCACACACATCAGCGAGGACCTCACCTGGTCTCACAACACCCAACAAATTATGAAGAAGTCCCAAAGGAGACTGTACTTCCTGAGAAGACTGAGGAAATTTGGCATGTCCACCACAATCCTGAGTTGCTTCTACAGATGCACTATCGAAAGTGTCCTTACCGCCTCCATCACTGTTTGGTACGGTAACTGTACAACACGTGACAGGAAGGCACTCCAGCGGGTGATCAAGACCTCACAGAACATTGTTGGGGCAGCCCTCCCCTCACTGCAAGACATTTATAAATCTAGAGTCCTACGCAGAACACATAACCTCATCAAGGACAGCACACATCCACAACACTCATTATTCACACTCCTACCATCAGGCAGACGCTACAGGAGTTTGAAGTCCAGGACCACAAGGCTGGCAAACAGCTTTTACCCACAGGCCATCAGGCTCCTCAACGAAGCACTCGCACACGCCGCACGCACACACTCATAGCACTTTATTTATTTATTTATTTGTTTGTTTGTATTATTTGCTTGTATTAATGTCTCTTCTGTTGTTGCTTAATTTATTGGTATATATGTTTATGTGTTTATGTTTCTTATGTTCTTATTCTTTCATTTGTTTTATTTCTTTTCTTGGGAGAATGAACAGAATAAGATTTTCATTGCATGGTATAACTGCTGTTTTACTATGCACATGACAATAAAACTCTCTTGTATCTTGTATCTTGTATCTTGTATCTTGCCCTTATACGCTTTCTCAGCCTGAAACGAGACGTTGTAGCCCTGGGTCTTGTCCAGTTCCTTACAAGCATCCATGCTGATTCCGGCGTTGGGGCTTCTTCAGAAGGGGTAGATTCAATGCAGTACCCGGATTCAGTGGGCCTTGGCCTCACCTTGGGCCCCTCTGTTGTTGGAATTGGTGTTGCTGTGTTTTCCCCCGAGCTTAGGTCACACGTCAGGTTCAAACAGCTCCAGCAGGGCTCCCACTGCGGTCTCAGGCTCTCGCATGTTTCTTCATCAGGATGGTATGGAGCATCAAGCACCATGTCCTTCTTCCACATCCCTTGGTTGGCTTGCCTCGGAACTGGTACACATACGTAGTTGCAGTGCCAGGTCGGAGCTTCACTTTCCTTCCAGAGCCAGTTACAGGAGATGTTTCTGGTTGTCTCTTGGATCCATTGTTGCACTGTTACTTGTACTCCGTCACTTGAGTTTTCCAAGCAAGCTTGATTTACAGTCCAATCCGTGCCACTGAGCCCTAGCTCATCGAGTTGTTCAGTGAGGTCAGTGTTCGTTATTATTTGGGTTTCTCCCCCCAGGGCTGTGGTATTGTGGTTGCTGTTGACTTTCCCGACGGCCTCGTACCTTGCTTCCGCTGTGCCCGAATCCCAGGCCATGTTCTTGGGTCTCCAGGTGAGGCTTAGTCGGTGTTCTTCTACGTCCCAGCATCTCTGGGCGAACCTTTTGGTGGTTCTGTATCGGACCCTGATCAGGTCCAACGCTGGCTGCTCTTTTCCTGGCTGCGGCGTTGCTGTTTGTAGGGCAGTGGCCTCCCCACTCACTCCATAGAGTAAAGCGGCCACTATGCCCAATATCCCTGCAGCTACTATCATTGCTGCAGATAAGATGAGCCATTGAGGGGGTCTTCTTCTTCTTCTTGGTTGAGGCGTCTCATAAGTGTGGTCAGGAGTGCTGCTGCGGGTGTTCTCATAGACGGGTTCAGGGCCTGGTTGTTCATATAGTGGTCCCAATTCGTAGTGATGCCCAGGGTCGGGTTCAGGTGGTGGGTTGTCTAGCAGCGCTCGGAGATGTCGGGTGAATTGGGCTAGTTGGACGTAGTCCCGGTCACTGCCGGATCCCATCTTGTCTTCCTTCTTCTCTTCCGACGTTTCAGCTTGGGCCTTGGAACAGCAATGACTCTCTGCTCCTTCAGGGGCTGATAATAAACTGCTTTCTCTCCTTCTAGGAGCCAGTCCAACCCCCGCCACACCCACTTCCATGACGTCACATACCATTCTTTAACAGGGAGTGATGGCCCCTCCTTCTTCCATCGTCTTGGGTATCCCTCTGTTACTTTATCTAGTTGATGATCTTTTCTGTTTGGCGTGACTTGTACAACCTCCTCATACAAGGGTTGGTCTTCATTTTCTCCGAAAAGGGTCTGCCTCCACCATCCTTGTCTGCCGAATGTATGGCTGTAAAGACAAGAGCCAACCGTGTGTAGCTTGGAGATTATTTCTACTTTTCTGCTGGTGGTTCTTAGGCTCAGCTGAGTGTTTTCAATGAGCCATTTATTGGTATTTCGAATTCTTGCTTCCAACTTCAGGTACATGACCTTGCTAGTCGTCCAGAGTTGCATTCCAGCCAACTGAAGGTCTATGTATTCCTCCTGAAGCGGGTCTGCGTAGTTGGGTCCCCATCTTATTTTGAGTGGCTTCCCGCTGATTGTCATCTGGCAGGTGTTGAGGATCCATGGGGCCCACTCAGGACGATTCTCATCATAATCTTTGCGGTCATAATCTGGAGGCCATGGATGAAGTCTACACTCCATTCTTCCTCCTCGGTGTGCCAAACTTTTCTTCAAAGTGAAGGATCTAATTTTCTTTATTTCCGCTGGATCTTCTAAGTTACCATTTCTCAGCCAAACACTACGTTGGGCCCAGTAATTATCTGAGGCTCTTGAACAACAATTAAGGCCATAGTCTTTCTTAGGTAGTACGTCTATCGGTCCGCTTTCGGTTGGGTTTCCTTTGGTCCGTTCCCCTGCTTCTTTTATGAATATGGGCATCATTGTCGATCGCCAGTGGGAGACCGTTTGTACCACATCCACCATTTCCTGTCGTCGTCTGATGTCCGCTTTTTGGGCTTTTGTTGTTTCCTGGCGACTCTGCGGTACTCTTGTTTTACTGCAGCGTCAGCTCCTTCCTCTTCAACAATCTCTTCTTCTTTGACGACAAATCTCACTGTCTGAGTGCCTTTTCCCTCAACCTGAGAAGGTCCCTCCTCTTTTCGGCCGGCCCCCTCCAGAGGGATTGTGCTTTCCACGGGAGGTGTGTTTTCTTCTTCCAGCCCTCTTGACTCGTCTATTACTAGCTCCTCCTCCGAGCCAGAATGGTTCATCGCTGACTCGGCACGGGTGAGACTTGGTTTGGGTTGTACCTCCACGTCCAGTCCCACACCGTAGAGCCCTTGGTATGGCACTAATGCCATGTTCACTCTTACCGTGACTTCGGTGATTTGTTCCCTGTGACTTGGAGCCAGACTCCATGAAGCCCTGGACCCTGGTATCTGTAGCTGCCCATCAACTTCAGGATCCTCGGGTGTTATCGTGTACTTGGCTTCTTTGTACTGATATATCATCTGTCTCTTCCATCCATCTAGAGCAGTGGTGTATCCAAACAGGTTGCATCCTTGCGGGCTCTTGGCCTGCACAGGCGCTGCTTCTCTCAGTGGCAGGTCTGGTCTGTTGATGACTTCAGACACGAGCTTGGCCCATGTTATAAGCTCCCAGTGGCCAGGTCCTTCCCGGCCATTGAGCCTTGTCTTTGCCCAGCGCCAGTCGAGTGGTCGGTACACTCTCATAACTTGAGGGGCTCGTTCCGATCCTTCGACCACTGGATGCTGTCTGACTGGCCATACATGGAGTGGCCACATTGCTTGTAATGCGGCACCGCAGCCTGTCCAGTGCTGGCGCATTTTGTCTTGGCCTTCTACTGTCATGTTGGTTTCAAGCTCCCAGCCCCCTCTAAAGGGCATCAAGGGAGCCAAAGGGCTTACGGCTTGTGTCACTCTCCATACTCCAGAACGTCCTGCGTCGAGCAGTTGCCCGTTCCCGAGGCCTCCGAGGCACATCGGGCAGTACCAGAGGATCTTCCCGTTCCAGGTGCACGTACATTGATCAAGTCGCTCGGTGCCGGGGAACCCGACATCCCATTGCTTCTGAAATTGCAGTCTCAGGAGTTGCGTTCCTCTACAGCAGGAACAGACATAGGTGTCCATCACCTTGGCAGGGTGATGTCTCACCAGATTTCTCATCCTCCCTATGTCCTGGTCAGGAGGAGCGAGAGGTCGCATGAAGCTTGGTCCGCTCCACACGGTGGGTAACTCTTTCTCCGTTCCGCAGACGGCACAATCAAAGTCAGCTCTGTACCATCTCACTTTCTCCACCTGATCAGTCAGGCATCCTCTTCTAGCGTTTTCCAGCAGGGTAAACGCTCGTCCGGCCCAAATGCCATTCATGGTTCTTCTTGTGATAACCAGTCCCTTGATGATGGCCAGTTCAATAAAGGGTTGTTCTGCAGTGTGTTGGCTGGCCATCTCTTCCTCTAGTTATTCCTTGGTATGAGTTGGAGTCCTGGGTATGGGCTTCAACTGCTCCACTCCTTGGATCCCTTTCTTCTTCAACCGCACTGTGTTTCGGTCTAACACTTCTTCCACTATGTCGGTCTTCTCGTACTTTGCTTTCACTGCAGTGTTGCCGGGTATGTCTCTTGCCTTGATCCACACTCGCTGTCCAACACTGAATGGTCCCGTGGGCTTCTGGTCTTCCCTTTTTGTTGGGTTCCGCCCACTTTCTAGCGTCACAAAGGGGCGTTGGTTCAACTCCTCTGAGGGGGAGGGTCTATCTTGTCTCCACCTCCCATTGAGTTGAGCCGCAATCTCCAATGTCTTGGTACTCCACTCTTTGCCATTGGCGTTCTTTCCTAACCAGTTCTTGATCAGGCCGATGGTTCTTTCGGCGACCCCGTTGGCTTGAGGAGTATAAGGGGGTGAGTAGATTCGCTCTACTCCCCACTTTTGGCACCATCTGTCCACCAAAGCATTCTTGAACGGTGTCCCGTTGTCTGTCCTCAGTTCTTTCGGTATACCGAGCCACATACACCCGTCGTCCAGGGTGCGTAGCACACTGTTGGCGTTGGCACATCTCACTGCCTTTAGCCCTACTTGTCCCGACATAGTATCCACAAGCACAATCAGGTACTTTTCTCCTTTCATACCCTTGACCCCCATGGGCCCAGCGATGTCCATACAGACTGATCCCAATGGGATTGTGCTCTTGATGGTTAGGCCATCCGCTCGTTGCCCTCTGCGGCCTGCGTTGTATCGTCCGCACGCCTCACAGTTTCTTAAGGCAGCACGTATGGCTCTATCCGTGATCCAAAGTTCCAGTCGCTCCAACTCTTTCCGTGTAGGTAGTGGGCCAACATGGCCAAGCGCTTCGTGTACGGCCTGCACCACTCTCCCCACGGACTCCTGTGGGACTATCCTCCCCTTAGGCGTCGCATCCCACTTCTCACACCCTACCACTACAACTCTCCTTTCTTGCACGAAACGATCCACCTGTTCGTTCCCTTGCCAATGGGCCCCCTCCTTGGTATGGGCCCTTTGATGGACTACTTCTATTTCCATACTCGGACGTAGCTCGGCTATCTTCTTCCATAGCTCACTGTGAGCCACTTGCTTTCCTTTTGCTCCTTCATAGCCATTTTCTTCCCAAATGGCTAGGTCTTCCTTGAGCGCTTGGGCACAGTAGTAACTGTCTGTTACCAACTGTACTCTTGTCACATGTCGGTTCATGGCTTCCAGCAATCCTTCCAGAACTGCTGTGACTTCTCCTACTTGTGCACTGCCGACTGTCTTTCCTCGCCGACGCACTCGTTCTATTCCATTCTGTCGAAGGATGAAGCCCCAATAGGCAAATCGGTCATCGCCTTTCCTGGACCCATCAGTATAGAGGATCCACTCGATCGGTTGTTCCTTCTCTTGCTGGGGCTCCCTAGGCTTCTTGGAGGCTGTTGCTGGCCCAATCTCAAGGTCTGGATCCAGTAGGATGTCTTCCCACCTTCCCCATCTCACATTGGTAGCTTTAGTGCTTTCAATGGTCTCTTTCCTTAGGAACCGGTGCACGTTGCTCTGTGTTGTAACTTTAATGCCTTGTCCCTGGGCCAGGTCTTTGAGAGCACTCCAATATCTAGCAAGTACGGCCAACTCCTTCTCTTCTTGTGGATACTTCTTTTCCACCGAAGACAGGGTGTAGCTCCATAGCGTCACTAGACCTTCTCCTTCATTCTTAACACTTATCACTGCATCGTCTCCTTCGCAGGATACTTCAGCGGCTAAGCGGGTGGTTAGACTTCTTGGTTCCAATCTTACTGCTTCTTTGATGGCTTGCTTCAGCTTCTCCAGGTGCTCCTGGTCTTTTGCTGACCATGGCCATCCTTGGTTGTTTTCCTGCCCGTTGTCATTCTTCCTCAACCGGGCATACAGAAGTCTTGCATGCTTCTGGTAGTGGGGGACGTGATCCCGGACATAATTGCAAAGTCCCAATATCCGTTGTAGCTCGTTCTCCGTGGTAGGCGGCAGGATCTGTTCGATCTTTTGCCTGTACCCATCCGAGAGACCCAAGTCTGTAGCCACTTGGAAACCCAGGTAGTCGACTTGGAATCGGGCTAGCTGACATTTCTTGAGGTTGAGCTTGAGGCCTGCCTTCGAGACCCTTTCAAGCACAGCTTGCAATAAGTCTAGGTGTTCTTCTTCTGTGTCGCTTGCGATGAACACATCATCGATGTATACTGCGACGGGTAGTACCTCCAACACTTGCATAACCGCTGATTGGAACACATTAGGTGAATTCTTGTACCCTTGTGGTAGTCTTTGCCACACATATGCTTTTCCCCGATGGGTGAACGCTGTCTTTCCTTGCGAGGTCTTAGCTAGCCTTAGTGAGAAGAAGCCATTAGCCAAGTCTATACATGACTTGTATTTCTTCACTTGTAACGTTTTCAATGATGCTTGGGGATTGATCAAGCTGGCTCGGTTAGCCACTGTTCTCCGGTTCAGGGCTTTAAAGTTGATAACGGGTCGCCAACCTCCTCCTACTGACTCAGGCTTCTTCACCGCTTGAATCGGGCTGTTAGTGAGAGGGTATGGTTCCTCACGAAGTATGCCCAATGTTAGCAGCTCGTTGACGATCACGTCCATCTCAGCCACTGCTCCTGGGTTCAGTGGATACTGCCTCACTGGGGGATGTACTCCCCCTTCGATGATGTGCACGTACTTGGGCCCCAAATCCCCGCAGTCGTTCTTGAAATGGGCCACTATGACCCCTTCCAGGATTCGAGCCAGTCGCTCTTTTCCAGCCGGTGATAGATCGCTTTCCTGGATCTGTTGCACCTTCACGGCGGGCACATCTACGGGCTTGTACCATCCTCCATGAGTTGAGCCTGTTGGTCCCATTTGAACCGCTCTTGATTGTAGTTTCCCCAGGCGTTCTTGGAGGGAACGACGCTTTGCTCCCTTCTTATGTAGATCTTCTGCATCCCTCAAGGTTAACAAGTTGTTTGGTCCTATGATCCATATCAGTCCTTTCCATATTCCAAAAGGCATCCGTCTGGCGGAGCCATCCACCAATATGACGTCCAAGTGTCCTTTCTGTTTGAGGCTTCTGCGGGTCATTGACACTTCAGCTCCTGTGTCCACCAGATAGGGTACTCCCTCCACATCAGAGAAGAGCATATCTCCCTTACGGTAGACATGGTCCTTTGTGACCCGCGCCTCGTTGGCCATCATTGGCTCGCCCCTCCGGAGCCCGCTGCCTTGCGGGACTCACGAAGGGCTGCTTTTTCTTCTGGTGTCATCTTGTTGTATTCCTCAGCGGGTATGAACCCTCCGGTTTTCTTCGTAGGTTTCTGGCGAGGTGCTGGTGTCGGGCCTTCGCTCTGCCGTGGCTGTTGAGCACTAGGTTCACCAGGTTTTGATGATTGACTTGACTTCTGGTTCGGCCGCTGTTCAGTACTGGTCCCCTGCTTTGCTTTACGCTTGTCGGCGTAATGCCTCCTTAGCAAGTCCCATTTCCTCACGGTCTCTTCAATTTGATCCATTTTCGCATCCGCTTTTAGTGTGACAAAGAGATGCTCACTTTCGGCCCCCTTTACTACCTTTCGCAGGACACCAACGAATCTCGAAGGGGTTACCGCTGTCTTCATTCGGTGCCAGAGCGGAGTCAAAGCCTGGCCTTGCTTCAGCTTGTCACGGGCAGCTGCGATGAAGGCATCTTCGTCATCTTCCTCATGTATGACCCATCTGTCATATATCTCTTGGGCCGTCTCATCCTGGCCTACTTCTTCCGTGGTAACGAATTGTAGCCAATTCTTCTTGGCCTCTTCACAAACCCCACAGCTCTTAACTATCCTCCAGGTCTCGCGGAGGTAGGCTTCAACCGTCTCTCCAGGCTTCATGGCTCTTATGAGGTTCTTCAGGGTCTTTAGGCCTTCATAACCCCCCATGGTTGATCCTTCTCTCCGTTGTTGGAGAGCCGGAGCGGTCACAGTGGCTTGACTGCCTTGGTCCGCTGCTTGCGGGGGTATTGTTATGACGGTGGCCCTGTCATCTTGGTCTTCTACAACCTCACCACAGATTGCCAAGTCCTTTCTGGCTTGGTCATAGGCTGTTTGCTTCAGTCGTCTTAGCATCATATCGTACATTACTGCCACGAAGCCCTCTCGGAAGTTCTTGGTCAGGTCTCGGTAGCCCACCAAGGTATGGTAGGATGGTGTCATCAATAAGTTGGCCATTTCTCCCCAAGTCATACGGACCTCACAGTCGTCACTTCCTGTTGCACGGAAAGGACGCTCACGGAAAAGCTCCGTCCACTATTACCGGAGTTTTAAACTTTTGCGACCTTGGTGAATACAGTTCGTGATCACAACTTGTGATTACAACTCTGCAAGTGAGTGCTGAGACTTCTGCCTCAACTCGGACCCGCGAGTGGACTAAACTCACCAAAAGAGACAATCAGGTGGAGCCGACAGCCGTTACAAGCAAGCTATCATGCTAGCCGCGGTTTGAAGCCTGATTTCAATAACAGGATAACATTTGGAGTTTTCCTGTGCAGCTTTTTCGGCCCACGAGGACTGGTGGGACTTTGGTGAGATACTGGTGAGAGATAAACTCGCCGTTATAACGAAGATTATTCACCGAAGGCATTGCACCACAAGTCAACGGCTAACTGACGGCGTTACCTAGCAACAGTAACAATGTCAAAGGCTCGAGGGAGAAGAAGCGCAACAAGCGGTGGCTCTAGTAGTTCTGGTCGAAGTACTCCAGATTCAGTCATATATACGGATGTCGAACAGATTCCTGAGACAACTGGAGGTGCTCACCTATTACCACAACCGCCGCTGAGACCTTACAAGGATGACACAGTTAACCAGTTGACACACATGAGTGGAAATATAGAAAAAGCAACAGCGACAGCCTTGCAGAAGGTTAAACACCGCGCAAACAAGCAAGAAAGAAGTTCAATGGAAAAGAGTGAGTATACTATGGCGAAAACCATGGAGGATTATGGAAAACAGATGCAGCAACTTGTGGAGAATTCCAACTCCCTGCATCAACTAATTCACAGTTTGATAGAGACTACCAACGCCATACAAAGAGAAATGCAAGGTCTGAGAGTGGAGAATAAAAAATTACATGAAAGTTATGATGCACTGGGAGCCACTCTCAAAAAAGAATGTGAAGAAAAGGATAAAATCATTGAGAAGCTGAAAAACACCATAGATGATATGGATCAGAACACACGAATGAATGACGTGGTCGTGACGGGACTTCGAATTAAACCAAGGTCCTATGCCAGAGCAGTGGCGAATACTGAAGAACCAGACGAAAGGGATGTCGCCTCAACAGAGCAACAAGTTGTTGATTTTTTGCAATCGAAGGAGGTGGATGTAGACATCCAATCTATTGATACTTGCATCCCACTGTATGGGAGGAACCGCACTACACCCGTCATCATCGTCAAATTCACTAATAGAAAATACAAGGTTGCTCTGCTGAAACAGGGAAAGAAGCTGAAAGGAACAAATGTCTACATGAATGACCACCTGACCAAGCGCAACGCTGAGATTGCGAAGAAAGCACGTGATCTGAGGAAGCAAGGAAAGATTCAAGGAACATGGAGTGCAAACTGCAAAATCTTCATCAAAGCAAATGGAGGACCAGAGGCCAGAGTTCTTGCTGTCAAAGACATCAAGGACCTAGAAAGATATTGAGGTCTCCCTGGACACTTTTCACTTTACAGATCACAAACAATTGGATATGGAAAAAGACATTGATCCAGACTCAAATTTTTTCTCTCACATTACAAACGACTGCCGTTATTATACGGAGGAGCAATACAACAACAGTTTTATCAACGACGACAAGTTATCCATCATACACATAAACAGCAGAAGCTTGAACGCAAACTTTACTAATATTAAACAATATTTGAATCAATTCAAAGAACCTTTCAAAGTTATAGCAATCTCAGAAACTTGGATTAATGCTAACAAAGGAATGGACTTCAAGCTGGAAGGATATGAAATGACGTGTGCAAACAGGAACAATGCAAATGGAGGAGGTGTGGCCGTATACGTGGACAAACATTTGAACTACAAAATGGTAAAGAATATGTCATTTGTCATTGACAACATTTTAGAATGTATAACAATTGAAATCTGTAAAGAAAAAAGCAAAAATGTGTTAATAAGTTGTGTGTACAGAACTCCAAAGTCAAAGATTGGAATGTTTGAGGATTGGATTAAGACAACGTTTACAGACATAGGTCAGAAAACTATTTTCATATGTGGAGACTTCAATATTGACCTCTTGAACTCACACAAGTGCAAGGAAATAGATGACTTTATAGACACAATGTATAGCTTGAGTTTATATCCTAAAATCATTAGACCAAGTAGAATAACAGACCACTGTGCCACCCTCATCGATAATATATTCACCAATGACTTTGATAACAACACCATCAGTGGCCTGCTAATTAGTGACATCAGTGATCATCTTCCAGTGTTTACAATCTACAATGAACATTATAAGAAAAAAACAGGCGGAGGCAAAAAAGACTTTTCAAAGATTGCGTACAGAGGATAACATTCGTGCCTTCAAGATAGGTCTAGAAGAACAAAGTTGGGAGAGTGTCTACAGTGCAACAGATGTGGACGAGGCATATGACAGCTTCCTTGGTACTTATATGGAGCTCTACGATAAGAACTGTCCCTGGCAAGAAAAGCCCAAGAAGCAAAAGAAAAACCAGCAGCCATGGATGACAAAAGGACTAAAAAAGGCCTGTAAGAAGAAGAACACATTATACAGGACATTTATCATTCAACAGACTAAAGAAGCAGAACAAAAGTATAAGACATACAAAAACAAGTTGACATCTACCTTAAGAGTGTGTAAGAGGGAATATTATAGTCACGTACTAAATAAGAACAAAAATAACATGAGAGCAACTTGGGGCATCTTAAATAGTATTATAAAGAACAACGTTAAGAAAGCAGACTATCCTCCCTATTTCATGGTTGGAAACACTTACAGGAATGACATGAATGCGGTAGCTGAAATGTTTAATGAATATTTTGTAAATATTGGACAAAAACTGGAAGAGGAAATTCCAAAACAAGACACAATTGATGAAGGGATTGATATTATTGATAGGAATCTTAATTCTATGTTTCTCACTGCTGTAACCAAAAAGGAGATCACTGACATTGTTAACCATTTTAAGGCAAAAACATCAACTGATTGTCATGGAATGGAAATGGAAACAATGAAAAGGGTCATCAATGAGATCGCAGACCCGTTAACATATATTAGTAACTGTCGAGTGACCTAGGTACAACACCTCTTAAAAGGCCAACTTTTACACCAAAAGTACTTGTAATAATCAAGGAACAAAGCACAGTCTAGCATGCTCAAACACTCTGTCGCTTTTAGGAATGTAACCATATAACACACAAGTTAGTTGGTACCTCATGTTAGTATACATGTGCATTTATAGGGACAAACACACACACCATTGCAATACACGTCAATAGGGATACTTGCATAACTATCGCAATGCTTAAAGTACTTATATTATGATGTTATAATCAGTATTATTCAGTAACATGATTTAATAGAAGCATATAGTCCTATGGCCTTGAGAATGTCAAACAGAAACAACAGGTTGATGTCTAAGGTTGTATGAAAACAAGTGTTAATGTTTTACCAGTTGAATGTCATGTTCCGATGTTGGTGCTGAACTGAGTGTTAAAATAACATGTTTTGATACTAAAATGTTCATGATTATAAGATAACTGACGCCAATGTGAGCTCCTCCATAATCATTAAGCCACAAAGTAGAACATTAAGTTTCGGTAGTCTGGTGAAAGGCCACTAGGGGTCATAGTCATTGCAGTACAATGGCAAAGCCAGGCAACCCATACAAGGACATCCTTAGGAGTTCAGCTGAGGACACCTAAGGAGTCATCTGCGGTCAACCACTGAGTTCATCTCAGGGCAGGATGATGACCAAATATGGCGGTCCAGGACGGGTCAAACGAGGACACAAGTTCAACCAAGGGGATGAGTCATGCTGAATCAGCGCGGTCGGGGAAAGTACAAGCTATTCTGGGAAAGACACTCCTCTGGGAGGTCTCAGAATGAGGTAATGGACACTCCCATGAGCAGGCGGAGACTGAAGACAGCATAAAAAGAGGACGCGCTCTACAATCGACGCTGGCTCCAGGCGATCCTCTCATGGATCGCGTCTCCGAAGCTCCAAGGCTCGCAACACAGCTCTGGGACTGCTGAAGGAAGATTGGACTCAACTCATCTGCCCAGCAGAAGGAGAAGACTCCGTCTTTCAGATGAACCTGAGACACCAACTAAAGATTCTGTCTGCGGCGCTACCGAGAGAAGAGCTGAGCCTGAGTGAGCACGGAGCCAGTCACCGCAGCGGTCCCCAGCCTTGCCGCTCTCGGGAGCAACGTAGAGCCGTCAGGACAACCAGGGAAGGTCGAAGGCCTGATCACCCGACGCCCGACCCGCATCAACTAGACTTATCCCTAAGAAGCGAACTCATCCTCACTGGACTTTTTGTCTTCACTACCGGCTTCATCATTGGGGTAGGACTGAGGCACTGGCCTGCGGCCTTGCGCTTCTTTCTATCTAGGTACATGTGAGTGGAGCTCATTGCGGCTAGTCTGACATTGTGTACAGTATATCCTTATAGTTAATAGAGTACCTGCTTCAATGCCCTTGCTAACTTTCCTAATAAAGCTTTTCACGCTTTCACTAAGAGTTGTCACCCAGTATCTTCTTTGAAGGTAAAAGAGTAAGCAGTGTGTTACAGACAGATTCCTTTGAGGTTGTTCCGGTAAACTTAGTAAAGACAGGTCCCTCTGATTGCTGATAGATGAGTAAATAACCCCAGGTCCTTACCAAAAGCAACTATCCATTAAGAGAGGAAGCAGTCGTAAAAGCAGAGGGTCCGACGTCTCGTACGACCAACCTTGGGTTACTCTGGTCTTGCGCAGCTCGGATGCAGCGGGGCCGCCTCTGCACTACCGAGGCTGTTAATACCTGGGTGAGTTCCTCTCGCCCCTGACTTAGAGGTTTCTTTTCCCTCTACGGGAGAGACCGTAACCCTTTGAACGGAGTAGTCAGGTAGGCAGGTGCGCCTGCTTCTTGCACGAGGGAGCAAGGGTCTTGCACCGCCTAGGTAACTAGGGATTAAACACGTGGCGCCCAACGTGGGGCTCGATTTGGCTGTTTAGTACAGGAGTCGAGCTTCAGAAGAACCTGAGTGGTAGGCTTATAATTTGTTTTCTTCCCAAACGGTTGTGAGCTCCACTTACATAATTTCGTGTTTAGTACGACCCTGAAAACGGTGTGAAACAGTTGATCTTTGAGGAGAAGAGTCTCCTGGAAAAGAACATTCTTACCGGTGTGGCCACAGAGGCAACGGTAGGAGGACAAGGACTGTTTCTCGCTAAGGACTGTGATTGTCACAAAGAGGTCCAGCCACCCTTACCTGAGTATCCAGGAGGACACGCACGCAAGGGTGAGACAAAGACGGACTGAAGGGGAGAGAGCGCCCGAGGACCATTGCAGGAGCCGGACTGAGTGACCCATGATGATACTCCTGGGGCCCATCCTGTTTGTGTACTGCTGGATTCAAGGACGCTTCCCTTGAGGGGGACTCTCTCTGGTGAAAAGGACACAGTCAAAGAAGACGTTGTTGGAGCAAAGAGCAAAGACAACACATTCGAGTGAGTGCTCTGAGCGAGGCTCACGAGAAGAAGGAACGGGGAGCCAAGGTGGCCGAACCCGAGTATCAAGCTGTCGCTGAACCCGAAGGCCCTCAGCTGATACGAGACCTCTGTCGACTCTGGTTGTGCACGAGCGACAGGTCCAGAAGAAAAGAGGCGCGGAGACAAGCTCAGCGTCGAGTAACCAGTGAGCTGCAATCCCTCCCTGACTCAAACCGGAACGAGAGGCTTGGGAAAGCAGCAACTCACCCCTACTACTACAGGAGATCGCTGGCAGCGACTCCAGAAGAAGATATGGCAGGAAGAGATGCTACACCAACGCAAAGAGGGGATGCACCTCTGAAGATGGACCCTAGTATTCCGACTCAGATACTCCTATGGGGGAAAGGACTGGCAAACTGGGCTGAAAACGCGAGAGACGAGTTTGAAGCGTTAAACCCTTCCATCGACGCTATCATGCTTCCATCTGTAATGGGAAGCCAGATTACAGCGAATGGAAGAGCCTTTGCCCAGAGGATGAGACAGAGTCCGGAGGGAGACCAAGTAGTCATGGTGGTCAGCCATCCGGACCGGATACCAAGAAACGACAAAGAAACACAGGAATGGTTGGCCTGGTGGCAGGAATTGCTGACGAATTGGGAAGGAGGACCTATAACCCATCTGGTGAGCACCTCTGAAGAGTATGACAGCACCGTGAAGATGTTGGCCAAGGAAGTGAAGGTTCATCCGGACCTGATCAACCGTCAAGCCAAAGCCATCCCACGGCGTAAAGAGCACCAAGAGACCCTACGGAGGCTGGGGGAGCTGATGGCCGAAAAGAGGAGAAGATGGGAGGAAACACAGACCGCTATTGAAGACGCGTTCTCCGGGGACTGGTCAGAAGACATGGAGATGACAGACCCTCTCCATAACAAAATAGAGTTACAACCGACCGAGGAACCGGGCCCTTCTCATCTTGTACCACCACGCACACCAGCACCCGGACCAGAACCAGATGATTCTATAGTCATCTCGTCAAGTCCAGAGGGACCAGAAGAGGACGAGCCATTCGACTGGCAATCCCATCCAAGGCCACGCACTCCAGACATAAGGCCAGACAACCAACCGATTCAACAAGTCAGACGAGAAGAATTGGTCAGGCCTATACAAGCAACAAGAGTGATTGACACAAGTAGAACCCAAGTAAGTGAACAAGCCAGAATAGGAACACAGGCAGAGCCAGTACGGCCACTTTCGGCTGTAACGACGCCTGTACTACCGGCTACAAGACCAAACCCGATAGGACCAGTACGTGTGGATGTTCCCCAGTCAAGGAACCATGCTCCGAAAGCAAGGGACAAGACGAACAAGGAACAAAGGACACACATGGCCGACTTGGATCCTCTACCATCAGGGGCATGGCCTCTGTTGAGGTACCGGAGCAGTGTTCTGTACCAGTACGTAGGAGACCTAAGGGACCTAACAGCAGATGGCCTACTGGTCTTCACGGATGACCGCTATAAACCCCGAAACAAGAGGTTCGAGTCCAACCTGAGGGACCTGATGGGAAGCGAATACAGAGGAGAAGTAAAAGAACGACTACAGAAACACCTAAACCAAAAGACAAGATTAAGCATAATGGCCACCAGTGGAGGGGTAAGCCGCTACTGGTTCACATTACACATCCCCATCAGAGCCTACGAAGGACGGCATGAGCTGGAAACATATCAGAAGGAAATGGCAAAAAGATTGGAAGAAGGGATAGGTGAAGCGGTAGACCGAGGAGCGCGAAGAATAGTGATGTACATGGATGGACTAAGGTCACATACCCTGACATGGATGGAAGCACGAAGAGCTGCTGAAGTGGCTGGACGAGTGTACCTCGAACGAAGCCACTTGGTGCCGGCCAAGACTGAGATCTTAGTGGCATCCTCTCCCAAGCAGAATGAGGAAAGGTTCAACGCCGCCTTGGCTGGTACTACTCCCTCTACCACACCTCACACCCCTCAGAAGCGAGATATACAGCAATGGCAGTCCGAAGCTGCTGCATCCACACCAAAGCCCCGACCAGGAAGGGCTCCAGAACGGACCCCAGTGAAGAACCAACCATCACAGGGGACCAGAGGCAGTCGAGGATGGGACGTCAGCCCGAGTCCGTCGCCTCCTCGTCGAAGCATACGAGAAGAAACGCTGGGTCCAAGCAACGTAACCGCAGGGAGAGAGAGTCAAACCTCACGACAAGGGAGTGTGCCGGTACTGGACCAAGCCGAGGTACCAGACCCTGCTGAAGCAGAGCGACCAGTCAGGGCAGAACGACCTACTGGCATGGCACAACCTGGTGGGGAAGAACTAGCAAGACAACCTCCCGTAGACCCAATGGAAGAGGAGAACGACGACCAGGGTGACCACAGCCTGCGCTCTGCAGCCGAACCTCAAGACCCCCCAGAACAGGCACTAAAGTCAGGGATCTACAAGGGACGGAAGAGCAATGTACAGGTCCTCGACATCTACCGAGCCTCGGAGAGGCTGGCCCGAGACGTGCAATGGGGCCATGTGGAGACCAGAGACGGGAGAAAAGCCTACATACCCGAGGCAGGACAAAGTCATTACGCTATACCTCCAGCATGGCAGTATAAGCTGAATGAAGAGGTGAGAAGAGAGGTTTGGTTTGGTTTGGTTTGGTTTAGTTTATTTGAACATGAAGGTTACAATGGAATACATCTCGTGAATCATTCTTTGACAGTTCCACATGTCCAAAAGGAGTAGGAAGAAGCAAAGCTTATTTAATCCTACCCCCCATCCATTCTACATCTAGTACAGGACATGTAGTTCACTTCCTGGATTCCATGTCATGTTTTCAGTGATAGTCAGGATAACACATAATAGATAACGGTGAGATAACCCTCCCCCCCCCAAAAAAAGAGAGAACATTCATAATAATGATAATAATGATGACAATACTAAATAAATAAATAAATAAATAAGAACAAAGCTTTTTTTTTTTTTTTTAAACACAACAAAGAAAATTATAAAAAAAATAATAATAAATAAATAAATAAAAATAAATAAATAAAAAATAAAATTTAATTAAATAAATAAAAAATAAAATAAAAATAAAATAGAAAATAAAAAAATAAATAAAATAAAATAACAAACCTGACAGAACAATCAGGACTCTTCTGCCTTGTATTTAGCAAACATCAACTGCTTGTATTGTTTTTTGAATTTGCTCATCTCTGTACATTGTTTGAGTTCTTTACTCAATCCGTTCCATAATTTAATTCCACACACGGAAATGCTGTGGGTTTTCAGCGTTGTTCTCGCATATAAATGTTTTAGGTTTAATTTTCCTCTAAGATCATATTTCTCCTCTCTGATTGAGAAATACTTGATTAGATTTTTGGGTAACGAGTTATTATTAACTATATACATTATTCTAGCGGTTTGAAAGTGTACTAAATCTGCAAATTTTAATATCTGTGATTTTAAAAATAAAGGGTTTGTATGTTCTCTATACTTGGCATTATGAATTATCCTCACAGATCTTTTTTGCAGTACAGTGAGTGAGTGAAGATTGCTTTTGTAATTATTTCCCCATATCTCCACACAATACGTTAGATATGGTAATACTAAGGAACAGTACAGAGTGTGGAGTGATTTTTGATCAAGAAGATATTTTGCTTTATTCAATATAGAGATATTTCTCGCCACCTTTTGTTGTATATATTTAATATGAGATTTCCAACTCATTTTTTCATCTATTATAACCCCAAGGAATTTATATTCTTCCACTTTTTCAATATCCGTTCCATTAATTTGTATTTGGTCGTACGTGTCCTTTCTACTATTACCAAATAACATTATTTTAGTTTTACTTAAATTCAGAGATAATCTATTCTTGTCAAACCATGACTTTAATATGACCATTTCATCCTTGACCTTTTTAATGAGTTCTTGTGTGCTTTCACCAGAACAGAAAGCAGTGGTATCATCGGCGAATAAGACCAATTTTAAGTTGTTAGTTACTTTGCAAATGTCGTTAATGTACAAGTTAAACAGTTTTGGTCCCAGTATGGACCCCTGTGGTACTCCACACGTATTGTGTAGACTCCCAGATGTATATTCTCCTAGCTTTACAAATTGTTTCCTCTTTGCTAGGTAGCTTTTAACCCAATTTAAGACTAAACCTCTAATTCCGTACCTTTCTAATTTTGAAATTAAAATAGTGTGATTAATTGTATCGAAAGCTTTTGTCAGATCCATGAATACTGCAGCTGCGCATCTTCTGTTGTCTATGGCAGTAGTGATTTCCTCCGTGATTTCCATCAGTGCCATAGAAGTTGAAATGTTGGCTCTGTAACCATATTGACTACTTGCCAATAATTCATTCTTATTAATAAATTTGTCCAACCTATTATTAAATAACTTCTCCACAATTTTCGAGAATTGTGGTAACAAGGAAACTGGTCGATAATTTGTAAATTGGTGTTTGTCTCCTTTTTTGAAAATTGGAACCACCTTGGCTGTTTTCATTTTGCTTGGAAATATTCCAGTCTGAAATGATAAGTTACTAATATATGTTAACGGGTCTGCGATCTCATTGATGACCCTTTTAATTGTTTCCATTTCGATTCCATGACAATCAGTTGATGTTTTTGCCTTAAAATGGTTAACAATGTCAGTGATCTCCTTTTTGGTTACAGCAGTGAGAAACGTAGAATTAAGATTCCTATCAATAATATCGATCACCAGTGGGAGACCGTTTGTACCACATCCACCATTTCCTGTCGTCTTCTGATGTCCGCTTTTTGGGCTTTTGTTGTTTCCTGGCGACTCTGCGGTACTCTTGTTTTACTGCAGCGTCACCTTCTTCCTCTTCAACAATCTCTTCTTCTTTGACGACGAATCTCACTGTCTGAGTGCCTTTTCCCTCAACCTGAGAAGGTCCCTCCTCTTTTCGGCTGGCCCCCTCCAGGGGGATTGTGCTTTCCACGGGAGGTGTGTTTTCTTCTTCCAGCCCTCTTGACTCATCTATCACTAGCTCCTCCTCCGAGCCAGAATGATTTATTGCTGACTCGGCACGGGTTAGACTTGGTTTGGGTTGTACCTCCACGTCCAGTCCCACACCGTAGAGCCCTTGGTATGGCACTAATGCCATGTTCACTCTCACCGTGACTTCGGTGATTTGTTCCCTGTGACTTGGAGCCAGACTCCATGAAGCCCTGGACCCTGGTATCTGTAGCTGCCCATCAACTTCAGGATCCTCGGGTGTTATCGTGTACTTGGCTTCTTTGTACTGATATATCATCTGTCTCTTCCATCCATCTAGAGCAGTGGTGTATCCAAACAGGTTGCATCCTTGCGGGCTCTTGGCCTGCACAGGCGCTGCTTCTCTCAGTGGCAGGTCTGGTCTGTTGATGACTTCAGACACGAGCTTGGCCCATGTTATAAGCTCCCAGTGGCCAGGTCCTTCCCGGCCATTGAGCCTTGTCTTTGCCCAGCGCCAGTCGAGTGGTCGGTACACTCTCATAACTTGAGGGGCTCGTTCCGATCCTTCGACCACTGGATGCTGTCTGACTGGCCATACATGGAGTGGCCACATTGCTTGTAATGCGGCACCGCAGCCTGTCCAGTGCTGGCGCATTTTGTCTTGGCCTTCTACTGTCATGTTGGTTTCAAGCTCCCAGCCCCCTCTAAAGGGCATCAAGGGAGCCAAAGGGCTTACGGCTTGTGTCACTCTCCATCCTCCAGAGCGTCCTGCGTCGATCAGTTGCCCGTTCCCGAGGCCTCCGAGGCACATCGGGCAGTACCACAGGATCTTCCCGTTCCAGGTGCACGTACATTGATCAGGTCGCTCGGTGCCGGGGAACCCGACATCCCATTGCTCCTGAAATTGCAGTCTCAGGAGTTGCGTTCCTCTACAACAGGAACAGACATAGGTGTCCATCACCTTGGCAGGGTGATGTCTCACCAGATTTCTCATCCTCCCTATGTCCTGGTCAGGAGGACTGAGAGGTCGCATGAAGTTTGGTCCGCTCCACACGGTTGGTAACTCTTTCTCCGTTCCGCAGACGGCACAATCAAAGTCAGCTTTGTACCATCTCACTTTCTCCACCTGATCAGTCAGGCATCCTCTTCTAGCGTTTTCCAGCAGGGTAAACGCTCGTCCGGCCCAAATGCCATTCATGGTTCTTCTTGTGATAACCAGCCCCTTGATGATGGCCAGTTCAATAAAGGGTGGTTCTGCAGTGTGTTGGCTGGCCATCTCTTCCTCTAGTTATTCCTTGGTATGAGTTGGAGTCCTGGGTATGGGCTTCAACTGCTCCACTCCTTGGATCCCTTTCTTCTTCAACCGCACTGTGTTTCGGTCTAACACTTCTTCCACTATGTCGGTCTTCTCGTACTTTGCTTTCACTGCAGTGTTGCCGGGTATGTCTCTTGCCTTGATCCACACTCGCTGTCCAACACTGAATGGTCCCGTGGGCTTCTGGTCTTCCCTTTTTGTTGGGTTCCGCCCACTTTCTAGCGTCACAAAGGGGCGTTGGTTCAACTCCTCTGAGGGGGAGGGTCTATCTTGTCTCCACCTCCCATTGAGTTGAGCCGCAATCTCCAATGTCTTGGTACTCCACTCTTTGCCATTGGCGTTCTTTCCTAACCAGTTCTTGATCAGGCCGATGGTTCTTTCGGCGACCCCGTTGGCTTGAGGAGTATAAGGGGGTGAGTAGATTCGCTCTACTCCCCACTTTTGGCACCATCTGTCCACCAAAGCATTCTTGAACGGTGTCCCGTTGTCTGTCCTCAGTTCTTTCGGTATACCGAGCCACATACACCCGTCGTCCAGGGTGCGTAGCACACTGTTGGCGTTGGCACATCTCACTGCCTTTAGCCCTACTTGCCCCGACATAGTATCCACAAGCACAATCAGGTACTTTTCTCCTTTCATACCCTTGACCCCCATGGGCCCAGTGATGTCCATACAGACTGAGCCCCATGGGATTGTGCTCTTGATGGTTAGGCCATCCGCTCGTTGCCCTCTGCGGCCTGCATGGTATCGTCCGCACGCCTCACAGTTTCTTAAGGCAGCACGTATGGCTCTATCCGTGATCCAAAGTTCCAGTCGCTCCAACTCTTTCCGTGTAGGTAGTGGGCCAACATGGCCAAGCGCTTCGTGTACGGCCTGCACCACTCTCCCCACGGACTCCTGTGGGACTATCCTCCCCTTAGGCGTCGCATCCCACTTCTCACACCCTACCATTACAACTCTCCTTTCTTGCACGAAACGATCCACCTGTTCGTTCCCTTGCCAATGGGCCCCCTCCTTGGTATGGGCCCTTTGATGGACTACTTCTATTTCCATACTCAGACGTAGCTCGGCTATCTTCTTCCATAGCTCACTGTGAGCCACTTGCTTTCCTTTTGCTCCTTCATAGCCATTTTCTTCCCAAATGGCTAGGTCTTCCTTGAGCGCTTGGGCACAGTAGTAACTGTCTGTTACCAACTGTACTCTTGTCACATGTCGGTTCATGGCTTCCAGCAATCCTTCCAGAACTGCTGTGACTTCTCCTACTTGTGCACTGCCGACTGTCTTTCCTCGCCGACGCACTCGTTCTATTCCATTCTGTCGAAGGATGAAGCCCCAATAGGCAAATCGGTCATCGCCTTTCCTGGACCCATCAGTATAGAGGATCCACTCGATCGGTTGTTCCTTCTCTTGCTGGGGCTCCCTAGGCTTCTTGGAGGCTGTTGCTGGCCCAATCTCAAGGTCTGGATCCAGTAGGATGTCTTCCCACCTTCCCCATCTCACATTGGTAGCTTTAGTGCTTTCAATGGTCTCTTTCCTTAGGAACCGGTGCACGTTGCTCTGTGTTGTAACTTTAATGCCTTGTCCCTGGGCCAGGTCTTTGAGAGCACTCCAATATCTAGCGAGTACGGCCAACTCCTTCTCTTCTTGTGGATACTTCTTTTCCACCGAAGACAGGGTGTAGCTCCATAGCGTCACTAGACCTTCTCCTTCATTCTTAACACTTATCACTGCATCGTCTCCTTCGCAGGATACTTCAGCGGCTAAGCGGGTGGTTAGACTTCTTGGTTCCAATCTTACTGCTTCTTTGATGGCTTGCTTCAGCTTCTCCAGGTGCTCCTGGTCTTTTGCTGACCATGGCCATCCGTGGTTGTTTTCCTGCCCGTTGTCATTCTTCCTCAACCGGGCATACAGAGGTCTTGCATGCTTCTGGTAGTGGGGGACGTGATCCCGGACATAATTGCAAAGACACAATATCCGTTGTAGCTCGTTCTCCGTGGTAGGCGGCAGGATCTGTTCGATCTTTTGCCTGTACCCATCCGAGAGACCCAAGTCTGTAGCCACTTGGAAACCCAGGTAGTCGACTTGGAATCGGGCTAGCTGACATTTCTTGAGGTTGAGCTTGAGGCCTGCCTTCGAGACCCTTTCAAGCACAGCTTGCAATAAGTCTAGGTGTTCTTCTTCTGTGTCGCTTGCGATGAACACATCATCGATGTATACTGCGACGGGTAGTCCCTCCAACACTTGCATAACCGCTGATTGGAACACATTAGGTGAATTCTTGTACCCTTGTGGTAGTCTTTGCCACACATATGCTTTTCCCCGATGGGTGAACGCTGTCTTTCCTTGCGAGGTCTTAGCTAGCCTTAGTGAGAAGAAGCCATTAGCCAAGTCTATACATGACTTGTATTTCTTCACTTGTAACGTTTTCAATGATGCTTGGGGATTGATCAAGCTGGCTCGGTTAGCCACTGTTCTCCGGTTCAGGGCTTTAAAGTTGATAACGGGTCGCCATCCTCCTCCTACTGACTCAGGCTTCTTCACCGCTTGAATCGGGCTGTTAGTGAGAGGGTATGGTTCCTCACAAAGTATGCCCAATGTTAGCAGCTCGTTGACGATCACGTCCATCTCAGCCACTGCTCCTGGGTTCAGTGGATACTGCCTCACTGGGGGATGTACTCCCCCTTCGATGATGTGCACGTACTTGGGCCCCAAATCCCCACAGTCGTTCTTAAAATGGGCCACTATGACCCCTTCCAGGATTCGAGCCAGTCGCTCTTTTCCAGCCGGTGATAGATCACTTTCCTGGATCTGTTGCACCTTCACGGCGGGCACATCTACGGGCTTGTACCATCCTCCATGAGTTGAGCCTGTTGGTCCCATTTGAACCGCTCTTGATTGTAGTTTCCCCAGGCGTTCTTGGAGGGAACGACGCTTTGCTCCCTTCTTATGTAGATCTTCTGCATCCCTCAAGGTTAACAAGTTGTTTGGTCCTATGATCCATATCAGTCCTTTCCATATTCCAAAAGGCATCCGTCTGGCGGAGCCGTCCGCCAATATGACGTCCAAGTGTCCTTTCTGTTTGAGGCTTCTGCGGGTCATTGACACTTCAGCTCCTGTGTCCACCAGATAGGGTACTCCCTCCACATCAGAGAAGAGCATATCTCCCTTACGGTAGACATGGTCCTTTATGACCCGCGCCTCGTTGGCCATCATTGGCTCGCCCCTCCGGAGCCCGCTGCCTTGCGGGACTCACGAAGGGCTGCCTTTTCTTCTGGTGTCATCTTGTTGTATTCTTCGGCGGGTATGAACCCTCCGGTTTTCTTCGTAGGTTTCTGGCGAGGTGCTGGTGTCGGACCTTCGCTCTGCCGTGGCTGTTGAGCACTAGGTTCACCAGGTTTTGATGATTGACTTGACTTCTGGTTCGGCCGCTGTTCAGTGCTGGTCCCTTGCTTTGCTTTACGCTTGTCGGCGTAATGCCTCCTAAGCAAATCCCATTTTCTCACGGTTTCTTCGATTTGATCCATCTTCGCATCCGCTTTTAGGGTGACGAAGAGATGCTCACTTTCGGCCCCCTTCACTACCTTTCGCAGGACACCAACGAATCTCGAAGGGGTTACCGCTGTCTTCATTCTGTGCCAGAGCGGAGTCAAAGCCTGGCCTTGCTTCAGCTTGTCACGGGCAGCTGCGATGAAGGCATCTTCGTCGTCTTCCTCGTGTATGACCCATCTGTCATATATCTCTTGGGCCGTCTCATCCTGACCGACTTCTTCCGTGGTAACAAATTGTAGCCAATTCTTCTTGGCCTCTTCACAGACCCCACAGCTCTTAACTATCCTCCAGGTTTCGCGGAGGTAGGCTTCAACTGTTTCTCCAGGCTTCATGGCTCTTATGAGATTCTTCAGGGTCTTTAGGCCTTCATAACCCCCCATAGTTGATCCTTCTCTCCGTTGTTGGAGAGCCGGAGCGGTCACAGTGGCTTGACTGCCTTGGTCCGCTGCTTGCGGGGGTATTGTTATGACGGTGGCCCTGTCATCTTGCTCTTCTACAACCTCACCACAGATTGCCAAATCCTTTCTGGCTTGGTCATAGGCTGTCTGCTTCAGTCGTCTTAGCATCATATCGTACATTACTGCCACAAAGCCCTCTCGGAAGTTTTTGGTCAGGTCTCGGTAGCCCACCAAGGTATGGTAGGATGGTGTCATCAATAAGTTGGCCATTTCTCCCCAAGTCATACGGACCTCTCTTCTCACCTCTTCATTCAGCTTATACTGCCATGCTGGAGGTATAGCGTAATGACTTTGTCCTGCCTCGGGTATGTAGGCTTTTCTCCCGTCTCTGGTCTCCACATGGCCCCATTGCACGTCTCGGGCCAGCCTCTCCGAGGCTCGGTAGATGTCGAGGACCTGTACATTGCTCTTCCGTCCCTTGTAGATCCCTGACTTTAGTGCCTGTTCTGGGGGGTCTTGAGGTTCGGCTGCAGAGCGCAGGCTGTGGTCACCCTGGTCGTCGTTCTCCTCTTCCATTGGGTCTACGGGAGGTTGTCTTGCTAGTTCTTCCCCACCAGGTTGTGCCATGCCAGTAGGTCGTTCTGCCCTGACTGGTCGCTCTGCTTCAGCAGGGTCTGGTACCTCGGCTTGGTCCAGTACCGGCACACTCCCTTGTCGTGAGGTTTGACTCTCTCTCCCTGCGGTTACGTTGCTTGGACCCAGCGTTTCTTCTCGTATGCTTCGACGAGGAGGCGACGGACTCGGGCTGACGTCCCATCCTCGACTGCCTCTGGTCCCCTGTGATGGTTGGTTCTTCACTGGGGTCCGTTCTGGAGCCCTTCCTGGTCGGGGCTTTGGTGTGGATGCAGCAGCTTCGGACTGCCATTGCTGTATATCTCGCTTCTGAGGGGTGTGAGGTGTGGTAGAGGGAGTAGTACCAGCCAAGGCGGCGTTGAACCTTTCCTCATTCTGCTTGGGAGAGGATGCCACTAAGATCTCAGTCTTGGCCGGCACCAAGTGGCTTCGTTCGAGGTACACTCGTCCAGCCACTTCAGCAGCTCTTCGTGCTTCCATCCATGTCAGGGTATGTGACCTTAGTCCATCCATGTACATCACTATTCTTCGCGCTCCTCGGTCTACCGCTTCACCTATCCCTTCTTCCAATCTTTTTGCCATTTCCTTCTGATATGTTTCCAGCTCATGCCGTCCTTCGTAGGCTCTGATGGGGATGTGTAATGTGAACCAGTAGCGGCTTACCCCTCCACTGGTGGCCATTATGCTTAATCTTGTCTTTTGGTTTAGGTGTTTCTGTAGTCGTTCTTTTACTTCTCCTCTGTATTCGCTTCCCATCAGGTCCCTCAGGTTGGACTTGAACCTCTTGTTTCGGGGTTTATAGCGGTCATCCGTGAAGACCAGTAGGCCATCTGCTGTTAGGTCCCTTAGGTCTCCTACGTACTGGTACAGAACACTGCTCCGGTACCTCAACAGAGGCCATGCCCCTGATGGTAGAGGATCCAAGTCGGCCATGTGTGTCCTTTGTTCCTTGTTCGTCTTGTCCCTTGCTTTCGGAGCATGGTTCCTTGACTGGGGAACATCCACACGTACTGGTCCTATCGGGTTTGGTCTTGTAGCCGGTAGTACAGGCGTCGTTACAGCCGAAAGTGGCCGTACTGGCTCTGCCTGTGTTCCTATTCTGGCTTGTTCACTTACTTGGGTTCTACTTGTGTCAATCACTCTTGTTGCTTGTATAGGCCTGACCAATTCTTCTCGTCTGACTTGTTGAATCGGTTGGTTGTCTGGCCTTATGTCTGGAGTGCGTGGCCTTGGATGGGATTGCCAGTCGAATGGCTCGTCCTCTTCTGGTCCCTCTGGACTTGACGAGATGACTATAGAATCATCTGGTTCTGGTCCGGGTGCTGGTGTGCGTGGTGGTACAAGATGAGAAGGGCCCGGTTCCTCGGTCGGTTGTAACTCTATTTGGTTATGGAGAGGGTCTGTCATCTCCATGTCTTCTGACCAGTCCCCGGAGAACGCGTCTTCAATAGCGGTCTGTGTTTCCTCCCATCTTCTCCTCTTTTCGGCCATCAGCTCCCCCAGCCTCCGTAGGGTCTCTTGGTGCTCTTTACGCCGTGGGATGGCTTTGGCTTGACGGTTGATCAGGTCCGGATGAACCTTCACTTCCTTGGCCAACATCTTCACGGTGCTGTCATACTCTTCAGAGGTGCTCACCAGATGGGTTATAGGTCCTCCTTCCCAATTCGTCAGCAATTCCTGCCACCAGGCCAACCATTCCTGTGTTTCTTTGTCGTTTCTTGGTATCCGGTCCGGATGGCTGACCACCATGACTACTTGATCTCCCTCCGGACTCTGTCTCATCCTCTGGGCAAAGGCTCTTCCATTCGCTGTAATCTGGCTTCCCATTACAGATGGAAGCATGATAGCGTCGATGGAAGGGTTTAACGCTTCAAACTCGTCTCTCGCGTTTTCAGCCCAGTTTGCCAGTCCTTTCCCCCATAGGAGTATCTGAGTCGGAATACTAGGGTCCATCTTCAGAGGTGCATCCCCTCTTTGCGTTGGTGTAGCATCTCTTCCTGCCATATCTTCTTCTGGAGTCGCTGCCAGCGATCTCCTGTAGTAGTAGGGGTGAGTTGCTGCTTTCCCAAGCCTCTCGTTCCGGTTTGAGTCAGGGAGGGATTGCAGCTCACTGGTTACTCGACGCTGAGCTTGTCTCCGCGCCTCTTTTCTTCTGGACCTGTCGCTCGTGCACAACCAGAGTCGACAGAGGTCTCGTATCAGCTGAGGGCCTTCGGGTTCAGCGACAGCTTGATACTCGGGTTCGGCCACCTTGGCTCCCCGTTCCTTCTTCTCGTGAGCCTCGCTCAGAGCACTCACTCGAATGTGTTGTCTTTGCTCTTGCTCCAACAACGTCTTCTTTGACTGTGTCCTTTTCACCAGAGAGAGTCCCCCTCAAGGGAAGCGTCCTTGAATCCAGCAGTACACAAACAGGATGGGCCCCAGGAGTATCATCATGGGTCACTCAGTCCGGCTCCTGCAATGGTCCTCGGGCGCTCTCTCCCCTTCAGTCCGTCTTTGTCTCACCCTTGCGTGCGTGTCCTCCTGGATACTCAGGTAAGGGTGGCTGGACCTCTTTGTGACAATCACAGTCCTTAGCGAGAAACAGTCCTTGTCCTCCTACCGTTGCCTCTGTGGCCACACCGGTAAGAATGTTCTTTTCCAGGAGACTCTTCTCCTCAAAGATCAACTGTTTCACACCGTTTTCAGGGTCGTACTAAACACGAAATTATGTAAGTGGAGCTCACAACCGTTTGGGAAGAAAACAAATTATAAGCCTACCACTCAGGTTCTTCTGAAGCTCGACTCCTGTACTAAACAGCCAAATCGAGCCCCACGTTGGGCGCCACGTGTTTAATCCCTAGTTACCTAGGCGGTGCAAGACCCTTGCTCCCTCGTGCAAGAAGCAGGCGCACCTGCCTACCTGACTACTCCGTTCAAAGGGTTACGGTCTCTCCCGTAGAGGGAAAAGAAACCTCTAAGTCAGGGGCGAGAGGAACTCACCCAGGTATTAACAGCCTCGGTAGTGCAGAGGCGGCCCCGCTGCATCCGAGCCGCGCAAGACCAGAGTAACCCAAGGTTGGTCGTACGAGACGTCGGACCCTCTGCTTTTACGACTGCTTCCTCTCTTAATGGATAGTTGCTTTTGGTAAGGACCTGGGGTTATTTACTCATCTATCAGCAATCAGAGGGACCTGTCTTTACTAAGTTTACCGGAACAACCTCAAAGGAATCTGTCTGTAACACACTGCTTACTCTTTTACCTTCAAAGAAGATACTGGGTGACAACTCTTAGTGAAAGAGTGAAAAGCTTTATTAGGAAAGTTAGCAAGGGCATTGAAGCAGGTACTCTATTAACTATAAGGATATACTGTACACAATGTCACACTAGCCGCAATGAGCTCCACTCACATGTATCTAGATAGAAAGAAGCGCAAGGCCGCAGGCCAGTGCCTCAGTCCTACCCCAATGATGAAGCCGGTAGTGTAGACAAAAAGTCCAGTGAGGATGAGTTCGCTTCTTGGGGATAAGTCTAGTTGATGCGGGTCGGGCGTCGGGTGATCAGGCCTTCGACCTTCCCTGGTTGTCCTGACGGCTCTAGGTTGCTCCCGAGAGAGGCAAGGTTGGGGACCGCTGCGGTGACTGGCTCCGTGCTCACTCAGGCTCAGCTCTTCTCTCGGTAGCGCCGCAGACAGAATCTTTAGTTGGTGTCTCAGGTTCATCTGAAAGACGGAGTCTTCTCCTTCTGCTGGGCAGATGAGTTGAGTCCAATCTTCCTTCAGCAGTCCCAGAGCTGTGTTGCGAGCCTTGGAGCTTCGGAGACGCGATCCATGAGAGGATCGCCTGGAGCCAGCGTCGATTGTAGAGCGCGTCCTCTTTTTATGCTGTCTTCAGTCTCCGCCTGCTCATGGGAGTGTCCATTACCTCATTCTGAGACCTCCCAGAGGAGTGTCTTTCCCAGAATAGCTTGTACTTTCCCCGACCGCGCTGATTCAGCATGACTCATCCCCTTGGTTGAACTTGTGTCCTCGTTTGACCCGTCCTGGACTGCCATATTTGGTCATCATCCTGTCCTGAGATGAACTCAGTGGTTGACCGCAGATGACTCCTTAGGTGTCCTCAGCTGAACTCCTAAGGATGTCCTTATATGGGTTGCCTGGCTTTGCCATTGTACTGCAATGACTATGACCCCTAGTGGCCTTTCACCAGACTACCGAAACTTAATGTTCTACTTTGTGGCTTAATGATTATGAAGGAGCTCACATTGGCATCAGTTATCTTATAATCATTAACATTTTAGTATCAAAACATGTTATTTTAACATCACAACATGTTCTTTTAACATTCAGTTCAGCACCAACATCGGAACATGACATTCAACTGGTAAAACATTAACACTTGTTTTCATACAACCTTAGACATCAACCTGTTGTTTCTCTTTGACATTCTCAAGGCCATAGGACTATATGCTTCTATTAAATCATGTTACTGAATAATACTGATTATAACATCATAATATAAGTAATTTAAGCATTGCGATAGTTATGCAAGTATCCCTATTGACGTGTATTGCAATGGTGTGTGTGTTTGTCCCTATAAATGCACATGTATACTAACATGAGGTACCAACTAGCTTGTGTATTATATGGTTACATTCCTAAAAGCAACAGAGTGTTTGAGCATGCTAGACTGTGCTTTGTTCCTTGATTATTACAAGTCCTTTTGGTATAAAAGTTGGCCTTTTAGGAGGTGTTGTACCTAGGTCACTCGACAGCAGTATCCTGATACGTCAATTATTCAATTATACATCATAAAAAAGTTGTCTTTAATGGAAATAGAACCATGCTTATAGAGCTGGAATATTAAAAATAAGATTTGTTTGTTAACAAGAGAAAGTGAAAGCATCCAACCAATCAAGCAACAAAGACTTGGTCAGAAATGCTGAGCTGGGATTGGAGAAATTGCGATCCTGTTCCCCATTGGAATGATTTCTAAATGATCAAATCGCTGACATTAGGCTCCCACGTGAGCCACCGCCGACTACTTTTGGACAAATGAGGATCCAGAACCTTATTCGTTTGAGCCGAAATAGGAAGTTGTAGGTTGCGTTGTGCTCCTGCCTCGGCCACGAGCGTCTGAGTGTGTGTCTGGCAGCTGATCCCCTCGTCGGTCACCCCCCCTGCTGCAAAATTCAGTTGGGGAAAAAGTTCTAATATTATGATTTTGTTAGGCAATGAGAAAAAAAGTTGCAATTTTAAAAGAATAAACTTGTCGAAATTATGATGAAAAATAATGTCATTTTAGTAGCATAGAGTTGAAATATTTTATTTATTTGTTGTACAAATATGGTAAAGGTAATGGTTTAATTTAATTAGAACACGTGTGCAAGTTACAAGGGAATACATCACATTGTTCCAAAAATATTCTTAAGGCTTAAGCTTTGTTATGTGTTGCCTTGACTTCAGCTGTATTGTTGATTTTTATTGATTGTTTATGGGGGTCTATGGAGGGCAAATAAGTTTAAAACAAATGACCAAAATAGGATGGAGTCAAAATAAATAAAGTTATCATATAAAAATATACATTTACAAGGACTCACGCTTGAGAGTGACAGAAAATGGTGATGGAAGAGCGAGGCAGCCAGATGGCCATCAGATCTTCCCGCAGTCGGCCATGGCAGAGCCCCTTTCCGCCAGCCATAATGATGAGATAAAAAGCTCAAAATTCCCAGATCAAAAGTCCTAATTATGAGCTAAAAACTCCAAATTTGAAAGTGAAAAACCTAGAGAAAACACTTACGTTAATATACACCACATTGCGTGCCGCTTTGATATTTTGTAAAGCAACACGTGCTAAGTTACGTATATTTCAGAATTGCAGAATCCATTAGCTCATGTTGACACATGCAAATTCTGCGGACACATAAGTTGTTAGTGTCCAATTGGACTTCGGCGCACTTTTAAAATAAGTCATAAAAGACGTAAGAAGAAGTACCGAAGTGCGCCTCAAACGACGCGATTGACATAAGCACTACGGGATGTCCGATAATATCGGCAAATGGGGACCTGATATTTGGAACGTGTCTTTTTCCTCACCGCTGGTGTCCACCAACGGGTTTTTGTCCATCACATTACAGGCCATCAGATCAAGGTTTGACTGCAATCATAATATCAGACTTGCAATTGCCTGGCTCATTTTCTGCTCTCACAAGTTCCAAGCATGTGCAATACTATTACGCTACGGTGCCACAACACTCTTCATCTTGGTGTTTTACTACACTCAGACAACAAACACAGCTCATAAATCATTTAAAAGCTATTTATGTTGAATAGTCCAACTCTCAGCTGAGACATCTGCCCTGCTTGACTATGAAGGGACCAAGGAACTAAAAGCTCTCATCTTAAAAAAAAAAAAAAAAAGAAAGGATTTGGCCCAGATGCATTTTTTCTTCTTCTTTCTTTTTTGGGGGGAGGGTTATCTCACCGTTATCTATTATGTGTTATCCTGACTATCACTGAAAACATGACATGGAATCCAGGAAGTGAACTACATGTACTGTACAAGATGTAGAATAGATGGGGGGTAGGATTAAATAAGCTTTGCTTCTTCCTACTCCTTTTGGACATGTGGAACTGTGAAAGGATGATTCATGAGATGTATTCCATTGGAACCTTCATGTTCAAATAAACTAAACCAAACCAAACCAAACCTTTATTATCTCATATTTACACTTTATTCTCTAATATTTACACTTTATTCTCTTAATATTTACACTTTATTCTCTATGTTTACACTTTATTCTTTAATATTTAAGAAAGATGGGATGTAGCATTAGCATGTCACGGATGCTGGAAAGATGGGATGTAGCGTTAGCATGTCACGGATGCTGGAAAGATGGGATGTAGCGTTAGCATGTCACGGATGCTGGAAAGATGGGATGTAGCGTTAGCATGTCACGGATGCTGGAAAGATGGGATATAGCGTTAGCATGTCACGGATGCTGAAAAGATGGGATGTATTTTAGCATGTCACGATGCTGGAAAGATGGGATGTAGCGTTAGCATGTCACCGATGCTGGAAAGATGGGATGTAGCGTTAGCATGTCACGGATGCTGGATAGATGGGATGTAGCATTAGCATGTCACGGATGCTGGAAAGATGGGATGTAGCGTTAGCATGTCACGGATGCTGGAAAGATGGGATGTAGCGTTAGCATGTCACGGATGCTGGAAAGATGGGATATAGCGTTAGCATGTCACGGATGCTGAAAAGATGGGATGTATTTTAGCATGTCACGATGCTGGAAAGATGGGATGTAGCGTTAGCATGTCACCGATGCTGGAAAGATGGGATGTAGCGTTAGCATGTCACGGATGCTGGATAGATGGGATGTAGCATTAGCATGTCACGGATGCTGGAAAGATGGGATGTAGCGTTAGCATGTCACGGATGCTGGAAAGATGGGATGTAGCGTTAGCATGTCACGGATGCTGGAAAGATGGGATGTAGCGTTAGCATGTCACCGATGCTGGAAAGATGGGATGTAGCGTTAGCATGTCACCGATGCTGGAAAGATGGGATATAGCGTTAGCATGTCACGGATGCTGAAAAGATGGGATGTAGCGTTAGCATGTCAACGATGCTGGAAAGATGGGATGTAGCATTAGCATGTCACGGATGCTGGAACGATGGGATGTAGCGTTAGCTTGTCACGGATGCTGGAAAGATGGGATGTAGCGTTAGCATGTCACGGATGCTGGAAAGATGGGATGTAGCGTTAGCATGTCAACGATGCTGGAAAGATGGGATGTAGCATTAGCATGTCACGGATGCTGGAACGATGGGATGTAGCGTTAGCTTGTCACGGATGCTGGAAAGATGGGATGTAGCGTTAGCATGTCACGGATGCTGGAAAGATGGGATGTAGCGTTAGCATGTCACCGATGCTGGAAAGATGGGATGTAGCGTTAGCATGTCACCGATGCTGGAAAGATGGGATATAGCGTTAGCATGTCACGGATGCTGAAAAGATGGGATGTAGCGTTAGCATGTCAACGATGCTGGAAAGATGGGATGTAGCATTAGCATGTCACGGATGCTGGAACGATGGGATGTAGCGTTAGCTTGTCACGGATGCTGGAAAGATGGATGTAGCGTTAGCATGTCACGGATGCTGGAAAGATGGGATGTAGCGTTAGCATGTCAACGATGCTGGAAAGATGGGATGTAGCATTAGCATGTCACGGATGCTGGAACGATGGGATGTAGCGTTAGCTTGTCACGGATGCTGGAAAGATGGGATGTAGCGTTAGCATGTCACGGATGCTGGAAAGATGGGATGTAGCGTTAGCATGTCACGGATGCTGGAAAGATGGGATGTAGCGTTAGCATGTCACGGATGCTGGAAAGATGGCATGTAGCGTTAGCATGTCACGGATGCTGGAAAGATGGGATGTAGCGTTAGCATGTCACCGATGCTGGAAAGATGGGATGTAGCGTTAGCTTGTCACCGATGCTGGAAAGATGGGATGTAGCGTTAGCATGTCACGGATGCTGTAGCGTTAGCTTGTCACCGATGCTGGAAAGATGGGATGTAGCGTTAGCATGTCACGGATGCTGTAGCGTTAGCTTGTCACCGATGCTGGAAAGATGGGATGTAGCGTTAACATGTCACGGATGCTGAAAAGATGGGATGTAGCGTTAGCATGTCACGGATGCTGAAAAGATGGGATGTAGCGTTAGCATGTCACGGATGCTGGAAAGATGGGATGTAGCGTTAGCATGTCACCGATGCTGGAAAGATGAGATGTAGCGTTAGCATGTCACCGATGCTGGAAAGATGGGATGTAGCGTTAGCATGTCACGGATGCTGAAAAGATGGGATGTATTTTAGCATGTCACGATGCTGGAAAGATGGGATGTAGCGTTAGCATGTCACGGATGCTGGAAAGATGGGATGTAGCGTTAGCATGTCACGGATGCTGGAAAGATGGGATGTAGCATTAGCATGTCACGGATGCTGGAAAGATGGCATGTAGCATTAGCATGCGGATGCTGGAAAGATGGGATGTAGCATTAGCATGCGGATGCTGGAAAGATGGGATGTAGCATTAGCATGTCACGGATGCTGGAAAGATGGGATGTAGTGTTAGCATGTCACCGATGCTGGAAAGATGGGATGTAGCGTTAGCATGTCACGGATGCTGAAAAGATGGGATGTAGCGTTAGCATGTCACGGATGCTGAAAAGATGGGATGTAGCGTTAGCATGTCACGGATGCTGGAAAGATGGGATGTAGCGTTAGCATGTCACCGATGCTGGAAAGATGGGATGTAGCGTTAGCATGTCACGGATGCTGGAACGATGGGATGTAGCGTTAGCTTGTCACGGATGCTGGAAAGATGGGATGTAGCGTTAGCATGTCACGGATGCTGAAAAGATGGGATGTAGCGTTAGCATGTCACCGATGCTGGAAAGATGGGATGTAGCGTTAGCATGTCACCGATGATGAAAAGATGGGATGTAGCGTTAGCATGTCACCGATGTTGGAAAGATGGGATGTAGCGTTAGCATGTCACGGATGCTGTAGCGTTAGCTTGTCACCGATGCTGAAAAGATGGGATGTAGCGTTAGCATGTCACGGATGCTGAAAAGATGGGATGTAGCGGTAGCATGTCACGGATGCTGAAAAGATGGGATGTATTTTAGCATGTCACGATGCTGGAAAGATGGGATGTAGCGTTAGCATGTCACGGATGCTGGAAAGATGGGATGTAGCGTTAGCATGTCACCGATGCTGGAAAGATGGGATGTAGCGTTAGCATGTCACCGATGCTGAAAAGATGGGATGTATTTTAGCATGTCACGATGCTGGAAAGATGGGATGTAGCGTTAGCATGTCACGGATGCTGGAAAGATGGGATGTAGCGTTAGCTTGTCACCGATGCTGAAAAGATGGGATGTAGCGTTAGCATGTCACGGATGCTGAAAAGATGGGATGTAGCGGTAGCATGTCACGGATGCTGGAAAGATGGGATGTAGCGTTAGCATGTCACGGATGCTGAAAAGATGGGATGTATTTTAGCATGTCACGATGCTGGAAAGATGGGATGTAGCGTTAGCATGTCACGGATGCTGGAAAGATGGGATGTAGCGTTAGCATGTCACCGATGCTGGAAAGATGGGATGTAGCGTTAGCATGTCACCGATGTTGGAAAGATGGGATGTAGCGTTAGCATGTCACGGATGCTGTAGCGTTAGCTTGTCACTGATGCTGGAAAGATGGGATGTATTTTAGCATGTCACGATGCTGGAAAGATGGGATGTAGCGTTAGCATGTCACGGATGCTGAAAAGATGGGATGTAGCGTTAGCATGTCACCGATGTTGGAAAGATGGGATGTAGCGTTAGCATGTCACGGATGCTGAAAAGATGGGATGTAGCGTTAGCATGTCACGGATGCTGAAAAGATGGGATGTAGCGTTAGCATGTCACGGATGCTGGAAAGATGGGATGTAGCGTTAGCATGTCACCGATGCTGGAAAGATGGGATGTAGCGTTAGCATGTCACCGATGCTGGAAAGATGGGATGTAGCGTTAGCATGTCACGGATGCTGAAAAGATGGGATGTAGCGTTAGCATGTCACGGATGCTGAAAAGATGGGATGTAGCGTTAGCATGTCACGGATGCTGGAAAGATGGGATGTAGCGTTAGCATGTCACGGATGCTGAAAAGATGGGATGTATTTTAGCATGTCACGATGCTGGAAAGATGGGATGTAGCGTTAGCATGTCACGGATGCTGGAAAGATGGGATGTAGCGTTAGCATGTCACCGATGCTGGAAAGATGGGATGTAGCGTTAGCATGTCACGGATGCTGAAAAGATGGGATGTATTTTAGCATGTCACCGATGCTGGAAAGATGGGATGTAGCGTTAGCTTGTCACGGATGCTGGATAGATGGGATGTAGCATTAGCATGTCACGATGCTGGAAAGATGGGATGTAGCGTTAGCATGTCACGGATGCTGGAAAGATGGGATGGAGCATTAGCATGTCACGGATGCTGAAAAGATGGGATGTATTTTAGCATGTCACGATGCTGGAAAGATGGGATGTAGCGTTAGCATGTCACCGATGCTGGAAAGATGGGATGTAGCGTTAGCATGTCACGGATGCTGAAAAGATGGGATGTATTTTAGCATGTCACCGATGCTGGAAAGATGGGATGTAGCGTTAGCATGTCACGGATGCTGGAAAGATGGGATGTAGCATTAGCATGTCACGGATGCTGGAAAGATGGCATGTAGCATTAGCATGCGGATGCTGGAAAGATGGGATGTAGCATTAGCATGCGGATGCTGGAAAGATGGGATGTAGCGTTAGCATGTCACGGATGCTGAAAAGATGGGATGTAGCGTTAGCATGTCACCGATGCTGGAAAGATGGGATGTAGCGTTAGCATGTCACCGATGATGAAAAGATGCGTTAGCATGTCACGGATGCTGGAAAGATGGGATGTAGCATTAGCATGTCACGATGCTGGAAAGATGGGATGTAGCGTTAGCATGTCACGGATGCTGGAAAGATGGGATGTAGCGTTAGCATGTCACGGATGCTGAAAAGATGGGATGTAGCGTTAGCATGTCACGGATGCTGGAAAGATGGGATGTAGCGTTAGCATGTCACGGATGCTGAAAAGATGGGATGTAGTGTTAGCATGTCACCGATGCTGGAAAGATGGGATGTAGCGTTAGCATGTCACGGATGCTGAAAAGATGGGATGTAGCGTTAGCATGTCACGGATGCTGAAAAGATGGGATGTAGCGTTAGCATGTCACGGATGCTGGAAAGATGGGATGTAGCGTTAGCATGTCACGGATGCTGAAAAGATGGGATGTATTTTAGCATGTCACGATGCTGGAAAGATGGGATGTAGCGTTAGCATGTCACGGATGCTGGAAAGATGGGATGTAGCGTTAGCATGTCACGGATGCTGGAAAGATGGGATGTAGCGTTAGCATGTCACCGATGCTGGAAAGATGGGATGTAGCGTTAGCATGTCACGGATGCTGAAAAGATGGGATGTATTTTAGCATGTCACCGATGCTGGAAAGATGGGATGTAGCGTTAGCTTGTCACGGATGCTGGATAGATGGGATGTAGCATTAGCATGTCACGATGCTGGAAAGATGGGATGTAGCGTTAGCATGTCACGGATGCTGGAAAGATGGGATGTAGCATTAGCATGTCACGGATGCTGAAAAGATGGGATGTATTTTAGCATGTCACGATGCTGGAAAGATGGGATGTAGCGTTAGCATGTCACCGATGCTGGAAAGATGGGATGTAGCGTTAGCATGTCACGGATGCTGAAAAGATGGGATGTATTTTAGCATGTCACCGATGCTGGAAAGATGGGATGTAGCGTTAGCATGTCACGGATGCTGGAAAGATGGGATGTAGCATTAGCATGTCACGGATGCTGGAAAGATGGCATGTAGCATTAGCATGCGGATGCTGGAAAGATGGGATGTAGCATTAGCATGCGGATGCTGGAAAGATGGGATGTAGCGTTAGCATGTCACGGATGCTGAAAAGATGGGATGTAGCGTTAGCATGTCACCGATGCTGGAAAGATGGGATGTAGCGTTAGCATGTCACCGATGATGAAAAGATGCGTTAGCATGTCACGGATGCTGGAAAGATGGGATGTAGCATTAGCATGTCACGGATGCTGGAAAGATGGGATGTAGCGTTAGCATGTCACCGATGCTGAAAAGATGCGTTAGCATGTCACGGATGCTGAAAAGATGGGATGTAGCGTTAGCATGTCACGGATGCTGGAAAGATGGGATGTAGCGTTAGCATGTCACGGATGCTGGAAAGATGGGATGTAGCGTTAGCATGTCACGGATGCTGAAAAGATGGGATGTAGCGTTAGCATGTCACCGATGTTGGAAAGATGGGATGTAGCGTTAGCATGTCACGGATGCTGAAAAGATGGGAGGTAGCGTTAGCATATCACGGATGCTGAAAAGATGGGATGTAGCGTTAGCATGTCACGGATGCTGAAAAGATGGGATGTAGCGTTAGCATGTCACCGATGCTGGAAAGATGGGATGTAGCGGTAGCATGTTTCATTTAGGCTAAAGACAAAAAGGCTCCACTCCATCAAATGTGCTGCAATGTGAGTTTATTGATGAAAATGATGTTTTCCAGTCATTAAAGTCATCTTGTTCATTTCCTTCTCATGTTGATACTTGTGGTTTCATTCATTGTACAATCATGCATTCATTGTACAATCATGCATTCATTGTACAATCATGAACCATGCATTCATTGTACAACCATGCATTCATTGTACAATCATGCATTCATTGTACAATCATGCATTCATTGTACAATCATGAACCATGCATTCATTGTACAACCATGCATTCATTGTACAATCATGCATTCATTGTACAATCATGCATTCATTGTACAATCATGAACCATGCATTCATTGTACAACCATGCATTCATTGTACAATCATGCATTCATTGTACAATCATGCATTCATGACGTTTAACAACTCGTTCATTTGCACATCACAGCTTTTTATTCGTTTTATTTTTATTTTCCAACCACTTCAACTTTCTTCTGACATTTTCTTCCGGTCCAACAATTTCTTGTGCCCCCCCCAATTTGATGACACTTTTCCAATGAATGACACTTTGCTCATATTAAGACCTTCATGGGCCCCGGGGCCGCACATGCGACACCCCCGAGTGTAACAGCAAGGGAGGGGCTGGTCATGTGGGGGGGTGCAAACATCACATCAGGTCAGGTTGATGGAAAGTTGCTTTGTTGGATTATTTCTTTTCTTTTTTTAGCCTTTTCATGTGAACGAGGAAAAGGGGGGGGGGGCTGCATGGGGGGTTAGCCCAACACCACCAACACAATCACGCTGATGGCTGGGGGGGGGCTGCATGGGGGGGTTAGCCCAACACCACCAACACAATCACGCTGATGGCCAAGACCAAAGGCAGGCCCAAACCACCAGCCAGCCCCCCCCCACCACTGATGGTTGGGTCGATGGCTTTCAGGCAGGCTTTGAGGTCCTTGTTGGAGGGGCTGCAAGCGTCCTTGATGGCCTCCACCTTCTTCCATGCATCAGCATCCTTGCTCACGTCCAGCCAGTTGTTGCATCCATCAGCATCACAGCACTTAGTGTTAGCATCTTTACAATCATCCGTGGCTTTGCAGCCCACCTGGTAGGTGCCTGCACCTGTAGAGGTCATACAAGGACACGGGGTGAGTGGTGGTCGTGTTCACAAAGACATGAATGAGGAAAGTGATGTGATCATGTCTATGTGTTGTACGTCTATGATGTATGTATGATATGTAGTGTATGTGCTCTAGGTGTTGTATTCTATGTAGATCATGGCTGACACCTGCAACACCTTTCAGCTTGCTTACCTGAGTCTTTGGTGATGGAGCACTGCTGTCCTTTTCCACATGGGGTGAGGGTACATTGAGCACTCCAGTCCCAGCCGCTGGGGGTGAAGTAGTTCACTCCAAGGGGAGCAGAGCATGAATAGCACTTGGGAGCTGAGAATAAAAGGCAGGATGAACACATGAGGTGAGCATGAACACATGGGTGGTGTCAACAAGCCATGACATAACAGGTCCAAGTCATGTTCTAGTCAGCACATAGAAAGCAGCAGCAGTCTGCATTGAGGAGCTGTTAGCCTAGCATGCTACAATAGGACCACTTTTACTACCTTTCTATTGCCTGAATGAAATGATGTCATCACATCAACTTAGCACTTTTCCCTAAAAGGACAACTCCATGTCAGCTTTTAAAGGTCAACATTTGACCTTGAAGCTGCTCAGATGAAGGTGTCATCAGACTGTGTTCATCTTCATCTTCATCACTGATGCTTACATTGCATTCTTATTGTTTGCTTGCCTTCTGAGGCCTTTTCAAGGACCCACCACGCAGCCCCCCCACCACTGGTCTGCTCTTACTCTTGGTCTTGATGACGGCCTCCACGCACTTTTTGACATTATTGTTGGCCTCGTTGCATACTGTCTTGACATCATTACGATCGTTTGCATCAGCCACGTCCAGCCAGTTGTTGCATCCATCAGAGTCACAGCACTTAGTGTCATCATTATCTTCACAAGCAGGCTTGCATCCCATCTTATAGGTGACTGCACCTGTAGAGGTCATACAAGGACACGGGGTGAGTGGTGGTCGTGTTCAAAGACATGAATGAGGAAGGTGATGTGATCATGTCTATGTGCTGTACGTCTATGATGTATGTATGATATGTAGTGTATGTGCTCTAGGTGTTGTATTCTATGTAGATCATGGCTGACACCTGCAACACCTTTCAGCTTGCTTACCTGACACTTTAGTGATGGAGCACTGATCTCCTGCTGGACAATCATTGGTGCTGAGGGGACATTTAGTAGTCAAGTCCCAGCTGGTGGGGGTGAAGTAGTCTGCTCCAAGGTCAGTAGAGCATGAATAGCACTTGAGACCTGAGTATAAAAGGCAGGATGAACACATGAGGTCAGCATGAACACATGAGTGGTGTAAACAAGCCATGACAGAACAGGTCCAAGTCATGTTCGGGTCAGCAGTTAGAAGTTGAACTGTGGAAGTGAAACCTTGCAGACGGCCCCCCCACACCACTGGTCTTACTCTTGGTGGAGGAGATGGCTTTCACGCAGGCTTTCAGGTCCTTGTTGGAGGGGCTACAAGCTGCCTTGATGTCCTCCAGCTTCTTCCATGCTGGTGCATCCTTGCTCACGTCCAGCCACTTGTTGCATCCATCAGTGTTGTTACAGCACTTAGTGTTAGCATCACCTTTACAATCAGCCTTGCAGCCCACCTGGTAGGCGCCTGTAGAGGTCAGACAAGGACACGGGGTGAGTGGTGGTCGTGTTCACAAAGACATGAATGAGGAAGGTGATGTGATCATGTCTATGTGCTGTATGTCTATGATGTATGTATGATATGTAGTGTATGTGCTCTAGGTGTTGTATTCTATGTAGATCATGGCTGACACCTGCAACACCTTTCAGCTTGCTTACCTGACACTTTAGTGATGAAGCACTGCTGTCCTGCTGGACAATCATTGGCGGTGAGGGTACATTTAGTAGTCCAGTCCCAGTTGTTGAAGTCAGACCCAACAAGACTACATTCATGGCACTTAACAGCTGAGCCTAAAGGCAGGATGAACACATTAATTATTAATAATAGAACATGTTTATGTTTTTATATAGTTCATAATAATAATATAACATGTTTATGTTGTTATATAGTTCATAATAATAATAATAATATAGCATTTTTATGTTGTTATATAGTTAATTATTATGTTGTTATATAGTTAATAATAATAATATAACATGTTTATGTTGTTATATAGTTAATAATAATAATGTAACATGTTTATGTTGTTATATAGTTAAAAATAATAATATAACATGTTTATGTTGTTATATAGTTAATAATAATAATGTAACATGTTTATGTTGTTATATAGTTCATAATAATAATATA
Organism: Dunckerocampus dactyliophorus; assembly: GCF_027744805.1. NCBI lineage: Eukaryota > Metazoa > Chordata > Actinopteri > Syngnathiformes > Syngnathidae > Dunckerocampus > Dunckerocampus dactyliophorus. Next base: position 28,910,254 of record NC_072832.1, on the reverse strand, counting down.
TGTTGTTATATAGTTAATAATAATAATAATATAGCATGTTTATGTTGTTATATAGTTAATAATAATAATAATATAACATGTTTATGTTGTTATATAGTTCATAATAATAATATATGTTGTTATATAGTTAATAATAATAATATAGCATGTTTATGTTGTTATATAGTTAATTATTATGTTGTTATATAGTTAATAATAATAATAATAGAACATGTTTATGTTGTTATATAGTTATATAATAATATAATGTTATATAGTTAATAATAATAATATATAGTTATTATAATTATTATAATTATTAACTATATAACAACATAAACATGTTATATTATTATAATTATTAACTATATAACAACATAAACATGTTATATTATTATAATTATTAACTATATAACAACATAAACATGTTATATTATTATTATTAACTATATAACAACATAAACATGTTATAATATTAACTATATAACAACATAGTTAATAATAATAATATAACATGTTTATGTTGTTATATAGTTAATAATAATAATAATATAGCATGTTTATGTTGTTATATAGTTAATAATAATAATAATATAACATGTTTATGTTGTTATATAGTTCATAATAATATAACATGTTTATGTTGTTATATAGTTAATAATAATAATAATATAACATGTTTATGTTGTTATATAGTTAATAATAATAATAATATAACATGTTTATGTTGTTATATAGTTAATAATAATAATAATAATGTAACATGTTTATGTTGTTATATAGTTAATTATTATGTTGTTATATAGTTAATAATAATAATAATAATATAACATGTTTATGTTGTTATATAGTTAATAATAATAATAATATAGCATGTTTATGTTGTTATATAGTTAATAATAATATAACATGTTTATGTTGTTATATAGTTAATAATAATAATAATAATATAACATGTTTATGTTGTTATATAGTTAATAATAATAATAATAGAACATGTTTATGTTGTTATATAGTTAATAATAATAATAATAATATAACATGTTTATGTTGTTATATAGTTAATAATAATAATAATATAGCATGTTTATGTTGTTATATAGTTAATAATAATAATAATATAACATGTTTATGTTGTTATATAGTTCATAATAATATAACATGTTTATGTTGTTATATAGTTAATAATAATAATAATATAACATGTTTATGTTGTTATATAGTTAATAATAATAATAATATAACATGTTTATGTTGTTATATAGTTAATAATAATAATAATAATGTAACATGTTTATGTTGTTATATAGTTCATAATAATAATAATATAGCATGTTTATGTTGTTATATAGTTAATAATAATAATAATATAACATGTTTATGTTGTTATATAGTTAATAATAATAATAATATAACATGTTTATGTTGTTATATAGTTAATAATAATAATAATAATGTAACATGTTTATGTTGTTATATAGTTAATTATTATGTTGTTATATAGTTAATAATAATAATAATAATATAACATGTTTATGTTGTTATATAGTTAATAATAATAATAATAATATAACATGTTTATGTTGTTATATAGTTAATAATAATAATAATATAACATGTTTATGTTGTTATATAGTTCATAATAATATAACATGTTTATGTTGTTATATAGTTAATAATAATAATAATATAGCATGTTTATGTTGTTATATAGTTAATAATAATAATAATATAACATGTTTATGTTGTTATATAGTTAATAATAATAATAATATAACATGTTTATGTTGTTATATAGTTAATAATAATAATAATATAACATGTTTATGTTGTTATATAGTTAATAATAATAATAATAATGTAACATGTTTATGTTGTTATATAGTTAATTATTATGTTGTTATATAGTTAATAATAATATAACATGTTTATGTTGTTATATAGTTAATAATAATAATAATATAACATGTTTATGTTGTTATATAGTTCATAATATTAATAATATAACATGTTTATGTTGTTATGTAGTTCATAATAATAATAATACAACATGTTTATGTTGTTATATAGTTAATAATAATAATAATATAGCATGTTTATGTTGTTATATAGTTAATAATAATAATAATAGAACATGTTTATGTTGTTATATAGTTAATAATAATAATATAACATGTTTATGTTGTTATATAGTTAATAATAATAATATAACATGTTTATGTTGTTATATAGTTAATAATAATAATAATAATATAGCATTTTTATGTTGTTATATAGTTAATAATAATAATAATAATATAACATGTTTATGTTGTTATATAGTTAATAATAATAATAATAGAACATGTTTATGTTGTTATATAGTTAATAATAATAATAATAGAACATGTTTATGTTGTTATATAGTTAATAATAATATAACATGTTTATGTTGTTATATAGTTAATAATAATATAGCATGTTTATATTGTTATATAGTTAATAATAATAATATAGCATGTTTATGTTGTTTTTTAGTTAATAATAATAATCCACCAGTTCAAGATGATGACATGGCTGTTTGACGTGTGTGCTAACAGGAAGTGTGCTAGCATGAATTACCTTGATACAAATGTACACTTTAGCACTCAACAAGTCATCAAACTTACCTTCATGCATTCCCACATAGATTTAAACTTTTTGTTTCTTTTGGTGACCAGTTTGTGCCGTTATTATACGGAGGAGCAATACAACAACATCTTCATCAACGACGACAAGTTATCCATCATACACAAACAGCAGAAGCTTGAACGCAAACTTTACTAATATTAAACAATATTTGAATCAATTCAAAGAACCTTTCAAAGTTATAGCAATCTCAGAAACTTGGATTAATGCTAACAAAGGAATGGACTTCGAGCTGGAAGGATATGAAATGACGTGTGCAAACAGGAACAATGCAAATGGAGGAGGTGTGGCCGTATACGTGGACAAACATCTGAACTACAAAATGGTAAAGAATATGTCATTTGTCATTGATAACATTTTAGAATGTATAACAATGGAAATCTGTAAAGAAAAAAGCAAACATGTGTCAATAAGTTGTGTGTACAGCACTCCAAAGTCAAAGATTGGAATGTTTGGATTAAGACAACGTTTACAGACATAGGTCAAAAAACTATTTTCATATGTGGAGACTTCAATATTGATCTCTTGAACTCACACAAGTGCAAGGAAATAGACGACTTCATAGATACAATGTATAGTTTGAGTTTATATCCTAAAATCATCAGACCAAGTAGAATACCAGAGCACTGTGCCCCCCCCATCCATAATATATTCACCAATGACTTGGATAACAACACCATCAGTGGCCTCAGTCATCATCTGCCAGTCTTCATATTTACAAGGAACATTACAACCATTATTTTGTAAATATTGGACCAAAACTGGAAGAAGAAATTCCAAAACAAGACCCAATTGATGAAGGGAATGATATCATTGATAGGAATCTTAATTCTATGTTTCTCACTGCTGGAACCAAAAAGGAGATCACTGACATTGTTAACCATTTTAAGGCAAAAACATCAACTGATTGTCATGGAATGGAAATGGAAACAATTAAAAAGGTCATCAATGAGATCAAAGACCCGTTAACATAGATTAGTAACTTATCTTTTCAGACTGGAATATTTCCAAGCAAAATGAGAACAGCCAAGGTGGTTGCAATCTTTAAAAAAGGAGACAAACACCAATTTACAAATTATCGGCCAGTTTCCTTGTTACCACAATTCTCTCCAATGATGGAGAAGCTATTCAACAACAAACGTATGAATGACAATGAACGAGTGTGAAAGGATGATTGATGAGATGTTTTCCATCGCAACCTTCATGTTCAAATCAACCAAAGCAAAGAAGACAGCAGCAGTAGAGATAAAGTTAGCACACCCACAATGGACAAGCGTCAGGTGCCAGAACCACTTTTCACAATAAATCATGGAAATGGTTTGTCAGGTACCAAGTGCCCACGGCCCGGTACCGAGGGTTGTGGATCACTGCAATCGAGCATTAGCACTCATCCAAGGTGACTATGATCTGATGGATTCTTTTGGACGAGTCTTACTGACATTGAAAGGACGTCTTGGTCTTACCGATGGCACAGCAGGTGGCCAGCTGCACCAGCAGAAGGATCATTCTCATCTTGTCCGCTGAAGAGTCGTCTCGGAACCAAACGGGCTGGAAGAAGGAAGGACGGTTGGATGATCGGTCGTGAAGAACGGAGATGTCGGTCTCTTCCAGGCGAGATGTAGAGTGAGTGTCTGACGGTGACGTCCCTTTTATAGGCTTCATCGTCCCGCATCATTTCCAGCAACGCCACGTGATGCCATCACAAGGCAGCCGAGTGCTTTGAGTGCTGAGATGCTCTTTGAAGGCTTCTTGGCCACCAGCACACAAATAAAAACTCCTTTGCTTTTCTCACAAAGACAAAGAAACGCTGGACAAGCACGGTTATAAAACGGACAAAACGGATCAAGGACGAATCCACCCGTCATTCCTTTATTGGCTTTTCACATTAAAAGCAAACAAAGAAAAACTAAATAAGGCCTGTTTTTTCAAGACTTCTTTTCAGAGCAAAACAAAGAAACGGACAACAAATCATTTTTCCAATGTTGTGTAAAAATGGACAAAAGGGGTCACGGACGACTCGGCGTGTGACTTGTTTATCGGTGTTTGACATGAAAGCCCAAAGTGAAAAAGAAGCGCTCCTATTTTCCCTCCGTGTTTTCAGAGCAAACGCAAAGAAGGAATAAGAAAGGTTTGTTCCAAAGTTGGATGTTTGCTAGCTGGATTGTTCTTCCTGTCCAATTCTAATGTTTCATTCTATGCGATGCAACTACAAACATGACTTGCTTCATCAAAGACGTTAGCGTCCATGTGGTCGAGAAGCCAAGTCATTGATTGTGGACGTGAATGTGGAAGACAAATGCCATGAGATCAATCATCCACATGTCAGCACATGAACTCATCCATCCATCCACAGCTGGACTGCAATCATTGACAATGGAAGGAAACCTGCACGTTCACAACAATCATTTCCACTTCCCTTTCCAAATGATGCTCATGAAGACATTGGAAACGTGCTGACCGTGCTCCATAAACACATCACCACCTCCTTTTTACCGTTGGATGTCACCAGGACATGAATTCGTTGCTTGTCGTGTGAGCACATGAATGCTGACATTGTGAAATGGGATGAAACCAACGAAACTGGGATGAAACGTTGGTCTCCTCTCCAGCGTGTGTGTGTGTGTTTCAGTGCTGATGGGCCTCTAACCAATCAGACGGCACATGACGGGCTGGGCCGCATCAGAACCAAAATAATCCACTTTGAAATGGATCTCTTCCAAAACATCCAAAAAGGCCGACGTGGCTGAGAAGAATGTCCTGAAAGAAGAAATGAGTCATAAAAAGATGAAATATTCCATTTAGTTGGAGATTCCATTCAAACGGGAGACATTTGAACCAGGAAATACAAGTCAACACCAGGAAACACGTAGCTCAATAAGCTAGCAGTGGCAAAGATCACCAGTAGCTCAATAAGCTAGCAGTGGCAAAGATCACCAGTAGCTCAATAAGCTAGCAGTGGCAAAGATCACCAGTAGCTCAATAAGCTAGCAGTGGCAAAGATCACCAGTAGCTCAATAAGCTAGCAGTGGCAAAGATCACCAGTAGCTCAATAAGCTAGCAGTGGCAAAGATCACCAGTAGCTCAATAAGCTAGCAGTGGCAAAGATCACCAGTAGCTCAATAAGCTAAGTGTCAGAGGTCACCAGTAGCTCAATAAGCTAGCAGTGGCAAAGATCAACAGTAGCTCAATAAGCTAAGTGTCAGAGGTCACCAGTAGCTCAATAAGCTAGCAGTGGCAAAGATCAACAGTAGCTCAATAAGCTAAGTGTCAGAGGTCACCAGTAGCTCAATAAGCTAGCAGTGGCAAAGATCAACAGTAGCTCAATAAGCTAGCAGTGTGAAGGTCATGAGTATGTAATGTAGCCCCAAGAGGACACAAGCCAGTGTCTTAGTGTCTTATTGTGGCGGTCCCAAGCCTGGATAAATACAGAGGGTTGTGTCAGGAAGGGCATCCGACGTAAAACTTTTGCCAAATCAAACATGCGAATCAAGTCTATGACTTCCATACCGGATCAGTCGAGGCCCGGGTTAACAACGACCGCCATCGGTGCTGTTGACCTGCAGGGTGCTGGTGGAAATTGGACTATTGTTGGTGGAAGAAGGAGAGGAGGAAAGTGTGTCCGTAGGAAGAGAGAGAAGAGGAACGCCAAGAGTATGGGACTGAGAGTTGGGACGTTGAATGTTGGAAGGAGGAGGAGTTTGTTAGGAATGTCCTGGAGGTAACAAGAGTGTCAGAGTGATGAGTCTGAAGCTAGAAATGGAAGGTGTGATGGTCGATGTTGTTAGTGGGTATGCTCCACAGGTAGGATGTGAGCTGGAGGAGAAGGAGACATTCTGGTTGGACTTGGATGAAGTGATGCAGAGCACACCTAGAAGAGAGAGAGTTGTCATTGGTGCAGACTTCAATGGACATGTTGGTGCAGGAAACAGAGGGGATGAGGAGGCCATGGGCAGGTTGGGTACCAGGAGAGGAATGCAGAAGGACAGATGGTGGTTGACTTTGCAAAAAGGATGGAAATGGCTATAGTGAATACTTGCTTCCAGAAGAGGCAGGGACATAGGGTGACCTATAAGAGTGGAGGTAGGAGCACACAGCTAGACTACATCTTGTGTAGACGCTGTCATCTGAAGGAGATCAGTGACTGTAAAGTAGTGGTAGGCCATAGTGTTGCCAAACAGCATAGGATGGTGGTGTGGAGGATGACTCTGGTGGTGAGGAAGATGAAGAGGACAAAGACAGAGCAGAGGACCAAATGGTGGAAGCTGCAAAAGGAAGAGTGTTGCATGACTTTTAGGAAGGCGTTAAGACAGGCTCTGAGTGGTCAGGAGGTTCTTCCAGATGACTGGACAACTACAGCTAATGTGATCAGGGAGACAGGAGAGTACTTGGTGTGGCATCTGGAAGGAAAGTAGACAAGGAGACTTGGTGGTGGAATAAGGAGGTACAGGAGTGTATACAGAGAAAGAGGTTAGCTAAGAAGAAGTGGGACACTGAGAGGACTGAGGAGAGTAGACAGGAGTACAGGGAGATGCAGCGTAAGGTGAAAGTAGAGGTAGCAAAGGCCAAACAAGGCGCTTATGATGACTTGTATGCTAGGTTGGATAGTAAGGAGGGAGAGACTGATCTATACAGGTTGGCAAGACAGAGATACAGAGATGGGAAGGACGTGCAGCAGGTTAAGGTGATTAAGGACAGGGATGGAAGTCTATTGACAAGTGCCTGTAGTGTGATGGGAAGATGGAAAGAATACTTTGAAGAGCTGATGAACGTGGAAAATGAGAGAGAACAAAGACTAGAAGCGGTGACTTTTGTGGACCAGGAAGTAGCAAAGATTAGTCAGGATGAAGTGAGGAGGGCATTGAAGAGGATGAAGAGTGGAAAGGCCGTCGGTCCTGATGATATACCTGTAGAGGTTTGGAAGTGTCTAGGAGAGGTGGCAGTAGAGTTTCTGACTGGGTTGTTCAACAGGATCTTAGATCATGAAAAGATGCCTGAGGAATGGAGGAGAAGTGTGCTGGTGCCCATTTCTAAGAACAAGGGAGATGTGCAGAGCTGTGCCAACTCCAGAGGAATAAGTGAGTTTGGAACTGCCAGGCAGGAGGCCTAGAGGAAGACCAAAGAGGAGGTTTATGGATGTAGTGAAAGAGGGCATGAAGGTAGTTGGTGTGAGAGAAGAGGATGCAGAAGACAGCGTTAGATGGAGGCAATTGATTCGCTGTGGTGACCCCTGAAGGGAAAAGGCCAAAGAAGAAGAAGAAGGTGTTAGAATAGAATAGAATAGAATAGAATAGAACTTTATTGTCTGTTCTATAGAACAGAAATTTGTCTTCCAACACGGCTTATAAAAATTCACTCACAATGAAGTACAATATAAAACACACAACAAAACATACTACAATACAAGAACAACAGTGCTACCGGGCGCTGCTTAACATAGTTACTGCAACTGGAATGACGGATTTCTTGGAGGTGTTTTTGCGGGCCAGTGGGGTTCTGATGGCAGCAGAGTGGAGGAGTGGTGCAGGGGGGGTGTGGCATCCTCAGTGATGAGAGTGGCTTTCTCAGCACTGATCGCCTATACAATTCACAGAGGGGAGTCTGAGGTGTTTGAGTGATTTTACTGGCCTGGTTTATGATTCTTGACAGTTTTGTTTTATGTTTGAGTGTGAGAAAGTTGTACCAGGAAGAGATATTATATGTGAGGATGGATTCTATGAGTGAAGTGTACACAAGAGTTAGAATGTCTTTGCTAACATTAAAAGATCTCAGTCTTGTCAGGAGGTGGAGGCGTTGTTGTGCCTTCTTGAAAGCAGAGTCTGCCTGGTGTCCAAAAGACAGGTTCTTGTCTATGTCCATCCCCAGGTGTTTAAAACAGTCAACCTGCTCCACCTGCTGGCCATGAATGACGAGAGGTTGAAAGAGGCTTGCAGTGCCTTTCCCTGTGGCTCCACAGCACAACTCCTTTGTTTTAGAAATGTTACATTCCAATGAGCTCTGAGCAAAGCCACAGACCAGAGTGTGGACCTGCTTCTGGTACTGTGTCAGAGCCTCCATGTCCGTGACGTGTGCCACCAGAGCCAGGTCGTCAGCATACTTGATTAACGACAGTCCTTCAACAGCACATGAGATGTTGTTGGCCCGTCTTTAAGACAATTTGGCTGGACCTAAAACCATTTAAAATGCTGTGGCCTATCACATAAGAATTCCTTGATCCATAAAATGAGCATCGTATGAACCTGGAGTGATGACAGATGTTGTAGCAGTGTGTTGTTATTTACAGTATTAAAAGCTGAGGAAAAATCCATGAATAAAATCCTTGTGTGGGGGGGTGTGGAATCCTGCTGCTTGGTGACCTGATCTAAAAGCATGAGGCTTGCCTTCTCTGTGCCACACTTAACTTTGTAAGCGCCCTGGAGAGGGTCCAATTTGTTGAACAATTCAGATCTCAGCTGGTCAGCTACGACCCTCTCCATGCACTTACAAAGGACAGAAGTCAGGGCTATTGGCCTGTAGTCCTGCAAACCCTTTGGTCTCGCCTTGTTTGGAAGGGGGGTGATTGTTGATTCCTTCCACGATCTGGGGACTGTGCTAGAATCCAGTAAGAGCTGGAAGAGCCTGGTGACCACTCCACCCAGCTGAGTGGAGCACTCTTTGAGCACCCTGCCTCAGAGTCCATCAGGGCCCGCTGCTTTGTTGGGCTTCACTCTGGCCAGGATGGTGGTCACCAGCTGTTCATCAATGGTGAGGGAGTGGGGACTGTGGGTCTCAGGTCTCCAGGCAGATGTTGTGCTGTTGTTGTTGAACCGAGTGAAGAGGACGTTGAGCTGTTCTGCTAAGGAGGCTGGGTCCGGACAGTCAGCCTTTTCAGGTTTTGTTGATCTGCCCATCATGGTATTCAGGCCCTGCCATGCCTCACGTGCATTTCCTGATGTTAATTTCCTCTCCACACTATCCTTGTATTTCTTTTTAGCTTGTGCAGCCTGCCTCCTGAATTGCTTCTGTAACTCTCTCACCCTGTTTTTGTCACCCTGGAGAAATGCTCTTTTCTTCTCCCTTAGACAGTTTTTCATGTCCTCAGTAACCCACCTGTTGTTATTTGGCTAGATGGTTACCTGTTTAATAAGGGTAACTAATCTACTATCTAAGGGTTATAATCTACACAATGTTTATGACACATACCTGTCTTTGTTTTTGGGGAACTTGAAAATGACAAATGTGGTCTTTTGGAGGGTCTATTAGAGCAATTCATGGCTGAGCAGTGTGCCCAGGACATGTTTGCAATGCAATGTTTCTGGATTCTGCTCACCATCATGGCGGCCAAACCCGCGGTGTCATAATACGGAAGTGGATGCTGAGTCTGCACCCGTTGTAATCACTGAACTCTTGCTGCGCATTGGAGGCTTGAAGCCACAGGAAGTATAGAAGTCGCCATGTTGTTTTACCCAAAACAAGAAAGCCTAACAACTAAGAGGAGTTCGAGATGCCGTCTTGTGCTGCTATTAATTGCACAAATCGTGATACTCGCGAGAAGGGACTTACATTTCACAGGTAGGTAAATGCTTATAAATAATACAAATGGTTGAAAAATAGATACTTTAAATCTGCAAGCATCTTTTCATCTAAGTAGTTGTAAATGAGCCCTTATTCTCCTTTAGATTTCCACACTGCAATGTTCAACTTCTAAAGCAATGGGTAGTAAATATGCGGAGAGACAGGTGGATTCCTGCAGCCAGATCGCAACTCTGTTCAAGTCATTTCACCGAGGAGAACTTGGACAGGACCGGCCAGACTGTTAGATTACGACAAAATGCAGTTCCAACAATATTTGACTTTCCTGATCATCTTCTAAAGGTATGCTAGCATTTAACTTTGATACTACGTAGATCCTTATCGTAACAAATACCTTGTGAACACTGAAATTCAATGTCTTCAATGGAATTTTTGTTAATTCGTGTTAATTTTTATACCGAAACATAATAAATGTAGTGAATGAAGATACATGTATGTGTATGCGTGTGCTTTTTTGGGTGAAGCAAGATGGCCGACCAATGGCTTCATGCGGTCAACAGGGACGCCCCTTCAGTGGTTGTAAGGCACGTCTCCTTGATGCTAGCTACAACTACCGCCCCCAAATCAATCACAGCTAATCAACTTGCACCAATTTGATCCTGCCGTTGACTGACCAGTGAGGTGGAAATGACAAAAACGATGCATTTACTGGCGGTAGGAAATAATGGTTTTCAGCAACACTTACTAGATGTATGCCTGTTTTGAGATCTAAATTGTCCATAGGTATGAATGTGAGTGTTTGTCTATATGTGCCCTGCCATTGGCTGGACACCAGTCCAGGGTGTACCCCACCTCTCACCCCAAGTCAGCTGGGATAGGCTCCAGCATACCCCCGCGACCCTAACGAGGAGAAGCTGTAAAGAAACTGGAGAGATGGATGGACACAATTACAAACTTGATTATATAAGACTAGTACTGTGAGCAAAGCATGTGTCCAATCAAAGTCAGTGGGGGGTTTCAGGTAGGAAACACTATCACCTATAATGTGAAAATTGCCCAATCCCATTCTAAACAGTAAATATTTTTCAACAAAATGAAACCCTGAAATTTGAAAATGCATGTTTCTATTTTCTCATTCCAATGTGTTGGAAAATGGTGCTTATAATGGAAGTCAATGGGACAAAAGGGTGGGAAATTTGTACCTGACCCTGAAAAAAATATGACAGCATCAAAATCAAGTTCACTACTAATCTTATGTATACTTCAGCCTAATCTTTGACAGAGCCCCAGCCCCCAAACATTCATTATAACAAAAATAACTTGTTTTGTTTTCTCAGCAATAAGAGTGACATCATTGAATCAAATGGGCATTTAGGGGGTTAAAATAATATCAAATATTTACATGTTTGGTATTTTTTTTATTAGAACAAGTTGATTGCAAGATGTAAGCAAAAAAAAAAATTGAAAACATATTACTATGTTATGTTTTTATAGCAGTTTTTGTGACTAGACTTTTTGTCCTCTAGGGATGTGGGGAATCAAAGGGACACCAGAGGGTTAAAGGGTTTAAAAAGTATACATTTACAATTAAACCTCTAAAACGAGGGAGGCTGGAAGAGAGTAGTGGAAGTGCATTTTCTTCCCTCCTTGTCAAGGGGAGAGGCTCAGCTCCATTCACCTAACCACAAACAATTTGATGCCTCAGTGACACAGTGAATGCAAAGTGGAACCTAAAAGTGTCACAAACAGCAACAACAAACAATGACAGAACAGTTCAAAAGTGCATTTATTTTCATTTTCAGGTATTTTAGTTATTGTTACTTTGTCACACTGTAAACATCAAACAAATGGGAGCATCTCAAGTAAGACTACAAGTTGTCAAAATTACTGCCCAGCAGAAATTTTAGAACAGATGCAGATGATCAAAATATGTCAAATCTAAAAATAAATGAATAAATACGGAGTTGGACCTTGGTTTTCCTAAGACTTTCTATTCCTGGTAAACCATCAAGTTATTTACTATTAAAGCAAAGTGTGATGCTGAGAGATGCTCACAAACAAAATGGCAGCTGAATGGTTAAGATATTTGACATACTGGTGGCGTACAGTACAAAAGAAGAAGATATAAAAACATGCAAATAGACAGCACCAAGATGTGGCTAACGCTTAGCAGCAACACAAAAATGTTACGTTGAACAGCTCAAGGCATTGTCAGTATAATGAATCACTTCAATCATGCAGTAAGCTTTAAATGCTTCAAAGAAGACGTTGTACAAAATGACACAATTAACCCCTTTCACACAAGACATCCTGCAAAATTTCTGCATCCAAGTCCAAAGCGTAAACGTGTGCCTTTTATACAGAATCTACTACTGTGTGTGTGTGTGTGTGTGTGTGGCCTAAATGGCTTTCAAATGTTTGCTGTGTGAAAGGGGCCACTGAAGAATGAAGTTCCACTTCTGGTGTTTTCTCTTTGGCTTTGCTCCTCTTGCAATTTCCTGCTTGGCTGCACATCTTTGGGTCCTTTTACGAAATAAAAGTAAGTAGTCTTCTTGTTCAGAGTTCTGCCAGCTCCAAACACGCTAATGCTTCTTCTCGAGGTAATTAGAAGGGACCCACCCTTTCCTTGGCCTGCTACTGTCCAGCACTTTGCAGTACCACCAACCATTGGGGTTTCTCTCAAGAACCTCCAGACTGGTCCCCTCTGGGAATCCCATTGTCTCCTCGTCACCATTGTAATCTGCTATGGACACGTAGACCTCGCGGAGGTTGTTCAGGATGATGTGGGGTTTGGGTCTCACGGCGGACACAGGGAGGGCATTCTTCTGAGGGCTGCTGCTCAGGAAGTCTGAGCTACCTATGCCGGTTGGGTTCCTGCTGGGCAGCGCTATGTTGTTGGGTGCCAGACTGCGGGGCATCGTGCCAAAGGAGGCGTTGCGTCGCACGGTGGGAGTGGAGCGAGGGTGGTCGGTGGAGTTGAGGGACTCGTTTCTCCTGAGAGACCCGACAGGGCTTGGACTATCCCTGATGGGAGCTGAGATGAAGACCGACTGAGGACGAACGACTTGCTGCTGTTTGCTGCTGTTCTGTTTGTGTGACCCAAACAAGCCAGCCGGTTTGGAAAAAAACCCTGGAGGCTTGGAGGGAATGGGTGGAGTCACTTTCTTTAAGTTTTGGTTGAGGTTGTTCATGGCTTGGACCCTTTGCTCATTCTTCTCCAGGCTGTTGGACTTGCTGAGGCTACTGGGTTTTGAAGGAGTACCATCAGATTCCGATCCCCCCACATCATCTTGTAGGCGCACGGGCTCCAGGTAGTATGTCGGCGCCCAGCCCTCGACATCCCCCCACCGGATATACCACCATCCGCTCTCCTGCTTCTCCAGCACCAGCACCTCCACCCCTGCCGGGAAGCTCAGCTCAGACTCTTGGACCTTCTCGTAGGGGTCGGTGGTACGATAGAGGACGCAACCTACCAGGTCGGAATCTCCCCGGCTGCCTTTGGAATAGATGGAGGAGAACTCTGACGACGTGCTCTGAGAAGAGAAGGAGTCCTCAGAGGAGACAACAGAGGCCGTCTCAGAGTCCTCTCCTTTGGTTTTAGTGCTGTTCTTAAGCTGGCCTGTGGGCCGCAGCTGTCTTCTCAAGGTGCTGATTTCCATTTTATCTCCACTGGATGCCTTCACCAGCTGCGGCTTAGGCCTCACCACTGGCTTTGGTTTGGAGGAGGATTTGGTGTTGGGGGGGGATTTGTTCTCCTCTTGAGCTTTCTTGGGTCTTGACATGTCTGGGGTTGACTCATTGGAGGCTGATTTTGATGCGGACCCCTCCTCACTTTTGGCTGAATGTTGGCTTCCGTTCAAGTCAATCTTGAGTTTGTTTGCTGCAGATCTCCACTCCCCCAATTTGGAGATTTTCTTGCCGGTTTCTGATGAGGCACTCGTCTTGGAGGAAACGGAGTCCCGGCTGCACTGCCTCTCAGGGGTCTCCCTGAAGAGCCGGAAGCCATCATTCTCATAGATGCACTCTTCCTCTCCCTCTGCCTCGTGACCATCTTCAAATGACTCCCCCATCCTGAAAGAGGCGCTGTGGAGCGATGACGCCGGGGACGTTTTTGAGGACAGCTGGGAACCCTTGTCGGAAGACGTGTCCTCATTCTTTCCATCCACCAAGGAAGCTTCACCTCTCAAAAACTCAAACTCAGACTCCAGGTCCAGATCACCGATAGCTGGAACATCATACTCCGGCTCTTCATACACGGGCCTCCCTGGAGACATGGGAGACTCAGGAGTTTCAGAACCAGGGCTGCTGGGAGGGGCCGTCTCCATTGAGTCTTGTTTCTTGACAGGTGGAGCCGGGGGTGGAACTTTGGGGCGGCATAGTGTGCTCGTCCTACGATTCAGGTTGGGCTTCTTGCGTTTATCAATGTAGGAACACGGAGCCCAACCCTCCTGCTCTCCTATCTGGACGTACCACCAGCCTCCAGAGTTCTTCTCAATCACCTTAAAAAAAAAATCACACAAAACAAACGTATCGTTACAAATGAAAATATATGTACGAGTGAAAGACTACGGTTGTTACCTCTGCTTTCTGACCCCCGTTGAAACTGATCCCATCAGATATGCAAGACTGGAACTCTGCAATGGTGTAATACTCTGCTTCGACTGTAGGGGGCTCTGGTGGTGACGGCAAAGGAAATCCCTACAAATAAAGGAAGATACAGTATTGCTTCAACACTTAATAAATATGATTAGATAAGCATTGCATGGTACTGTATTTCCATGAGTGTGTTTAAAGTGACGTACATGTAGTACATATGCTACACTGGCCAGACACTTCATGCATAATCTATGGAGCGCTCATGTAAAAGCCGAAACAATTCAATAAAAAAAAAAAAAAGAGTCCTGTGAAATTACAATTTTTAATTAGATTAATCATGGGTTTCAAATGAATTAATCATGATTAATCAACACTTTTTCTATATTTTTTTTAAAGAAAGACACATCTTAAAAAAATCTATTTACTTAACACTAGTTTCTTTAATAGTAGCAGAGCATTTGAATCACACTAACTGTGTTATTAGGAGCAATGAGGGGTTGCGTTCAAACGCACCACGTCGTTTACGTTGAATTCACATTTTGAGTGTATTTTCTGGGAATTCTGAGCATACTTAAATGCAGAAAATTGTACTTCCGCATTTTGAGTTATAAAAAGTAATAAGTAACAAAGTAATAAAAATATCCACTTATTGTCTTTGTTTTTCTGCTTACTTAGACGCATATAAAGATGTTCTTGTGATGTTCAGAGTGTCACTGAATGCATCTCGCAGTTGTGTAGTGACAATGAGGAAGTGTTGCTCCGACGACGAAGGGACAAAAGGCGTGTTTGTGAGTTGGAAATACATACACTGCACGTTGTTGGAATTGCACCGCTGTTGATGTATTGAGCTTAGAATAAAGTTATCAAGGAGCATCAGACTCTGTGGGGAACTACACTGTGCTGCCGTCTGTCGTCATAACAGTATGCGTTAATTACGCAAAAAAAAATTAAAGTAATTTATGAAATCAATTATGTACCGCCGTTAACGCGCTATTTTTGACAGCCCAGAATAAAATAAAAGACTAATGAAATAAAACACAATGATTATTTTAAAAGAAATAATAAAGTAAACAATTCAATTTGATTCAAGGTAACTGATTTATATAATTAGTCTACTGACGTCATGACATGGTGCAAGTGTACCTATTAATGAGAAACTAAGAGTGAGTGTTCAAGCGCTGTGTACAGTACAATCCACATGTCATTTACAAGAAGCATTCCCACCAGGGTTGTATCCCTGCGGGGGGGAGGTTTTTGCCTGAGGACTGGGGAACCTGTAAAACAGAAAATAAATATTCATTTGGAGACCCACAATGATTTCATTTTAAATTAGCATTGTCAAATAAAATCAAAAGCATGAATCACCAAATTGTGAGTTTTTTTCCTTTTCATCCAAACAATTGAGAAAAATATTTAGTTTATTTTTTGGACAAAAGTGTAAAAAAATAAATGGCCCAACAAACAATGTGGAGCAACATGCATGCATACATGCAACACACAGCGATCACTAAACAACGTCTGTGTCAATGTACTACTGACAACACTGACGGACCAATTTCCACCCGATGAGGTGCAATGCGGGCCACGGCTGGCGAGGCCTGCTCTGCTGTTCCTTTGCCGTCCTGGACACCACTAACAGGGCTGGAGTCAGAAGACAGCGCTGGCAAGCTGATCTCCTTCTGGGTGACCTGCGGGCCCTCTGAGAGCACATCCACGTCTTGCTCGCTTGGGGCTTTTTTGTTGAGCAGGTTGCTGATCTCCATGATGTTGCCAATGATCTCCACCGGGCTGGTCTCTGTCTTTTTCCGTGGAGAGAGGTCCTCCTTCAGCTTCTTTAAGTAAGATGCTGGAGCCCAGCCCTCCTTATCCTGGTACCTGTGAACAAATGCTGTACAGGTAAGCCTTCTAAGATGTTGCTGAAATGTCATTCTGTGCATTAAGTGAGGCTAACCTGACAAACCACCAGCCTTCCAGGTTCTTCTGAATCACTTCTACAGTCACTCCTTTTTCAAATGCTATTTCATCCTTGCCCTGGCTGGCGTAAGGCTGCACTGTGATATACTTCTCTTCTGGCAAAGACAAAACACATTGATTGTTTCATTTTAAACCACATAATATCACACCATGAAAGTGCAACATACTGTATGTATTTAACAGACATGACAACAAATGACTGTTTCTTTCTAAATAAATAAATACAATGCAGTTGTCAGTGCCGTCTACTGCGGCTAATCCTGCAACTCAAGTCACAACACAAGATGTTTTCTTAGTAAAAAAGCAAAAATGCAAATAAATGCAATCAAGTGGCTCAAGAAGGTCACAACACAAATAATAATTTTTAAAAATCGTAACGTTAGATTATTATTTAACAGTGGCAGGTCGCACTTTTCCACAAATTTGCGTTTCCGCGTCATGTGATTGTTGTTAGCAGCTGACACGTAAAGTGGCTGTTGCTTGTTGTTTAGTGGAGAATAAATACCACTTATCCTCCACTCCTGTCTCCACGTGAGTAGTATGTTCACTCACAACAGCGCGGCCGGACTGGTGCCACTCAATGCTAATGAGGCAGCGAACAACCTTTGGCAACACATGGAAGCCCGGTTCCGACTGCAAGGAATAACACGACGTGACAAAGTATTTTCACGTAGTGGTTGTCACGGTATGACGCACAATTTTAGTGGTTTTAAAACCGCAACCTTTTCATACTGCAGTACACCTTGAAACCGCCAAACAGCCCCTGCCTAATGGACAGACGTGCTTTTTCTTTCAACATATTTTACTCAGTACACTGAAACAAATATTGTCTTGCAACGGAGGAGGCTGCTGTTGTGATCAGTTTGCTTTTTGGGGCAGAAATAAGTGCACAACACAAAAGATGAAGGACAGACAGAGCTGGCAGGAGCACAGTCATTCAGACGCTCTAGAAAATTCAAAGCAACCCTAAAGGAAATATACCATATAATAATCACAAAAAACGGATCAAAACCAGGTAGTTGTTTCCACAGCTCCCTCTGTTGGATCCGGCGCTGCACTGCAGTACTTCTTTAAACTGAACTGAACTTTCTGCGTCCTGTGCATTACAGGTAAGAAGTGCATGTGACTGTAAGTGAGCTCGGAAGTAAACGACCAAACATTCTATTATTATGGGCCACACGTTATGAAAATATCACACCATGTTGGACACAAGAGTCATTACTATGCACATGACAATAAAACTCTTGAATCTTGAATCTTGAATCTTTAGCAGATGCGTACCACAATATTCCTCCTCTAGAGGCTGCCATTCATGTACCGGTCTTTATGTTAACTGCAGCTTCAGCAAGCCAGCGTCCTTGGCCTGGTGACAGTACGCTTCTCTTAACTCGGCACAAAATAGCGAACAGAGGCTCCGTGATGATTTATGCATTCCTTCCCAGGCCAATGGGCATTGCAAAGACCTCTCTGAACTCTGCCCAATGCTGTCCCAGGACAAAAATTAGAATAGGAAGAAGACAGAATCCATTTCTGCTTAGAAATAATTCACTTTTCCTTTTCTTTGCCTTTTTCCAAGACTGAGCAGCAGCCGACAGGAAGTAGGATAGTCATTCCCTGTACTTTCAATACTGCAGTAAGATCCAACGGAAGGGGATATTTATGTATGTATTATTTTCTTTTTGGACGTACGAGGTCTTTGTGTGAGCAAGCTGGTAAAACATTTTCCTCTCCCAAGCACTCTCAAACAACATCCAGCCCAGCAAAGAGGGGAAACTCTGATTCAGATGTTTTGTTAACCGCAACGTGCATTGCCTCCATCGGTGTTTGACTTGATTCTGCTGGACTCAGCAGATTTTTTTCCCCCTTTTTTTTCTCAAGCAGTCCGAATGTGGAAACTACGCTCTCTCTCCTCCAAAAAGCCAAGCACAAGTTTTGGGCTGACCCCAATAGCCTCGTTTCTCCTCCTCTGGAGATGCCTCCTGCCTCAGAAACCATCTCAGCCTGGCTATGAGGAACAGAAAATGATTTGTTCATATGTTCAATATTAGTCGTGATCTGCACTGGTGAGGCTTTATAATGTAGCTTCAGACATTACACTGTTGCACGCCACCTTCTTGGTGGGTTGGAGTTGTGTGGAGAACTGGCTCTGTTTTGTTTTGTTTGTTTCACTGAAGGCTAAAACTGTTAAGCTACTCATTTAATCCTTGTCTCCCTGGCCTATGCTAATATTTGGAAGAACAACCACTTTTGGTTACCCAAACCTGAGCCAAAATGTCTGCCACAAGCCTTGCTATACAGTGTTCCCTCTCTACAAAGCGGTTCTCTTTATGCCGACTCGCTGTTACGCAGGGTTTTTTTTGTGTGTGCAATCTTTTACAGTGTAGCATGTTTGTTTTTTTTTTTACAGTGTATAAACGTGCATTGTGTTCTGCATCCCGATTGGCTAAGGGACTGTAGGGCCTGACTAATTTACATAAATGTTTGACCGCTGCTAGGGCTAATACTTTAGTGCTGTAAGTTTGTTTCTCCCTGACAAAACTCCCAATGTGGACGATATGACTTGAATGCTTTAATGATCCTGATAGCATGAATGCCCTGATTGATGCCCGCTCACTGGCGAAGTCACCAAGTGAGGATGAGGAAGAAGAGGACACAGTGTTGAGAACGACGAGGAGGAAGGACTAACACTTGATCACTTGGCAGCCATGGTGAGAATGGCCAATGAACTCCAGCGAGCTGCATAAGCATGGGACCTTCTGATGTTTCCTTCATGACACTTCTCAAATATAATGGAAGAAGGCATGTCTGTTTATAAGAATATTCCGGCCCGGAAGAAAAGAGCGCCAACAACGACCCATAACGCTGTTCTTCACTCGGAAAAAGACACCTTCACCAAGGGCTTCAGTGGAAAACAATGCTACAGCAGAGCCGCGCCAGGACGAAGCCGAAGACACACGGTCAGAAGAACTGTAAAATAGGCGTGAGTCACTATGAATCATTTCTTACGTGTCCAACCTCCTAGATTGGTCATTAAAATTGCATTTGTCATTTCTAAAAGCGATCATATTTTTTATCTTTGTAGGAAAACGTTTATATCCTGTCAACAAATAAATACATCAACTTCTACGACTGGATTTCATGTAGTTTAACCCCCGCGTTAAACGAGGACACATTGTATTGTATTACATATGATAGTAATGGTAAACACAATCACAAACCTTCAACAAAGCCATTTTACAACATAAAAGTAGCGGTGAACTCACGCTAATAAGCTACTGATTGATTATCTGGCTCATTAAGCATTTTATGAGGCAACTTGCACCAACATGGCCGCCACAAGTCTCACCATAAGACAGTTGAATGATGTGTTTAAAAATACATATAGAACAGTAAACTGTCACGTTCTGTGTCTGTCATGTCTTGCAGTTCCCTACCGAGCCGGCTGGGGTGGAGCTACCTGCGCACACCTGCACACTATCACTTGCAGCTGGTACTTAAGCATGGCACTCGGACTCATTAGGTGCCAGATCGCACCTCGTTGCTTCGTTGCTCCTCGAGCCTTCCTTGCTCAGCATATCCCGACTGGTGGTCTTGCTGTAGAATGATTGTGAGTACTTCGCCCTGCTCGGCTATTCCAGCAACAGTTGTTACCTGTGGTCTGCTGCTTCTGTTTTGGCCTTTTTCCTGCTACCTTTTGTAGTAGTGTTTTTTTGGTTATCCTTAGCGTGGCTCAGCCGGTGTGTTTTCAATGGACTCCATTCACATTTTTTGCACTTTGTTCTACCCATTATTATTATACTGGACATTAAAACCTTTGTTCACCACCAAGCGTCGCTCTCTGCGTTGGGAACCCAACTCCGGCTTAGCCACTCATGACAGTAAACAGTTCAGCAAAGCTATTTTGTAACAGAAGAGAATGAATTGGAAGCTAAAGCTACTGATTGAAGCCTCGATTACCTGCATCATTTAGCAATTTATAGCAATTTATAAGATTTGGTTACATAAACTTCAGCCAAAATGGTCGCCACAAGGCGCACGAGAAGGTGGTGTGCGTGTGTGTGTTTTAAATATAGTAAATACAACAACAATATTTAAACAAAGACATCGTGGGAAAGGCTTCTTGAGACATCACCTGTACTTCTGTAAAGAAGGTGTCGGACGTTTCGCTCCTCATCCGAAGAGCTTCATCAGCAAACTAACAAGTGCTGGTAGCTTAGGCCTTAAATACAGTAAGAGTGGGCGGAATTGGTGTGCCAACACCCTCCTCCTATTGGTTCCTTACACTAAGACTGGGCGGAGTAGTGGTATAATCCTCTCCTGCTATTAGCACCTCCGATAAAAGGGAAGTGTCGCTCCCTGAGTTGGGTATGAACGACTCTGATACTGGCTCGTTAGCATCTATTGTTCTGGCTCGGCCCTGGCTCCACCTCATTTGCAAGACTAAGAGCTGTGGGTTTTGGTCTCAGTAACCCGCTGAACACAGGGTCCAAATTAAACCTCAAACCACCATTCCGATTCAATGATGGCTTCTGTTGTTTGACAAAAATAGCTTCCTTTACTCCTCTTTCAAACCATCTGTTTTCTTTGGCCAAAATCTTTACCTCGCTGTCCTCAAAAGAGTGATTGGTTGCTTTAAGGTGTAGATGTACTGCTGATTGAGGACCACTAGAATTGTCCCTGCAATGTTGATAAAGCCTTTTTTGGAGCATTTGCTTAGTTTCCCCAATGTAGTGTTCTTTGCATTCCTCATCTTTACAGTGGATGGAATAGACCACATTGCTCTGTTTTTGGTTTGGAGCCTTGTCTTTAGGATGCACTCATTTTTGTCTCAGGGTATTTACTGGTTTGAAATAGGTAGGAATTTTGTGTTGCCATAAGATCCTCTGGAGTTCTTCACAGAAGTACAGATGACGTCTCAAGAAGCCTTTCCCTCGATGGACAACTCCTGTACGACTGAGAGCCTACACAGACGCATTAAAGACAGTTTGCAACAACTTAAAGTCACCGTTTTAAACTACAGTTGTAACACTGCTTTTAACCCTTTTTTTACCCATTGCCTAGTTACCTATTTGTAAGGCAAGGAGCCATATTTGGTTACCAAAGCATGAGCCAAAATGGCCCCAACAAGCCTCACTAGAAGGCTCCAAATAACAGCAAGGGTCTTCTCCTCTCTGATGTCGCTAGTTGCTTTTGACAAAAATACACCAAGAAGGTTTGGAATTTTGCCAAATGTAACGACAAAGTCTCCAAGTTGGCAACACTGTCTGGACCAGACCAGAATGTCCCTTTATCTCCCAAATTTTCCTTATTTTGAAACTGTCAGGTATTGAAACTAAAAGTAACACTACTCAACACTATGCTACTCTATGGTTATCATCATACTTTTCCTGGCACATGAGGAGACACGTTTGGTTGACACTGTATGACTTCTGAGGTGTGTGACTTTAACGCTCCACTGGGATTAAAAGTCATGACAGGAGAGCATCTATTGCAGTATTCCAGTGCAACAACAATGCCAGTTAGTGGTTAGTGGTGGTGGATTTGCAACAACATGACATGAGAGATGTGTGATCACATGACAGGAGAGGACGAATCAAGACAGAAGGCAGCAAAGAAGCAGCGTCTGTCTCACTTCACCTCGGCTCTGCTGCCGGCTGATGACACCCCCAAGCGTCCATCTCCGGTCCAGCCTCTTCAGATGGGCCTTGTGTCGCTTAGTAACTGACAGACAAACGATGAGCACACAGCCGTCAACAAACAAGCGAGTGCAAGCGGGGGGAAAATAAAGGTTAAAAGTAAAACACACAAATATAATATGAAAGAAACGATACGGAGTGCCTTGGTATAAGCTGGAAGACAAGTTAAGACTGGAATGAGGGCTGGCGGGGCAGACGGATGGAGGGATGGAGGGTGGCATTGGTTACAGGGGAAGTGTTAATTAAACGAGGGCATTTTCTCTCTGGCCTTTAATTAAGATGATGTTAGCATGGTTCCCCCATCCTGTCTTATTGGAGCATGTGGGCCACACATTGCTGCCCCAGGAAGACTCCTGGAACAGCTGACAATGTACGCCTAAAGAACCAACACATCCCACTTGCATTGGCTCTCATTACATCAGGGAGTCCAAACGTCTTTGTCAGGCCACAGAGAGAAAACTGAAGGAGTCGGGAGCCACTTTGATACATGCGTCACCTTTTTCACTATTGAGGGTGTCAGAATCAATCCAAAGTAGGACGAGTTGGGCTCAGCAGTTACACTAAAAAGAATAAACAGCTGACATTAAAGCTTGTGCTATATGTGCACCATCACGAGAAAGTGAAACCAGCAACATGCAACAAAATCCACACCTGGACAGCAGTGAGGCCTTCAAGTGTATTCAAGGGTCAAAATGCGTGCCGAGTACAAAATACGTACACGCTGGCAAGTCCCTACATGACCAACCAACTATAAGTTATGTGTGGTACAGGTGGTCCTCGGTCTACGCCGTTCCGAGTTTGGTTGTTTTGTTGTTATCTACGCGCTCGCATCAATGAATTAAAACTTTATTTTGGCTCGTGAACACGAGACTCACTCAAGAACTACTTACGGCGGAAGAATACACTATGTGCGACTCATGCACAGCCACACTGCTATCACCACTGGACCTTCATAAAGATGATGTGTTTTTATTCTTTTTTATTAACCTTTATTTAACCAGATAAAAACCCGTTGAGATCAGGTGACCTGGCCAAGAGGCCAGCAGCACACATCATATGTGATAAATGTACAAGTCTAGGAGGTGACAATATACAATGTATATATGGTGTTGTAACATCTACCAGCACGTTATCAGGGTGACGAGGGGCTGGTTGATCTCCTGCATAACCCGAGGCCCACCTGTGCAGCACGAACTACAGGTGGTCCTTCGTTTACCAACGTGTTGTTGTGGGACCTACATTAACGCTCAAGGCACTCATACTAGACACAGAACACACCAAGGACATGCTGGATAACACACTGAAAGAAAAGGATGAAATGCAATAATCCAATAAAAGGGTAATAAAAAAAAGTCCTTGCCCTTATTCCTGTGTTGGCTTACACATTGGAAGAATGTTCAGCAAAAAGAACAAAAGCGACTAACCCTAACTACTTATTGAGCCAGTCTCGTATTTAGAAAGCAAAAGGTTTGGTGGAAATGTTGTTTTCAATCCCTTATGGGCGTGTGTCGTAACCACAGGACCTCCTGGATATTAGTGATCAGCGCACAATCAAGTAGCAGCCAACTTACGAATGTTCTCATGTGGGTTGTCTTCAATTGTATTTTTACAATATGCCATGGGCCAATAAAAAAAGGACACCCCTACGCTGCCTGCTGACATGATCAGTGTGGAGTTGTAGATCATCAGTGTATATCTACATACAGATATACAGTATATACAGATATACGTGCAATTCTCTGTACAGCCTTGAGCCGAAGAAGTGATTCCAAGTCACATTTGTGCACAGTAAGGCAGCAAAGACATGTCCTGGCTACAATGTTAGTCAGTCTCTGTTTGGAGGTCCGATCATCATACCCCACTTTGTCGTTGTCTCCAAACAAAATGCTGCATCAGGCTTTTACAAGTATTTGCTTAACTACACTGCAAAGACAGTCCAGTTCGGTTTAAGTGGACTGAAGGCGGGACACATGCCTCCTTCACGTCGCTATCTAACATCCTCCCCATGTACAGAGCTGTACTGTACTGTGTTGCTCATCACTGGGCTGTGGTCTGGACCTTGTTGTCGTCACTGATGCAGACATGAATCAACACTCTGTTCTAGCGTGCACCTAGCCACACAGGGAAGTTTGTTCACAGCGGGGGCCAACATTAAGTAAGAGAAGGTTGGAGAAAAGCGTCGTGTGTTGGCGTGAGCGTGTGGGTGGCCAGCTGAGGTTGATGAGAAAGACGTTTTTACCTTGCCCGGATTTGGAGGCACCGAGCTCGATGTCGTCCCGAGTGCCGTTGTGGGAGTTAAGATAGGTGGCAGGCACCCACCCCTGCTCTTCTGCAGTGCTGACAAACCACCAGCCTGTAGGAAAAACACATGAAGCACTTATGCAAAGATAAGAGAGCCAGTGCAACACATTGGATCACTGTGACACATCCTACACGTGACTGAATGCACCTGACAGCTGTTTGGAGACCGATAATGACGGAAGACTTCCTCAAACCTCCAGTGCACATGCTCTTTACAACATGGACGCCACACAATAGTAAGAAGCAGAAGATGAACCCACCTGGTTGCAGGTTGCAGTTCCGCTGGTTATTCGCCAAATACGCGTTCAGCAGGGGAATGTTTCACCGTGTCCGCCATTTTGTGTTAGCGTATTGTACGTTCAGTCACGACCTCGGCAGCATCAAGCAGCATCATTCAATTCGACGAGCAATCGGCGGTTTAACAACCATTGTCAAGTCTAAGGTAAGATTTTTTCATTTTTATATATACATAGGAGAAGATCTTTATGCGCTTTGAAATGTTTTTTTTCGTCGGGTGAGTTACGATTTTTGTGTTTATCGAGCAGTGTAACTCGTTTTGACAGCCGTTGTTTTTACCTCTCGTAGGTCGCCGTCCGTGTCGTGTGCACGAAGCGGCGAAAAAAACACGCGAAGTGGGCAAAATTATTAATCATTATTAGTCGGATTTTACTTAATTTTATCCGTCATATGATATGTCGTTGACATTTATCCGAACCAAATAAATTCTAGCGTGTTCGTTGATAAATTACTCCGTATTTAACCCGGAAGCGATCGGCGTGTCCCTCATGGGAGGTCAAAGATGGCCTTATAATTTTAGGTCTTTAGCATGATAATTCAAGAACCAATCACTCAGAATGAACAGAATAAGATTTTCATTGCATGGTATAACTGCTGTTTTACTATGCATATGACAATAAAACTCTCTTGAATCTCTTGAATCTCAGTGCATTTCACTGAATCCTGGCTCATGTTGCCACAGTGCTGCAATGATTAGCTTATATTGTGGAGTTGATAGGTCAAAGTTGATGTCATTACAGTCTTAAGAACGGCTGATGGGATTTGTAGTCTTTGTAGTGATACAACAATGGCATGGTAAGGACTGAAGGTCCATTTTTCTTTGCCATATTTTCAGAGCTTTAACTCAAGATCTAGATTTGTCACTTGTTTTTATTTACTTTATGATACTCTCTCAAATAGAAGTTACTTTTCTAACAAAAGTCAAATCTATGCAGAGATAACAGCAGAAAGTCAACACCAAGTTAAGTGCTTTACATTTAAGAAGAGTGAACTTGGGAGGGTTGCTATGGGAAATGGAAGATGTCTCCAGCTCTGGTATGTTGGGTGTGTGTTTTGTGTTTGTGTTTATAACATTACCAAGGTCTATCCACAAGTTTGAAATTTTACCCAAGATGTAACACTTGGGTACCCTTGATTTGAGCCATGCACATACGCAAAATGGACATTTTAATGATGTTGTCACAAGGCCCCGTGAGATTAAAACGTGATTTTGGTTTAGTCTCGTGGGCACTAGGCCTGGGATGATAATAAATACATGAATGAAAATGAAGTGGCCGATCAATATATTGCCATGTGCATGCGTGACAGACAGGAAGAGCCAGCTAATAGTTAGCCTCTCCAATTAGAGCTACTTCACATAGAGTTTGAGTGAGCCCGGCTGAGAGAAGGCCTCTGCTGTTGGTGTTTGGCTCTGAGCACCACTAACGATGGAATAAAGAACGTAATGTGCTTCATCTCTGCATAAAACCTGCGCTTTAAACAAATACCTAACAACCATAAATCAGAGAGCCCAAACAACAACCCGACCCTAAAGAAACAACATGGTGTCCACTCGGGGTGGGAATCTCTGGCCATCTCATAATTCCATGTGATTACGAGTCAGAGGCCTGGTGTGATGATAAAACGATTATCCATGCGTCTTTTTTTGTGATCAATAGTTTGTCCGTTTTTTCACGCATCATTTTCTATAAATGATTTCTTTGCACTCACTGTGCGCTACTAAAACAAAGCATATCTGTAATGATCCACAATGAAAATAAACATGAAACAGATGAATTGACTTCCATCTACCAACATATTTGCCATCGCACAGAACCAGCAGGAAAAGTCAAGTGCACCAGCAGCAGCAGCATGTAGAAAATCCACAGACTTCAGCGTATTCTCAGTAACCAACATTATTCACAAATAAATCATAGACTTCTGAATTCAAACTAAAATCCTGAGCATAGAATCTCTGACAAAAACCATACTTTTGCTGTATAGCACAGTCAAAGACAGCTTTCATACTAAATATAGATTAGTGTACCAGTGGCTCTCCTGAAGACTAATGCATGCAGACGTCACTATATTATTATTTTATTATTAAGAAGAAGCAAAACAACCAGGCTTCCCTTATTCACACTTGCAGTGTCAGTGGAATAACGTTGCGATGGGTTCCAAAGCACGTAACAAAGCACGAAAGCCCTGCTTCTCAACAACCCAATACGACCACAAATCCTTCACAATAAAAGTGTTTCAAGCAGAAACGCTTTTGCCAGTTGGGTGTAAAATTTGTTATCACCTGCTGGATGGTTCTTTGTTTGACAGCAGCTTCAGCTGGCTGTTTTTCCTCCTGGTTGGGGTGAAAAATAAGCTCCTCACACTTGGCCTGTCACCCTCCCTCTGTAACTGGGTGTTTAACTTTCTCACAGGCAGGCCCCAGTCAGTCAGAGTCCACAATCGCACATCCAGCTCAAGAATTGTGAGCACTGGGACCCCATAGGGGTGTGTGCTGAGTCCGCTCCTCTACACGCTCTTCACCTACGATTGCGTGGCCTCCCAGAACAACACCAGCATCATTAAATTTGCGGATGACACTACAGTCATCGGACTGATCACTGGTGGTGTTGAAACGTCATACAGAAGAAAGGTGGCGGACGTCATAGCTTGGTGTCGTGATAACAATCTCCTTCTCAATACAGATAAGACTAAAGAGATGATCATCGACCCAAGAACAAGGGAAAAGGAGCCGCATAGACCCCTGTTTATTGATGAGACTGAGGTGGAGAGGGTGAAAACCTTCAAGTTCCTTGGCACACACATCAGCGAGGACCTCACCTGGTCTCACAACACCCAACAAATTCTGAAGAAGTCCCAAAGGAGACTGTACTTCCTGAGAAGACTGAGGAAATTTGGCATGTCCACCACAATCCTGAGTTGCTTCTACAGATGCACTATGGAAAGTGTCCTTACCGCCTCCATCACTGTTTGGTACGGTAACTGTACAACACGTGATAGGAAGGCACTCCAGCGGGTGATCAAGACCTCACAGAACATTGTTGGGGCAGCCCTCCCCTCACTGCAAGACATTTATAAAACTAGAGTCCTACGAAGAACACACAACCTCATCAAGGACAGCACACATCCACAACACTCATTATTCACACTCCTACCGTCAGGCAGACGCTACAGGAGTTTGAAGTCCAGGACCACAAGGCTGGCAAACAGCTTTTACCCACAGGCCATCAGGCTTCTCAACGAAGCACTCACACACGCAACACACACACACACTCATAGCACTTTATTTATTTATTTATTTGTATTATTTATTTGTATTAATGTCTCTTCTGTTGTTGTTGCTTAATTTATTGGTATTTATGTTTCTTATGTTCTTATTCTTTCTTGTGTTTTCTTTCTTTTCTTGGGAGAATGAACAGAATAAGAATGTCATTGCATAGTATAACTGCCTGTTTTACCATGCACATGACAATAAAACTCTTCAATCTTGTGCTACATCCTTTCTCGTGTTTGTCGTGTTCCCAAAGTATTTT
Organism: Dunckerocampus dactyliophorus; assembly: GCF_027744805.1. NCBI lineage: Eukaryota > Metazoa > Chordata > Actinopteri > Syngnathiformes > Syngnathidae > Dunckerocampus > Dunckerocampus dactyliophorus. Next base: position 28,881,705 of record NC_072832.1, on the reverse strand, counting down.
ACGCTTGTATGACAAAGCTTGCATATCGTCTGGCTCTTGTCCAGCTCATCTTTACCTTCAACAACGTGAAAGCCAAAGTGCTTCCAGACGCTTGCTTTAAATCCAGCGGGTGGGCGTTTCCGCTCAGCCATTCTGGTAGCATCTTACACTTAGGTGCACCACCCATTTATTGGATAAGATACCTAATGGATAAGATTCTGGCCTCCTAAGTCAGAGATTGAGGGTTTGCGCCCATCTAGGGTGTATGTTTTTATTGGCTGTGAACCCCACCCACTGGCAATAAAGTTGACTCCAATCTGTAATTGTACTAGAGAACATATTCAAGAGATTCAAGAGAGTTTTATTGTCATGTGCATAGTACAACAGCAGTTATACCATGCAATGAAAATCTTATTCTGTTCATTCTCCCAAGAAAAGAAAGAAAACAAATGAAAGAATAAGAACATAAGAAATGGTATGGCATGTAGTGTTTGTAGTGTGTGTCTGTAGTCTTATGCATATATGGTCGTCCCTCATTTAGCACGATTAATTGGTTCCAGACCCAAACGTGATAAGTGAATTTAAAGTAGGATTACAATACCAACTGGAGAAGTTCACCCCCTGTTTATGACTGCTTTTAACATTTTTACCCATAGTCACTTATACACTCCAGTTATTCTTTGTTTACATCACATTGCGCAGGCTACGGGATCACTGTAGGGACATAATAGATGACTGCTGCTAGCTTAGCAAGCTAGCCAGGCTATCCACCTTACTTAATTCTAAACTTAAGAAAGTGTTTCAGAGTGGGGAAGAAGGACAAATAAGCCAAAAACTTATCATTATGACTGAGAAATTGGTATATGTTATGTACATTTGTATATGCCATATATGTACCATATTTTCACGACCATAAGGCGCACCATATTATTGGGCACAGGCATGGCCAAGCATACGGTAGCATGCATGCACCCTAAAACATACTGTGGCACTCATTCGTCAGTGAGGACTCATGCACAGATTAAGAACAGAACTCTTAATCAAAGCCACTTGAAATCAGGATGGTCATCAACACAACAGTCTCAGTCATGGTGCACAACTAAAAACATCACACAGCAACACAAAAACAAACAAGACACTACTACTATTTTTGCAGAACAATAACTAACAACTATGTAGCTCAAACATGTAACTTTAAGAGCATTTACACCAAAACACTACCACAAAGCACGCTGGGGAACAGGAAGTGCTCCAAGCGATGCTACAATATGCTAGCATGCATGCACGCTAAAACATAAGCTAGCATGCATGCTATCGTGTGTTTTCAAAAAGGCAGCGGGGGTAAAACAGAAAAACAGAGTTGGGTTGTACTTCATTGACATATTTAACGATGTACTCACGTTATTTTTGATCAGTGCTCATCCACAAATCCATCAAAGTCCTCATCTTTTTTATCCCAAATGAACAGCGGGACAAGTTCTCCATCAAACACGCCAGGTTCCCTGTCGTCATTGTCAGTCAGTCTCGTTGCCGTGCGGCGCCTCAGAAATGATGCTGGCTTTTGTGAAAGCTCGAACAACAGTGCATAAGACACGTTAGCCCAAGCATCCACAATCCATTAGTGAAGCTGTGTTCGCTAGCTGTTATTTATCGCTCTAATGCTGCTCGCAACTTCACTTTAAACGCCGTGTTTACATCCATTCACAAATAGTGGCGAAACGTACACGGCGCTACCTCCCAGTGTTGGTCAAGTTGTGTTCGCCAGCTGTCATCTATCGCTCCCACGCCACTCGCAACTTTAAACGCCGTGTTTACACCGATGTCCAGCGGTTGGCGTTCCTTCGTCAAGCCTCCCGGAATGATGGTAAGCTCCAAGTTCATTTGCTGCACTTGTGAAAAAAACATCCGGTCTCTTTCCGTACACGTCACTCAGCCACTCAGCCATTTTCTCCTCGTCCCTCCAGCCCCTTTGATTGGTCCGGCTGGAAACTTTTCTTCCTCTTAAAAACCACCACAGGTAGCAGTTCCTGTCCATTACCATGGCAACCAAGCACAACAGTAAAAGCCGACTTCTCGTGCCCCGTTGTGTGTGATGTGGAAAGTGAGCGGCACGTCGTCCATGTTGGTGATGTAGTTGGCTAGTAGTTGTCTGCAATGTTTTTACTGCAGTAGGAGCGGAGGATGGCCAGCTTTCCTTGTAATCCGCTGGATGTCGCCGAGCCACGGTAGTCCTTGCCAGGATGGCTAGATAGCGCCGTTTCATAAAATATACTTACTGTATATGTAACCCAGCTGTGTTTTTGTGCGATTAAAAAGAAATGTTATTTTTCTATAGGTAATGTTCAGGGATTAATGCCACTGCCGTTATCAGTTAAATAAGGTGCTACTAAATTTTATACATTCGTTGTTTTATTCTAATTGTATGTGATTCTCTTTATAAGAAATGGACATCTTTACGACAGTCTTGCGACAGTCGTTAATTGGTTACCATGGTGCCCTAGTGAGCGCTGGAGGCTCGCACATGGTCAAAGTGTGTAGGAGAGCCACCTGTGTGTGCCAGGCCTGTCTGCTCACTCCATCACTGCATGACATTATGCTGTTTTCCTGCTAGGTGAGCGTTCATGTGAGATGTGCAATGTCATTTATATTATACAGTTGTGTTGATTGTAAAATATGTTTGCAAAATAATGGTATTAGTATGTCAATCGCTAATCGCTAATTAGTTGCTATGCTAGGCGGAGTTGCTATTCATTTGTATAGATGTGATAGTTTGAATCCTGTTAGTTCATAGCAGAAGGTTATTTTAAATGATATAGGTGACTATGTTCCCTGTGTTTGTTTATATTACAATGTGCATTACAGTATACTGTTATAGTGAGCGCTGTAGGCTCGCACATGGTCAAAGTGTGTAGGAGAGCCACCTGTGTGTGCCAGGCCTGTCTGCTCAATCCATCACTGCATGACATTATGCTGTTTTCCTGCTAGCGAATTGGATGTGAGAGACTGTTGCTGTTCCTTGTTGGCTACAGTGGAGGAAGAGGACACCATCCACCTCCTTGTCATCATCATCGTCACCATCCTGCCGCTGCTGGAGCATCCCAGGCACCACAGCACACACTCATTCCTTCATACACAGCCCATACATACACGTATAGAGCTCTATAGACTCTTTATTTTTGTATGCTGGCCAGCAAATGTTAAATTGTGCTCAGGACAGTTTAAGGGACAGTCACCATTGCATGCATGCATGCATACATACATACATACATACATACATACACACATACATACATACACACACATATACACACACATATATATATATATCCTTTGTGTGTTATATCTAGAAATTTTGTCCATGCATGTTATGTTCGCTAAGTTCCAGTTTGTAAAGCAAAAGAAGAGATGCATTTCAGTCCAGCAAATAATTAAATCTGGATTGATAGTGAACTGCTATCAGGACTCTGTTTTAATTACTCATTGGCTACATATATAACTACGGGGGTGTGCCTTTAGCGTCCTCAGTCACGAAGCAGCGTGTTGGCAGGAGACGCTCCCAGTCAGTCGAGCGGAGCGCTCATAAAAGTCACACAGCAACACTTACACATTTTGGAACACGGTACACACATAGGGCGCGCCGCATTATAAGGCAGTATATGGCCATTTCTTTAACATGTAATGAAGCCTGTTGTTTTTTTGTTTTGTTTTTTTGACAAAGCTGTCCTCCGTGAAGTGGTGAATGTATACAAGGGGTGGACTCACCCAGCTATGGGAGGGTTAAAGGTGTGGTCCATGAGTAAGAAGGGTTTTCCTTCATGATGTCAAGAAAACCCCCCGAACTTCAAAACCAACAGTTTAGTGCCTTGTCTCTCAAGTGGAGCAGACAAGTGAGGGAGGTGTTTGGTGCTGATACAGGCTGTATGGAAACATCCATTCACCCATCGTAGAGCTTCTTTAGGGTAGTTGTTGATAAAAGACGTGAATGTACAAAATAAGCAGAGGAGCCGTGCTGAAGTCAAGGAACAGCTCTACATGCGTCATCTTTGGCAAAGTGCGTGCGTAGTTTTGGAAGAGAGCGCGTCAAATCACACTGATTGTCTCTCTGTGTTTTTAACTGCCCTTTATCGCAACCTGCCCCCCCCGCTTTGCTCACCAAGTATGCGAGACGACAAGTGAAGCGGAAAAACACACGAGCTTAGCCAACTGCTGACATTTTGAGTGGTGACGCTTTCCTCAGCATCTTGAATCTTTCAAAACAACTCACAATCATTCTCGTCTTAATTGCTTCATCTGGTACAATGTGCAAAAAGACAAAACACTAATTTGATGATGTTAGCTGCTAGCTAGTAACAAGTCACTGCATCCACACACAAGCCGACATCACGAGACCCAAAACGTAGTCAAACTCAGCTTTAGGGGAGCGTGTAACAAAGTGTTCACACATTCCACCAAGCACCGATTCAGCAGCCACCCAGAGCATTTCTTCTGGACCCGAAACGATGAGGAATGCATCGGTGCAGCAGATATCTGACACCACTGATCAAACCCACTCATCTCCAGCTTAGATCCACAATCAACACACATACTTCCAGTTTTCATAAAACACTGACTTTCAATTACCTGGTTGCCCCTGGTGCACCAAACAATGGGAGTGTGTGTGTGTGTGCCTGTGTGAAAACGACACAAAACGACTTTCAAGGACTAATGTTAGCCAAAAGAGCTACAGTATGTTCTCTCACTGCAGGCTTGTGAAAGGATCGCCTGATGGGCCGTAAATTCAGCTTCTATGGAAATGGCAGAGAATGTGCAGGAAGCAGACTGCCATGAGAGGATAATGCATCTTCCATCTGCGCCAGCAACTTCAGCTTAGAAGAAGACGTTTGAGCGGCTGTCGCCATTTCACTGTCATGTCTATGGCCGTTGGCCCTCCAAGTGCAAGAAGAATGAAAGTGTACGAGTGCGGGTGACCGCAACTTGGCTGGGTGCTCTCATTGTACGCATGAAAAGCAGGAAGAGCTTTTCAGGAACTACAGCACTGCTGCCAAAAATCTGCAAAGCATGAGGTCCACACGTTTTTGTCAGTGACATGAGCTCTGGTCATGAGCTGTGGGTAGTGACCCAAAGGACAAGATGGCGGGTACAAGCGGCACAAATGAGTTTTCTCCATAGGGTGGCTGGGCTCTCCCTTACAGATAAGGTGACAAGCACTGTCATCCGGGAGAAACTCGGAGTAGAAGCGCATAGACAGGAGCCAGATGAGGTGTCTCGGGCAGGTCAGGTGTTCAGAACACGTCTGAGCGGTAGGAGACCTCAGGGAAGACCCAGGTCACATTAGAGAGGCCTGGGAACGCCTTGGGAGAGGGAAGTCTGGGCTTCCCTGCTTGGGCTGACCTTGGATGGTGGATGGTGTAAGCTAACTTTTCTATTCCTGAACCATTGCACACAAAAGGGTGACATTTTGTCAAAGCATGGAATAAGAGTTAAGTTGAGCAGCGGTGAGCTAAAAAGCCAAGCTGTCAACTTGTCCAGCGCAGCTTTTAGGGGGTGAGGTTTATCAATGCAGTTATGGCACAGCCACACCACCTGCCATGTGCCATTGCACACTAGCAAAACATTGTCAACACAAAACATAGGGGGCGTCACGCATGAGACTTTAAATGGCTCTATTGAAATAAATGAGGGGTGGGTTGGGAGTATCCCTGTCATACTTTCCTCTTCACATCAACGGATGGTAACTCAACATATCAAGACTTTCAAGACCATTGAAATGCTGCTTTGTCTGAACAGATATGCGATCCAATCCACTTGAGTTGTACAGCACTTTTTGCTGTGCTGCACACAGCAGCAAAACCATAATTGATAAGCAAGTACAAATGAATACAGTCAAAAATAATGAATCCTATAAAAACAACAAAAACATTTAAAACATTCAGACATTTCAAACAACATGAAAACAATAAAAGCAATAAATACAAGAAATAGGTAAAAGTGGTGGGGAAGAACCAGACGACCTTGACCTGACCTCCATCCAACACTAGATCAGTGGCTCGCACACTTTTTACAGTGACGTTCCCCTTCAGACATCTGACCAGAAGCCACGTATCCCCGATAAACAACATAAACCTTTCATCTTCATTCACTTCAAATACTGAACATAATTCATTGGTTCATTCATGTCATAGTCATTCCAAATGTGTATCAAGTTTCACATGAGCACTGATGAATAGATAAGTCATCATTCTACATATCTTTTATTCCACTCTGACGTTTGCACATTTAATTCCCTTTGAATGGCTTCAGTTTGAGCTTGACTTTTTTGCCCGCTCGCGGTGGCTACGGTGTGCATCTGCGTAGTCATTTCATAGCAAACTGGAGGGGAAATTTGATCAGTCATGATGAAGCAAAAATACAAAAAGCAACACTCACAGTAACAGGTTTCCACTGATGCGTTGTGCGGGGGTTAATTGGAACACCAATATAAAGCAAATATTCAAGCGCAAACACCCTTAATGCCCAAATTAATCATCAAACTGACTTATTTGTTCATACGATGCACACAGAGCAATCAACAACTTCACGCTCTTCACGTTCTCCTTGCGCTGTCAGGTGCACTCATAATTGGGAGTGTTAGGCACTAATTGTTTTTCATTTGTATTTATGTACCCCCTATGACAACTGGCGTACCCCTTTTTGGGAAGCTAGGAAGTACAGTAGATACTACAAGCCAGGCTCACCCTCACAAACGCTCTTCTGCATGAATGGCTAGAAATTCCCAAGTAACGTAAAAGTGCCCTTTTTTTGGAAAGTTGCCCATCATCCACAATCCTGATGTGAGACATGAACACACATGACTACATTTTCTGTGCCTTCTAAAGATATAAAAACAGGTAAAAAGAGGCAGCTAATGAATGCAGGTAATGGGACACACCTATGAAAACACCTCCAAAAAGCTCCAACAAGGTTTAGTGGTTTTCTATCCATGCTAACAGCTACATTCATGATAACATGTCATACTTGTAGTATTTTGGGAACTTCCTTCCTGGGTGCGTTGATTTCACATAGCAACATAGAAAGGAACGCTACACCTAGCATCAAAAACACCAACACAGCTCCAATATGTAGCATTACCTTTGGCTAGTGTGTGGTGAAGCTAGTCGCTAGGTTTTTCAAGTGTGTCCCTTTACATGCATTCTTAGCTGCCTCTTTTTACCTGTTTTTATATCTTTAGAAGGCACACACAGAAAAGACAAAGATGTGTGTTCATGTCTCACATCAGGATTGTGGATGATGGGCAACATTCCAAAAAAGTGCAATTTTCCTTTGGGATGGTGGTTGTTTTTTGGCAACACCTAGCAACGCCAGTAATTAATTGAGTTGAGCTTGTTGTGTTGTGAATTGAATGATAGAACATACCAGTCGCTTTTTTGTTATGGAATACTTTCTAATACACTTCTGCTTTGGAAACTACAGTATGTGTCTGTAAGTCATGTGCAACTAGAATGTGACAATACACCTGTGTGGATTGAGAAATATGATATTTTAGCAGTGTTTATTACATTAGCATGGAGACTGTAGCTGCTGTGTCGGCCACTGACTAAAACACACAGAATATTTTCAGTGTCTTAAATTACTGAAGAACACTGTGACTTTTAGTGGACAGCTAGTTTTTATTGTATCCATAAACTTGAAAAATATGACTTTTTTCAGCTTTTGTAGTTTGAGTTAGTCTCCTTGTTGGTGGAAACATTGCCCCCCAACCTCTGGCTTGGTCTTTTTCTCTTGTGAATTTAATGTTGTTACAAGCGGCATGACACTCATAGAAAAAGCTTGTTGTGATGATGGCTCAAACATAAATACCGCTAAATGCCTCTTATAGTCTAGTGTAGGGATTCTCCCAACTTTCGGTCCCCCATATACATCGACCCGTTTCCGTGAAAAACATGTGATCAGCGTTCGCCGATAAACACAGGTGAAAAAACGATGGGCGTGCGGTGGCAAATCCTACATGTCTGCTGTGTCATGTAAAATCACTTGTCTCGTATTGAGCTTGACACGCGATCAATGCCAGCGTGATTGATCACGCCCTTACCTAACCTCTTGCTGTTCCACTATTCTTGCGTCTTTGTTAACACACTTTGCCTGTCTGTCACTGGTTGTACTTTACATTGGCGGCAGCTAGCTAGCTAGCTAGTTAGAGTTATCCACCTAGCTTCCGGTCTTCAGATTCCAAATGTGACTTTTTTTTTTTTAACCACTGTGACATTTTGTTTTTCGTTTAAACAAGCGATGTGGTTATTTAGGAACATGTCTTGTCCTGAAAACACCATTTGAATTCAGACGTGACGCCCTTATAAAACGGCAAACGATCACCAAACAGCATAAAGACTGAAGGTGGAGGTGTGCTTGCTAAATAAAGCAGTGTACAATTGAAATGTTGCCAGTCAGAAATAAAAGACAAATAGTTGACAGCTCTAATAGTGATGAAAGTTGGACACCCCTGCAACCTCCCCACACGATTTAATCTCTTTTAAGTTGAGCAGGACACATTGTTAGAACAATGTATTTCCCATGTATTTGTATCACTCCAAAACATGCACCAAAGGAGATTCCTCTTTGTGCCAAACAGTAAAAACAAAACCTTTCACACAAATAAACAAACAATCCAGCCCAAAGTTGATCTTTTACATATTTACCAGGTGCCCCAGGCCAATACCACTCATCATAAATAAATGGAAACATGAAGAGTGAACGGTATCGCTATCGGTATCTCACTCATCGGTGATTGGTATCAGAATCGGCAGCATAAAAGCGTAATAGGAGCATCCCTACTCGAGTGCAATTTCTAGATGTTTTCAATAAGAATTTAATTGCATAGTATAACTGCCTGTTTTACTGCGCACATGACAATAAAACTCTCTTGAATCTTGAATCATGTGAGAGCAAAGAACACATCCAGCACATCCATCATGTCATTCCAAGACCTGGAGCAGCTTCGTCTTGCAGAATTTCCTGCAGGTTCAGTTGGCATTTGGCCAGCCAGCTGAAGATCAAAAGCAGGTGAAGAAATGTTTGGACCTTCCAGGTTTTTAGCGGCTCCGATCTGCCAAAGCCTTTAGTGGAATGGAGAGGAACATTAAGACAATACGTCTGTCCTTGCTGACCTTTTAAATTCCTCATATGACTTCCATTACTCCACCCCGATATTTAAAATGGGTGGGGCAGACAATACATACTGTAAGAGGGGGGTGCCAGGGGGTCTCGGAGAATTCCTGGAGTTAATTTGTAATTCATGAGGGCTGATCTAGACTTGGAATGTGGACAAGCTAAACACCGCCTGGCCCACAGGGAGAGATTTGCTACGCTGGCCTGGGCACAGCTCGCCTCGTGCTGCCCTTGAGGCGTCGTAATAAGTGCATATCCATGACTTCTACGCTCTTTTCCAAAATAAATGTCAATAAAGCGCTGAAAAGCAAGCAACAAGGTTGCTAGCTTACTTTTGTTTAACATCTCTCAAACAGTGTAAACCAAGGAGGCATCCTGGAGGATCCATTAAGCCATCACGACCAAGCAACCTCTCTGAACCGCTGACTTTGGCAGGGAACGCGTTTTTCCATTTTCTCCGCAAGAGTTTCTCCTGCGCCACTCTTGCGCCTCGTCAACAAGCGACTCCCGCTGAACGGGAAAATAAAATACGTCTAATTGAGCGCAGGGAGTTTGGACAGAATGACTCTAAAACACATTTCTAGTGAGTATTTAAACCCGGGGAAGCTTCCCAGCATCGCCCACACTGCTGCTATGAGGCTTTTTTCTTTCTTTCCTAGCAAACAGACTGTTTTTAAGAGGATTCAAGGGGTCATCTGACTTATCTGTTGATTTACTGGCTCAGAGTAACGGGGTAGGGTTAGGGTTAAGGCACTGGCCTCCTTCACCAGGGATTATGGCTACGAGTCTCATCTGGGGTGGAAAGTTGTGTTTTGAGTGAGGCCACTGACCACACAGGAACTCAGTTATGTACCCCCGCCCCCCACCTCCCAAACATGCAAGTTGACACACAGAACACACCAGATTTGTCTTCATCTTCACACTGAAACAAGGGCCATGCTGCAAGTGTACCATCAAGCCATTTGAGGGGAAAACACTTCCTTTGCTGGAAAAGTGGGGAACAGCTGGGCTGCTTTACAGCTCTGACCTACTTTCACCACCCTACCCTGTCAATGGCATGTATTATTTATTTATATCCAAGGTGAGAAACACTGGAAGAGTCAGCCAGCAGCAGAATTAGAAAGAAACAGCCGACTTCAACAAGTTTCAACTGGTCACATTAGACCAGCAGATTCCTGATTGAGTTCACTAATTACAAGTTGATCAATGGGTTGATCAATGGGTTTTGTTCTCATCCTGCCCAGGGATGGGTGATGCTAAATGAAACGAACCCTTATGTGTTTCAGTTCGCTGGGGCTGGAACGTGAACCTTGCAAGGACCAAAGACAGGGTAAAAGTATATTTTAGTTGTCAAATCTAAGTTGGTAAATATAGCAGAATATTAAAATAACCTACTGTACGTACTCAACACTGTAGACAGCACAAACGCTACCCAATCAAGTCCTTACTCTATGCACGTCTTCCTTACTGCACAGCCTTCGGTCCCATGACATAAACACCAGTGTGAACCGCACAAGAGTACACACCAGCATCTTTTTTTATTGTTGGTCTGGACCAGAGGACTGAACCACAACTGTGAGAGCATCTGAAATGGAAAGCCATTGCAAGAACTGAACATGAAACATCTCCAAACTATGTGGAACCTAAACAAAAGCACACCATTAAAGCTTAAAACGTCAAACCCTTGTGGGCCTAAAAGCTCCCTGGCTCACTTTGCCACTCACGCTTTAGAGCAGCTTATACGTGGCTTGAGTTACAATTCAGAGTTTCACCAAAAGCATATGCTTTGGTACGCCTGAGGTTGATTACAAATAACCACCACTCAACTACAGTTTTAAAGCTGTACTCATCAGATTTGCTGAAAACTATTTCATGCAATTTTTGTGTGTCAATATCTGAAACCATCCTGTACAATTCACAAAACAAAAAATCACATGACCTGTAAGTGATGTTTGTGGTGCCACCTATGGGTTGTAGTCAAAAGTCTTTGGGAGACGTCCTATTACCCTTTGATACTGGCATAAAAACACATTCAAATGTGCTGATTTGGTACATTTTAAACAGCTGAAATCATGCATCAAGTTAACAATAACTTGTTAGCCAAAAAGCTCATACAGTATTTCTCTATCAGAGAGGAGAAATATGATCTTAGAGGAAAATGAAAGTGAAAGCACTTGTGTGCCAGAACAAGGCTGAAAAGCCACAGCATTTCAGGACGCCCAATGAAATGATGGAAGGGATTGAGTAAGGAAGTCAAACAAAGAACAGAGATGAGCACATTCACAAACAATACAAGCAGTTGATGTTTGCTAAATACAAGCAGAAGAGTCTTGATCATCACAACGATTGTTCTGTCAGGTTCGTTTATTGATTAGGATATGTTCTAATATTCCATGGAGCACAGGAAGTGAATAATATGTACTGTACTAGATGTAGAATGGATGGGGGGTAGGATTAAATAAGCTTTGCTTCTTCCTACTCCTTTTGGACATGTGGAAGTGTGAAAGAATGATTCATGAGATGTATTCCATTGGAACCTTCATGTTCAAATAAACTAAACCAAACCAAACCAAACCAAAATGAGGAATCGGATCATGTGGGTATTGTTTTTCTGCTGATACTGCTATCAGTGTGCCAGTTAGAGCTCGTCAAACTGCACTGAGGTGCACAGAGCAACAAGCTATGTGTGCCGTTTTTCACTAAGGTTCACCCTTGCATCGTAAATATGTCATTGCAAAGACCACAAAGGGTTACGTTTTACACATATTGTGGCTCCCACTAATAGTGGCGTGATTACAAAACAAGCACCTGCACACGTGCTGTCCGACGACCGCAAACAGCTGCACATTCGAGATGCTCGAGTATTGACACAGTCATTCAAAACTGAACCAGGACTCACGGGTATTAAAAATGCATTTGATTTGTTCGTCCTAAAAGTGTGAATTTTAGCATTCAAGAATTGTTTTGTATATTTGTGAATTTGATCTCAATGAATTATTTTAGGCCACGCATACACTCATAATAAAGACATGATTTGTGATGTTCGGAGTGTCCTTGAATGCACCTCACGGTGGTCTAGTGACAATGAGGGAGGTGTGCTTCCGAGGAGGACTAGAGACGTGTTTGTGAGTAGGAGATACATTTGTGGTGCTGTCGGTGTGTTCAGGTCAGAATAACGTTATTAAAGAGCGTCAGACTCTTTGTGACTGTGAGGAAGTTGCTTTGTGCGTCCGTCTGCCGTCATATCACAGCGGTGTGGCTTGGCATCATGCTAAAAATATGTCATTAATGAAATAAATGAGTTACTGCCATTTTGACAGCCCTATTTTCTATATTTCCTGTATTGCATATTGCAGTATTTGTCGTACTTACGGTGAAATGCATCCAGCAGAAGAAGCATCATGTGTTACAACACATGAACTGCTGCCGATATCCGTATCGGTTGGTATCGGTATCAGCAAGTCCTGGACAGTATCGGATATCTGAAGGAAGCCAATATCAAGCATTTCTACACGCTAGTGTACATGGAATACAGATATCCTCAAAACTGTATCATCATTAGACAAATGTTCAATGTCTGTTGCGCTTGTTGGCGGCCATGTTTTTCAACCAATCTTGCTCAACGTTTCCAGCCACGCGCTCGTCAGCCCCCCAGAAGGGGTGTAACAAATTTGGTGGCGATTTGGCAAAACACCCAAGAGTTCCAGTAGGTGGTTTTGTGCGGTGCGTTATGCTGTGGGACAAATATGAAGTCAATCCAAGTTTTGTGGGTCAAAGCTTTGGGCTTAATAACAGCGCCATCGTGGGTGTATTGATCAGAAGAATAACAGCACGGACAACACACATGTTGTAACAAATGTACACGTTGAGGAGTAGAAGAGTCATCTTCCATAAAAATAAATGCAGTCATGCAATAGAGGTGTCATTTCTTCACATCATTTGTGAATGTCGCACTGGGTGGTGATATCAAAAACTACATCTTGGCCTGCCTGCTGACATTTTGCAGAGTTAAAGAGCTGATTAAGGGCTCTGTGCAGATGGCATTTGTTAATCAGGCATGTCTTGTTGGCTTTCCATTAAAGTAAGGTGGAATAATTAATAGAAGCCTGGGACAGATTGGTCTTGCCAGAGGCAGAATTCTGGCATCAAGCCTGAAGCAACAGTGAGAGAAAAACGAGGCAGGACAGAATAAAGGTCCTAGCGAGTGGATAAAGGAAAGAGGAAAGATCGCATTGTGTTACTTGCGTCTAATCTTAATCTCTAATCTCAGCATGCTTTTCTTGTGTGTTTCATTTGCTCACTCACCGCTCTCGCTCTTCTCAATGACGTCGACCACTTCCCCCGCTTGCAGGCTGATTTCCGCAGGCTCCTGCTTCTCGTAACTGGCCACCACCACATACTGCTCCAGGAGCATGTGGTCCGACGAGTCCAGACCTGGAGTGGACGGGAAGAAACATGCTGTCAGCCAGCTGCCAGCCATAGGACCCCGGGAGCGGCCGCTGGGCACCCGTTGTGCCATAGGCCACTTTGTCGCTTGAGCTCAGCCAATCACAATATTCACAGGGCTCAGTGCATCTTCTTAAGAGTCTAGCCATAGAGGCCCACCATGAAGGGCAGTGGAGATGTCTACAAAGAGATCCTCATTCCAAAAAGGGAATGCTCAAGGAGACAAAGCAGGAAATCCATCCTGATCCACGAAGTCCATCAGTGCAAGAAGCAAGTCTGGCAGAAACATGCTGTAGACGTCATTGAGACATGTTCACGGCAGGACAGTAGAAAGAAAGAAATGGCTTCCTTTGGAAAATAAACCATCTGCTAAAAAGCCTCCTCAGTCGGGGCTGGGACTCGGAAGAAGAGTAGGGGGGTTGTGTACACCAATCGTAAGAGTCGGCACCAGAAGCCTTAAATAGAACCAGATGAAGGGGCTGGAGCAGGGCTCTGAGGGATGGCCCTCCGTCTCCGTGAAACCCTAGACCTCGGCCTACGCCGTGCGGCCCGGCCAATGGAAATGTTCCCTTCTCTCCTTCGCAGGGTTAACCCTGTCAACACCAGCGGTGGCTTGCTTTTTTTCACAGCTTGGGCTTGTTTTCATAACTTGATCGTATTCGTCCTTTAGCCGGCGCCCGATCAGGGTTGGCACCAGATGGATTTTATTTGTGACGATACTCTGCAAAACATCCACACTGGCACTCTGCACACAGGAAACTAAGACTTCATCACAAAATAAGGTCTTCTAGGTGTAGCCGATGAAAGAAAGCAGCGCTAACAAGCATCAGCTGGAGGCCAGACTGGACCGCTGCAATCAGTTCATCGATCAGCAACAAATGTTCACTGTTGTTCAGCGCCTGTAGTAGTGTGGCCATGTGGTAGCCTTACAATGTGCATTAAAGATGCTAGGATAAGATAAACTATCTGAACAAGACATCAATATTCTAGCTTGCATTCCAGGCAACAACACAAATCAGTATAATATCTAAAAATGCACCATTTATTTCATGTTTACAATATGCCAAGGGTCAATACAAAATGAGCTGTGAGCCAAAAATGCTTGTCGGGCCAAACTTTGGACACCCCTTAAAGCTTTGTTTACACCTTTTATGCATAAAGTAAGCACTTTTCATGACATATTACATGACGTAATGCAAATATTCCAAACCAAAAAGGCGTCTGCTGGGTTGAATATGAAGCTTATTTATATACTGTAGGCTATATTACCAGCTTAAGGCCCGGTCACACCGCCCGAACTCTGCTGTAGAGTTCCTGGAGCGGTGAAAAAAATTCATCACCGTTTGTAACCACGCACAAAATGGCAAAAAAAACGAAAAACATGGCCGTTGTCATAGCGTTGCACCGCTGAAGCCAGCGTTGCTTTAGCGTCGGTTTAACGGTAGCGAAAGTTGGTTTAGCGGTGACGCAAGCGTTGATAGAGCGGCGTTCTGCGGGCTGGTGGCATCCTCATGACTTGCTGGAAGGCTCGTGGATCCTCATTCCTCAGCTCCACCATCAGCTTGTCATACAGTCCATGTTCAGGGCTTCTCAGTACCCACTGTCTGACCCACACAACTCGGTGTCTCCTTCTTCTCTCTCTTCTCCTTCTGTCAACAGCTTGTTGCAATCTGAGGAGGTTCTGATTCTGCTGCTGGACTAGTGCACCAATCATAGCAAGTCTCTCAGCAACCATGGTAGAACAGTTTTACTGTAACTTTGAGCAAATTCGATATAACTGAGGTCTGCACTCAACGGCTATTCCAAATGGGCTCCTCGTCCATTTCTCCCTGTATTTATAGCCAAATTATGCTCCGCCTCCGACACCTTCATACCAACGGCAAACCAAAGTTCATCACCGCAATGGATCGCTGCTTCAAAGCCGGACACCGTTCCAGCAATCCCGTGTCCACTCGTAAAAAGCTTACAGCCGCTCCAACTAAGTTTGTGCAACATTTAATCACCGCCCGGGCAAAGCTGACGAAGCAGCAGTGGTCTAGCGTTCAAGATTTCTGCGTTGGCCTAGCGGACCCAAGCGTCCACGAACTTGCGTCTAGCGGCGCCAAACTTTGACTGGCCGTTGTTGGAGCGCTGATGAACTTTGCCGTAGCAGAAAATTGCCCGCTCCTCACCGCTCGGAATATTTTGTGCAGGTCAAAACTTTCGGAGCGGTAGGAGGGACCATCAGCGGTGGCCGAGCGGATATGGTGTTGCCTTAACGGGGGCCAACTTCTGTTAAACGGTGGTGAACGGTTACGAGCGGTGATGAATTTTTTTCACCGCTCAAGGAATGCTACAGCAAAGTTCGGGCGGTGTGACCGGGGCTTAACATTGAACCAAGTGCTTCTCCAACACACTTTTAAAGCAGCTGGCACACAGGCGCTATAAGGACAAGGAACTATGAGAGCAGACAGACAGCACGTCTCTTACGTATTTGTCATTTCTGCATGATTTAACACTGCTCAGCATAGCTTTCACATTCCAGCTAAAACCAACAAGACCCACTTCTCAAACGGTCTCAGGCCAGCCACTGGCATAATCACAATGCGTTTGTTTAGGGCGTCAAGTCACAGTATCTGAAAGGCTCTGACCACGTTCATGATCATTTAGATGCGCACTGTCTATATTTTTTGAATAACTAGTGCCACTTGGAGCCTTGGAGGGTTCCATATGACTAGCAGCTTATAAGATCAAATCTACTGTCAGGCCCTCCGGAGTATAATTTGCATCAGTCTAAAAATGCATTATGAACAAGAAAAAAAGCATTTAAGTGGCCCTGGACTCTTTCTGATGGAGCTGTCATGGCGCTGCTATTAACAACATTAAAACCTTGGTCACAGCTGGTCATACGGGCTCCTACGGCCGGTCTACGTGCAAACAAACTGCGAGAACTGCACAGAGGGCGTGCATGTGCTGATTTTGAGTCGCAGGCCGCAGAGGTTCTTCGTCACGTCAAACAAACTCTACGGGCGCTTACGTTTTTCCAGGTTGCAAGACAAACTTACGCATTTGTACGTCTTTGTGAGTCGTCCATACGTTTTTCGTGCGTTTTGCTGGTGTCAAGTTTGGGCAAAACGTCAATGTTTTTATACATTGCACTTGTGGACTTCTATGTGTGTCGTGCGCCACACGTGCACCGCACATACATCATTAGTGCGGCCAAAGCAGGTTCAGATATTGTGTACGTCCTCCACGCGTGTCGAGAGACTACTCCTTCATCGTCACCACAGCTACGTTTAAGGCAAGCCACCAAATATTTGAAGCTAACTCCAGTCGCAAGAAGAGTGGAGGGGAGTCGGACATTATAGCGATGTAATTTATCTTATTTATGATGTATTGTGTAAAACTAAGACATGAATAACATCAAATTAAAAGCACAAAATGAATGCTGACCCACCATCCACCAGTTCAAGTTCCAGCCAAGGTTTCCCAGAGAGATGATGACATGGCTGTTTGACGTGTGTAGTAAAAGAAAGTGTGCTAGCATGAATTAACTTGAGACAAATGTGCACATTAGCACTCAATAAGTCATCAAACTTACCTTCATGCATTCCCACATAGTATCAGCATTTGACACCACATATGAGGTGAAAGAAAAATGGTAAAAATACAGTAGTAGTCTATCTGTGCAGCATGAGATCAAGTTAGCACATCCACAATGGACATGTGTCAAGTGAGACGGATGTAACACAGAGAATCCGGCCACTTTTCAAAATAAAACATAAAAAAAAATGAAATAATGGAAATTATGTTTTCTTTCTGTGCGGCCCGGTACCAAATGACCCACGGCCCGGGAGTTGGGGACCACTAGTCTAAACCTTGTTGCTGGAAACAGAAACAAGACTTCTATTTGAGGTGCTGTGCTTTGTTTAATATGATGGTGGTTGTATTTGAGTTGGCACAGGCAAAAGCTATCTATCTTTTTCCATTTGCTCATGACTTCTGATGTGCTTCACAATGCTTCTTACAGCTCAAAAGTAGCAGGTAAAGAACTAATTCCACGCCTCACATACTATTTCTTAGTATTATACACAGCATATTGCAAATATGATACATAAGAATCTGAACATGCACGCGAGGAAATGAGATAATTATGTGCTCTCTGATTAATTCCATAAGGGTCTTTCTCTTTCTCTTGTGTGTGTGTTTTTTTGTGATGCCACCCCAGAAGGTACCGGTGATCACGAAGACAGAAAGGGTGATTATAACCACAGAACTGGAAATGGGATTTTCTGTGATGTAGGAAAGGGTCTGGCTGGTCAATACGAGCTACACGTGCATACATGTCACGTTCTGTGGTGTTGCTTTGCTGCCGCCTATCTGCCTTTTTATTGCAGTGCACCGCTGGCCGGCAGGGGCGGAGCTGACACCACACACACCTGTCACCAATTACTCACCTGAGCCACTTAAGATGAGCAGAGAGGAACCCACATTTTGTATGGACATTCTCCTTTAGGGAGTTCTTTTTGTATTAAAACTTTGTGTGTTCTCTGCATACCTCTGAGTTGTGACAACATGCCCACATTATCCCACAATCCCCGATAATGCAGAATACTATTGCATACACAAATCAGTGAAAACGTGATCAAGCAGAGGCTTACGGCAGCTGCCAGCTGGTGTGGTTGAGTGAAATTACGATGTAACCTCACTCCCTGACGCCTTTAGAGTTACACTGGACAGCAAGATGACAGCTCGGGCTTTTAGCTCATTTAGTGTGACGTGTGGATGCGGGCTGGAGCATTGGCTAGGGTGCAGGGGTGAAAGGCAGTACACTCACGCATATACTGCAGCATGGAGCGTCTTTGAGTCTGCAAGAAGACTACCAGATGATTTTGCAGAAAGAAACAAAAGTTTGTATTTCAAGGCTCAGGAAATGAAACGTTTTGCAAAAAAAGCAGTGCAAGAGAATTGAGGCAAAATAATCTCTCTCCTAAATCGTGTCATTCCACATGCACGAAACTGTTAAAACAGCCTCCGTCCGCCACTTAAACAATGGTTTCATGTGAGTTGAGCTGTGTGTCAAACATGCATGGAGCGTACAAATGATAAGTACATACATCTTGGCTTGCACTACTAACTGCTGTCTCCCTCACATTGATCCTTGTGCTTCCTGCCCCCCACCCTTTGCACTCCCAGACGACCTAACCCATCCAAACCACCCGTCATTTGCTCCATCCAAAGTGGCCACTCAAAGCTGCAACCTTGTACCACCTCTTTTAAACAGATAAGAAAATGTTGGGCACCAGGTTTTGTTTTGAAGTACTTGCATCGGGACCCTGGGGTGACTTTGATGAGAGGAGTCGAATTTGGCAGTTCCTTAGTTTGGCTCATCAGCAGCAGATGTGCAGTCACATTAGCAAAGGTCACAGGACCGCTGTTCAATGCAGTGCAGATGTACTCATGTCACCGCATCACTATGTGTCCTCGGGGTGGGGGTGTCGGGGGGTGTAAGACAACCGTTGCATGTCTGTGAGTAGATGCTGCAGTGTGTTTCATGAACTTGATGAAATGTAAATGTAATGACCCAATGACCCAATGTGACTGCACATGTGTTCTTGTCTGTGCTATTTTTCCCATTTAAATATTAGATACATATACGGGCAGATATATACTTTCTGCAGTTTGGGCTGCCGTTTGTCACTGAGGGGTGATGGTGGGTCCATCGCCAAAGCGCTAGGTAGTGGTTTTACTTTATTTGACTTTTCGTCTGTGTAGGCTCTCAGTCGTACAGGAGTTGTCCATCGAGGGAAAGGCTTCTTGAGACGTCATCTGTACTTCTGTGAAGAAGGTGTCGGACGTTTCGCTCCTCATCCGAAGAGCTTCGTCAGCGAACTAATAAGTGCTGGTAGCTTAGGCCTTAAATACAGTAAGAGTGGGCGGAATTGGTGTGCCAACACCCTCCTCCTATTGGTTCGTTACACTAAGCCTGGGCGGAGTAGTGGTATAATCCTATCCTGTTATTAACACCTCCGATAAAAGGGAAGTGTCGCTCCCTGAATTGGGTATGAACGACTCTGATACTGGCTTGTTAGCATCTATTGTTCTGGCTCGGCCCTGCCTTCACCTCATTTGCAAGACTAAGAGCTGTGGGTTTTGGTCTCAGTAACCTGCTGAACACAGGGTCCAAATTAAACCTCAAGCCACCATTCCGATTCAATGATGGGTTCTGTTGTTTGACAAAAATAGCTTCCTTTACTCCTCTTTCAAACCATCTGTTTTCTTTGGCCAAAATCTTTACCTCGCTGTCCTCAAAAGAGTGATTGTTTGCTTTAAGGTGTAGATGTACTGCTGATTGAGGACCACTAGAATTGTCCCTGCGATGTTGATAAAGCCTTTTTTGGAGCATTTGCTTAGTTTCCCCAATGTAGTGCTCTTTGCATTCCTCATCTTTACAGTGGATGGAATAGACCACATTGCTCTGTTTTTGGTTTGGAGCCTTGTCTTTAGGATGCACTCATTTTTGTCTCAGGGTATTTACTGGTTTGAAATAGGTAGGAATTTTGTGTTGCCATAAGATCCTCTGGAGTTTTTCGGAGACCCCCGCTACATGACTTTTATTATAAAGTGGTTCATTCCTCTTCTGTGACACTGCAATGTCAAGATGTTACCTAAAACCTTTTCAATAAAGACTTCGTGATGGCGACAGTTTCATTCTGGAACAAATGAATTCATTTGACATGATTTTCTATGGGATTTGTTGTCTGGTGATATGCTGCCCCCTACTGATTTGGAGTGCAAATACTGGCTCGTCATTTACCTCTTTCACACCTGCAGCGTCTCTAAACCTGCGGTGCGACATTAATATTTGTCCATTTCACTGTATTCTAAATGTATTTTCTGTACACATCCAAACATTTTGGGAAGTAAAAATTGCTGAATTTGCACATTTCCTGATCAGGTGAGGCTGCCGCGAGTGTGCCTGCCTACCATCTGAGTGCACACTAAGCTGGATCAGAATGCTCAGCATGTCGCCAAAAATATGTTCGAGAAACTTTTATTATACAGTATACCATGACTTTATACAGCCTGTGTCATGTCTTTAATGTGTGGCATCATTATTCTTGCTAACCGGACGAGAAAAGACATAGAAATGTCATACGGGATGTACTTGCAGGATTGCGTCATCCTGAGTGTGGCTGAGCTGGTGCTTGTCACTGCTCTTCTTTCATAGATATGAAAAGTCAGCTGGAGAGCAACAAATCAAATGCAAGATAGTTTTATGCTCTGCTGAATGAAAGAAAGAATTTGACTGCCAAGATAAAGGATTACATACCTAAGCTCACCAGGAGCTGATCAGACTTTTACAACAAAGTATCACATCCTCTCCTGGAGAACAACAGGTAGCACGTACTGCATATGAAAATAAAAGGGAAGAACCCCAATGTTTTTCAGTCCGTATAAAATGTACTAAATGGGCCTAAGAATAAGGGCCACACGGTGGCCTAGTGGTTAGCATGTCGACCACACAGTCAGGAGATGTGGAGGATCTGGGTTGGATTCTCCCTTGGGCATCTCTGTGTGGAGTTTGCATGTTCTCCTTGTGCGTGCGTGGCTTTTCTTCGGGTGCTCCGGTTTCCGGCTTCACATTCAAGTTAATTGGTGACTCTTACTGAGCAACCTGTATTAACATTAAAAAAACCTCCAAAAGAGTCAGTGCCTCCCCATCAACCTCAGCACACGTCACTTGTTGCATTACGCTACCATGATGGCCGGTCAGTTGAAGTCATTTACCACTCAAACTGCATGCACCCAAGTTGAACCTGCTCTGACCCCCTCAATGGCTTCCTCTTGTTCTGGGAATCTCATCATTGTGTATGGGAAGGGGGGAGGAGGGGGTGGCATGCTGCTCATGGCTTTTCATTGAGAGAAGCTTCTGAAGCAGTGCCCAGTTGTTCCGAAGGTTTTGCCCTCATGAGTTAAGTCTTATCCCTCTGCAAATACAAAACACATCCCCACCCGCCCAACATGTAATCTGCATTTTGGTTAACCCTTTTTCCCCCAACCAAAACATGCACACACACACACACACACACACACACGTAGACACTCATGGAGATGCACACAAACACTCACACGTACATTTGAGGCCTGCAACTTAAATAAAGGCAGCGAGGCTGCACACAAACACACTTGCTGAGGTTCAGGCATGACACTGAATGAAATGCTTTCCACTTGCCACGTAAACCTCCTTTCCATCTGCTTTTCACATGCACTACACTCCCGAGCACTGTGCCGCTTTTCCTTTGCGCGCTCATTTCCAGCTCTCTTCCAACTTTATTTTATGCAAAAACTGTGTCAAAAGCTCCTAAAACATCAGAAGCCAGAAGTACAACAACAATAAAGGCAACATAACAGCAGATGAGGGCAAAAGCAAACATGCATCTGTAAATGCAACTTTTCAACAGTGTCACAGAAGTAAAAATAAGTTCAACACAGTTGGTATTTACACGTAAACACAATAAAGCAACTCAACTGTAATGCAGAAGAAGCAATCACACAAAAGTGTGTCACCTTGCAGATGCCATTTTTGAGCATTATTGTCACACAAGTGTAAAAAGAAGTGAAAACTATAGCCGGGATGTTATTTCCCTTTAAGTAGACGATAACTGCTGATAATTAACAGTACGATTTGGAGTGCATGAGAACGTGAAAAGGAGACCAATGACCAACACAACCAACCAAAGTGTAACACACATGACTTTCCCACCAACAGCTCAGTAGAGTGACAGTTTAAAGTGCATTCAGAGGTAGATAAAGCAAAGTCTTGTGGAGCCCATTTAAAAAAACAGCTGAGCCTACAGCCACAGCTGCTCATGCTGAGGTTTATGAAGCGGCGCTAAGTAGAGACAATGGCGGTTATTTGCTTGTGTATACTGTAGTTTGTTGGAGCGTTTACGTAGACGCGTATGGCCAAGATGGACTGACCTATTGGTACAAAAATAGTGCTCCTTCTTTTGGCATAATCGTGACCAAAAAGTCAGACAAAAAAAACCCACACCGAGATAATTCTTTGATGCTGGTTGAAATGAGCTCTCACGAGATACACTGATGTCGAGAAGCTAAAAAAACATTCCTGACGGCTCAGAATGCACCTTTGTGCAACTTCAGAGGCAGATTTTCTTCCTGGAAATAGCATTAAAAAGACAAACCTCAGGGTTCACCTTGATGAGTTCCACTGTAACTCTTTGTTTATGTTGTGTTTAACCTCGTGAAGAGGAAAAAGTAGCAACATCAGAAGTCACAAGCAGCACACGCCTATGAAGACCACTAATGATGGAAAGAAAGAAGGAGAGATCCACCGTCTTGAAGTGTGTCAACCACAAATGTTGAGATCGCTTTGTGATGTTTTACACTAGCCAGGTTAAGCACACCTCCTTGTCCGCAGCCTCCAACCGCTTGCAGTTTTGTGGTAAATGTCTGCATTCTCCCACTCGGCAGAAGGATACTGGCATCATGTAATTATGGAAAACCATCACGATGCAGCTACAGCACAAATACCACCACTGTCTGGTGAGGAAGAGAGGTCAGTCCTTCATCTGTGCTAATGCGGTTGGGGGTTAAAGGTTTGTAGATCTCACATACATCTTAGAAGTAGCACAGCTACTTAATTCAATGTTAATTAAGACAATATGACGCACTTCCCAGGCTGCACCATGCGCAGACCGAATGTAGGTTACTGGACACAAATGTTTCCATTTTGCAATGTAGCTGGAATTCTTTGTAACATAAAGCTTAGAGGCCCCATTATACTATTTGAAGTTTCAGAGGTCTCACAGAAGTGTAAATCTAGCCTTGATGCTGGAATGTACAAAGCAAGCCCTACCGGGAACACAGCGTGTTGTGTGTGTGTAGCTTTAATGCTAATGAGCTGTGTTTACCTCAGACAGGGTGTGTGTCTCCAAGAAGCGCTATGGTGCGCTTTATCCTCATGAGATTACATGAGACAACATGACATTTCTCATGGCATCAACCAAAAAGCTCACGTTCACCTGTCCTCAGACAAACACTGAAGCCGCGGTTTTTCAAAGTCTCTGCCGTTAAGGACAAAACCGACCTTTCTGTGTGGGCGAAAGACCAAATGCAGAGGAATTAACATGTTTCCAAAATGTGGACATAGCCTTGGTTTGTCTTCTAAGAAATGATACCATTTTTTAAAGCTCATTTACCAACAGAACATGAACTTAGTGGCTTGTAGGTTTTGGTTTCATTTTGTGCGCCTATCAACCAATCATGTTGTTTGGTGGTCTGATTTGAAAGACGACGCACACACCACTGTACATCGAAAACGTCAGCCTATTGATCAACTTGCAATCGAGTCAGCTGCGGTTGCTTTTCAGGCTTCTGATTGGCCAATATGTGCATCGCAGCAGCCAGTGAAAATGTTTCCTAAAATCTCACCCACTCATGGAGGTGTGTGTTTTTGCGTGGACGTGGCCTTCAAGCGCCCACGCCCGTAGTTGACTGGCAGACAGTGGGCAGAGCTCCAGGCTTTGTTTTAGGCCTGTTTTGTTTTTTTAAAATAGTGGGTGGGTTCATCTAGCTAGGAGCTGGTCAGAGGTGGCATCCTTTCATTGCAGGGGGAGGTTTGTCCTTCGTGATGTCATGAAAAATCACAACTTTAAAAGCGACCTCTTGAGCACTTCTTCTCTCAGAAGTGAAGCAAAAAAGTGAGGGGGATGCTTGGCTCACAGACAGGCTCTAGGGACGCATATTGCTGTTGGAACACCACAAAATGTGCATGATTGCAAAAAGAAATGTCACTGAGTGTTTAGTGTGTGTAGCACACACTAACAGACACAAACACACATGCACAGCTGCTCACCAAACCCCCTTGCATACTTGTATTATTTCCTCCTACGCCCCATCCCAACGGTCAGCTGAGTCACTCACACTTTCTTCCTCCCTTGCACTCCAACTCCAACGCACCACACGCACGCACGCACGCATGAACACGCACGCATGAACACGCACGCATGAACACGCATCTCTCCAACCGTCAGCCTCAGCAGACAACAAACTGAGGCGCCCACAGGTGGTCCATCCAGTGGCCAACTATCAGTTTCTTTAAAAAATGGCTCCTATATGAAGTAGGGACGCGCCAATAGGAGTTTTATGTTACCAATTCCGATACCAATCACTCATGAGTGAAATCGGCCAACACAGGTACCGATCACACGGATTAACTGTACCGTTTTTCAATGTGTTTCTGATGAGTGGTATTGGCCAGGGTCGCCGTGAGATTGTTCCAAGGGCCGCTGGCTATTTAAATATGGTGGACGTGGACGAATTGAAAAGAGGTGTTCAACGACAATTATGAGCAATTGCTCGGTTGGTGGAAGATGTCATGGAAAGTTTTTATAAAAAAGCCTTTAAAGTCTTTAAAGGCTATATCTGCGTTGATGAATGCAGATATGGATGAAGCTGTGTGGCGCAATCTTGAGGAGCTAAATGCCTTCTTTTATCTTATTTAAATTTCCCACGTTTACTTTTGATAAACGTGTATTTGCGTCTACTTTCTGTCCGTGACATTTTTTCCGGGCTCCCAAGTTTCCATAACTACATAGCCACTGCAAGCACGTATGGACTAGTCATCATCCTGGCAGAATGACCCGGGTCATTCTTTTGCATTTGCCATTACTACCTGAAAAAACACAAATGGAAAAGACAAATACAAAACAGGAAAAACAACGGCAAATTGGAAAAAACAAAGACAATACATAAAAAACAATGACAAAATGGAAAAAGAATGTGACTACATTTGTATATTTTTGTATTATTGTTTCTCTTTGTATTTCTCTTTGTATATTTTTTGCGCTACAGTCTATCACGGAACTATCAGTTTTTAAATCTCATTTAAAAACTCATTTATTCAGACTGGCATTTGACAAGAGGTCTTTTAGAAGGGATTCTATACATGTGCATCTTATTATATTTGATTCGATGTTTGCTCCCTGTTCTTATTTGTTTCAAAATGTTTGTATTCTTCTGGAGTACCTTGGTCACCATTGGGATGTTGTAAGGTGCCACACAGATAAACATGGATTTGGTTTGACTTTTCGTTGTCTGTGTCAAGCTGTCCAACTGGAGCCATTGAGGTTTTACAGATTCGTTGATTCTGGTGGCGATACAGGATGAAGTGCGTCCCTTGTGGGCTCAATACGGGTGTCGGCAACCCTACGTGACACAGCACCCATGTGGGGTTTGCTGGCGCACGCCCATCAGTTTTTTTTTCAGATACATGTGTGAATTTATCAGCAGAAATCGTCCAACACTAATTGGTGGCCAGTGATGGGAGTATCCCGAATATAAGTGCAATTGTTTAAGTGCAATCAAGCTGACGAAAAGGTTTAGAACAGCTCCAAGACACTCTGACAAGAGTCAATACAAAGGTTGGATTTGTACAGTACAAAGAAAAGTCAGATCCTTACCTGATTTGCGTCTGCCAGAGCCTCCGCAGTCTCTGCAAAGGAAGCAACACCAAAAAGACTTGGTCATTCAGCTCAGAGAAACAGAGAAACAGCTTACAGGTTAGTACGCTAAGGGAATGCAAGTCAATCTATTTGTGGGACGGTCCCAATGCCCTTGGCACAAACACAGCAGGCCAAACCCTCAGTGAGAATGCATGCAGGACTTGACCCACCACCAACAGGGACGGATGCCACATAGTGGAGCCAGGGGAAGGCTTTCCAGACTGAACAAGTTGTCATTAGAATACATTAGAAACACTGAGGTACCTGAGTTTTCATGATTCATTTCTTTCAAAAGGTCAAAACGTACACAAACCGAGTCCATTTCTCCCATCGGAAAACATGTAAATCCAGTTAATCCATTGGAGACACTCAAACATGTTGACAAAAATAGATTTTAAAGAGAATAATTAGTTAGTTTGACATGCAGGAAATATTGCAAAATCATTCTAAATGACAAATGGGTGGAACTTATTGTTGATGGTGAATTCAATAGTGTTTCTCATCTTCTGCATCAAATTGCTGCAACTCAGCTTTCTTTGGCCCCATGGTGTGTTATTTAGCAGTCACAGTCAATACAAAAAGCACAGCTATTGAGTCAGCAACACGCAGGTTGCTTTGCTCGTGCACTCTATTTCTGCAAACATTTTTTACGAAAACCAAATCACATGAAGGGAAAGGCTTCTTGAAACGTCATCTGTACTTCTGTGAAGAAGGTGTCGGACGTTTCGCTCCTCATCCGAAGAACTTCGTCAGCAAACTAACAAGTGCTGGTAGCCTAGGCCTTAAATACAGTAAGAGTGGGCGGAATTGGTGTGCCAATGCCCTCCTCCTATTGGTTCCTTACACTAAGACTGGGAGGAGTTGTGATCTAATCCTCTCCTTCCATTAGCACCTCCGATCAAAGGGAAGTGTAGCTCCCTGAGTTGGGTATGAACGACTCTGATACTGGCTCGTTAGCATCTATTGTTCTGGCTCGGCCCTGGCTTCACCTCATTTGCAAGACTAAGAGCTGTGGGTTTTGGTCTCAGTCACCTGCTGAACACAGGGTCCAAATTAAACCTCAAACCACCATTCCGATTCAATGATGGGTTCTGTTGTTTGACAAAAATAGCTTCCTTTACTCCTCTTTCAAACCATCTGTTTTCTTTGGCCAAAATCTTTACCTCGCTGTCCTCAAAAGAGTGATTGGTTGCTTTAAGGTGTAGATGCGTCTGTGTAGGCTCTCAGTCGTACAGGAGTTGTCCATCGAGGAAAAGGCTTCTTGAGACGTCATCTGTACTTCTGTGAAGAAGGTGTCGGACGTTTCGCTCCTCATCCGAAGAGCTTCGTCAGCGAACTAATAAGTGCTGGTAGCTTAGGCCTTAAATACAGTAAGAGTGGGCGGAATTGGTGTGCCAACACCCTCCTCCTATTGGTTCGTTACACTAAGCCTGGGCGGAGTAGTGGTATAATCCTATCCTGTTATTAACACCTCCGATAAAAGGGAAGTGTCGCTCCCTGAATTGGGTATGAACGACTCTGATACTGGCTTGTTAGCATCTATTGTTCTGGCTCGGCCCTGCCTTCACCTCATTTGCAAGACTAAGAGCTGTGGGTTTTGGTCTCAGTAACCTGCTGAACACAGGGTCCAAATTAAACCTCAAACCACCATTCCGATTCAATGACGGGTTCTGTTGTTTGACAAAAATAGCTTCCTTTACTCCTCTTTCAAACCATCTGTTTTCTTTGGCCAAAATCTTTACCTCGCTGTCCTCAAAAGAGTGATTGGTAGCTTTAAGGTGTAGATGTACTGCTGATTGAGGACCACTAGAATTGTCCCTGCGATGTTGATAAAGCCTTTTTTGGAGCATTTGCTTAGTTTCCCCAATGTAGTGCTCTTTGCATTCCTCATCTTTACAGTGGATGGAATAGACCACATTGCTCTGTTTCTGGTTTGGAGCCTTGTCTTTAGGATGCACTCATTTTTGTCTCAGGGTATTTACTGGTTTGAAATAGGTAGGAATTTTGTGTTGCCATAAGATCCTCTGGAGTTTTTCGGAGACCCCCGCTACATAAGGGACTACCACTCCTCTCCTTTTTGCTTCTGTGGGCTTTTGGGTTTCTTTCCCTACTCTCTTCTTTTGACATTTGACAAATTTACGTTATTGGGCCTCATTCACGAAAAAAGTCTCATTCTTAAAAGTCTTCTTAAGAAGTGTACTTAAGAAGGCGCGGGTTGGAAACTGCGCCACATTCACGACACGTTCTTAAGTAGGGATAATCGTTCGCACCGGTGTTCTTAGGTTGATGAATGCCAACTGCGATGCCCGCGCATGTGAGGCCTAATTTGCATAGGTCACCGCCTATTATTTCCTATATAAGGTCAAAAATGTGGCAGCTGGAGGCGGAGATGGCAACGCGCAAGGGCAAGACTGAGGAGCAGCTGGACAACAAACGAAAGAAAAAGTTCAATTCTACTGAAATAGAGGTGCTTTTACAAGGAGTGAGCGAACACAAGACCACCTTATTTTCACGTGTATCCACCGGTCATCAGGCCATCCAAAAAGAGTCGGCATGGAGCACCATTGCAGGAAACATAAATGCCGTTTCCACGGAGAAACGCGCCACCGCAGAGGTTAAAAAAAAGTGTTTTGACTTAAAATAGACTAAAAAAAAGATTGGACTGCACCGGAGGGATCTGGAGGAAACGGGAGGTGGGCCATCAATCAGAAACCAAACCATTTCGGAATCTCTAGAAAATATTTACACAATCATGATGGAAAAATAAAGTCAAAATACATAGTTTGTGTGTGACAATGTATTTTTTCTGTGGTTACATTTGATTAGACGCTGCCTAATTAATACAGCAGCCCCGTGCTCTGGCTCAAGACGTGGCTGGGGGCGCATGTCGTTATCTGGGGGTGCTACGTGCGCAATGGACACACCACGTTTCATTGCGATGTTATTCTGATGATCCTGCACACCTGCAAGAACAGAGAGGGAAGCCTGAAGCCTGAAGCGGGACATCAAATCTTGGTGGCTTTCAGCAAATAAATCTAATGGTCCCTTTACATTCTCTCTTTCGTAGAATTTGTTCTTAGATCTAAGAACTGTGAGTTAAGAACACGTTTCGTGAATGCCAAAAATCTTCGTAAGAAGGCTTTAAGAACAGATTTGTGGGTAAGAACGTTTCGTGAATGAGGCCCATTGTTCCTGATGGCCGATTCAGCTGCTGTGATATCGTCTACTGTGGGTATCGTTTTAGGAGTCACTGAGAAGTTGAGACCCTTGGTTAATACTGCCTTCTCTGTATCCGAGAGGCTTCTGTGTGACAGATTTTTGATCCAATTTTCTTTGTATTGGTATGAGTCCCCCCATCTTTAGTGTTTACGGCAAGCTGTGGTCGATTTTCCAATAGAAGTTTCTGGAATTTTCCCTTATGCCTTTCTTTGTTTTTGCTATGGTGCTTCATATAACCCGATTTAATAAATTCACAAACCTCCTGATAGGTTTCGTGCGTAAGCTTGGTTTGCAATCTCTGATAGAAGGTTTCTACTTCAGACAACCCGGGTTCAAGCTGAGCAAGCTGAGCAACACCCCCCGCGCCTGAGTGACATCCAAATGTGAAGCGGATGAATGTGTTATTCAGATCAAGTCACTCTTGGCAGACATCCTGGCTGGTTCTTGACACATGCGCTAATCCCCTCGGAGACATTCCAGTGACGAGTGTTAGGATGACATACGGGCCCAGTTCAGCTTCATTAAAAAGGCATTCTTTATTATTAGACCTAATGTTGCAATATTAGCTTGTAGCGTAAAAATGTTTCCACTGGCTCGTCAAGCACTTTTAGGAAATAAAGACAAATACTGGAGACCCCTACTTACATTCCGGTACCGCCCGCAAATGTTGAAAAAAAAATGTAATTGAGATTTCGATGAAAATGTCTATTTTGACTTTCCAACACAAACTAACAGGAGGTTATCAAAGCAAATGCCTCCCTCACTCACCATGTCACCAAAAATAACATCATCACACGTGGGACACACAATGAAAATGCACCATAATTGCATTCATACCATAAACACACTAGTACAGGTGCACACTAGTACAGGTACACACTAGTACAGGTAGTGCACCATAAACACACTAGTACAGGTACACACTAGTACAGGTACACACTAGTACAGGTGCACACTAGTACAGGTACACACTAGTACAGGTAGTACACCATAAACACACTAGTACAGGTACACACTAGTACAGGTACACACTAGTACAGGTAGTGCACCATAAACACACTAGTACAGGTACACACTAGTACAGGTACACACTAGTACAGGTGCACACTAGTACAGGTACACACTAGTACAGGTAGTGGACCAAAAACACACTAGTACAGGTACACACCTGTACCTGTACCGTGAGTAAGACTAGTCTGTGGAATGATAACTGACTCTGCTTCAGCAAAACGTTAGCTTGCTGGTGAGTAGTACAAGGTTACCATTGCAATGCAGCAACTTCAACAGGTTTGCGAATTGGCTCGTTTAACGCTAAAAGGTCTGTACCAGCTTTTATTGTAGGGAAGAAAACGATACCGTTGTTGGCCAATATCACCTTTTTATGCCAGTATTGATAATTGCACGTGGCTGATAATATCGGCCATCACTACATAAAATAAATATGAATATTTTTATAAATGTATTTTCTGTATTATTGTAATCATTTTAAACATTTTCTGAAGTATAATGGGCAGAGTTTGCCCTTCATGCACAAGCCCTGCCGATCATCTGAGCTGAACCATGGCGCCTGTCGGTTTTATGTTTGTCAGCACGTTGCAGAATTTTTCTACAGAGGATAAGCAGCGTGAAGTAAGATGGATGGATGGACTTTCTGCAGCCTCTATCATGGTTTGTGACATCATTACTCTTGGTCATCCCAAATGCTTTTGCATTCATTAAAACAAATTCATGCATCTAAGAAGTATCTGAAAATATTTTTGAAAACATTATTTCAAGATTGAAGAGTTTTATTGTCATATGCACAGTAAAACAGGCAGTTATACTATGCAATGAAATTCTTATTCTGTTCATTCTCCCAAAAAAGAAAGAAAAGACAAGAAAAAGAATAAGAACATAAGAAACATAAATACCAATAAATTAAGCAACAACAAAAAGAAGAGACATTAATACAAATAAATAATACAAATAAATAAATAAAGTGCTATGAGTGTGTGTTGCGTGCGGCGTGTGTGAGTGCTTCGTTGAGAAGCCTGATGGTCTGTGGGTAAAAGCTGTTTGCCAGCCTTGTGGTCCTGGACTTCAAACTCCTGTAGCGTCTGCCTGACGGTAGGAGTGTGAATAATGAGTGTTGTGGATGTGTGCTGTCCTTGATGAGGTTGTGTGTTCTTCGTAGGACTCTAGTTTTATAAATGTCTTGCAGTGAGGGGAGGGCTGCCCCAACAATGTTCTGTGAGGTCTTGATCACCCGCTGGAGTGCCTTCCTATCACGTGTTGTACAGTTACCGTACCAAACAGTGATGGAGGCGGTAAGGACACTTTCCATAGTGTCTGTAGAAGCAACTCAGGATTGTGGTGGACATGCCAAATTTCCTCAGTCTTCTCAGGAAGTACAGTCTCCTTTGGGACTTCTTCAGAATTTGTTGGGTGTTGTGAGACCAGGTGAGGTCCTCGCTGATGTGTGTGCCAAGGAACTTGAAGGTTTTCACCCTCTCCACCTCAGTCTCACCAATAAACAGGGGTCTATGCGGCTCCTTTTCCCTTGTTCTTGGGTCGATGATCATCTCTTTGGTCTTATCTGTATTGAGAAGGAGATTGTTATCACGACACCAAGCTATGAGGTCCGCCACCTCTCTTCTGTATGATGTTTCAACACCACCAGTGATCAGTCCGATGACTGTAGTGTCATCCGCAAATTTAATGATGCTGGTGTTGTTCTGGGAGGCCACGCAATCGTAGGTGAAGAGCGTGTAGAGGAGCGGACTCAGCACACACCCCTGTGGGGTCCCAGTGCTCACAATTCTTGAGCTGGATGTGCGATTGTGGACTCTGACTGACTGGGGTCTGCCTGTTAGAAAGTTAAACACCCAGTTACAGAGGGAGGGAGACAGGCCAAGTGTGAGGAGCTTATTTGTGAGTTTGTGGGGGCTGACTGTATTAAAAGCAGAGCTATAGTCTATAAATAGCATTCTGACATATGTGTCCTGGCCCTGTAGGTGAGAAAGGGCTGTGTGGATGGCAGTGTTGACTGCATCATCCGTGGACCGGTTCTGGCGATATGCAAACTGTAGAGGGTCCACAGTTGCCGCCGGGATGCTCTTTTTGATGTGGGTCATGACTATTCTTTCAAAGCACTTCATTACAATAGGAGTGAGTGCTATAGGGCGATAGTCATTCAAGCAGGTCACGTTGCTCTTCTTGGGTACGGGCACTATGGTGGTGGACTTAAAGCAGGTCGGTACAGATGCTTGTGCAAGCGACAGGTTAAATATGTCAGCAAGCACATCAGCTAGCTCTGATGAGCAAACCCGAAGTGCACGTCCTGAGATGTTGTCTGGGCCTGCTGCTTTTCGTGGGTTTGTTTTGTTCAGAACCCTGCGCACATCAGCTGATGTCACCATGAGAGGTGAGTCCTGTGTGCTCCCCAAGTCGAGCCACCCTCTCTGCTCATCAGGAGTTTGGGTGTCAAAGCGGGCATAGAACTCATTCAGCTCATCTGGAAGTGTGGTTTGGCTGGACGTGGCTACGCTACTCTGCTGTCGATAGTCTGTGATGTGCTGGAGCCCCGCCCACATGCGCCGAGGGTCTGAGGTGGAATAGTAGCCCTCCAGCTTCTGTCTGTACTGTCTTTTGGCCTCCCGTATGGACCTCCTCAGGTCATATCTGGCCTTTTTGTAGTCCTCAGCGGTGCCCATGACAAATGCAGTCGAACGAGCACGTAGCTTAGCCCTTACATCACAGTTCATCCACTGTTTTTGGTTAGGGTATTTTCTGTAATACTTGGTGGTGGTAACAGTCTCTATGCATGTGCTAATGTAGCCAGTAACAGCAGAAGCATATTCATCCAAATCAACAGTACAATCTTCCCTCCCCGCTGCAGTTTTAAACACATCCCAGTTTGTGCAGCCAAAGCAGTCCTGAAGTACTTGATCAGTTTCTTCATTCCACACTTTAACTGCTGTACTTACAGGGGGAGCTTTTTTAAGAAGTTGTCTGTATGTTGGATAAAGGAATATAGAGATGTGGTCAGCCTTTCCAAAGTGGGGTCTTGGAACAGCCTTCAAAGCACCTTTCATGTTGCAGTAGACTTGGTCCAGGATGTTATTTTCCCTTGTGGGAAAGCTCACATGCTGGTAATATTTGGGGAGGACAGTCCTGAGGTTACAGTGGTTGAAATCGCCAGATATAATGAATACAGCGTCTGGGTGTTTGGTCTCGTGTTTATCAATGATGTCATGCAGGAGGCCTAGTGCGTTAGCGTTGTTAGCTCGTGGTGGGATGTAAACAGCAGTTAAATACACAGCGCTAAACTCACGAGGCAAATAAAAAGGTCTGCATTTCACCATCAGCAGCTCAATGTCCTGCGAGCAGTGCTTTTCCATCGTCTGTACGTCTGTGCACCACCGTTTGTTTACGTAAACATAGACGCCGCCACCTCTGTGTTTACCAGACGCTAAAGTCCGATCTCCCCGGTAAGCAGCAAATGTTTCCAACTGGATCGCCGAGTCCGGTATATCCTCCGACAGCCAGGTTTCTGTGAAGGTGAGGACACAGCATTCCCTGATCTCACGTTGAGCTGTAATCCTTGCTCTTAGTTCGTCCATCTTGTTTTCAAGAGAGCGGACGTTGGCTAGCAGCAGGCTTGGTAGCGGTGGCCTCGTCGCTCTAGCTTTTAGCCTAGCATGCAGGCCGGCTCGCTTGCCTCGTTTACACCTCGGATGCTTTGCTCGCCGGGTATTCAGCTCACCGGACCCGCAGGCTGCTGCGTTCTCCCGGCGCAAAAGAAAGGCAAAGTCTGAGAGGCTAAATGAAAGTTCATGGTGAACCCTGCCGATGTTCAAAAGTGTCTCTCTGTTGTAATGTACTGCGTGAGTGTGTTGAATGTCCAAAATGAACAAAAAAATAGAAAAAAACGGGAGAGTGAAACAGAGACGTCTGCCACGGAGGGCGCCATCTTGCATATACACTACATATGGTTATTTATATATATATATATATATATATATATATATATGTATATATATATGTATATATATATGTATATATATATATATATATATATATATATATATATATATATATATATATATATATATATTTATTTATTTATTTATTTATTATATATATATTTATTTATTATATATATAATGGTTGATGTGTGAGTAAAGGTGTAAATATCAAGTTGAAATGTAGCTCTGACTACTGTCAAGCGTGAGCAACATTGGGCTAGCAAGAAACGGCCTAATGAAGGAAGTTCGAAGCACCAAATGAAAGCCACAATTGTTATGATGACTTTCATTCACTGCTTATGTTGTCTTTTTCCAAGATCCACCGCAGACAAACATGCCATGCTGACTGTGATTGAGAAGAAAATGAAGGACATGAAGTAGATGTCCTGTCCACCCAGCGCACGGAGCTGGAAGGATATTCTTCTCAAGAAAACAAAAAAGAATGCAAGAATGGCT
Source organism: Dunckerocampus dactyliophorus (assembly GCF_027744805.1). Lineage (NCBI taxonomy): Eukaryota > Metazoa > Chordata > Actinopteri > Syngnathiformes > Syngnathidae > Dunckerocampus > Dunckerocampus dactyliophorus. The sequence goes on along the minus strand of NC_072832.1, from coordinate 28,846,928 downwards.
CTGTCAACACTGTTGCAATCAAACGAAAAACAAAAAGGCAAGAACACACACGTGTGCCAAATGATTAGCTTGATTAGCTTGGAGATCCTGATGTTTCACCTCCAGAGAGTTCTTGATTCGTGTCAGCTCTGAGGTTGTTTGTAACATCCGTCCATCGTCAGTCTGCTGTAGCTGCAACTCACAATTCAGTGCTGACTAACTTGTTATTTAAGATTGTGTTTTCATACGTGAGTCAAATAGAAAACTGTATATTAACTGGAACAAATGTTTTGTTCTGTATTTGACCCCATTCTGATCGCAAGATGCTGCCATTGGCTGGCCATCAGTCCAGGGTGTACCCCGCCTTTCGCCCAAAGTCAGCTGGGATAGGCTCCAGCATACCCACGGCCCTAATGAGGATGAAGCAGACAGCAAAAGGATACATGAAAACATGCTGCTTCCCAGCATGCTTTGCTGGACTGCTCTGTAAATAGTTAGCGCTATGCTAACTGTTGTTTATGTAATCTTGGTAGTTGCACTGTGTGTCATGTCTTCTTCATGACGATGGTTAGTGGTCCACTTGTGTTCTCACTATGATGTCCTGGCTGGAACATACAGTAGATGTTGGCAATCACAATTCTTTCATAGCTAAACCAACCAATGTTAAAGAATAGAGTCATCAGCATGTCTTATCAGGAAGAATGAATGAGAACAAATCAATACTTCATTGGAAGAGGTCAATGTAAGATAAGATGGAGTTCCCACTCCTGTTTACATTTGATGTGGTGAAGTTCTGTGCAGTGTGAAGGTTTAGTAGATGTTCATGTCACTCACTTGTTGGCTCCACTTTGAGCAGTTAGAATTCTTATTGTTATTATTATGCCTACTGTGAGAACATTTAAATAGGATTATTAGCCTGTTGTTCCAGCAATCACGTTTGGTGCTTGTTACACAGAACCATTACTGACACCTAGTGACCAATGTAGATCACTACATTCCCACTTTCAGCATATTCTTCATGGCTTCCATCCATCCATCCATTTTCTATGCCGTTTCTCCTCATTAGGGTCGCGGGGGCATGCTGGCTCGCTCCCTGAGTTGGGTAACGAGCCAGTATCAGAGTCGTTCATACCCAACTCAGGGAGCGACACTTCCCTTTTATCGGAGGTGCTAATGGCAGGAGAGGATTATACCACCACTCCGCCCAGGCTTAGTGTAAGGAACCAATAGGAGGAGGGTGTTGGCACACCAATTCCGCCCACTCTTACTGTATTTAAGGCCTAGGCTACCAGCACTTATTAGTTCGCTGACGAAGCTCTTCGGATGAGGAGCGAAACGTCCGACACCTTCTTAACAGAAGTACAGATGACATCTCAAGAAGCCTTTCCCTCGATTAGGCAAAAATAAGTACAATTTGCTCCAATATGCATATTTTGGACTAATAACAGCATTCATTCACTCCTGATCCAAATATTAAGAGCAGTTGAAAAATGGCTAAAATGATCATTTTTCACGTTTGGATCTTAATGAGGTTTTAAGTAGAGCTCCAATATGCAAAAACAAGAAGGGGGGGGACAAAAAGCACTTGGAAAAGTCATTTATTGAAAACAACAATTCGACTGAAATCGGCTGTTGATCAGCTGATCAAAAGTTTAAGACCATCGCTCAAAAAAGAGCAAAAAAGTCTCCAAACTAGAACCAAAAATGTTGTCAGTAGGACTCAGTAATGAGTAGCTCCACCGTTCTTGTTCATCACTTCCAAAATGGCTTTGGGCATGCTTGATGCCAGTGTTTCCAGGAGGCTAGTGGGAACATTGCTCCAAGTGGTGAAGATGGCTTCACCAAGGCCATTAACTGTTTGGAACCGATGGCCATTTTTATAAACTTCCCTTGCCATCCATCCCCAAATGTTCTCTATGGGATTTAACATGCAGGATGGTCCAAAAGAGTGATGTTATTCTCCCTGAAGAAGTCCTTGGTCAAGCCAGCATTGTGAACTGCAGCGTTGTCCTGTTGAAGAACCCAGCTGGTACCACACAGACGAGGACCCTCGGTCATGAGGGACGCCCGCCGCAAAATCTGCATCCGTTTGACGACCCCGCACCACCTGAAGCTCCGGTGTCCACTGAATGAAAAAGCACCCCAGATCATGATGGACCCCCCGCCACATCAACATTTGGAGAACATTTGACTTTTATAGCCTGTGGTCTTAAACGTTTGATCAGCTGATAAACAGCCTATTTCAGTTTCATTGTTGTTTTCAATAAATGACTTTATCAAAATGCTTTTTTGTCTCACCCCCCCTTCTTGTTTTTGCATATTGGAGCTCTACTTAAAACCTCATTAAGATCCAAATGTGCAAAATGATCATTCTAGCCATTTTTCAGCTGGTCTTACGATTTGGATCAGGGGTGTATGTAAGCTGCCATGATGGAGTGAAGCCACGAATTTGGAACTGCGATGTGGCGAGGGACGACCGTGTACGTAAAAAATGGATGAAGTGCATGATGACACTTGTCGGAGACAAACACAGCTCATTAACATTAAACCTAGAGACATATAAAACACTGCGTTTCCAGGTCTCCATTCCAGCACCAGGAGTGATTTTGGAAAGCACACTTCCGATACGCTACTGTGGGACCTGTGAGTCTTGTTTCACGTAGTTAGCATAGCATGATGAGGGAACTGTCATTGTATTGGCTGCAGTTTGCCGGGCATCCCACGATTCCAAACATGTGGGACATCAGTCCTTGCATCCATAACACTAACAGGCTGAGGCTGACTCGCGGCTAACCTCCACAGGAGGAACCGGCACAGAACAGGAAGTCATTACAACACAGCAAATTGCTTTGAACAAAGACAGCAGCATTGTGCTGAAAATGAGGTTTGCTTGAGTCAGTATCGGTGTGGGTAATGAAGTGCCAGACAGTATCAGTTCGGGTAATGAAGTTCCAGACAGTATCAGTTTGGGTAATGAAGTGCCGGACAGTATCGATACGGGTAATGAAGTGCCAGACAGTATCAGTTCGGGTAATGAAGTTCCAGACAGTATCAGTTCGGGTAATGAAGTGCCGGACAGTATCGATACGGGTAATGAAGTGCCAGACAATATCAGTTCGGGTCATGAAGTGCCTTACAGGTAATGAAGTGCCGGACAGTATCGATACGGGTAATGAAGTGCCAGACAGTATCAATTCGGGTAATGAAGTGCCGGACAGTATCGATACGGGTAATGAAGTGCCAGACAGTATCAGTTCGGGTAATGAAGTGCCGGACAGTATCGATACGGGTAATGAAGTGCCAGACAGTATCAGTTTGGGTAATGAAGTGCCAGACAGTATCAATTCGGGTAATGAAGTGCCGGACAGTATCGATACGGGTAATGAAGTGCCAGACAGTATCAGTTCGGGTAATGAAGTGCCGGACAGTATCGGTACGGGTAATGAAGTGCCGGACAGTATCGATACGGGTAATGAAGTGCCAGACAGTATCAATTCGGGTAATGAAGTGCCGGACAGTATCGGTACGGGTAATGAAGTGCCGGACAGTATCGATACGGGTAATGAAGTGCCAGACAGTAACAGTTCGGGTAATGAAGTGCCGGACAGTATCGATACGGGTAATGAAGTGCCAGACAGTATCAGTTCGGGTAATGAAGTGCCGGACAGTATCGATACGGATAATGAAGTGCCGGACAGTATCGGTACGGGTAATGAAGTGCCGGACAGTATCGATACGGGTAATGAAGTGCCAGACAGTATCAGTTCGGGTAATGAAGTGCCGGACAGTATCGATACGGATAATGAAGTGCCGGACAGTATCAGTTGGGGTAATGACGTGCCGGACAGTATCGGTACAGGTAATGAAGTGCCGGACAGTATCGATACGGATAATGAAGTGCCGGACAGTATCGGTACGGGTAATGAAGTGCCGGACAGTATCAGTTCGGGTAATGAAGTGCCTGACAGTATCGGTACGGGTAATGAAGTGCCGGACAGTATCGATACGGGTAATGAAGTGCCGGACAGTATCGGTACGGGTAATGAAGTGCCGGACAGTATCAATACGGGTAATGAAGTGCCAGACAGTATCAGTTCGGGTAATGAAGTGCCGGACAGTATCGATACGGATAATGAAGTGCCGGACAGTATCAGTTGGGGTAATGACGTGCCGGACAGTATCGGTACAGGTAATGAAGTGCCGGACAGTATCAGTTCGGGTAATGAAGTGCCTGACAGTATCGGTACGGGTAATGAAGTGCCGGACAGTATCGATACGGGTAATGAAGTGCCGGACAGTATCGGTACGGGTAATGAAGTGCCGGACAGTATCAATACGGGTAATGAAGTGCCAGACAGTATCAGTTCGGGTAATGAAGTGCCGGACAGTATCGATACGGATAATGAAGTGCCGGACAGTATCAGTTGGGGTAATGACGTGCCGGACAGTATTGGTACAGGTAATGAAGTGCCGGACAGTATTGGTATGGGTAATGAAGTGCCAGACAGTATCAGTTCGGGTAATGAAGTGCCGGACAGTATCGATACGGATAATGAAGTGCCGGACAGTATCAGTTCGGGTAATGAAGTGCCGGACAGTATCGGTACGGGTAATGAAGTGCCGGACAGTATCGATCCGGGTAATGAAGTGCCAGACAGTATCAGTTTGGGTAATGAAGTGCCAGACAGTATCAGTTCGGGTAATGAAGTGCCGGACAGTATCGATACGGGTAATGAAGTGCCGGACAGTATCGGTACGGGTAATGAAGTGCCGGACAGTATCGATACGGGTAATGAAGTGCCAGACAGTATCAGTTTGGGTAATGAAGTGCCAGACAGTATCAGTTCGGGTAATGAAGTGCCGGACAGTATCGATACGGATAATGACGTGCCGGACAGTATCAGTTCGGGTAATGAAGTGCCGGACAGTATCGGTACGGGTAATGAAGTGCCGGACAGTATCGATCCGGGTAATGAAGTGCCAGACAGTATCAGTTTGGGTAATGAAGTGCCAGACAGTATCGATCCGGGTAATGAAGTGCCAGACAGTATCAGTTTGGGTAATGAAGTGCCAGACAGTATCAGTTCGGGTAATGAAGTGCCGGACAGTATCGGTACGGGTAATGAAGTGCCGGACAGTATCGATACGGGTAATGAAGTGCCGGACAGTATCGATACGGGTAATGAAGTGCCGGACAGTATCGGTACGGGTAATGAAGTGCCGGACAGTATCAATACGGGTAATGAAGTGCCAGACAGTATCAGTTCGGGTAATGAAGTGCCGGACAGTATCGATACGGATAATGAAGTGCCGGACAGTATCAGTTGGGGTAATGACGTGCCGGACAGTATTGGTACAGGTAATGAAGTGCCGGACAGTATTGGTATGGGTAATGAAGTGCCAGACAGTATCAGTTCGGGTAATGAAGTGCCGGACAGTATCGATACGGATAATGAAGTGCCGGACAGTATCAGTTCGGGTAATGAAGTGCCGGACAGTATCGGTACGGGTAATGAAGTGCCGGACAGTATCGATCCGGGTAATGAAGTGCCAGACAGTATCAGTTTGGGTAATGAAGTGCCAGACAGTATCAGTTCGGGTAATGAAGTGCCGGACAGTATCGATACGGGTAATGAAGTGCCGGACAGTATCGGTACGGGTAATGAAGTGCCGGACAGTATCGATACGGGTAATGAAGTGCCAGACAGTATCAGTTTGGGTAATGAAGTGCCAGACAGTATCAGTTCGGGTAATGAAGTGCCGGACAGTATCGATACGGATAATGACGTGCCGGACAGTATCAGTTCGGGTAATGAAGTGCCGGACAGTATCGGTACGGGTAATGAAGTGCCGGACAGTATCGATCCGGGTAATGAAGTGCCAGACAGTATCAGTTTGGGTAATGAAGTGCCAGACAGTATCGATCCGGGTAATGAAGTGCCAGACAGTATCAGTTTGGGTAATGAAGTGCCAGACAGTATCAGTTCGGGTAATGAAGTGCCGGACAGTATCGGTACGGGTAATGAAGTGCCGGACAGTATCGATACGGGTAATGAAGTGCCAGACAGTATCAGTTCGGGTAATGAAGTGCCGGACAGTATCGATACGGGTAATGAAGTGCCAGACAATATCAGTTCGAGTCATGAAGTGCCTTACAGGTAATGAAGTGCCGGACAGTATCGATACGGGTAATGAAGTGCCAGACAGTATCAGTTCGGGTAATGAAGTGCCAAACAATATCAGTTCGGGTCATGAAGTGCCTTACAGGTAATGAAGTGCCGGACAGTATCGATACGGGTAATGAAGTGCCAGACAGTATCAGTTTGGGTAATGAAGTGCCAGACAGTATCAGTTCGGGTAATGAAGTGCCGGACAGTATCGATACGGGTAATGAAGTGCCGGACAGTATCGGTACGGGTAATGAAGTGCCGGACAGTATCGATACGGGTAATGAAGAGCCGGACAGTATCGGTACGGGTAATGAAGTGCCGGACAGTATCGATACGGGTAATGAAGTGCCAGACAATATCAGTTCGGGTCATGAAGTGCCTTACAGGTAATGAAGTGCCGGACAGTATCGATACGGGTAATGAAGTGCCAGACAGTATCAGTTTGGGTAATGAAGTGCCAGACAGTATCGATACGGGTAATGAAGTGCCAGACAGTATCAGTTCGGGTAATGATGTGCCAAACAATATCAGTTCGGGTCATGAAGTGCCTTACAGGTAATGAAGTGCCGGACAGTATCGATACGGGTAATGAAGTGCCAGACAGTATCAGTTTGGGTAATGAAGTGCCAGACAGTATCAGTTCGGGTAATGAAGTGCCGGACAGTATCGATACGGGTAATGAAGTGCCGGACAGTATCGGTACGGGTAATGAAGTGCCGGACAGTATCGATACGGGTAATGAAGAGCCGGACAGTATCGGTACGGGTAATGAAGTGCCGGACAGTATCGATACGGGTAATGAAGTGCCAGACAGTATCAGTTCGGGTCATGAAGTGCCTTACAGGTAATGAAGTGCCGGACAGTATCGATACGGGTAATGAAGTGCCGGACAGTATATAATGTCAAGAAAAAGCCAATATCAAGCATTTGTAGTCATAACACAAAGCTTACATGTAGGCTGTATTTTCTTGAAATATGTGCAACATCTTAGCAAACTCGATTGGGTTCAGCCTTTTTTACAAAATGAAAACATATCAAAGTGGGTCTGTATCTGTATCCTTGGGTTTTTTCTAGTGTGAAGCCCTCTGTGGAAAACGTTTGGACGCATCAGTATGGCTAACATAATAATCACTGTTAATAGCTAACAGTTAATGGCTAACAGGTAATAGCTAACGGGTAATAGCTAACAGACAATAGCCACAGATCTGTATTATATATCTGGATAGCTCATACGTCGCACGCGGGAGTGCAAGCCGCTGAAGCCAAAGAGACGCCATCTTAGCACTCACATGTCGACTACATTGGCACAGTGTACATAGTGTACAAAGCAGATGAAGAGGCTAACAGAACATCTATATTTGACATTAAAAAGCGGGGAGATTCTCCCATTCCTTCAAGTAACGCAACCTTGGTCCCTTAAAAACCATTTGATACGTTATTCTCTATCTTTTGGCTATATTAAATGTACTTTTCCCCTTCCAATTCTCATTGCCTTTGGGACAAAATTCTACTGTGCACCCTGGCTCAGCACTCCCCTATAGCAATGATAGTTTTACTCCTCTAGAAAGAGATTTTCATTTGAACTGCATATCCCATCCCTTTTTTCCACTAAAATCCATGGTCATGATCCTTTACTTTTTATTTTACTTTCATACAATTCACTATGCTCTCGTCTGTACAAAATATGAATCATAAAAGAGACAAGTTTGAAAATCATTTCACATTTTGATGATTTTTTTGTTTTGTTTGTGTTATGAAATAGAAATAAGCTCTTTTCTGATATAGAAATATATTTGAACAAAAACCACAGGAATAATATGTGATAACCATAATGTGTAATAACCATAAACACACACACACAGACACACACACAGAACAAAACAACACTGAAACAAAACCATATGCTTCGGGTAAGACAATACGTTGTTTGCAATCTCAAACATACCGGTATGCATGTTCAGTAATATTATTTTCCACAACATATCATATGAATGAATCCTTTTACGTCATTCAGCAGCAAAAAAAAAGGTTGTTTATCCAAATGAAGGGTCATGCCGGGTCAATTGTATGCTAACTGGCTTGCTAACTGCACTGTATACAATGCCTGGTAAGCATCATGGAAGCACTGAGATTCTCCTTCCTTCAAGTAACGCAACCTTCGTCCCTTAAAGAAATACATATATCATGATAGAACAAAAAAGTACGTACATTTCCTCTTAGCTATTATAGAGCTGTATAAACGTATCAATTCTGGACATACATTTAATCACAGGAATTTTACACGATCAAAAATATCTGAGAGATGGACAGTGTCACGTTTCGCAGGACAGGGGTGAGTGCTTCCTGTCCTCTTATTTTGGCAAGGGGTACTTCCTGTTGAGTGGAAGAGGCAGCCACGTTACGCCTGGTGGCCGCACAGCTGTAGCCAATTACAATTAGCGGCTGTTAAAAGGCCAGCGTCGCCAGGCGTACGGCGCTAGTTCGTTGCACCTACCGTGACTGTCATTGTTACCCGTGTTCCTTGTTTCCAAGCAAGTGCTGTAACCTGAGACATTTACTCACCTGGATTTTGTATCTGTTATCGCAGAGCCTTTTTCCTCTGTCGCCTTTTGTTTACCCCTGTTATACATCATTAAAAGACCTTTATTTTGGCACGCCATCTCCTTATCTCTGCATACCGGGGGTCAACCTTCCGACAACGCAACCCGAACGTGACAGACAGTGCAAAATCCTTAAATGATCAATCATAAATCTACATTTCAATCATACTTACAGGTGAAATGTTCGTCCACAGCCTTTGAACTGGCGATTTGTGCAGTTAATAGCTGCACATGCAGGCATCTTAAGGCAAAATTTGTGTCCAATCCGAATTAATAAAAGAAGTTCACCACAAATGCAAAAGCTTGTCGAGTAGTGTTTCTTGCGAGTAGCAATATGGCGGCCGTGTGGTTTCACAAGTCATCGCCAATGAGCTATCCAGATATATAATACAGATCAGTGGTAATAGCTAACAGGTAATAGCTAACAGTTCCCATTCAGCATATTTCATCATTGTATGTTTGCATCTGATCCATTTTAGCAGCAACATAAAAATGTCCGTTAACTTCTCTCCTTTTCAGCATTTGGCCCCCAGCCCACCCCCTCATTGAAAGGCTTGTGGTCTCCCGTCGGGAGGACGCTCTTATTTCCTTTGAAGTGGGATTAGCAGCAATGAAGTGACGGGCTGTCTGGTGTTGGAAAGGTTAGCATCTTTCCCTCCTTGGGTGGATTTAGGACATTTTAACGCCAACATTCAGGCTCTGAGGTGTTTGAATTTGTGGACTGATGCTTAGGTAAGCAGAACTGCAAGGCTAGGAACACCTCTTAAAAGAAATGATGACATCATCGGCCTCGTTAACACGTTTTCATGTCGCCGCTTATCCTAACTGCATTTGCTGTGGGACCAGATGTCCCCAGCCTGGACGCGGCATTTCATGAAAGAGCGCCTGCGTCCATCACTCATCTGGTTGGTGATGGCGCACGGCCGTGCACACACACACACACACACGTACAATGTTGGGTATGTCGGGTGCACGCAGTGAAATGTACTCACTCAGTGGGAGGGGTGAGGTCCTCTGACTTGGTCTCGAAGAACTTGAGAACCTCCTCGCTTTGGGAAATGTGGGTGGGAAGCTTCATGAGAGCCTGTGGGAGGGAGCAAGGAGGCTTGTGTTTGCAAAAGCAATGAGTGAAGCGCTTGTACGCTAACAGTGAGTCACATGGGAAGACCCGGTGGAGGCGTGGAGGGCAAGGGAGGGAGGTTTCTGAGCCCGGGGGGGGGGGGGGGGTGATATACTTAGAATAACAAACCCTTGTAGAAAGCAAACTTAGAAGGCTGCTTCAGCTGTTACGGTCTGCTTGCACGGAGGGAAGTTTTGGAGTGACCCCCCCAGATCCAGAAGACGGTGAAGCTCACTTCACGGGTCACGTGACGGCGAGAGTGATGTCACCGTTTTCAACAAGCAGCGGATTTGCTTGTCTCCACGGAAACCACAAGCAGACCTTCTCAGATGTTCCACTCTGGAAGCAGCTTTGGTTTCCGGTCAGCCAGAGGGGGTGAAACCAGAAAACACTTTGCCCTTTTGCCCCCAAATAGTCTCTCCTACTAACCAACAGCAGGTGCACCCACAGCGCCCCCCGACGTAGACGTAAAGGTGCTGGCAACAATGCACAGCAGGAAAAGGAAATACTAAAATAAGAGTCTCAAATAGGAGACTGTGAAGAAAAGAAAGGCGTGTCCAGCAGGTCATACAGAGCAGGACAGGTCCCACGTAGTGAACATTTAGCCTTGATGCTAAACTTGAGACGCTTTCACTAAGCCCTCCTGGGAACACGTGTGTGTGTGTGTGTGTGTGTAGCTTTCATGCTAATGAGCTAGCTGTGTTTGTCTCTGACAGAGCAAGAAGCACTACTTACGTACACTGGACATGTGGACACTTACACACCCAAAGTGGGGGGGACAGGACAGGACGACACAAGTGTTTGCAACACTAGCATAGCTATGTGATGCTACAGTGCTAACATGACACTCACATTTGAAAAGATAGAAGATTCAAGATATTTATTGTCATATGCTCAGTAAAACAGGTAGTTATGCTACGCTAGGAAAGTCTGCTTATTCTATATATTTTTTAATTCTCCCCAAAACAAACAAGACGTATTCTCCAAAAGAAAATAACAACTGAAAGAACACAAAAGAACACAAAGACAAAATAAGGTACAATATAATGTACACAAAAATACAGTAGTTGCTGAGGAACTAATGAAGAACTAATGATTAAGGCACATACATTTACACTAGTTACTGAGGAACGAATGAGGAACTGAGTAGAGTAGTTACTGAGGAAATAATAAACAACTAATGAGGAACTAATGAGAACAGTTACTGAGGAACTAATGAGGAACTAATGAGTAGAGTAGTTACTGAGGAACTAATTAACAACTAATGAGGAACTAATGAGTACAGTTACTGAGGAACTAATGAGGAACTAATGCGTAGAGTAGTTACTGAGGAACTAATAAACAACTAATGAGGAACTAATGAGTACAGTTACTGAGGAACTAACGAGTACAGTTACTGAGGAACTAATGAGGAACTAATGAGTAGAGTAGTTACTGAGGAACTAATGAACAACTAATGAGAAACTAATGAGTACAGTAACTGAGGAACTAAGGCACATACATTTAGCCCAGTTAGTGAGGAACTAATGAGTAGTGGTAAGAGTTATCCACGAAGCAACAAACCACACGGATGAGCGTTCCCACATCTCAACACACATCACATAACAAGTGAATGGCACCATCCTTCTAATGAATGAATCACCATTAGGGACAGTATGTGTACAATATGCAAAGTTAACTGACGGGACACTCTTCAATATACATATATATATATAACTATGTATATACAGTATACAGTATACAGTGTATATATATATATATATATATATATATATATATATATATATATATATATACATATATAACTATGCATATACAGTATACAGTGTATATATATATATATATATATAACTGTCCGTTTTACTGTGCATATGAAAATAAAACTGTTGAATCTTGAATCTTAGTGCAGCGCAGCGTCTTTGCCCTAACTAACGTCTCGGGCAGCTTTGTGCTTTACGTAATTTGAAGAACAGCACTTGATGGGGTATGGTGAGCTTTGGAGGTTCACGTTGTGATCATCAGTCTTATGGCAGCTAATGCAGCCACGTGGCCAACACTCACACGTGTGTTTGACAGTTAAGCTAACAACCTGAAAAACAAGAGCGGCCTTTCTCAGCGGTGGAAGACAGCAGGTTGGCCAAAGGCCCCTTCAAAAAGTAGGTCAAATGAAGGTGAGTTTTTAACGTCATATAGCCAGTAGCAGGGGTGCAACCAGGAATTCTGGGTCCTGTGACCCCCCCTCCCCCCCCACCCCCCCCCCCCTTATTTTTTGGGCCCCCTGACAGTCAAGGGACCTTGGAATTGTCCTGACTCTTCCCCTTTACACAGCACCCCTGGCCAATGGCACTCAAGGCCAATAAAGTGAAAAATGTATCATTAATCCATGTGATCGGTATCGGTATCGGTATTGGCAGAGCACAAGGCTTTGTTTTAAAGATGTGTAGCGAAGCCCCATTCATCCATCTTCGACCACTTATCCAGGATTGGGTTGTGGGGGCAGCAGCCGAAGCAGGGAAGCCCAGACTTCCCTCTCGCCGGCTACTTCGTCCAGGTCCTCCCGGCGGATCCTGAGGCATTCCCAGACCTGTACGAGACACTGTCTCTCCAACGTGTCCGGGTCTTCCCAGAGGCCTCCTACCAGTCGGGCGTGCAATGAACGTGTCACGAAGCCCAAATCCCTGAAAAGGTGGGTGTGTACACGACGCAGGCTAATCTAGCTGGGGCGAAATGGAGGTTTTTCCTTCATGACGTATCTTGAGCACCTCTTCTCTCAAAGTGAGGGAGATGATCGATTTTCTCACCTTTGGTGCTGATCAACAGGATCAAGAGACACTTGTGCTTTTGCATGGGAGGGAGCTTGAAAGGAAAAGTGCCCTTTTTTTGAAATGTTGCTCATCACCCCCATGGTTATGTAAAACATGAACATACAGTATGTACTGTTTCCCTTTTATGTGTGCTCTAAAGAGAGAAAAGCAGAAAAATACAACACAGCACCACTCCCAATGTCTCGGCCCACGACTGCTTTGGGATCTGCTGCTGCAAACGTTACTGCTAGCGTAGCACTCATGCCTCGCACGTGTGCAGTAGAATGTTGCTCAATTCCTTGGTTGAATTCCTTTCTGCCTCCAAGCAGAGCATGCCGCCACTTCCTTGCTTTCCTTCAGAGGCCGCCTGTTTACACGGGCCACAGGAAATGAGCAGTGCAGATACAGCAGCTGCTTTCCTGTTCAGCCTGAGACGGGAAGATAAAAGCCCAAAGCCTGAGCAGCGCTGCCAATAGTGCGCAACGAGGTAACTTGTCCCCCCGTCATCCGGTCTCTGTCATTTTGTGACCTTGAACATTACATTTGATTGCATTTACAGACAATAAAACAGTGTGCCAAGGCAACCATACAGTAGTTGTGGGGACGAGATGTGTACTTCGAGATGTGTCTTACTTTGCAATATTTGTCCAAGTGCTTGAGTCTCCTGACAGCTACATCTCTGATGTGACTTCGGCGAAACAAGACTTTACCTTGAAAGAAACACAATATGGTCAGTTCCATCATTTCTTGCCACCAAACATCCAAAAATGGCCAAAGACAAAGATGGAAAATCTAACATAAGAGGTAAACTTAATTTAAAGCATTGGGAATGAGGTCCTGCCCCAGGTGGAGGAGTTCAAGTATCTCGGGGTCTTGTTCACGAGTGAGGGATGGTTGGAGCGTGAGGTCGACAGGCGGATCGGCGCAGCGTCTGCAGTAATGCAGTCGCTGTACCGGACTGTCGTGGTGAACAGGGAGCTGAGCCGAAGGCAAAGATCTGAATTTACCCCCCCCCCCCCCCCCCCCCCCCCCCCCCCCCCATCTATGTTCCCACCCTCACCTACGGTCATGAGCTTTGGGTCATGACCCAAAGAAGGAGATGGTGGATACAAGCGGCTGGAATGAGTTTCCTCCGTAGGGTGGCTGGACTCACCCTAAGAGATAGGGGGAGGGGGTCAGAGTAGAGCTGCTGCTCCTTTACATGGGAGGAGTGAAGACAAAGAGAAAAGACACTCGTGTAAAAATAAAAAAATAGTCCTGCCTGGTACACTATTGTTAAATACCAGGGGTGTCACGAGACACCCAACCCATGAGATGAAACCATCCATGAGATTGGTCCCACAGGAACAAGGCAAGGCTAGATTTTCATTCATTCCTTCATTCATAATTTTAATTCATTTTAAGAAAAGTACAGTCAAACTTGTCTATAGCGGCCACGAGAGGGAGTCTGCAAAAGTGGCCGCTATAGACAGGTGGCCTCTATAGACAGGTTGGCGTCCAGTTTGAATGTTGACCAGTAGAGGAAAAAAAAGAAAAAAAAGGGAAAATAATAATAATAATAATAATGTTGACCAGCAGAGGGCACTGCGGACTGTGGATAAAAGTTGTACAGCACTACTAGGCTTGTTATTATCATGGTTCATGGTTTTAATTCATCCTGAACATGCATATGAGTCAAACAGTAGCACATCACATAGTACAATTCACAATTTTGCATGTCCAAAAAGGAGTAGGAAGAAGCAAAGCTTATTTAATCCTACCCCTCATCAGTTTCACATCAGTTGCAATACATTTATTCACCTCTTGTTCTTCCAAGTGTACTTTGTAGGTCTACATGACAATGTAGTGCAATCATAGCCAAGGTTTTTACTTACTAAAAGGAAGCTAGAGGCTTAATAATAACTGATAGAATATATCCACCACCCACAGAACAAAGCTGTGCTAGTAATGTCTTACGCTTGTTTTTAATATTTTACTTTTTATACGGCAGAGTGTCATTACAGCTTTAGTTCATCAGGAAGTGACGGGAAGTGACGGTGGGCGTCCCGAGCAGGAGAGCTAGGCTCAGTGCTAGCTGTGAGTTTGGAGAGAGTTGGGAAGTGTGTTTATGTTGGCGTGGATGTAAAGTCCTGCAGTGTTCTCCGCTGTTAATAAAGCCATTAAAGTGCATCGGCGACGTGAGTCTCTCCTTCCCCACAACAAGCGGCATTACAGTATTGACCAGTGCACACCAGGAAATAAACGGTGTCATTTCTTACAGGCATTGGCTGGACAGCTATGTAGTGGGGCTTGTTTAACCTTTGCCTTGTGGGCAAGCAGGAAGGAGAGACGATGCTGAGAGATGTGTGTGTGTTCTGAGCTGCTGTCTGGTGGCCGCGTTCAATAAATAAAGTTGGCAGAAGCAACAGGAGAAGTTTCCTTCTTTGCTTCGGAGCTGAATAACACTGACAAGTTAACAGACTAGTAGCGAACGGAAAAGAAGACTGCTTTTTTTGTGTGGAATACAGAAGATGAGGACTTTGATGGATTTGTGGATGAGGATTGATGAAAAATAACATGAGTACATTCTAAAATACTTCAATTAAGTACAACCCAACTCAGTTTTGCTCCCGCTGCCGCGTGCATGCTAGCGTATGTTTTTTTTTATTGTAGCGTCGCTGGGAGCACGTCCTGTTCCCAGCCTACTTTGCGGTAATGTTTTGGTGCAAATGCTTTTAAAGTTACATGTTTGACCGGGAAATAGCAAACTCAAAAGAAGACGGCTTTTTTATGTGGAACAACTGACAGTTTGTGTGGATCTTGTGAATGATTGTGACTGAGCTAGGACTCAGTAATTAAAGTCTACACACAACGGCTTCATTGATTGAAAAACTAAACTTTTTCGTGCATGAAGCTTCTACTTGAGTTGGTAATTTGGCTGCTATATGCGGTCAGATATTGACCAAGGGAGACAAAATGGCTGGCCGCTGGCTGCGTTAGCCAGGTGACTGCTATACACAGGGTCTATAACATGTAAATTTGCTGGGGGGGGGGATTTTTCAGTGGCTGCTATAGGCAGGTGGCCGTTCTATACAGGTGGCCGCTAAGACAGGTTTGACTGTACAGTGAAAAAATATGGCTGGACAAACAAACGTTTTTATTTCAATTCACAAAACAATGCAGGTGCATTTTGAAATGTTTATTGTCCCACAAATTGATTGTATTGTATTGTATTGTATGTACTTTATTTATCCCACAGCGGGGAAATTTACTTGTTACAGCAGCAAGCAAGCAAGACAAGTAAAGAGAACAGTAAAGTAAAGCACTACAACATGGTTCAGGTGGTGCAGGTGTTGTAGAGCCTGACAGCGGTCGGTATGAAGGACCTGCGGAACCTCTCCTTCTTACACCGTGGGTGTAACAGTCTGCTGCTGAAGGAGCTGCTAAGGGAACCCACAGTGTCATGTAGCATGATGCTAAACAATATTATTGGCAACATTTTTTGAGAGCAAATGTACGACTGTTATGATAATATATACTAATAAGAATCATAAATAATAATATATATCACAAAAATGCAATATTTCCTTGAATATGGCATCTTTCACTCTGTCAAGTTGTGGAATTGGCGTTTATGAGTGCTGTCTGTCAAACGTCTGCCGCACTTCTTCGTGTCAGCATTGATAGTTTCAGCTTGTAGTTGAACAACGCCAGCTCACTGCTTTGGTCTATTTACGTCAGGGCTGTCCAGCTGTCCTTCCATATTTATCATTTCAAAGAACAACATTATATGTTTAAAGATACGTCTGTGTTTTTATTCATAATTAGTATCAACATGTTTGCATTTCCAAGTACATTATGCCTTTTTCCACCTTTGCTGGGTTTTTGTTTATTTCTGCAATGAGCCATGTTCCACAGATGGCCCGTGCACCACACCCTGGACACCCATGCATGTTTCACCAGGAAACAGAGGAGTGTGTCCAAGCCCTGCCTTCTTGGTCTGCTGCTGTCACGCCAGCTCACCTGCGAGGTGGATACTTCACCTTCGTTGACATCTTGTATTTAATTACTGATTGAATGCATGACGCAAGAAACACTTCCTGGGTCTCACCATTAATGCTCACCCCCACTCACTAAAAATAGTGACCGTGTCGTTAATTGTCCACAGATCTCTTTTACGTGTGAGGTGTGTTGTGAAGCGGAGTTGGTCGTCACCCACTTAACCCTTTATCTTCCAATACATTGTCACCGATACACCTGACTTTCATTTCTGCTACTAACTTGGAGCACTCGTAACTCACTTCCATCAGTAATTGCTGGCGCTTGTGAATTTGCTGCTCAGCCAAATGTAACGAGCGTAAATGCAAACACTCGGTGATTACGCTTCTGGTTGGACAGTAAAACAGCAGCAGCTGTTCAACTCCTACGGAACAAACAGGCATACATCACTCGTTGATGCTGACGCTGGGAACACCAAGGTAGGTTACATTGCAAGGTGTGCATAAAGCACGTAACGTGTGCTAGCAATAGTGCCTCGCGCACTGCCACTTCCATACTAGTGTGTTATCGTTCTTAGCAGCCATGCCATTGTTGTCTACAGCAGACTGCTCCTGTCACACAAAAGACGTTTGACTTACTGTAGCTTTTAGCACTAGGTCCTTCAAAACAATGAATGAAATTGCTAATGTGATCTTAAAGCGACTGGGAAACACTGCTACTGTCCACAAATCATGCTGTTTTATACTTGGGTTGATTCATCACCTGGCAAGAAAGGAATAATCCGCTTTTTGGGGTCCTTCTGTCCTCCTTCAATGGGGAATTTGTCAAGAATCCGCATCTGTAAGTGAAGAAAAGACAGCAATGTGATTACTGCACTGGGAGAAATAAAAGCATCAGTACCAACTCAGGCAAGCCAGGAAGTGACTTATTCTATAAATTCTATTCACTTGACTCACGTTCATCTCTGAGGCAGCAGGCGCGCCAGAAGAAGCTTCAACGTCATCAGAGGAAAAGAGCAGAGGTCTTCTCAAGCCAACAAGCATTGATCATTATTGAATAATAGGTATATCCTGCTTTTATTTCTACATACAATCTGTACAATCTGTTTTATTCTTGTATTTATTCATTAGTCTTTAGATTTTATTTGTTCTTAGTTTCTTTTCTATTTATTATGTTCATTACTTATTTTTATTTTGTGGTTTAACACTTTTTTCCCATCTCCCACTTCTATTCTTCTCTATTTTGCTAGCATACACACAGGGAGTCAAGTCAGAAGAGGGGCAGGTTGAAATAAGTGCTGCTTCTTCCTGCTGCTTGATGCTCATGTTCAGCTGTGCTGTATTATTTGCTAAGTATGTTTCCAAGCAGTAAAACCATGACCACAATGCTTCAGCTCTACGTACGGCACAAGTTTCTTCTTTTTCAATTATCCAGGTGATACCATCCAAATACTGCTTTGTCTTGTTCCAGATGTGCTTTGTTAAGCAGCAACGCCCATGAGGAGGATCGCCTAGACACAGCCTAAAAGCACCAGGCGGACAAACTCGGACTTTCTGAGGTACACGAGGTGGTTTTTAGGTTCTCCTGCACTCGTCTGCTGCCTTGACAAATTCTCCACATTTTTCTCACGCACGCCATGACTTTTTCCTCCCCTCTGCTCAAAGTATGGGCGGTTTCGATTGTCAGAGTACTTCCAGTGCAGAGTCAAATGCTGACTCATGAAACCACACTTGCTTAAATGAGCAGAAACATCAGGTTTTTATAGCACATGTTTTTCTTGGGTACTATATGGCTGTGAAGTATGTCCAGGAGGTTGGGGTACGTTTGTTTGTGTGCAACTGCATGGTTTCTATATATTTTCATCATGAATCTACACAGCCATTTTTTTTTTTACTTTGAGCATTCCCATCTGTTACATACGTGTATAGTATAGTATAGTAGTAGTTTATTTCATCCAAAAAAGAAGTGAACAAACAAACAAACAAACAAACAGCATTAAAACAATATAACATTAAAACAAACACTCCGCAAAACAGAATGAAAGGGAGCAGACAGAAGACAAGTCTTATTATCTCTGCCCCTATTTCCATAACAAACAAGGTCGTACTTAGAAACAACAATATAAACAAAATACAAATAAAAATAAAAAATATACAGTACATATAGCAACCAGCCACTCAAATGGTTACATATCTCCTCAATTACAATTCAACCAATCTCTGTCACCCAGTCGATCATAACTGGGATAGTTCATATTTCCTCAACAGACTCATTTTAACCATTTTTTTAAATATGATATCTGACTTGGATTCTTTAGGTTCTTTATTTAGATTGTTCCATAAATTGACTCCTTTAACAGAAACACAACGTTCCTCCATTTTAGTCCTGAATTTTGTTTTTTTGAAAATCACTGTACCTTTTAACAAATACTTACTTTGTCTTTTTTCAAATCTTTCCTGAACATTAATTGGCAAACTTTTTTTATGAGCTTTCAGCATAATTTGCAATATATTATATTCTACTAATTCATGAAATTTCAATAGTTTTAACTTAAGAAATAGTGGATTTGTTGGGTCTCTGTATTGTTTTCTAGTGATTATTCTTATTGCTATTTTTTGCAAAATAAACATTGACTGAGTGTATGTTTTGCAAGCATTTCCCCATGCTTCAATACAATAGGTCAGATGTGGAACAATCATGGTGTTGTACAACATATAGTGTCATGTTCTGTGTTGGTTTTGCACTCTGCTGCTGCCTCTGTTTTGTCCTTGCAGTGTCATGGCTGCACTGATGAGTAATCAGGGACACCTGTGATCAATCTGCTGCTCCCCATATATACCTCTGCCTAGCCACGACCTAGTTGCCAGTTATTCCCTTGCCAACCCTGCTTCCTGTTCCTCATTCCTTGGCTCCCAACTGGTCCCCTTCGCTCGTGTATTTTCTGCCATTGTGATTTGCTACTGCCTCTACCTGTTCTGCACCTTTTTTCCTGCAGCTCCTTTCGTTCAGTGAGTACCTTTTTTCCTGCCTTGCAGTGTTTTTCATTCTTTGTAGTTTTTGGCTCATGCCCTGTGTTCCTTAGTTATCTTTTTGTCGTTACCTTTTTCCTGCCTTGCAGTGTTTTTCGTTCCTTGTAGTTTTTTGGCTCAAGCCCTGTGTTCCTTAGTTATCTTTTTGTAGTTATTTTTGTATTGTTGTCATTTATTACTTTGTGTAATAAATAGTATTCTTACTAGCGCTGTGTCAGTCTGCATAACGGGTTCCAACCTTTTTGGCGTAAGCCACATCGTGACAAAATAACTGGCCAATTATGGAACCCGCAGAATTAGAGCACCTGCGCTCCGCCCTGTCTCATCAAGGACAGCTGGTGGGTAATCATGAGAAGTCCTTACGCGAGATGATGGACGCCATTACGGCTCTCGCTACAAGTGTCGGTTCTATTGACCAGCGTTTGGAACAAGCACTCGCTGTGGGACCTCTTAGCTCCTCTCCACCTGCTGTTCCTGTCATTCCACCGGTGAGCAACATTTCTACCGACGCTATATCACCTACGACACGTGAACCTAGCATACCCCACCCTCCTCGTTTTCGGGTGTGTCCATGTCGCTGGTTTTTGACCAACAACCGTCCACATACGCTACTGACTCTGACAGGGTAGCGTTTGTTATGAGCCTATTGACGGACGAAGCTGCTGCCTGGGCTGTGGCAATCAGCAACGCTAAACCCGCCGCGCGCTTGTCTTACCCCTATTTTTTGTCTGAAATGCGGAAGGTTTTTGATCACCCTGTGAGGGGAAGTGAAGCAGGGGATGACTTGCTTGACATGAGGCAAAAGGGACGTTCCATAGCCGCCTTTTCAGTAAGCCTCCGGGTTTTGGCTGCCGAGAGCGGGTATGATGATGCCGCGTTGCGCGGAATTTTTCGCAAGGCTTTGCAACCGCGACTCAAGGATGAGCTAGCGGTACGTGAGACTCCTAAGTCTTTGGACGAACTCATCGATCTCACAATTCGCCTGGATAATCGTTTGAGGGAGCGTGACCGGGAGTTGCTCGAGGGAGACAAGCCAGCCGGGAATTCACGCACCTCACGCAGCAGGATCTATACGGCACTACATGACCTCGGCAAACGCAGGTTGGATACTTCACCGAGTCACGCCGGCTCCGACAATGGAGAGGTGCCAATGCAGCTGGGAGGACGACGCCTCACATCCGCTGAGAGGGCTCGCCGTCGCCGCTTCCACCTCTGCCTCTACTGCGGGGAACCGAATCACCATATAGCCAGATGCCCGGTGCACCCAACCCGCCGCCCCACACCCTGCTCTGACGGCGAGGAGCAACCTGTGAAGACCACGACTTCTTTCGGGGCTAAAGAAGGCAAACCTTCCACTGAGTGTGTATGAAACGACTCACACGGACTGTCAGTATGACAAACAAATACTACAAATTGAGGGTATAATCTCTGTAAGGAGGGGTAGACACAATATAATGGCTTTGGTGGACTCTGGTGCTGATGATAGCTTTATCGACACTAATCTAGCCAAGGAATTGAACATTAAATTCATTGAGCTACCTGTTCCTAAGGAAGTGCACTCGCTTGAGGGACTTCAACTCGCCACCGTCACTCACCAGACTGAGTCCATTTCGTTGCAATTATCGAGCAATCACGTAGAGGAGATCAGATTCTTTATCATTCCCTCACAAGCCGCTCCCGTAGTTCTTGGCCTCACGTGGCTCAAACTCCATAATCCCTCAACTGAATGGAATAATAACCGCATATCTAATTGGAGCAACTTTTGCCATAGCAACTGCCTACGTGTCGCCATGATCAAAACTTCCGTCATGGCTAAAAGCTTGGAAGAAATCGATCTGTCTAATGTACCCTCCTGCTACCATGATCTAAAACCAGTCTTTAGCAAAGACCTAGCCCAGGCTCTGCCTCCGCACCGACCCTACGATTGTGCCATTAATCTCCTGCCTAACGCCACTCTCCCTAGTTCCCGATTATACAACATTTCCGGTCCCGAGTTCGCTTCCCTTAAAGAATACATTTCTTCATCTCTCGCAGCAGATCTCATCCGCCCAGCCACATCACCACTGGGGGCAGGATTTTTTTTGTTGAAAAGAAAGATAAATCTCTCCGTCCCTGTATTGACTATCGGGGACTCAATGACATCACCGTACGTAACAGTTACCCGCTCCCATTGATGGATTTGGCCTTCTCCACACTGCACAATGCTAAGTTTTTCACCAAACTCGATCTTAGATGTGCTTATCACCTGGTACGGATTCGGGAGGGAGAAGAGTGGAAAACAGCTTTCAATACGCCCCTGGGGCACTTCAAATACCTTGTTATGCCTTTCGGATTAACCAACGCTCCAGCTGACTTCCAAAATCTCATTAATGATGATCTTAGCGACCTTATCAATAAGAATTGCTTTGTGTACCTCAATGATATTTTGATTTTCTCTCATGATTTGCAGGAACACGTACGACAAGTCCGTCAAGTCCTACTTCGATTATTGGAAAATAGACTTTACGTCAAAATTGAGAAGTGTGAATTCCACGCCAATTCTGTGTCTTTTTTGGGTTACATTGTGGAGAGCGGCAAACTTCGAGCCGATCCCACCAAGATTCAGGCGGTGGTCGATTGGCCATCTCCGACAGCAAGGAAGCCTTTACAGAGGTTCTTGGGGTTCGCCAACTTCTATAGGAGGTTTATCCGGAATTTCAGTTCTATTGCCGAACCTCTGACAAGGCTAACATCTGTTAATAAACGAGGAAAAGGCTTCTTGAGACGTCATCTGTACTTCTGTGTAGAAGGTGTCGGACGTTTCGCTCCTCATCCGAAGAGCTTCGTCAGCAAACTAATAAGTGCTGGTAGCTTAGGCCTTAAATATAGTAAGAGTGGGCGGAATTGGTGTGCCAACACCCTCCTCCTATTGGTTGGCACACCAATTCCGCCCACTCTTACTATATTTAAGGCCAAAGCTACCAGCACTTATTAGTTTGCTGACGAAGCTCTTCGGATGAGGAGCGAAACGTCCGACACCTTCTACACAGAAGTACAGATGACGTCTCAAGAAGCCTTTTCCTCGATGGACAACTCCTGTACGACTGAGAGCCTACACAGACGCATCTGTTAATAAACCATTTGTATGGTCCACTGAGGCTGAAAGAGCGTTTTGTAGACTTAAGCAGCTAATTACTTCAGCCCCTATACTGTCTCACCCTGACCCCTCTGCTCAATTTTTCGTTGAGGTTGACGCCTCGGATACAGGAGTGGGAGCGATCCTGTCCCAGAGATCCCCGGCCGACCAGAGGCTCCACCCGTGTGCATTCTTCTCGCGTCGCCTTACCAAAGCAGAGGGAAACTACGACGTGGGGAATAGAGAGCTGCTGGCCATCGTTCTTGCGCTGAGGGAATGGAGGAATTGGCTGGAGGGCGCAGCCAAACCGTTCACCGTTTTCACTGACCACAAGAATCTAGCTTATATCAGATCAGCACACAGACTGAATTCACGGCAAGCACGCTGGTCGCTCTTCCTAACCAGATTTTACTTCACTATCACCTACAGGCCGGGGTCCCGCAACGTCAAACCTGATGCGCTCTCCAGGATCTACGACCCGGCGGAGGGAGACAAGACCCCGGACACCATCGTGCCCATGGTTCGGGTGTTGGGGGCTCTCCGGTGGGAGGTGGAGAGAGGTTTCGGAGGCTAACTCCGGGACTACCATTCCTGACGTTTGCCCTGAGGATAAGTTGTTCGTGCCCGACGGGCTCAGGTCAGAGGTGTTACAATGGGGACATAATTCTAACTTGGCTTGCCATCCAGGAGTTGGACGCACCAGATATATCCTGGCACAAAGATTTTGGTGGCCCTCCATGTTTTCAGACGTCAAAGCCTTCGTCGCCACCTGCTCAGTCTGCGCCAGAAGCAAATCTTACCACCAGTCGCCGGCAGGACTGCTCCAACCTCTCCCAGTCCCGTCCCGCCCTTGGTCCCACATTGCACTGGACTTCATCATAGGTCTGCCGGCATCCCGAGGACACACGGTCATACTTAATATTGTGGACAGATTCTCTAAAATGGCACACTTTATTGCACTTTTCAGGTTGCCATCCTCTATGAAAACAGTCCGCCTGCTTGTCAAACATGTATTTCGTCTACACGGCATCCCTATGGACATTCTGTCGGACCGTGGCCCTCAATTTGCATCTAAAGCGTGGAAGGCCTTCTGCAAGACATTGGGAGCATCGGTGAGCTTATCCTCAGGATACCATCCCCAGACTAACGGCCAGACTGAGCGGGCCAACCAGGACTTGGAGGCCGCTCTCAGGTGCGTCTGCCATCGTAACCCATCTTCATGGTCCACCCACCTCCCCTGGGTCGAGTACGCCCACAATTCACTCGTCTGCACAGCCACAGGCATGTCACCCTTTAAAGCTGCTCTTGGATACCAACCACCTTTGTTTCCAGTTCAAGAAAGAGAAGTAGCTGTTCCCTCTGTCCATCAGTACATCCGCCGGGCCCACCGGATTTGGCATGAGACCAGAGCAGCCCTATCCCGCACTACAACTCGCAACCGCAGGTTGGCAGATCGTCACAGGACCCCGGCCCCGAACTATCAACCCGGCCAAGAAGTATGGTTATCTTCCAAGGACTTACCCTTAGCCAACACCAATAGGAAACTGGCACCCAGATTCCTGGGACCATACACGATTGAATCCATCATCAGCCCAGCTGCCATCAGACTCAAGTTACCTGCATCGCTCAAGATTCATCCCGTCTTCCATGTGTCCCGTCTTAAACCAGTATCCTCCAGTCCACTGTGTCCTCCTGCTGAGCCTCCGCCTCCTCCGCGGATGATCGATGGCCTCCCAGCGTATACGGTAAGGGCCATTTTAGACTCGAGGAAGAGGGGTAGGGGGGGTGCAGTACCTGGTCGACTGGGAGGGGTACGGACCGGAGGAGCGCTCATGGGTCTCCCGCTCCTTTATCCTGGACCCAACACTCATCAGCGACTTCCACTCTCTCATCCCGACAAACCAGGTATGCCGCCAAGGGGCGACTTGTGAGGGGGGGTACTGTCATGTTCTGTGTTTGTTTTGCACTCTGCTGCCGCCTCTGTTTTGTCCTTGCAGTGTCATGGCTGCACTGATGAGTAATCAGGGACACCTGTGTTCAATCTGCTGCTCCCCATATATACCTCTGCCTAGCCACGACCTAGTTGCCAGTTATTCCCTTGCCAACCCTGCTTCCTGTTCCTCATTCCTTGGCTCCCAACTGGTCCCCTTTGCTCGTGTATTTTCTGCCATTGTGATTTGTTACTGCCTCTACCTGTTCTGCACCTTTTTTCCTGCAGCTCCTTTCATTCAGTGAGTACCTTTTTCCTGCCTTGCAGTGTTTTTCGTTCTTTGTAGTTTTTGGCTCTAGCCCTGTGTTCCTTAGTTATCTTTTTGTAGTTATTTTTGTATTGTTGTCATTTATTACTTTGTGTAATAGTATTCTTACTAGCGCTGTGTCAGTCTGCATAACGGGTTCCAACCTTTTTAGCGTAAGCCACATCGTGACATACTGTATACATTGCTTTGTTATCCAGTGAATCCTTTACTTGATGTAACAATGCTATTTTTACCTTTGTGTACTGTATATGTGATTTCCAACACAACTTCTCTTCCAGAATCACACCCAAAAACTTGGTTTCTCTTACTCTACTAATTTCAATACCATCTATGTTAACTGAAGCACCAGAGTCTATCCGTCTGTTCCTGAATATCATGAAGTTTGTTTTTTCCACATTTACTGATAATTTGTTTACATCAAACCATACTTTTATTTTTTTTAATTCTTGTTTAACCACATCCAACACCTTCGTAAGGTCTTCCCCACAATAAGAGAGGAGTATCATCCACAAACAATATCAATTTGAGCAGTTTTGATGCACAAACAAAATCATTCACATACAAAATAAACAATTTTGGTCCGAGGACCGATCCCAGAGGTACTCCACACCGAATGTGATGCAATTTAGATTCTACCTCATCTATCTGCACAAACTGCTTCCTATTTTGTAAATAACTTGAAACCCATTCAAGTGCAACTCCTCTGATACCATATTTGCTCAGTTTTTTAAGAAGTATGGTATGATCAATGGTATCAAAAGCATTTTTGAGGTCAACAAAAATACTTACTAAAAACTGTTTCTTTTCTATTGCAGTACGTGTAAGGAGAACGTAAGCACTGTAGGCATGAGACAGGTGGTCAACTATGACTACGGATGCCCAGAGGGGGCCCTCCTGTTTGTGATACGGGCATTACGTGATGGGCTCTGTAATCCATGCTTAGCGCCCCGATGTGGACTCCAAAGTTTGACAATAATTGAAATAAACATTTCACATGCTTACACTTGTTGGATCTCATCAGATGAGCATGTAATTTCTTGCGCTTACGCGTATCTCCTTTTGGTTTTGAAGATCCTAGGATGTCGCCTGATGGCTGTTCACTTTGCAGGTAACAACAATTGGAGCCTTGGCTGAGGTCTGTGCTCTTATGCTGTGCTATACTTTCCAAAAAACAGTTTCTTTTGCAAATGTGCTCCCTGTAAGATGGGAGCACTCACTCAACACCTTCTGGAGACATGACATCATTCTGTGGACTGGCTTGGAACATGCACAGAAGCACTGTACAGTATATACAGAACGTGGCAGGCTACTTAGGCCAAGTGATGCCATCTGGGAATGTAGTACAGTAGATGCCACATCCGAACTACTCATGTGGACAGATGACAGGGATGGGAGAGAAAAGCAAACTACCTCAGTGTCCTTCACTTGAAGCATTTTACTTAATAGAACTCACAGGGATGGGACAAACTACGCTGTGTATGAGACAAGGGAACTTTTTCTGAGAGGAATCTCAAGCGGTAGGAGTTTGGAGGAATGTTGGAGTGGGCAAGACAATCTGGCTGCTGTTTTGACATCTACTAGATGCTTGTTTACCACACAGAGGTTACGCTGCAGAAGGCTCTTCCTTGCAAGACAGGATACGCTACTTTGCTTCCATCTGGTGATGGCAGCTCACTCTGGTGACTTGTACTTTTTGGATGATTTTTTCAAACAATTTCTGAGGTGAATTTACACATTTCCTGATCAAATACAGGGAAGAACCCTAGAACCCTAAGATGCCATGCCTACCGCCCCCGTGCCCTGCATGGTGCCTGTTTATGTTTGTTAGCATGTCGCCAACACAATGTTTGGAGAAACATTTATTATATACCACCGCTTTCTACAGCCTGTCATGTCTTTAATGTATGGCATCGTTATTCTTGCTAATCAGACAATAAAGTGCAGAGAAATGTCATCCTGAAGGTGCTTGTCACCACCGTCCTTCCATAGAGAGTAAAAGTCTTGTCTTTTTTTTTTTATTTGACAGCAGCTCCCACTAGAGCAGCTGTTTAGCAACAAGTCAAACGCATTAAAGGTGTTTTATGCGCTGCTGAATGAATGAATGATTTTGACTGCCAAGATGGAGGATTTACACTGGCGTGGACAAGTGTTTCCCCCCTTCCTGATTTCTTATTTCTTTGCACTTTTGTCACAACTCAATGCTTCAGATCATCCATCAAATGTAAATATTAGTCACTGACAACACAACTAAACACTTTTAAAGGAAACTTTTTATTATTAAGGGAGAAAACAAATCCAAAGCTACATGTCCCTGTGTGAAAAATCGATGGCCCCCTAAAGCTAATAAGTGGTTGCCCCCCCCCCTTAGCAGCAACAACTGCAATCAACTTGCAATGAGTCTCTTCCAGCGCTGGGGAGGAATTTAGCAGAATTGTTGTCATTCAGCCACATTGGAGGCTTTTCCTTTTTAAGGTCATACCACAGCATCTCAATAGGATTCAGGTCAGGACTTGGACTAGACCACTCCAAAGTCTTCATCCATTCAGAGGTGGACTTGCTGGTGTGTTTTGGATCATTGTCCTGCTGCAGAACCCAAGTTGCTTTCAGCTTGAGGTCACCAACAGATGGCTGGACATTCTCCTTCAGCACAATTCATGCTTCCATTTATCACAGCAAGTCTTCCAGGTCCTGAAGACCATCACACTACCACCACCATGTTTTACTTTTAAGCCAGATGTAATGGGAGACACACCTTCCAAAAAGTTCAACATTTGAGTATTTTCCCAAAGGTCTTGGGGATCATCAAGATGTTTTCTGGCAAAATGGAGACGAGCTTTAATGTTGTTTTTGTTCAGCAGTGGTTTTGGTCTTGGAACTCTGCCATGCAGGCCGTTTTTGCCCAGTGTCTTTCTTATGGTGGAGTCATGAACACTGACCTTAACTGAGGTAAGTGAGGCCTGCAGTTGTTTGGACGTTGTTGTGGGGTCTTCGGTGACCTCTTGGATGAGTCATTTTGGTTGGCCGGCCACTTCTGGGAAGGTTCACCACGGTTCCATGTTTTGGCCATTTGTGAATAATGGCTCTCACTGTGGTTGGCTGGAGTCCCAAAGCTTTAGAAAAGGCTTTATAACCTTTTCCACACTGATAGACCTAAATTCATATCAGTTATTTTTTACCGAAGGGAGGGGGGGATTCTTTTCTCCCTTAATAATATAAAGTTTCATTTAAAAACTGCATTTTGTGTTGTGTTGTCATTGACTAATATTTACATTTATTTGATGATCTGGAAGATTTAAGCGTGACAAGCATGCATGCAAAAAAAGAAGAAATCAGGAAGGGGGCCAACACTTTTTCACACCACTGGATATCCAAGCTCAACAGAAGGTGACCAGACTTTGACAACAAAGTATCTGAACTTTTCCTGGCAAAGGATAGGGTGTGTGTACTTCACATACAGACAAAATACAAGAACACAAATGTTTTTCACTTTATAAAAAAAATGGGTATAAGAAGTATTTGAAAACATTTTTTTAAAGGAAAATGAATTATTCTCTTCTTTTTCTTGCTCTTAAAGGGTCCCTGACATGATTCATCAACATTGCTTAAATACATTATACATTGTTTGTAATTATGTTCTACATTGTTCCATTTGTTCAAAGTGAATGGTAAATTTGCAAAAATGACATTTGTAGTTCATGGCGCCACCCATGACCAACTAGCTCTTGCAGTTCTGCCTCATTTCTGGATGTGACGTCATCAGGGTAACACCGCTCAACTAAAGCAGAGTAAGCGCTTTTCCAGGTAGATGGTCAACTTGGGTGTAGTAGAATTTTATAGTATGGTATAGCATAATTTTCTGTATTTTTCAGTATATTTTTCATCCAAATAGTAGTCATGCCAACATGCTGTGTTGCTGCTGGATGTTCACAGCATCCCAGTGATACTGTAAGTTTCTTTTCTTTTCCAAGACAGGAAGGTTTAAGACGACAATGGACCAAGCGAGTGCAGAGAACGAGAGACAGATGGACGCCCGCCTCGAGTTCTGTTCTTTGTCGTGATGGTTTCACTCATGACAGCTTTGAAGGAACACCTTTGAAGAAGCATTTGGCTTAAAAGCACGCCATAAATGCATTTGTAAGAGGATGCTGCAAAGCCTTACACGTTATCTAAACTATAAAATCACTGACATGTTTACAGGGGATGGGGGGGGGCTGGCGGGCATGGCAGTGATGGTGATTATTCATTGTTGACATGAGGCCACATGTGCATTAAAACAGATATAATAGATATAAAAAAGACCTTTATGCACATTAAGAAGCCAATTTAAAAGAAAAGCTGAAGGATAAGCAACTCCAGAGTCACTTACACTTACCATTGTGCCTTCTGAAGGCTTGTTCAATCTTTGATGTGATCTGTTCCGTATTTATTGATTTCTTTATTTTTATTCTATTTTCTTATTTTCCTTATCTCTCATGTCTTGCCTTTGTTGTTTTATTTTGTGATTGGGTGATTAAGTTCATCATGACATTCTTGCAGAGCTGCTGGAAATGTGAATTTCTGTTGGAGATGAATAAAGTCTCCATCCATCCATCCATCCATCCATCCATCCATCTCCAAACGTTTTCCAGCGAGGGCCACATAGTGAAAAGTGAAAGGATGCAACTGTGCCACTTTGATATTTAGTAAACAACATGCTAGGAAGCTACAGTCCATGTAGCTCAAGAAACACCTGCATTTCACCTTTGGAATATATCTGGAATGGAGGAGAAATGCTACTAAAATCACCTTTTTTACACAATAAGACCACATTATTTTTGGAAAATTGCCACTTCTGTTCTTCATTCGAAAATGACTAATATTTTGACTTTATTCTCGTAAAATTAAAGCTGTTTTTTCCATTTCTGTTGATTTTTAAATTTTCCAACTATTTCATTTCAGCTTTCCTCTTCTAAATGTTCTTCTTGCAATTACAACTTTATATCTTTAAAAAAAATAATGTATTGTTTCTTTATTTCAACATTGTTACTGAAATTATATCCTAATTTTACAAGTTTTGACTTTACTCTGGTAGAATTTGTGCTGTTGATTTTTTTGTACAATTTTCCAAATATTTCAACTTCTTTTCTCCTGGTATATTAGCTTTATTCTCATGTTATACATTTTCCCCCAACCTAAGTTTCCAAAAATTGCAACTTTATTTATTGTTTTTGACTTAATAATAATATTTCAACGTCATGCTACTAAAATGACATTTTTCCTCATACTAATACTAGATTACAACGCTTCTCTTAATGTTTTGACTCTTAACTGATTTTTCCATTTTTGCTGCTGTTGTTTTGTTTTTAAGTTTCCTTGTTAAATTACATTTTTACACTGTGCGGCAGGCCGATAAAATCACAGCCAAAGTGATTTTTGTGGCCCGCGGGCTGTACTTTGGACACCCCTGATGTATGTCTTAAGGATTAAGTCCATCTTCTGCAAGATCTTCATTTAATTTTCAAATTTCCTTCTTCCTCCTTGAAAACTGTTGACACATGGCTGAAACCTTTGCTACAATCACTGTAAACATGCTCTCTGTCGTACACCGCCACGTTTGTTTACGTGCGTGGTGTTACCCTGATGACGTCACATTTGAAAATGAGGCTGAGCTGTGAGAGCTAGTTGGTCATGGGTGATGATTGCTACCCAGGGGGGCTGCATGCTCAGCACGCAAGAGAGGTTTCAAACATTAGCAACACAAATGGCTTCTTAAATCTTCTAGGCTGTTTTGGTAGCTTTTAAAGAGCACATGTACAACGTTATACTCTGCGACCTTTCTTTGTTTTCCACTCGGAATCGATATGTATCAGATGAGATCGCATTTGTCAAATGGCTCTTTGTTTTTTTCCCCCCGTGTCAGCTTCTAGAAAGTATAAAACAAGCAATTGTGCTCCAAAAACCAAGAGGCATCTGGAGCTGGATAGTAGGTGTCAGTGGGCAGACACACACAAGCCAAAGCTCAGTTTGTGGTTTGAGGGAGAACAAATATGGATGGAGCATTATGTGATCCCTTTAGAAACACCATACAGGTGGTCCTCACTTTATGGCGCTTCATGGCTACCAACGTGCTCCCAAAAATGAATGACAAACCTAACTTTGGTCCATAAACACGAGACTCCCTCAAGAACGAGTTAGAGTGGAAGAATACACGATACAGTGCTGACATCATTCAGGATAAAGATCACTTTGTAACCTGTCTACCTGGACGTCGTGAGGTGACGAGGAGAGGGTCGAGCGACAACCTCTTTATTGCCAAAACAAAACTAGGTATGAGTTCCGACTTCCACTAAAATTCGACTTCCAACGAGTCATAAGAACGGAACGTGTAGGTAAGCTGAGGACTACCTGTATTCATACAAGGATCAGCAGTGATGCGATACATCAGTTAATACCAGGGCTGTAATGGTATCACATAATCATGGTGGATCAGCAGTTACACTTCCTGTCCCTCACTTCTTGTGTTCCGTGCGGGAAGTGGGTGTGCATCTGTACCATACCCAAATGTTCCATTAGGAATGCATGTCTGGTGTCACAGTGGTTCAGCTATTTGTTTTATCCGTTTCCATAAGAGCATCTGCTCAATATCCATCATCACCTGTCAGTGTGCTTCACCCTTGAGACTTCGTTTATTCACACGCTCTATTAAAACGTTCTCTTTCCCACCCACTTTGAGTGGACAGCAGCTGGTGGTCACTGATAACCACGGCCAGAAAGAACACCTCTACAGCAGAGATCCAGGAACATAACTGAAACTCCAGTTTCCATCAAACAAAGCAGGATGGACATTTCCTTGTTATTAGCATGAGAGCGCAGAACAAAGAGCTTCTTCTGCTGCACAGTCCCAAAGCCTAGGAAAAGTTGAGCTAAATAGACGTAATAGCAGCGTGACACTGTTAACCTGCCACTGAATTCAACATTCAGTTGACTGCAGTGTGTCCCAAAAATTGGCCAAGAAGCTGAAGAAACTGCGTAAACAGCTGGGGTCTCCACTTTTCCCAAAAATAGGATTTTCTGGAGCATACTTGGTGGTATTTTCTGCTCAGCTCAGACTGTATTCCCTCTCTCACCACAGGAAGTACAAATCAATTCACTCTGCCTTTAAACATAAGTGAAGTCTGATGAAAAGGTTTGAAAAATGCCTGTGAAGATCGTCATGGAATGGATGGTGACTGGACTGTTCAGGTTGTCTTAGAAGACCTTTGGCCTCTCATCTGAGCAGGCTTCATCAGTTCATGCTCAAAGACCAGCCAGACTAGATAGGACAGCTCCAGTCTGAGAGCTTGGTGCAAGATCCAGTCTATGTGTCCTGTAAAGGAGGAGGCAGGTCCAGACAACAATGGTGGGCTCTTTAGCCAGGATACAACGGGGTGGGGCCTCTACCTGCCAACAATGGTGGTTTGGGTGGTATCACCTTGGCTTGTTTGGGTGGTATCACCTTCATAAGCGTCCCATTCAGATGTAAGGGTGGTCATGGACCCACCTGAAACCAAGGTGGCTGTGCTGGTTTATTTATATTGGTTATTTGCTACATGATTGAACCTTTTAGGAAGGGATGGAAGGACAGCATTTTATGACCACAGATCTTCACCTGTGGAGTTAGCCTGCCTGTGTTGTGTCATGCGCCTGCTCAGTGGCTGCTTGCTTTCCCCAATGTCAAGATGGGTGCATTCCAGATGGGACACACCATACTCAGAACAACAATCTGGTGTTTGCTGTCCAGAGCAGTGAGGAATGGACCATTTTTACACTTTCTGGAAGAGAAGTGAGGGAAGCCATCTACGTTAAGGTTGAGAAGCCATCTCTGAACAGAGGTGGGGTCTACGACACCACCTTTCTCCCACAGACAGTGCTGTCCTTTCGTCCTCAGGCATTTAGTCTCCACCGAGTCTTTGAGTATGAACTGGTGAAGATGAAACATCTTCTAAG
Source organism: Dunckerocampus dactyliophorus (assembly GCF_027744805.1). NCBI lineage: Eukaryota > Metazoa > Chordata > Actinopteri > Syngnathiformes > Syngnathidae > Dunckerocampus > Dunckerocampus dactyliophorus. The sequence continues at coordinate 28,813,910 of NC_072832.1, read as the reverse complement.
TCCAGCTGTGATCGGCTGAATGCCCTGAGAGTATTGAAAAATACGTTTTTCATTTTTTTTGTCAAGGTGCTGCGTCTCCTCTGGGTTCAGCCTCACACTTTGAAAAGAACTATTCCAACAGAAAGCATACCGTACATTACTGAACCCAACTGTCCGCCTCGGTCCACCCAGGGCTACGGTGTCACCCTGAGTTGCTTACCTTGCTTCCATCAGGCAGTACGGTACCCAATACGGTACTCATTTTACCGTGTTTCCGCTGTACAGAACCCCAAATATACAATCTAAACTGCACGACTTTTTACGACCCCATCATTGGGTACCTAGCATGTTTTTGTGTGGGATGGGCGGAGCTAAACACAAAGCTGTCTATTAATGGGAACCATACTCCTCATTTGACACAGGGCTACAGCGTTAGCTATTGGCTATTTAACTTTGGTTGCATTCAAAGCCGTGTATCTTGTTTCCAGGTACTGTCAGCATACTTTACTGTACCATCACATGCATACGCCCTGCAGTGGAAACGCAAGCCTGATCAAGGAGTACCTGATGGGAACCATATTGCTTGCCCAACAAAAGGCTCTACATTCCATGGGACATGTTGTGCTCCTCCCTCTCCTCCCTTTACATGAATGGATGTGATACGGCTGTTAGCTGGACTTTGTCTATGTGCCTCTTTCCACGGGAGATCCATTCATCTTGGGAGACCAAGCCATCATTCAAAAGGTCAAACTGATGCCAAGTCCTGAGTCTTATGCTAATAAACAAACCCCTACGCCATTCTTTTTACACACTTGACTGTGACCTAATGGTTGTGTTGCCAATGTGACGTACCTGCAGGTCAAAGAATTTGCTGTATCTCCTGTAGATGACTTGGGAAATGGAATCCGAGTAGGTCACGTTGACAAGGTATACCTGGCGAACAGGAAGTGCAAACAAGACAGCCATTAAGTCCCTTTTGTCAAAGACGCCACAACACTGTTGATTCAAATGACCCAAAAGCGCCTTCATTGGGACAAAGGTCAAATAAAGTCATTAAGGTCTGCGTGCTTCACTGACACCTGGCAAAAGCATCAGGGGTTAGCTATAGCGTCACGGTATTCCGGGGAACATGTCATGCCTGTAAATCATGTTATGATTTGATGTGATGATCAGGTTATGAAGGAACCAACAGCTCCCATTGTGTCAACAAGACCAAATAAAAATGCTCTATTTGCATTGATAATTAGGAGCCTACAAGCATTTGGGTGCATCCGGAGGTTTTTGTGGAACAGATGGCTGAACTTAAGTCATGCCAACCCCAGCACAGCGTTCACACAGATGGTGACAATCTGCAAGGATGAGTTGGAAAGTCCGCCTGCAGTGTGCTGTTTATTGCAGCGGGCAGGAAGGAGCTCTACGGCAGTTCACTAATTATATACACACACAGCATGTGCGCATGTGTGTATAGTGTCGTAAAATGTAATTCACAAGAAAGCAGCTGAATGAAAAAGTGACTGCAACATTCCCAAGAGAAATGTAATACTTGCAAGTGCTCAATTCCAATAAGTTTGTTTTTGTGTTGCTCGCTGACAGCAGTCCCTATAAGCTTCACCATGGGATCCCGCTCAAACACAGCATAAACAAGGACGAGTCCAGTGCCGTGTGTCCCTGCAGGGAGGTTGAGGAAGGACAAAAGACAAAGGGTCGCTTCTTTCCTCCCCTCGAACCGGATAAGCATTTTCAGTTGCTTAGCTCATTGATAATGAGATTATTTTTTTTCTTCCTCTACTTCCCCAAAGGGGACTTCCCTAACCTTTGGCTTCCTTCCCAGGGGAGTGTCTCAGTCTCAGTCTTCTGCTTAGTGGTCCTGGGGGATATGACAGCCCCGCTGCCGGCTCAGCAGGAGATGGATGATGCAATTGAGCCCAACTCCCAGGTTAATTCATCCTATTTTATCCACTATGGACTCATTGATTTTCGCCATTCTACTGAGACAACACAATAAAGTCCACACACAAAAATATGTTTTTGTGGACGAATCCATTTAGGATAAAACACGCAACCAACGTCTTTCTTTGTTTGCAAATTGTAATAATTAAGACAAGATTGTTTACATGCTAATCTACTGTCATTTATAAAACGGAAAAAGATGTGGATTGAGGGGCGGTAATGTCCAGAAAGATAAGTGAAACTTGTTTTTATCACCTCCGGCTCAACCTTGCCTCCTCAGGTACAAAGTAAGCTAACTTACAGTACACAAAAGAGGATTTGAATGGTTGCTGTAACGCACAGGGATTGTATTATATCATTGATTGTATATATTACATTTAAAATAACTCATACATTGCCTCTGTAATGATACCACTTTCATCATTTGAAACAGTGGTAGGGAACTATGAGGGTCACACAAAATTGATCAGATCAAATACTGTAAAATGTTTATTATTAATATTATATATTACAATTATGTGCACATAAATGTTTAACAGAATCTGTATGGCAGGTCGAGCAGTCCAGGGTGTACCCCGCCTCTCGGCCAAAGTCAGCTGGGATAGGCTCCAGCGTACCCCCACAACCCTCATGAAGGTAAGCGGCATAGAAAAAGGATGGATGGAGGGCCAGATCAACTGCTCTCGTGAGCTCTATATGGCCCTTGGGCCGCAGGTTGCCCACCTCTGAACTGAAAGAAAGCATGTCAGCCTTTGCAAATTGTAACTGAAAAATACAGCAGAGATTCCTCAGGTTGTGCAGGTACTTAGCAATATGACTAGCCTGATGATGATAATATATTATAATTAAGGTCTAGAAGGTACAAGAGTACAACTTACATAGTGTTTGGAAGGATTCCTTCTCTTCTGGACATCCACAACATTGACATCAAGGACTGTCCTCAGCTGCATCTCGACAAAACTTCAGAGTTTCACCACAAAATACAAAGAGGATTATCTGCCCATGAAAGCAAAGGAACGATCAAACTTCTGAAAAAGCAACAAAGCAAGAGAAAAACTCCATGCATCCAAAAGAAGATTATTTCTAGCGGTCTCGTGTCGCTTCTGTAGCCTTTTGAGAAACATGACAGCGCAGTAAAAGTGGCTTTTAATCAAGTTCTCCTCCCCAAAGGAGGGGTGGGACCACCGCAACAACACAAAAAAGGGGAGGCAGGGTGAGTGTGCAGGGCGGTCCCTTATCAGGCTGGCTTGCACACTGCATGCTTGAGCTGGGTCATACACAAGAGCCTCCCTATGGCAATCACTCTTTACGACACTTTTATGTTGCAAAATAAATCTATGAGTAATCAGTTAGCTCGATACGCACGTCGACGTGCATCATTGGACCATCCAGTAATTCCAGTCGACTGTTTTGTTTGGATTTAACCAACTCCAAATGTGAAGTAAATGAGGCTGCCTACCACTTAGGGGCGCTACTGGTATTTTTGGTTCATTCGGACAGTGTGCAAGATTATTCAAGGTTCCCAAACTTTATTGACAACGTGAACTGTGCAATTGATTTGGAAGGAACCGCTTTTAGTCAGTTGCACTGCAGAGGGCCAGAGCGGTCGTTTGAGAAGCGGAAGTGACTGTCGAATGCTCGAGGCGCCAAAATTGAAGCGTGAAAAGTGCGAGATAAGGAATACAATAAGTATTGAATATACAGTTGAGAAATTTGATATCTGGACTGGAGGTGGGTTGTGGGAAGTGGACTGCATAGGTCTCGGCCGACGGCTTACATGGGCCCGGTACGACGAGACGGGTGCGCCACGACCTGCAACAAACCAAAAGGCATACGAAGAGCTGGTGGCGGTGGTGCGGAGGGAGCTGAAGTGCGGGTGCAACCAAGCGGTACCGTGAGTGTAACAATGGGCTGTAGCTCAGATGATGTTAGCGACGAAGGGGCAGAGGAGATGGAGTACACACACACGTAAAAATAGCAAGGAAACAGTCATGATCAGAAGCAAGCAGCGGAAAAGATCATGATGGAAGACAAACAAAGAAAAAAATAGGAGCTAAAACAAATGGCAAAGAGTCAGATGAAGAATACAAAGTTATTATTACAATGAGCAAAGATAAAGGACATTTTCACCCAGTTCATCTGACTAAAGCAATTGATAAAGAAATAGGGAAAGTTAAATACGCCAAAATGCTCAATAACAGAAGAATACTAATATCAGCAGCAAGGACATATGATGAAGTTGAAGTACCTTGATGGGGGAGAAATAAAAGTACACATACCAGGAGAGGCAGCAGCAATAAGAGGAGTTCTATCAAACGTACCGATGGAAATGTCCATGGATGAGGTGAAGAGAGAAATAAGAGGTGGCAAAATAACAGAAGCTAGACGACTCCAAACCAGCAGAGGAGGAGTAAAAAGTGACAGTTTGTCTGTATTACTTGTATTTGAAAAGACAATACCGACAGACATACGTATCGGGGGTATGAATTTTAGGGTGAGGGAGTACATTCCTCAACCACTAAGATGCTATAAATGTCAGAGAATGGGACACACAGCACAGCAATGTCAGTGGAGGCAAAGGTGTGCAAAGTGTGGTGGAGAACATGACTATGGGAAGTGTGCTGGCGATGCTAAACTAAGATGTTGCAACTGTGGAGGAGAACACAGTGCCGCATATGGTGGCTGTGAAGTGCAAAGACATGCCAAAGAAGTGCAAAAATACAAAAGAGAAATAAGGTATCATATGCTGAAGCAGTAAAGAATATAGGTGTGTGTGTAATTAAGCAAAATAAACCAGTAGAGAATCAGGAAACTCATATAGACCAGACAGGACATGCAGGAGGACTTCCTCAGAGAACAGACCATAGAAGATCTCAATCAGAATGGAATGCTCCCCAACAGAAATGTAATCATAAGTGTGCAATTAAAGAAGACACATTAGTAGTAAATAAAAAGAACTTTGTAGCTTTTATATGTAAAGTCATCAATGTGGCCACGAGGCAGGAAAGGAAAAGTGACAGGATCAAAACGGTTGTGGAAGCGGCAGAACAATATTTAAACGTCAAAGACGTGAAAGCAGAAGAAATACATAGTATGTTGACTATACATAATGATGCAGGACCTCAGAACGGTAATTAAAATCACAATGGTACTCCACATCCTACCATGGAATGCAAGAAGTTTAATAGCAAACGTACAAGAACTTAAGAAATATAGAAGAGAAAGTAGGAAAAGACCTGATATTATATGTGTGCAAGAAACATGGCTTAGACCACATGTGGATGATGTGTTGAATGGCTATGAATCAGTGCCATTCCATAGAAAAGAAAAGCAAGGGGGAGGGTGTGCAACATTTGTGAGGGATGGAATAATATATAATAGAATAACAACATTAAATGAAATAGAATGTGTGATTATTGAAATACATCAAGCAAATACAAATATAATCATTATTAATATATATAACCCCTGTAAACTATTAGATGTTGAGATTAGATGAGATTGAGATTAGATGAGAGATCTGGTGTGGGGACTTTAATGCACATCATAGTTGATGGGGAAGTAAGCAAACAGATCACAATGGAATAGTAGTAGAAGAACTCATGGATATCAGACAGTTAGTCTGCTTAAGTAAGGGAAATGGAACAAGAATAGATATATGCTCAAATAGAATGTCATGCATTGGTTTAACTCTGGTCTCACATAGCTTGGCAAGTTCCTGTGAATGGAAAGTACATGAAACCACAAGTATAGGAAGTGATCATTTCCCCAGAAGTTGTACAATAAACGCAGAAGTAGATATCAAAGAAAGACCCAGACATAAAAAGTGGTGCTTTTCAAAAGCGCATTGGGAAAATTCAGGGAGGAATGTAGCAAAGCAGCAAATTCAATACCAATGGAAGGTGGCATAGAGGAATGCACAGTTAAGATGACAAATAAGATAATAGAGGCAGCAATGAAAAGTATACCGTGGAAGTCAGTTGGAGGGAAAGGAAAATGGTTCCATGGTGGAATGAAAAGTGCACAACAGCTGGAAAAGAAAGAAATAGCACATTAAGAAGGTTAAGGAAGAACCTCAGCCAAGAAAATGTAATAAATTATCAGAGGAAAAAAGCTATAGCCCAAAGAGTAATTAAAAACAGTAAACAAAACGCATGGAGGGATTATTGCTCTGCCATAGGAAGGCAAATCAAGATAGGAGATGTATGGTCAATGTTGAAGAAGATGAGTGGGAAAAACGTGTTTACTAAAATACCTACTGTATATTAGGAGACAATGGAACAATGTACTGTATGTGACTGATAAAGAAAAAGCAAATGTGCTGGGGAAAAAGCTTGCGGGGGTGCACAGTGGAGACCATCTGGATGAAAATCATAGACGAGGGAAGGAGAGGATGATAAAAGAGAATAGGGATGTGTTTCTAAAACAGGATGATGAGGAGAGTGTGATGGATGTTGAAATGAATATCAATGAACTGCTAATAGTATTAAATAAAAGTAAAGATACTGCAACAGGAGAAGACCAGTTGAGTTATATTATGTTCCAGAACTTACCAGAAAATATGTTGGGAAAATATTTTATTTATTTAACAAAATATGGGAAGAAGGTAAAATACCAAAGCAATGGAAAAGTGCATTAATTTTGCCATTTAATAAACCCGGTAAGGATCCAAAACACCCTGTGAATTATCGACCTATTGCGCTAACATCACATCTATGCAAATGGATGGAGGAAGTTCTAGTCAGAAGACTTAACTATTTCCTTGAAAGTCGAGAGTTACTTGCAACTTATCAGTGTGGTTTAGAAAAGGACGATCAACAATGGATGCTGTAGTTAGAGTAAGTCAGGAAATAGAGAAAAGCTTTAAAATGAAAGAGTTGATGAATATTGTATTCTTTGATATTGAAAAGGCTGATGATTCCATGTGGCGGGAGGGTTTATTGATTAAGATGAATAGGATGGGAATTAGAGGTAGGTTCTATAACTGGGTCCTTGATTTCATATCGGACAGAAAATTCAAAGTAAAAATAGGATCAGAGATGTCAGAAGAATACAGTATAGCAAATGGTATACCACAGGGGAGTGTAATTAGCCCAGTTTTGTTTAATGTAATGATAAATGATATATTCATGAATCTGGATAGAAGGATTGGGTCGGCCCTACACGCAGATGATGGAGTGATTTGGGCAAGGGGACGAGATTCTATAAATGTGACAAGTACGTAAAATGAAGGAAGCAATAAAGAAGATAGAACAATGGTCATATGACTGTGGATTTAAGCTATCACCCAATAAGATTCAAGAGATTCAAGAGAGTTTTATTGTCATGTGCATGGTAAAACAGCAGTTATACCATGCAATGAAAATCTTATTCTGTTCATTCTCCCAAGAAAAGAAAGAAAACACAAGAAAGAATAAGAACATAAGAAACATAAACACATAAACATATATACCAATAAATTAAGCAACAACAACAGAAGAGACATTAATACAAATAAATAAATAAATAAAGTGCTATGAGTGTGTGCTTGTGTTGCGTGCGGCGTGTGCGAGTGCTTCGTTGAGAAGCCTGATGGCCTGTGGGTAAAAGCTGTTTGCCAGCCTTGTGGTCCTGGACTTCAAACTCCTGTAGCGTCTGCCTGACGGTAGGAGTGTGAATAATGAGTGTTGTGGATGTGTGCTGTCCTTGATGAGGTTGTGTGTTCTTCGTAGGACTCTAGTTTTATAAATGTCTTGCAGTGAGGGGAGGGCTGCCCCAACAATGTTCTGTGAGGTCTTGATCACCTGCTGGAGTGCCTTCCTATCACGTGTTGTACAGTTACCGTACCAAACAGTGATGGAGGCGGTAAGGACACTTTCCATAGTGCATCTGTAGAAGCAACTCAGGATTGTGGTGGACATGCCAAATTTCCTCAGTCTTCTCAGGAAGTACAGTCTCCTTTGGGACTTCTTCAGAATTTGTTGGGTGTTGTGAGACCAGGTGAGGTCCTCGCTGATGTGTGTGCCAAGGAACTTGAAGGTTTTCACCCTCTCCACCTCAGTCTCATCAATAAACAGGGGTCTATGCGGCTCCTTTTCCCTTGTTCTTGGGTCGATGATCATCTCTTTAGTCTTATATGTATTGAGAAGGAGATTGTTATCACGACACCAAGCTATGAGGTCCGCCACCTCTCTTCTGTATGATGTTTCAACACCACCAGTGATCAGGCCGATGACTGTAGTGTCATCCGCAAATTTAATGATGCTGGTGTTGTTCTGGGAGGCCACGCAATCGTAGGTGAAGAGCGTGTAGAGGAGCGGACTCAGCACACACCCCTGTGGGGTCCCAGTGCTCACAATTCTTGAGCTGGATGTGCGATTGTGGACTCTGACTGACTGGGGTCTGCCTGTGAGAAAGTTAAACACCCAGTTACAGAGGGAGGGTGACAGGCCAAGTGTGAGGAGCTTATTTGTGAGTTTGTGGGGGCTGACTGTATTAAAAGCAGAGCTATAGTCTATAAATAGCATTCTGACATATGTGTCCTGGCCCTGTAGGTGAGAAAGGGCTGTGTGGATGGCAGTGTTGACTGCATCATCCGTGGACCGGTTCTGGCGATATGAAAACTGTAGAGGGTCCACAGTTGCCGCCGGGATGCTCTTTTTGATGTGGGTCATGACTATCCTTTCAAAGCACTTCATAACAATAGGAGTGAGTGCTATAGGGCGATAGTCATTCAAGCAGGTCACGTTGCTCTTCTTGGGTACGGGCACTATGGTGGTGGACTTAAAGCAGGTCGGTACAGATGCTTGTGCAAGCGACAGGTTAAATATGTCAGCAAGCACATCAGCTAGCTCTGATGAGCAAACCCGAAGTGCACGGGCCTCAGATGTTGTCTGGGCCTGCTGCTTCTCGTGGGTTTGTTTTGTTCAGAACCCTGCGCACATCAGCTGATGTCACCATGAGAGGTGAGTCCTGTGTGCTCCCCAAGTCCAGCCACCCTCTCTGCTCATCAGGAGTTTGGGTGTCAAAGCGGGCATAGAACTCATTCAGCTCATCAGGAAGTGTGGTTTGGCTGGACGTGGTTGGATAAAACATGTTACATGACGATTACCAGGAAAAAAGGCATAAAAAATCAGAACCTGATGCTGTATGGACAAAACATGATAAAAGTAGATCATTTGAAATACCTTGGTATGTGGCTAGATCAGAAAGGCACATGGAAGACCCATGTGGAAAAGGTAGAAGAGAAATGTAAGAGGATAATAAACTTAATGAGAGCTGTTACAGGTAAGGAGTGGGGAGCAGATAAACAATCACTAATGTATATACGTATATAGAGCTTTGATGAGAGCAAATATAGATTATGGAAGTTTTGTATATGGAGCTGCAGCTAAAACACATTTAAGGAAAATAGAAAGAAATATTCCCAAAGCATTTAGGATAAGTACAGGTGCAATCACATCAACACCAATGAAAGCAATGCAGGTTGAGTTAGGAGAAGTAGCGTATGACCTGAGAAGAGATCAACTTATGTTGACATACTGGAGTAGACTTAAAGGATGTAGGCATGGACATCTGGCCAAGGATGTGATGGAGGAATGTTGGGAGTATAATACAACTAAAAGTAATAGCTTTGGGTGGGTAATTAAAGATAAAATGGATAAATAGAACATAAAAATATACAGATTAATAATTCTACACTCATAAGCAATATTCCTATCTGGCTATTTCCAAAACCTGAAGTAGATATATATATATAACAGAGTTAAAAAATAAATGGAAAGATAGTGAAAAAGGACATAAGGACATATTAAAAACAAATATTATGGTTACTTAGATATTTCTACAGATGGATCAAAAAGCGAAGAAGGGAAGGTGGGGATTGGAATCTATGTACCAACAATGAACTATAGCATCATTAAAAGATTACCAGACCAGCTCTCGCTTTATACAGCAGAAATGATGGCAATGATTATAGGTTTGCAATAGATAGAGGAAATAAAAGCAGATAGAGTGCTACGTTGTGTGGACTCTCTGGCAGCATTATATAGTATTAAAAATATGGAATCAAGTGGAGAGGATTTATTATTAGAAATACCATCCATCCATCCATTTTCTATACCGCTTCATCCTCATTAGGGTCGCGGGGGCATGCTGGAGCCTATCCCAGCTGACTTCGGGCGACAGGCGGGGTACACCCTGGACTGGTCGCCAGCCAATCGCTGGACAATTTATGGACAATTTAGAGTCGTCAATTAACCTCACCTGCATGTTTTTGGGAATGTGGGAGGAAGCCGGAGTGCCCGGAGAAAACCCACCCACGCACACACGAGGAGAACATGCAAATTCCACACAGAAATGCCCAGGGGAGAATCGAACCTAGGTCTTCCCGGTCTCCAGGCAGTTCCTGTATTGGCCAACGTGTGGTGGTCTAGAAATACATCAAAACTTATTCCAACTATACATGTTAAAAATAGACATAAGATTTTGCTGGGTGCCTGCACATGTAGGGGTGGAGGGGAATGAGGTGGCAGATAAAATGGCTAAAATGGGAATTAGAAGGAATGAAATTATAGATATACCTGCTGGTAAAGGTGAAGTAAAGGCAATAATCAAAAAACAAATGATGGAGAAATGGCAAAATAGGTGGGATGAGGGGAAAGTATTATAAAGTACAAAGATCTATTAGTACACAAGGGGTGAAGAGAAAAAACAGAAAAGAGGAAATAGTGTTAACTAGGATGAGGCTCAATCACACCGGGTTAAATGACAAGATGTTTTTGATAGGGAAATGTAAATCAAAGTATGTATGGAGTGTAAAAGTATAGAGAATGTAGAACACATATTACTACACTGCAAGAGATATAGGGAAGAACGTGTAACGTTAAGGAAAACAATTAAGAAGATAGGAAGGGAATGGAGCATTGAGGGTATCTTAGGAACAGGTGGGGAGGGGGTAAGAGATATACAGAGGGCAGTGATAGAATATTTGAAGGACACAGTATTATATAATAGAATATAGATAATTATTAGAATATTTTATTATAGTATTATTATTAGGATTATTATTAGTAGTAGTATAAGTAGTCTCCTCATTATCTAAGTTAGCATAAAGTAAGATACTGTATATGGCCCATGTTACATACTCTGGTACAGTAGGTGGCGGTATGCACCTTTTAAAGTCATGGTTGCAACCCACCATTAAACTAAAAGAAGAAGAAGAATTTGTAGTGCAGTACAATGCTTAAATTGTAAGAGTACAACACTGCGCCTGACGTGTGATGACGAGAGAAGCCAAAGGGTGAATAATACAAAAATAGAGTTGGTCGAAAACAATACTTTGCCTTTTTAAGGTTTTGTGATTACTTTAGCGGTAGTTTTCCGTTATATTGCAATCATTTATAGACTTTTAGTCTATAAATGATTACATGATTATATATAGAGGCTAAAGGTCGGTTACTTAAAATTATCCCTTATGACACTGAATGATCACAGAGGCTTCCGTGATATTATTTGTGTATGCTCTCTGTTTTTTGAACTAATATACTTGGGGAAACAGGCTCCAAAAACAATGTGATTGTTTTTGTTTTTGTACAACGTGATTGTGATTTTATTTGTTTTTGTACAATGCGATGGTGATTGTTTTTTATGCCTAAATGTTTCCCAAGTATATCAGTGCGTGTGTGAATGTATAAACGAGAGGAATTAACCTAACTTTCTTTATAGAAAGGCGCTTTATGAAAGAAAGTACATTGACTTGTATTCACTAACAGCGCAGCCTTGACCCATCCAATATGGCGCCGACGTTGACGTATCGCAGCAGTGGACAAACCCACTCTACGCGGCGTCTATCAATGTCTATAGTAGAAGGCATGCAAAGGGGAATGCGAGAAGGTGATACAGCTCATCTGCTATCAAGCTAACAAGTCTTAGCAGCATCACACCAAAAGTGTTTCAGTTTAAAATATGTTGACGGTTTTATTTTGACAGTGAGTGGTCATTTAGCTACTTTGAGCGACACAATGTAACACAACATGAAGAATATAGACGCCTGGGAAAGTGCGTGAAGTAGGTGAAACATAAATGGTAGGATAAATGTGCTTATGTTAAGGTTGCACAATTTGTATAACACCTTGCAATTCGTCATGCTTTTATTGTGAACGTGGTGACGGAAATCCTTCCGACGAAAAGCTTGCTTGACTCCCGCTGGCCAACTTCAGTATGCTGGTCAGCTAACGAAGACGAGGGGCGTCTCGATGTTCCATGACGGTGGTGACGTTAAAATAAGGCGCGTCGGCACTTGGACGATTATGCTCGTAACCGGCGATGTGGTCTACTTGACTGTTTCAAACATAAACAACAGGAATAGCCTTTTTGCGGAACAGACAACTCTTCTCTGCTGCCTCCGCCTCTCGAATGACCGAGGCGACTAGCTTTGAGATGCCAGCTGCAGTCGAAGGAAGTTGGAATTGATCATCATTGCAGTTTTAAATGACAACATAGTAGCTAATACAGCTCCGCATCTTTCTTAGCGGACATCACAAAGAAGGGCGGCATAGTAACACCCGGTCCAAAAAGGATGTCTTTTTTTAATTTTCGCAAGATTTTCAAGCTAGGGTCCGACAGGAAGAAGAAGCAGTACGAGCATGTGCACAGAGACGTTAACCCAGAGGAGATTTGGGACATCATCGGGGAACTTGGCGATGGAGCCTTTGGGAAAGTCTACAAGGTATTTTGTCATAACACTCTTTTTAGGTTTTTATTGGCCCATTGGCTTTATATTGATAAGACACGTGCTTGTCAAGTTGTAACACATGATGACAGACCATCATGGTAAATCAGACAGGATGACTCACTGCTATAAGCTGGGAGGAGGGACGTTTCCAGACGGAGCCTATCCCAGGTTGTAGGTCATGACATTTGGAGCAGGGGAGATAGTCTGTAGAATGATTCACATGGCAACAACCATCCATCCGTTGTCTAGACCTGCTTGGCCTTATTATGGTCTCGGGTGAGACTGCAACTAAGTGTTTGATCTACTCATTATGTGCTATTTGCCGATTTAATTTGTTTGTTATTACCTCCGCCAAGCACAGCATTATTTTAGGTTATGTTATGTTTTTGCCAGTGTTTATCTGTCTGTTTCTCTGTTTGTGTTGAAAATAACTTGAAAAGTTCTGAATGGATTTGGGTGAAATTTTCTGGAATTGTCAGAAATGGGACATGGATTAAAGAACTGATTAAATCTTGGGGGTGATCCGGACCACCGTCTGGATCCAGGGATTTTTTTAAAGGATTCTTTAACATTGCAACCTAGGAGCATTTTTGGCATTTGTGCGTATAACTCCACAAAAAATGGTTGGAGCACTTGGAAAGAAAATACAGGATGAGTTTCCAACAGGTTCTACAAAATATCAAAGACTGATCCAAAAAATGTAGGATTATTATTTTGGTGTGAATCACAGTATGGGGGGGTACTATGGCACTTGGTCTGTGCTCTCCCAGTGCTTCTCTAGTTGAATGTTTTTCATTGCTGACAAACACACTTCAGCACGGTGTTGGACAGTAGTGTTCAAATGATCTAGTTTGCTAACCTACAAAGAAGAACAAAGGAGATGAACGCCGAAGAAGAAGAAGAAGAAGGTGAGCCGTCGTGTGTGAGACCTAGGGGCAAATGGCTGCTGTGATTGGCTTACGTGTGTAAAGAGAGCAGATTAGAGTTATGTAATGTAATAATATTCATGATGTGTTGTGTGCAAACACAAGCACAATGGAACCCAGGGTCTTTTCAAGATCACTGCTGAAGTTGTGCAAGCTTACTGTGAAGATAAGATGACGTGCTAGCATGAATTCACTTAACACCCAACCAAATACTGTGGCGTTGCTGGGAGCACTTCCTGCTTCCCAGCATGCTTTGCTGGACTGTTTTGGAAATAGTTGTAAATATGACATGTTTAATGGTGTGTAAGTTGTTTTTTATCATTCATGTAGTATTTGTAGCTGCCTCGCTGCGTGTGTCTGCTGATCTCTTGGCGTTAAAGCAGTTTTTTTGTTTTTTTTTTAATTTGCCCATCATCACAATCCTTATGTGAACCATGAACACATCTGTGTGTTCTAAAAAGGGAAAAACAGCTAGCATGAGGCAGCTAAAAATGCACATGATGGACGAACCTATTTCCACAATAAATCTCTCTTAAAAAAAAAAAAAAAAAAAGATGCTCCAATCAATTGGCTCCAATCAGTATCGGCTGATTTCTGAAAAAAAAAAAAAGCACGTGATCGGCACATGCTGATAAATGCCTTTCCCAAAGCCTGTAGCTTGTACTGTTGCTGCCTGTAGCCATCCCTGCGTACAAGTGAAGCGTCTTGCCCTAAATAACGTCATGGGTAACGTCCTCTGCCCACTTTCCTTCCACAACAAAAACAAACATGTTTCTCTTGTGGAACTTCCCTGTCAACACATGCCATGAAAAATACCTGGCGGGGGGGTAGCTTTCATTTAATACGGCATTTGAACAACAAACACTTGATGAACACATGCTGTATGCCAAACGTGTGTTTTTTACGGGAATAATCCGATGTTAATCGGTGGCCGGTCAATTGGCGCATCCCTAGTTAAAATGACCAAAATATTGTAAATATCATGAATGTACGTGTTACTACACGCTCATAGCATGGATAGAAAACCTTGTTGGAGGTGTTTCAATAGAAGGTTCTATAGGCGGACTAGGTGAGTCCCATTGCTTGCATTGTTAGCTGCCTTATGCTAGCAGTTTTTCTTTATTTAGAACACACAGAAAAGAGAAAAATGTGTGTTCATTTTCTCACATAAGGATGGTGGATGATAAAGTTTTCTATATCGTGCTAAACACTTTGATCTTTTTGTCTACACCGTGGCCATGGGTAGTACTCTTTGTAGTTACCCCGCTTTCCATCCTATCGTGTGCAAAGCACGCATTGCAAGTTCTGTCCTGGCTATTCCTTCCCAAATAAAGAGCAACGTCCTTTCAAGCAGCTCAAGTCTCTTCACAGATGCAAGATGGCCACAGTACGAACACCGGTGCGCGACACAGACATAATAATGTCATCAAAGCTCACCTTTATGCATCCACATCCAACACAAGTATTATGGGTGGCAGCATCCGACAAACTATGGTTTGTACAAGGGCCGCTGGGAAACATTACGAAACAGAACAACTTAAATGTGAAAAAACTATGGGATTTTAACAGTATATTCTTCTCCAATAAAATAATAGGCCTTGTTTCCATATTGACAAGCATTTACTTATTCAGTGTAGTTATTTACAGAATTTTTTTTTAAATTATTGCTTCTGAAAGTGGTTAGCATGTTGGCCAAATAGTCAGGAGACCAGGAAGACCTGAGGTCCAATCTCCGTTGGGCATTTGTGTGTGGAGTTTGCATGTTCACCCCGTGTGTGTGTGGGTTTTCTGGGTACTCCGGTTTCCTCCCACATTCCAAAAACATGCACGTTAGCTTCATTGGAGACTCTAAATTGTCCATAGGTATGAATGTGAGTGTTTGTCTATATGTGCCCTGCCATTGGCTGGACACCAGTCCAGATTGTACCCCACCTCTCACCTGAAGTCAGCTGGAATAGGCTCCAGCATACCCATGCGACGCGAATGAGGATAAGCGACATAGAAAATTGATGGATGGATTCTGAAAGTTTTCCACGGCCATGGGGGCCCCTGTTTTAAAGTCAACATGTGATGATAACGATCATATTGACAATGTAATAAATAGGTACAGTATGTTCTGATCCGATATTGATTTTGGATACTGGGCCGATATCAGTAAAAAAAAACAATATCGAATTATATCGGTCTGCATCTCAAATCTTTGACATTGGCACTTGAATGCAAGCAGTCGATTCCAGACTCCGCCCCACCGGGTCTACCCGGCAGTGACTGGCTAGAGCCCACGTGATGACAACAGCAGTGTTTGCTAGCGTGCTAACTAAGGGGCAGTAGTGGTGTGAGCTGTGTGATGCTGCAGCTGAGTCATGCACACGTTTCCCGTGGTGGCACAGAAATGGGACGTTGAATACCACCACATTAGCTTGAACTGTAATGTTGGGTTTAAACGTTTGACTGAGCGCCTCAAACCTTTTTTTATTATTTTTAAAAAATATTTAAATCGACTGTCTGTAGTAATGTCAACATTAGGGTCGTTTTCACAGGCTTGAACAGGAAATGCATGAATGAACTTTAAATGCCTTTCCCCCAGCCTTTTCTTCCTCTCCTTATCTGTCAAGTGCCAACAGGGCAGACGTGGGATTTTGGTGCATGTTTTTCAAAATAAAGTTTTTATGATATTTGATAGATATTTTATTTCCAATAAATTGTGGTCAATATGTAAACAATAGGCTTCACATGTGTCTATATAGCACCGGGGGGCTCACACTTTTTCAGCCTGTGGGCTAATTTGTCCCAAAGATCTACCTCCCACTATAACAGAGGGCATATACAGACCCTTTACAAAAAATTAGAATGTCATGGAAAAGTTGTTTAATTTCCATAATTCCATTCAAAAAGTTAAACTTTCATAGATTATAGATTCAGGGCCCACAATTTAAACAATTTCAAGTATTTATTTGTTTATTTTTACATAATTTGGGCTTCCAGCTCATTAAACCCACGAAAACAGGAATTCAAAAAATTAGAATACTGTGAAGAAATCACCATTTACTTCTCAGTTTTTACAGGAAAAAAAGAAAGAAATTAGGATCAAATCAATCAAAATATGGTACTTTCAAAACGATATGTCAATCTTCAATACTTGGTTGGGAATCCCTTTGCCTTAATCACTGCCTCAATGCCACGTGGCATTGAAGCAATCAGCCTGTGGCATTGCCTGGGAGTTATGGAAGCCCAGATTTCCTTGATGCTTGCTGTCAGCTCTTCTTTGTTGTTGGGTCTGGTGCCCCTCATGTTCCTCTTGAGAATACCCCATAGATTCTCAATGGGGTTTAGGTCCGGTGAGTTGGCTGGCCAGTCAAGCACTGTGATGGCATGGGCATCAAACCAGGTTTTGGTGCTTCTGGCGGTATGGGCAGGGGCCAGGTCCTGCTGGAAGATGAAATCTGCATCTCCATACAGATCCTCAGCAGAAGGAATCATGAAGTCCTCTAAAACATTCTGGTAGACTGTTGCGGTGACCTTGGATTTAAGAAAGCAGAGTTTACCAACACCTGCACCGGACATTGCACCCCAAATCATGACGGACTGTGGATATTTCACACTGGACCTCAGGCAGCTTGGGTTCTGTTCCTCACCCGTCTTCCTCCAAACCCTTGGACCTTGATTCCCAAATGAAAGGCACACTTTACTTTCATGGGAAAAGAGGACCTTGGACCACTGGCCAACAGTCCAGTCCTTCTTCTCCTTGGCCCAGTGGAGACGCTTCCTACGTTGGCTCAGCTTCAGAAGTGGCTTGACCCGAGGAACCCGACGGTTGTAGCCCATCTCCCGGATGCGTCTGAATGTGGTGGTTTTTGAAGCTGTGACTCCCGCCTCATTCCACTCTTTCTGGATCTCTGCCAGATTCTGGAATCTTCCCTGTTTGATAATCCGCTGAAGCCCACGGTCATCTCTTTTGCTGGTCATCTTCTCCTGCCACATTTTGCCCTTCCTCTAGACTTTCCATTGATATGCTTGGACACAGCACTCTGTGAACAACCAGCCTCCTTAGCTATGAACTTTTGTGGCTTACCCATCCTAAGGAGGGTATCAATGATGGTCTTCTGGCCAGTTGTCATGTCTGCAGTCTTCCCCATATTGAACCCAACAGAGACAATTGAACCAAACTGAAGCAATTTAATGACACCTGGGGAAGCCTGTGCAGGTGATTTAAGTTTAGTAGATGATTAGTGTGTGACACTCAGTTTAAAACATTCATGCCCTGCAAAATTTGGGCTGATTTCTTCACAGTATGCTAATTTTTTGAATTCCTGTTTTCGTGGGTTTAATGAGCTGGAAGCCCAAATTATGTAAAAATAAACAAATAAATACTTGAAATCATTTAAATTGTGGGCCCTGAATCTATAATCTATGAAAGTTTAACTTTTTGAATGGAATTATAGAAATTAAACAACTTTTCCATGACATTCAAATTTTTTGGAAAGGGTCTGTACATACAGTATATTTATGTATTTTATTTATAAATATGAGTATGTATGTGCAATGTTCATGTATATCAGGGGTGCACACAATCAAAATGATCTACCTCTTACGATAAAACATCTAGCTTATATTAGGGCTAGGTGATATATCGATATTCACTTCATGCACGATATCAAAACCAACCATATTGTTGATATTGATATAGACTGGATTCGTGCTGTATCTCCCTCATCCCTGCATACAGGGGGAGGGAGGAGGGGCGGAGCAGAAGCCCGGCAGAGCGACAGCAAGGAATAAGCGCTAGCTCAGTGATGTGGAGGTAATTCCAATTCAGAGCATAAAAATCTTTTTCACCACCTTAACACCAAGTCCAATAGGAGGAATGCTGCGTGCTCCTGTTGTGTTCCTCATGAAAGGAAAAGCAAAGTGCTGTGCTATCATGAAGAGGTTTGCTATCACATTGCTAAGATATGGTCCCCTTTGCAACAGTGGAAAAAAACGGCTTTAAGAACTCGCTGAAGACGATGGACACACCACATCTGGCGAGCTTCCCGTTCACAATGATTTAGCACGACAAGCTCTACCACAAACGTACAAGGAAGTCAGACAGACACTTTCTAAGCCTGATGCACTTGACAGGTTGGTGTTCTTGGCACAAAATAAGGATAATGACACATAATTCCTCAGTAGTTGAGTCCATAAAGTGAGGAGTATGGCAGTGAAAATACTGTAGCTACTAGGCGTTCATCGTGTCTTACATCCGGTTAGCATTTGCTATACAGCATTATAGATGCTGTATAGGAGGAATGAAACGGATGATGCAAAAGACAATGCAGCCACAATCAAGGCAACATATTAAAAAGCTTTCAGCAATGGTCACATTTTCCAGTTCATCATGAAATAATAGTTTAACAGACTTGATGACGCCAAGCGCAGCCAAGTAACAGTTGACTTTTTTTTCTACGTAAGTAGCCTCTCCAAGTGAAGGGATAGCTTTTGTTGTAGATATAAAGTAGGCATCTTACCGCTCGGTTAGTTTATCCGTAATCGGAATGTAACGATGGAAGTTGCATTATCCGTGTGCAGCTGATGACATCTGTTGTCCATTTTTTGTATGCCACGGCGGCACGAGAACAACTCAGGAGGGGACGAAATGTCAGCTGACTGATGTCATATGACATCTATGAAGTGACGTTTGTGATGTAGGTGAAGCGACAAACACTCCCTTTGTGATATACTGGATGTCCCGTCATACGGTGTATTTCTCAACATTGTTTTCACATAAACAAACAAACAAACTAAGTTGTTGGCAGCTTTGATTGAGCTGTGGCGCCCTGCCACGATCCATCACATGTAGCAGAAACCCTGGAGTATATGATGCCACCAAACAGGCCTGCCAGTAGATTCCACATTTATTCCCCATTTTATCAGAAATACAGTGGAAATGAGAGGAAATGTCAATATTTCTTTTACAAGTCCCCTAAATCTATATTGGGCTGTAATAGTATAAGCTGGACAACTTTTCCCTGGATGTCCCTTCAGTGCTGATACTGGATTTCCTTCCTGGATGTCTGGTGATGAAATAAACCATCATACTGCTAATCAGGCAGAAATGTCTGTTGGCCAGTTTGCAGTTCCCTTTTCAGCTGAGTAAGTTGCTGTGATGAAAGCCAGGAGTCGGGTCATTGGGTCTATATGGACTAAAGTTGCTATATCATTGTAGAGAGAGTATCATCAATGCCATGATGCATGTAGAGTAGCGGCTGGAATCATCCACTTATAATTAGAATTCAAATGGAGTTGTTGTTTTCATTTATTAATCTGCAATGCATATCACTCGACATACTGTGGAGACAAAAATGAACACTGACGTCAGCCTGTACAGAGGGCAGGAGACAGGGTGTGTGTGTCAGGTTCGACGTGGGTAAACATAGGATCAGTTGTTCCTGTAACGCTCCCTCCCTCCCTCTTTTTCCTCTTGCTCTCTGACGTCTTGTCTCACTTGATGAAGCTGGCCTTTTGATACCACCATCCTACAAAGCCACTGACTAGTCACTTCTGACTTCACGCTGAGTTAAAAGTGACGCAAAAGAACCAGAAACACGCAAGCAGTCAGGAAATGTGCACGTTTCAGTATGAGTGGGTCAGATGATAAGCTTCACTGACAATAGCCTCATTTGTTTTTGCCTCTGGGGGGTTTTGTGCAACCACAATTGCCCCACCCTGTAGTTAAGAAGTCTTTATGAAATGTATTAATAATGTACTCATATTTGTTGCTGTGATACTGACTAGTTTGCTGTGGATTATTGTGATGGCTGTCTCGCCACAGGTTGGGGATGGGCCGATTGGGTTCTGATACCAGCGTAATGCCTATACCACCTGTAGAGATTTCCGATCCGTGAGCCACATCTATGTGTTTAATGCTATCAGCAAACATAGCTAGAACAATATCAGCCAAGGTAGGCAAAACGGTATCAGCGGATGTAGCTGTCTGCACACCTGCACTGCAGCTGTCCTCCTCACTCGCACCACACACACCTACCTACACACCACTACATTTAAACATTAAATGTAGGAATATTATAGTCATGTACTAAATAAGAACAAAAATAACATGAGAGCAACTTGGGGCATCTTAAATAGTATTATAAAGAACAACTTTAAGAAAGCAGACTATCCTCCCTATTTCATGGTTGGAAACACTTACAGGAATGACATGAATGCGGTAGCTGAAATGTTTAATGAATATTTTGTAAATATTGGACAAAAACTGGAAGAAGAAATTCCAAAACAAGACACAATTGATGAAGGGAATGATATCATTGATAGGAATCTTAATTCTATGTTTCTCACTGCTGTAACCAAAAAGGAGATCACTGACATTGTTAACCATTTTAAGGCAAAAACATCAACTGATTGTCATGGAATGGAAATGGAAACAATGAAAAGGGTCATCAATGAGATCGCAGACCCGTTAACATACATTAGTAACTTATCATTTCAGACTGGAATATTTCCAAGCAAAATGAAAACAGCCAAGG
This sequence comes from Dunckerocampus dactyliophorus, assembly GCF_027744805.1. NCBI lineage: Eukaryota > Metazoa > Chordata > Actinopteri > Syngnathiformes > Syngnathidae > Dunckerocampus > Dunckerocampus dactyliophorus. The sequence continues at coordinate 28,792,818 of NC_072832.1, read as the reverse complement.
TGGTTCCAATTTTCAAAAAAGGAGACAAACACCAATTTACAAATTATCGGCCAGTTTCCTTGTTACCACAATTCTCTAAAATTGTGGAGAAGCTATTTAATAATAGGTTGGACAAATGTATGAATAAGAATGAATTATTTGCTAGCAGTCAATATGGTTACAGAGCCAACATTTCAACTTCTATGGCACTGATGGAAATCACGGAGGAAATCACTACTGCTATGGACAACAGAAGATGCGCAGCAGCAGTATTCATGGATCTGACAAAATCTTAATTTCCAAATTAGAAAGGTACGGAATTAGAGGTTCAGTCTTAAATTGGGTTAAAAGCTACCTAGCAAAGAGGAAACAATTTGTAAAGCTAGGAGAATATACATCTGGGAGTTTAAATACCACGTGTGGAGTACCCCAGGGGTCCATACTGGGACCAAAACTGTTTAACTTGTACATTAACGACATTTGTAAAGTAACAAACAACTTAAAATTGGTCTTATTCGCCGATAATACCACCGCTTTCTGTTCTGGTGAAAGCACACAAGAACTCATTAAAAAGGTCAAGGATGAAAAGGTCATATTAAAGTCATGGTTTGACAGGAACAGATTATCTCTGAACTTAAGTAAAACTAAAATAATGCTATTTGGTAATAGTAGAAAGGACACGTACGACCAAATACAAATTAATGGAGTGGATATTGAAAAAGTGGAAGAATATAAATTCCTTGGGGTTATAATAGATGAAAAAATGAGTTGGAAATCTCATATTAAATATATTCAACAAAAGGTGGCGAGAAATATCTCTATATTGAATAAAGCAAAATATGTTCTTGATCAAAAAACACTCCACACTCTGTACTGTTCCTTAGTATTAGCATATTTAATGTATTGTGTGGAGATATGGGAAATAATTACAAAAGCAATCTTTACTCACTCACTGTACTCATAATGTATTCATTCATGATACCAAGTATAGACAACATACACACCTTTATTTTTAATATCACATATTAGTGATCATTCATAATACCAAGTATAGACAACATACACACCTTTATTTTTAATATCACATATTAGTGATCATTCATAATACCAAGTATAGACAACATACAAACCCTTTATTTTTAATATCACATATTAGTGATGATCATTCATAATACCAAGTATAGACAACATACAAACCCTTTATTTTTAATATCACATATTAGTGATGATCATTCATAATACCAAGTATAGACAACATACACACCTTTATTTTTAATATCACATATTAGTGATGATCATTCATAATACCAAGTATAGACAACATACACACCTTTATTTTTAATATCACATATTAGTGATCATTCATAATACCAAGTATAGACAACATACAAACCCTTTATTTTTAAAATCACAGATATTAAAATTCGCAGATTTAGTACACTTTCAAACTGCTAGAATAATGTACAAAGTTAATAACAACTCGTTACCCAAAAACCTAATAAAGTATTTCTCAATCAGAGAGGAGAAATATGATCTTAGAGGAAAATTAAACCTAAAACATTGATATGCCAGAATACGCTGAAAAGCCACAGCATTTCCGTGTGTGGAATGAAATGATGGAAGGGATTGAGTAAGGAACTAAAACAAAGAACAGAGATGAGCACATTCATAAACAATACAAGCAGTTGATGTTTGCTAAATACAAGGCAGAAGAGTCTTGATTGTTCTGTCAGGTTTGTTATTTTATTTTTTTAAATTTGTATTATTTTTGTTAAAGAAAAAAAGCTTTGTTCTTTTTTATTTATTTATTTATTTAGTATTGTCATTATTATTGTTATTAATGTATATATATATATATATATATATATATATATATATATATATACATTAATAACAATATATATATATATACACATTAATAACAATAATAATGATGACATATATACATGTGTATGTGTATATATATATAAATTTTTTTTCTTTTTCTTTTTTTTGGGGGGGAGGGCTATCTTACCGTTATCTATCATGTATTATTCTGACTATCACAGAAAACATGACATGGAATGCAGGAAGTGAACAACATGTACTGTAATAGATGTAGATTGGAAGGGGGGTAGGATTAAATAAGATTTGGTTCTTCCTACTCCTTTTGGACATGTAGAACTGTGAAAAAAATGATTCATGAGATGTATTCCATTGTAACCTTCATGTTCAAATAAACTAAACCAAACCAAACATTGTACTTGCCTATAGAGGAGAGTTAGTTACAGCCTCATAGAACAACTTGATCAAGTCAGCAATGACGTTAACTGTAAAGTTAAGAGTTCTGTGTTGTCCAACTGTCTGTGAAGCTGAGAACGTGGCAGGCTGAGCCCTTCAGTGTGTGTGCGGCACTGCATGTGCGGGGACAGCTACGCTCGTAGATATTCTTCTAGCTACATTTGCTGATATTCTTTTGGTGCGGTTGCATATTAAAGCAAACAGAGCTCTGGTATCGGAAGTGTATCGATATCGGCAAATATCTCAAATCAGATTGGAAGTGGAAAAAAATGTGGTTGAAATATTGACCACCTGTATGTTGACATTTTTTTGTTCCGTTGTAGGCTCAGAACAAGCAAAACGGGACCCTCGCTGCCGCCAAGGTTATTGACACCAAGACGGAGGATGAGCTGGAGGACTACATGGTCGAGATTGACATCCTGGCCTCTTGCAGCCACCATCACATTGTCAAACTGCTGGACGCCTTCTATTTCGAAGGGAAACTCTGGGTAGGTAATGGCTTTGTTGTGTGGATTTGAAGCTAAGGACACACGGGAAGGCAAGCACTGATGCATGGAAACATGCCAGTTTATCACACGCTAGTAGTTCTTCTCCTCCTCATAGCAGATGAGCATCTCGATTATTTTTGACTTTCGCCTCCACGTGAGTGGTTAACAAGGCTCATGTGAGACCATTTAGTACACTTTTACTGCTATAATGTTGTCACGTACTGTATGTTACAGTGTGTGCCTGCAGAGGAATAGGAGATGTGGAGAACAGAACCTTTTGAGTACTTTAGGACCATCTGCTTGAACTGCTACAGGCCGAATGGTTTATTATCAACCAGGAGAGCAGAATGCGGCACCGGAGCCGCAGGTTGCTGACCCTGTACAGGCGAATGGGAACACTCCCCCCCCCACCCCCCCCCCCCACCACCACCACCACCACCACCACCACCACCAAATGTCCACTTGGTTAAAAAAAAAAAAACAAAAAAGCTGCTATCAAGGTGTGCAATTGTAACCAAGTGTAGATGTGCTGTGATAAATGATGGCAGAAGTGTTGCAACAGCGCCTGTTGCTGGTGAATAGTGGCATGTGCACATTGCTGCAGGAAGTTGATGCTGAATGAGCAATAGGTAAGGCTGAAACACATTGTGGTGATACATATAGTGTAGGCCTGTGTAAATAGCATCCACCACTGAAGCCATGGCATGCTCAGTCGCCCAGTAAACTGATGAACAATATAGGGCAAGCTTGATGTTGGCATTTTGCCCTTTAGCTTGTCATTTGGAGGAAATACCATTGTTGTTATGTCTGTCCAAAATATGCATCAGAAAACTGTTTTTTCGTCGCTCCAAATGCAAAATTTACCCCTCGCAAAAGGTCCATTCACTCAGATTTTTGCGAGACTGTGAGAGCAGTGTAGAGTCCCTCTGCTGTCTAAACGCACATGCAGTAAATGTTCACGCTGTGTGCAACTACAGACTGGGGCCCCTCGGCAATTACCTTTTGACAGGTGGTGTCATGTGACCCCATCCCTCGAGCATGCGGCACAACTACACTGAAATAATGGGCCTTGTTTAGGACGGCGAAGAAAGTGTCTGTAAATAATTCAGACCCCCATGGCAGGATGACCCTGTAAGCAGCTTGGTGAATGTGTTGTTGCTGCTTAATGTGGTCATGCCTCCCAGGACGCAGGAGATAGTTGGAGGACTGTGAAAGCAATGTCCATCTATTCATCCTTTTTCTATGCTGCTTGTCCTCACTAGAGTCACAGGGGCGTGCTGGAGCCTATCCCAGCTGACTTGGGGCAAGAGGCAGGGTACACCCTGGACTGGTCGCCAATTCATGTGCCATTACAAATTGGAATGGGTGCAGATAGGGACGTTACTAGCTTTGTGGGGGCACTAGGCAGGATGTTCAACATTGTTACACCTCACCTTTGTGCATTCACAGGGTTAGGTTATTTACATTTGTAGGCAAGGACGAGGTGACAGGAAAAATGGTTTGGTTTGGTTTGGTTAAATTTATTTCGAACATGCATATGTCCGAAAAGGAGTAGGAAGAAGCAGAGCTTATTTAATCCTACCCCCTTTTCATAGTACATCAATTGCTAATACATACATGTGAATACATACAAACACACGTATACATATATATACACATACATCTGCACCTACACAAGTACAAACAAATATACAGTACATATACAGTATACACATATACAGTGTACAGGTACACACATGTTTAAAAATAAAAAAACATATATATATATTTTTCCCCTTTTTTCTCCTTTTCCTCTTCTATTAATCCTGTCCTTTCTCTCCTGTTGATATCCACATCCTCTTCGGTATTGCACTGCTAGTGATGCTGGGTTTGTATACAAGAGTTCCTTTTATTAATTATGTCAAGGTTATTGCTGTGGAATGTAGTCCTTCTCGTTGCATTGGTTTGTCTTGTAGGGTGTTTTGTCCATCATCCTTATTATCATAGTAATATGATCTTTAATATGCATCCAGATTGCTGATATCTTGGACAACAAGCACTCTTGCGACTCTTGGACCTCCTTTTAGTTTGATGTAGATTTTTTTAGTGCTCCAAGTGTTTTGTATCTTTCCTTGCTTCCTCAGGTCTCGTGCTTCCTTGGCGATGTCGGAATTGCGTTTTGTCAGATGCTCATTCATGTAGACGTTGGTGCCTCTTAGCTTCTTTCCCTGTTTCAGCAGAGCAGTTTTGAATTCCCTGTTGGTGAACTTAATGATGACAGGTGCGGTATTGTTTCTGCCGTGGAGTGGGACGCACGTGTCTGTGCTGCTGACATCGACATCCACCTCCTTCGATTGTAGGGAGTTAGCAATCTGTTACTTTATTGAGGGAACATCTCTTGTTCCTTGAGGGATTTGGGGCCCTGTAAGGACCACATCATTCATTCGTGCCATCTGAATGGGGAAAGAATGTCAGAGAAAGTTGTACGCATAAGTTTCACATCTGTGTCACAACACACAACTATGGTGCATTCACTGATGCCGAACAAAGTGGGACATCCTAACGCAGAATACTGACACATATACACAGCAAACCATACAAAGCAAAATAAAAAATAAACAAATTACCCTCTAAATAAAGTCACGCAAAGCAAGACAGAGCAAACAAACACTCAAAATCAAAGCTAAACTACCGAAGATTTTATTTTTCCATTCCATTTTTTTCCACTTATCCGGGTCCGGGTGGCTGGGGCAGCAGTCTGAGTAGAAAAGTCCAGACTTGCCGGTCCCCGGCCACCTCTTCCAGCTCCACCGGGAGGACCCCAAGGCCTTCCCAGTCGAGCAGTGAGACATAATCCCTCCAGCGAGTCCTAGGTCTGCCCTAGGGCCTTCTCCCAGCCGGGCATGCCTGGAACACGTCACCAGGGAGGCTTCCTGGAGGCATCCGGGTTAGATGAGCCACCTAAACTGGCTCCTCTCCATGTGAAGGAGCAGCAGCTCTACTCTGACCCCCTCCCCCTATCTCTTAGGGTGAGTCCAGCCACCCTATGGAGGAAACTCATTCCAGCCGCTTGTATCCACCATCTCCTTCTTTCGGTCACGACCCAAAGCTCATGACCGCAGGTAAGGGTGGGAACATAGATGGGGGGGTTTAATAAACTTCACCACGACGGTCTGGTACAGCGACCGCATTACTGCAGACGCTGCGCCGATCCTGTCAACCTCACGCTCCAACCATCCCTCAATCGTGAACAAGACCCCGAGATACTTGACCTCCCCTCTCCCCTTTCCTCTTCACCCTTTACACCTCGGACTTCACACACAACTCCACACAGTGTCACATCCAGAAGTTCTCTGATGACACAGCCATTGTTGGTTGTGTTTCAGAGGGGAATGATCTGGAATACAGGATGGTCATCAGGGACTTTTGTCAGCTGGAGTGAGCTTAACCAGCTGCAGCTCAACACCAGCAAGACAAAGGAGATGATCATTAACTTCCAGAGGAAAACATCCCACTTCACACCGGTGAACATCCAGGGAGCGGACATAGAGTTGGTAGACAGCTACAAATTCCTGGGTGTTCACCTTAACAACAAACTGGACTGGTCCGTCAACACCCACGCCCTCTACAAGAAGGGCCAGAGTCGCCTCCACCTGCTGAGGAGACTGAGGTCCTTTGGTGTGTGCAGGACTCTCTTACGGACCCTCTATGACTCTGTGGTGGCCTCAGCCATCTTCTATGCTGTGGGCTGCTGGAGAGGGGGCAGCACGGACAGGGACAGGAGCAGGATCAATAGGCTGATCAGGAGAGCGAGCTCTGTCCTGGACGGTCCTTTGGACTCCGTGGAGGAAGTGGGGGAGAGAAGGATGTTGGCTAAGCTGACATCCATCATGGACAACACCTCTCACCCGCTACATGACACTGTGGGTTCCCTTAGCAGCTCCTTCAGCAGCAGACTGTTACACCCACGGTGTAAGAAGGAGAGGTTCCGCAGGTCCTTCATACCGACCGCTGTCAGGCTCTACAACACCTGAACCATTTTGTATTCACGATGTCACTATGCATTCTTTACTTGTGTATCTTGTTTGCTGCTGTAACAGGTGAATTTCCCTGCTGTGGGATTAATAAAGTACTACTACTACTACTACTGAGGCAGGACCTCATTCCCAACCCACCCTTTTCCCACTGAGAACCATGGCCTGGGATTTGGAGGTGCTGAGTCTCATACCAGAAGCTTCACACTCAGATGCAAACCTCCCCAGTAAACACTGAAGGTCACAGCTCCATGAGGCCATCAGGACCACATTGTCTGTGAATAGTGGAGATGAGATTTTAAAGTCCCCAAACTGGATGCTCTTGATGCCCTGGCTGTGCCTAGAAATTCTGTCCATGAAAGTTCTTAACATAATGGATGACAAAGGGCAGCCTTGGTGGAGGCCAACGTTCATAGTAAAAGGCAGGACTTACTGCTGGCAATTCCAACCAGGCTCCTGCTCTGGTTGTACAAGGACCCAATGACATGTAGTATCATGCCACCAATCCGTACTCTCGGAGCACTTCCACAGGACACCGTGAGTGTGATCCTCCTAGAGTTGGAACACACCCTCCAGTCACCCTTCTTGAAAAGGGTGGGACCGGGACCACCCCAATCTGGCAATCCAGAGGTACTGTTCCACGCAGTTTTGAAGAGACGTGTCAGCCAAGACAGTCCCTCAACATCCAGGGCCTTAAGGAACTTTGCTGTCTTATCGCTGAATGGAAGACAGTGTTTGATATTAGCTCTGACTGATTAGGGTTTGATTGATTGATTGATTGATTTTTAGCTCTCTCATACCACATAATGGGCCGGCTAGATGGAGCACTGTTGTCAAAGTGCTGAATTTCATCATGTGTATCACCCCCATTCGGCAAATATACTCAATTCATTTGTTTAGCAAGGTCTTTTCTTCCCTGTCAGTGAAATCGTCTTCTGTGTTGCATTTGACATTTTAAATGACCACAATGAGGAAGGGACTGTTCATTCAAATGTATGATGAAATGTCTGGAATGTGAGTCATTAGGAAATATTCCATAATACCCCAAGGAGCAGCATTGCATTCAAAATAAGACATATTTCAGAGTCCATGTTGACTCCTTGTAAGATGTGCATTGATAATTTGCCTGAATTGATTTTCTTCTTGGAAACCTGCCGAATCCATGCTGTATTTCCTTTGAAATGTCTCTCTCTTGGCCCTAATACAGACTTCCTTTTAAACACATCATTTTAATGTGTCCCATTGGACATTTATTGTTGTGCTCTTTGCAGATCCTCATAGAGTTCTGTGCGGGCGGTGCGGTGGATGCCATCATGCTGGGTAAGTCCCTCGCTCGTGTAACTGCAGTGTAATAAAATTCTGCTGCTTTTCCTTCCTCCTCCTCAACTGCCAATTCTTTTATCTGTGGGTTTGAAGTGTGTAATTATTGTAGCTCCAATTTCAAGGAGTGCTTTCAAGCCCCTTGCGAATGCTCATAGTTTCACCTTCTTATACTGAAGCTTCTAGAAGCACCTCTCTGCTGTGTGCAAATGTATTTCCTGTTGCAGAGAAAGCAGTCTTCTAAACGTTTCCTCTCATACAAGCTGGCTATTGTACCAGCTGAGTTTTATTCTTCAGTTGCTATTGGTTGCAGTTGCATCGTATGTTTATTTGTACAAATGGACAAAGTATGTGTTGTGACATCATAATGCAATGTGAAAAAAATGTGACTCATGAGTTCTCTGCGTGCGTCGACAGAACTGGAGAGGCCCCTGACTGAGCCTCAGATTCGTGTGGTGTGCAAGCAGACCTTGGAGGCCTTGGTCTACCTCCACGAGAACAAGATCATCCACAGAGACCTGAAGGCCGGCAACATTCTCCTCTCCCTGGATGGAGAAGTGAAACTTGGTATGAAGTTCTGAATCATTTGGGGCTGTACAGTATCTCACAAAAGTGAGTACATACACCCTTCACAGCTTAGCAACTGGGTTTGGGAATCTCAGAGTACCTACGATACGATATGATTTGTGATACAGGACTCACAATAACGATAATAACCTCGATAGGGTGAAACAAACCGAGAAAAAATTTTCTTAGTTTATATTTTGCAACCTTCAGCTGGTTTCTGTGACTGAAATGAGGACAAGCGCTATAGAAAATGGGCGGATATTTTGCAGCCTATTTTAATCACAGTACAGTCAACAATGGGAGTGGTTTAGTGCAACGTACTGTAAGTATAAAACAGGATTTTATTTTAGGTGTCTGACCAACTATGACACTTTTAAACTTATTAATCTCATTCACTCGCGTAGATCAAATCTACCCCCGGTTAGCAAGTTTTTTGGATAACATTGAAAATTTACGCCACAATTTTCCCTCGGTTTGCGTGCATTCTCTGGTTAGCATACAATGTGGCACGCGTGCTATTAATCTGCTGTATGAGTCCATTTGTCTTCTTAATATATACATTTGTTCCATTCCATTTCCTTGGGCAGACACCATTTTCCTATTTTGTTATGAGTTATTTTTTTGAATTCAGTAGTCTTTCTCACCTTCTGAATCAAAATGCTGCCACTTGGAACTTTCTTTGGCTTCATTTTGGGTTATAGTATTGAGGTGAGAAACACTATTGAATTTAGGAAGCAACTCATGTCAAAACAGGAAGATAGTGGTTGAACCCACTGCCACATCGTGTCTTTGGGGACATCGAGAATCACAACTTCAATGAAGGTAAAAGTACCCGCTGAGTAAATACTTCCCCACACCAACATTCCTTCTCTTCATGATGACAGCATTTCATTCACATTATGTCAATTTCCGCAAAATTCCGTGATTCCGTTAACGCAGAAATCATCGGGCCAAACATGCTGTGGTACACGTGAGGCGCCAGTGCATCAATGCAGGGCGCAGTCATCAACTCTGCTTGTTTCCTTTTATCATTTATACCAGTATCTGTCATTATGTCATAATTGGAATAATTTACAGTATACTGGTATACCAGTGTATATAAAAATGATCGCCCAACCATAGTGGGGATATTTCACTTTTAAACAGAATGAACAGGGTGAGCGCATGAACACTGACAAACTGATATGTGCCGTTTGTTAGAAAGTAGTGATGATGAAGAAGGGGACGACAAGCAACTTGCATGCGCACCACCTCAAACACAACAATGCTGTCCAACAAAACTGTCCCAGTTTTACCAACTGGGAAAAAAACTACAGAGGCTTTGTCCTGACAGTCAACGCTCACTGAGGCATTTGGTGGCCAAAGTATAAACAAAACATAGGTCATTATTACAAAATAAAAGTCAGGGGGGCCCCCACATGGTTTATTTTTCATGGGGCCCAGAATTCCTGGCTGCAGCCATGCTATTGTCTGTATGATATGAAAAGGGAACCAACCAAACCAACTCACCTTCACCAAAACATATTTATTCAAGAGAACATCGCTGGTGAAACTTAGCGAGGATGGTGAGAGGTCAAGGCAACAGGCCTGAAGTGGTTAGGCTCCTTGGGACGCGGTGTCTTTGGTATCGGGACCACACAGGAGGTCTTCCACAGGGCCGGGACTTTCTCCAGGCTCAGGCTGAGATTGAACAAATGCCTGAAAACTCCACAGAGCTGGTCAGCACAGTCCTTGAGGATTCTAGGGCTGATGCCGTCCGGTCCCGGTGCCTTCCTTGCCTTGATCTTCTTTAGTTGACTCCTCACCTGATCATCAGTTATGGAGAGGGGGGTAGAGGATGGCTGGGATGAGATGAAGAGTGGATGGGGAGGTGGGGCTTTCCCGGGAAGGTGTGAAGAGGGGGCAGGGTGGGTAGGGGAGGGAGGGGGCACAGACTCAAATCTGTTGAAAAACAGATTGAGTTCATCTGCCCAGATCTTGTCCCCACTGGATTTTTTTTGTGATAAGCGTTGAAAGGCGTTTATCGGCATATGTCGATCACGTGTTTTCCCATGGAACTCAGCCAATATTGATTGGTGGCTGATCGATCAGAGCATCCCCAGTTGAGTTATGTTGCACTAAAACAGTGTAATATTGTAAACAATATATTGTTTGTACTCTGGTTAAAATATGCTGCAAAATATAAACTATGAAATTGTTTTTGTTTCCGCTTATTGCTGTATGGTGATATAATCATTATGGTGATCCATGTATCACAAATTGCATGGTATGGTGATTTCCCCTAAGATTCCCAGCCCTAATGTTCTTTGCATTGGATCATGTGTGTCACCAAATGGGAAGGATTATTCATCGCTCCCGTTTCTGCTAAAGCTCAATACTTTGTTGAAGAAAAGCAGATTAATTGTTGTCTTCTTTTCCTACTGGTGTCCTGGGGGGCCACTTAGAAGCCTCCTACTGAGCCACTTAAAGGCTCAAGGAGATAATTAGCTAAGTCAATTTTTGGCTGTCCCACCAGCACGGCGGTACCCAGCTGAGCCAAGTGTACGCTGCATAGCTTCGTGTTTACACACGAGGCTGAATCATTCATGTGCTGTTTCACATTCCTTTTTTTTTAAACTAAGTGATGGCTGTTGTGTTGCCATGAGTGAAAGATTTACAATCTTGGAGTTGCATAATAATCAAAAAGTATCCATGTTTTCCTGTAGCACTCCTAGCTTGCTGGTTCCTGGATGATTCACGCTGTGTAGGCAGAAGATCAGTGGCATAGCCTGGCAAGCAGTAATCAAGGGTCTTCATGAAAGATGTTATGTGTACATCTTCTAGATCTTATAGGATGTAAACATAATGAATTGTGAATTTCTCTTGGAGATATGTGATGTATCTACCGTAAGGCATGTGAGGCAAGGAAAAGAGAGGGCAGGTGATGGACATGGCCGCTATGACCACTATGATGAAGCTTTTCTGTCGCGCAGTGGGCTGCACTCTCCAGCAAGTATGGAGGAGATTATTACCTACAGCTGTGTTTGGGATGCAGAAATGTGACGCTCGAGTCACTGATGAACACAAAGCATCACAATGGAGAAAAGAGTTATCCATTCATTTCCTCTTTTTCAGCGGATTTTGGAGTTTCTGCAAAAAATACAAAGACGTTACAGAGGAGAGATTCTTTCATTGGCACGCCATACTGGTGAGTCATGCAGCCCTGGTTGCACCTGGTGATTGTTTAAAGGTCTCAACAGGATCATTTTTCATTCTGGTATCGTAAAATGAAGGCTGAAGGGGGCATAAAAAAGTCTTTACTCAGCAAGTTAAATGCACGTGAGGGTGGGATGACCTCAGCTTTAAATACAGACTGATGCCCACAGCATTTTTCTCCTCCAAGAAATGAGAAAAACCCTTCCTGCTTAGCAACGTATCAAACAAACCAGAGGTCCCCGTCATGCAAAAGTGACTTTTAAATGATGTTATTGCAGTGTCTGTAGGGCCTGTTTATGACGCACCAAACATTTGAGGTTACGGGTTGCTATGACGTCCACGGAGAAAAAATTCTCAAGGACAATGATGATGCCACCTCTGACCGAGCCAATCCCACCACTTCATGGAGGACAGCTTTATATAAAAAAAAAAATAACTCACAGGCTTCGCTACACATTTTAAAATAGTGCTCACAAAACAGGGTGTTCCCCATCTAAATTGCAGGGTCAAGGCTAGATTTTATCCAACACAATTATAATACGCTACGTTTATGTTTATTTCCTTAGCTGCAGCAGAAGCTGCTGCTATTTTTCCTGAGGTCCGAAAGAAAATACAATGGTATAAAAGATGCAATTATTATATTCTTTTTATTTGTTAATGATCTAAATCATTTTAATTGTAATTGTACAGTAATATTATCATTTAATGTTGTAAAATATAGCCAATGAAAGAGCAGATAAAATCCTACTATAAGATAAAAGTTTGATCATGTCAAATTTCAGTGTAGTAATATAGTATATGTACTATCTGTATTTTGGAACAGCAGATAATAGCATTTTTAGATTTGAATAATACAGTCTAGCGCAGTCAGTTCTCACGGGTGAGTGGTTTATATTGCAGAATAAACGTTTAGCAGAGGGGTTTTTATATAATTTGTTTGGGAAGGAGATTGCATGCACCTTAGGTCAAATACATTTCTTGGGTGGCATAATTGCGTACACTACTGGTCAAAAGTTTTCAAAGGCCCAATTTCTCTGTAGGGAAAAGCTCCATTTCTACATGTTAGGAAGGTCTGTCTCTCTTCCATTGTTAATTGCATTTTTCTTGCAACATTTTTGTAGCAACACATGCCTTTCTGCAGTATAATGCTCATCTGATGCGGAGGGTCTAGTACCACTGTATGTTCCAAACACTGCTTTCTTACAGACAGAGGAGTAGTACTCAACGCTGCAACACGTATAAGAATAAGTTGCGGCAACTGCCAAGGCTTGATCAACCTCCATTTCTGCAGAACAGCTTGAAATTGTTGGCCTGTTTTGTGGTCCCTGAAACAGTATCATTTTGAAATAGTCTTTCTTCACCTTTGGCTAACCTTACCTTTTTTTATAACCTCTCCCACATCACCACTTACCTTTGTACCATTTCAAAGCTATTGATTGGACTTGAACCACTTGAATATCAATAAACAAAAAACAGCGGGGGTGTTACAAAGCTTTTGATGGCTAGTGTGTGTCCGAGCTAAACAAGAAATTGTGATAGAGAATCTGATTTATTTTGGGACCCATGGTGAAAACTAGTATCATTTGGAATCTTTAATTTATGCGTGCCAATCTAACTGCTTGTCACTGTGCAGGATGGCCCCAGAGGTGGTGATGTGTGAAACGTCCAAGGACCGTCCTTACGACTACAAAGCGGACATCTGGTCCCTCGGGGTGACCCTGATTGAGCTGGCACAGATTGAGCCACCCAACCACGAGATGAATCCCATGAGAGTATTGCTGAAAATAGCCAAGTCCGAGCCGCCCACACTCATGCATCCCTCTCGCTGGTGAGATGACGTGCTGGTGTTACAACCCCAAGGAGGTGGCGCTGGACTGTTTGCGTGTTTAATGTGCCAAAGCGCTGCACGCTTCCACTGGCGGTCATTATTGTTCAAGCAGGAATTGCAGTAGTTTTATGCTTCAAACTCATTTCTTAAAATGTGTCACTTTAGGACACCGGAATTCAGTGACTTTCTCCGCAAAGCACTTGACAAGAACGTGGACAATCGGTGGGGCCCGCTGCAGCTTCTACAGGTGGGCCTCCGTGCTCAGTTGACTGCCTTCATGCCTTCATCCCTGCACAACAACACCTGCTGACCAGCTTTGTAATTAAACCCCACGTGTCTCCTTGCCATCCCTGGCAGCATCCTTTTGTCGCCAGCGTCATGGACAGCAAACCTCTGCGAGAGCTTATTGCAGAGTCCAAAGCTGAAGTCACGGAGGAGATTGAGGATAGCAAAGAAGAGGAAGAGGAGGAGGAGCCTGACACACCTCTGGTACTAACGAACGAATGGCGCTCGCGACTCAGTGATAATGTGATTTTGATCTTTTCTGTGTTTTTTCTCTACTCTTCAGTCCGGTCCTGGACACAAGCGAGAACCGTCAGATGCAAGTATGGTGAGCTCAGAGGACGACAAAGTTCCAGCGACTCCCTCCATGCTGGAATCTGTCACAGAAAAGACAGAGGCTGAGCCGACCAAAGATGAGGCCAGTGGTAAGCTCGCTAATGAAGGTCAAGGAGCAAGTGAGACCAACAAGATGGAAGAGAAGCTCAATGAGGTGCCCGACGCCAGTAATGAAGACAAAGCCTCAGGGTTGATGGAGAAGGACTTGGTCTCACAAGAGCATATTGGACCAGAGGGACAAGCTGATGAGGTTTCTGCAACAGAGGAAGGCGTTTTAGAAGGAGTGGCTGCAGAAAACCTTGTGACTGATGGTCAGAGAGAGGAGATGCAGGAAGAAGAAACAAACGCCGATTCCACACAGGTGTTACAAGTTCAGAAAGAGCCTCAAGTGGTGACCGAAGAAGAGCCCCAAGAAGGAGAGTCAAATCGGCAACTCACTGAATCCTCAGAATTAGAGGAGCCACCTGCACGTGCCAAAGAAGAAGTGGAGGAATTAGACATCCAGCAGGTGAGCAAACCACAGGAGATGTTTCAGCATAAGTTGGCTGATACGGCTAATGGCACAGATGATAACAGTGGAGCAAATGAAGAAGCACACGTAGTGGACACAAACACGTATGAAGACGCACAAACCAAGGAGAGTGAGGACGAGTCACCCATTCCTCTGCTTGAGGAGACACTCGAAATAGAGGAGGAGACATCTGAGCTGCCTGATCAGGTTCTCCAAAGTACAAATGGCATGTGTGATGACACCATGGATTCCTCTGAGGATGCAGGACAAGTGCTCCCAATTAAGGAAGATGAGGAAACCGCTCCAGTAGAAGACGGCAGTATTCCGGAGAGCAAAACCGACTCTGAGACCAAGATGGAGCAGGGAAGTCCTGCTGTGCCATGTCAGGATATGGAGAAGGACTCTGACTCCGGAAGTACCTCAGCTGCTGACAGCAACAGTCTTGACCTCAATTTGTCAATCTCCAGCTTCCTGTCTAAGAGCAAAGACGGGGGTTCAGTGTCTGTGCAGGTATGTTGATCCATCCCTCACGTCCAGCTAGGCATGGGCTGGTTAGCGCTTTCAAGGTATACCACGGAATGAAAATGTTACGCTTTCAAAACCACCAAAATCGTTACAGTCACAGCATTTCTACCGTATGAGAGAACGTGGAGATCCAGTGCGGCCACTACATGGAAATACAGCCTGTGTTAGTTCTAGTTTCCATACGTTGGGCATAGATGGCGCCGCTGCGGCCGTGCCGCGAGGACATATTGCTCACGTGGAGGGTCACCAGATGTAGAGATGTCATTTAGAGGGGCTGTAAAACCTTTATTCTAGGGATGCTCCAATCAGGGTTTTATGTTGCCAATTCCAATGCTGATCTTCTATGAATGAAATTGCCTGATACCGATCACATGGATTAAGTGTCAATTTTGCAATTGATTTATGTTCCATTGGCCATTGGCCAGGGGTGCTATATAAGGGGGGGAAGTAAAGACAATTCCAAGGCCCCCTGACTGCCAGGCCCAAAAAATTGGATAGTTATAAAAAAAATTAAAGGTGGGGGGGTTAGAGGGGTGCCCAACGTGGCAGGGGCCATTTCTCCAAGACGTCAGAGCAAGACACTACACTGCATGCAGGCATCGCGACAGGCTGCAATTATACAGGCTAGAGGTGATCGGCTTTTGTGATCGACATTGAAAGGTATTTATTGTGTATGTCGATCACATGCTTTGCCACAGAAATCAGCCGATATTGATCGTTGGCTGATCGATCAGAGCATCGCTAGTTTATTTTCCACTGAACAACAAGCAGCAACCACTTAACGTCTCAGTTGCAGTGTGTCACCTGCCACTATGAAAGAATAACATAACAGTACGAGTTTTAAAAAAGATTTATTTTGTCACCTTCTTGAGCCACTTGATTGCATTTTATTTGCAGTCAGATTTTTTTTTTTTACTAAGAAAATATTTATTGTGTTCCAGGATTAGCCACAGTAGACTGCATTGACAACTGCACTTTATTTATTAATTTAGAAATCATTCACTTATTCATGTTAAATATATATGTTCCACTTCCATTGTGTTATGTTATATAATATATATTCCAGCATGGTGCATCAAACATCTCTATGCAGCCCATTCCTCCAGCTGCTAAGAGCGCACCAACATTGAAACGTACTATAAGCATCATTCCCATTGCTTACGTACACTAGTTAGGTTTGCTGTCGTTACGGTTTAGCCACGTTGGCTATCATTGAATGTATAGCCTGTCATAACCACGCAATAATTGCATGTATGTGCACATACTAGGGACATGTATGTATGTGTATGCGAGACACAGGCTTCCTACACAAGTATGGATTTTATTTTATACATTTCCAGGTCTGAAAAAGTATGGAAAATGGAACCTCAAGTATGGAAGGATATTCCTGTTTCTAAGGCTGCTACCCCTGTTTTGTTTTCTAAAAGATCAATGATGAATATCTGAAAAAAGAAAGAAACAGGTGCTGGATAGGGCAGCCAAGATGTTTGTGTGAGAGCACACGGTGGGCGACGCATCCCGGAAAACATTTGGAAAGGTTGACAAGTTGAATATCCAGCCCTCTGCTCTTACAGTATTCAGTACATTATTCTTTGTCTGAGCTACATTACCAGCTATAATCTCCTGGAAATGATCGACACCATACAGGGATGACCATTTTCTTAGTGGATTCATGTGAAGCTTGTTGTTTGGATGACGAGAGTAATGGGTCAGGCCATAGATGGACCAAATCAATATGAAGCAAACACAAATAGTTTGTGCTTTGATCTGCAAAAATCAGAAAAGAGGCCTAAGCTGATGTGTTCGTGAATGTCTTGTTTTACTTAAAACGCAAACATAACACAGTAGCTCTGCTTTCATGGCTGACTGAGGAAATTAAAAAGGTATTTACATTACAAAGGATATTTGAATTTTTAATAAAAAAAAAAAAAAACAATCGAGAATCAAAATGATTGTTGATAAGTTGGATAATTGATGAATCATTAATTAATTGTTGCAACTCTAATGCAGGGGAATGTTTAGTCATTTGGGGGCCCAAGGCAAACCTAGTCATTGGGGCCTTCCACATCCTTTTTTTTTTTTTTTTTTTAATTTGAACCTTTACTAAATGTCATTTAGGCCACTGTTTTCCTGCCTTTGAAATCTGTTAGTTATCTGTCATCTTAAGTTGCTATTTACATAGCCATGTTTATATACTGTGCCCCCTCCCAAAAACCATTTGAAATACTGTTTATCATCTAAGGATGACAACATTCTCCTATTTCCTGAGCTATAAAGTCTCAATATAGTCACGTGATGAAAAGCGTGACTGTCTAAAACCACTGACACTGACAGTAGCGCTGCTGCTGTCCTCGTGTGTCTACTTCCTTGTGACTGTGAAAAAGGTTTACAACTTCACTACTATGGATAAAATCTGTTAGTTTTCCTCTCGCCTTCTTCTCTTCTCCGCTCGCAAGTTTGTTTTTCTGCCGTCTTCCAGAAGCAATGTGCACATGCCCAGTAAATGTGGAATAGTCCAGTGCACAAGGAGGGAGGCGGGGCGATTGAAATGATCATGATAGATTATGCATTTGGAAGTAGTTTTAATAATTAAGACTAATACTACAAATCAAAGAAAGAGATCAGTTTTTATGAGAGTTTGGGGGCCCTGGAAATCCCTTGGCCACAGGCAATTGCCTGTGTTTGCCTAATGGTAAGTCCATCCCTGCTCCAATGATACATGTCTGTTGACTGAGGAAAAGTCTGGCATTTTGGAATGTCAAAGCGCTGAGTGACAGCCATGAACGTTATTTATTTGATTCAGGCCCAAAGAAAATTTACGTCAATTTTTATGCAGTTGAATTTGTATTTGTGAAAAATCTAGACATGTTTTTGTACAATGTGTTCTTTTAAGACACTTTTGGTAACATATGCTAGTCGCTGGTGGAGTTGTTGTATTTTTGGGGTAAAAAAATAACTGAATTATATATATATAGATATATAGATATATATATATTACAGTATATATATATATATTACAGTATATATATATAGCACTGAGCCTAGCTCTCCTGCTCGGGACGCCCACCATCACTTCCCGTCACTTCCTGATGAACTAAAGCTGTAATGACACTCTGCCGTATAAAAAGTAAAATATTAAAAACAAGCAGAAGACATTACTAGCACAGCTTTGTTGTGTGGGTCATGAATAATAACAAGCATAGTAGTGCTGTACAACTTTTATCCGCAGTCCCACAGTGCCCTCTTTTTTAAATTTTTTTTACCCCTGTCCTGTCCAGCCTTTAAAGCAGATAGAATTGTATACCTAAATGCCGTCAAGTGCTCAACAGATTTACTCTGCCAGGGAGAAGTGTGATATACAATTCCCCTGTTATACAGAATTTATTTGACTTTGATGCTTGTTATTAAGCAAATTTGGAGCGACCGGACCAGAGCAGAAGGGGACAGAGAAGAAGAGAAAAGAAAACGGGGGGGTGCGGGGATGAGAGGGGGACAAAAAAAATAAAAAGAGAGAGACAAGGACAACAGCAGCAACAACAACAATTGTGACAACAAGAACAGAACAACAGAAACATACAGAACGACATCAGCAAATAAATGTCTGTGACAACTATAAAGACGAACAAGGACATAAGGACAAAACAATATCAACAACCACAATGACAATGCTGCATTGAAACAATCACACAATAGTAGTAATGAAATGATGAACTATCATAGTGATCACAATGATAATACTGCATTGAAACAGTCACACATAATAGTAGTCATGAAATGATGAACTATGATAGTGATCACAATGACAATACTGCATTGAAACAGTCACACATAATAGTAGTAATGAAATGATGAACTATGATAGTGATCACAATGATAATACTGCATTGAAACAGTCACACATAATAGCAGTAATGAAATGATGAACTATGATAGTGAACAGAATGATAATTACTGTAATGCACATCATTGTAAAAAAAACTATAATCATACTGCTGATATCACCGTTGCTGTAATAAAACCAACAACATAATAACACCCTGGTTAACTCAGTGAGTAATGTGGGGAAGTACGTATGTACTGTGAGTGTGCATATGTACAGGTATCTCTGTATATGGGGAAGACTTCATATATATAAAGGTGCAAGAATGTGTGGGCGTGTAATTGTCACTGAGAATGCATGAAAGGAAAGGGGCCGCCTTCCACCTCCCAGAGAGCCCCGCCCCAAATAGCCAGGCCGAGCCCCCGCCGTCAGAAGGCCACCAGGCCCACAGGGGCAGGCAGCACAAAGATCAGTGCCCCAAGAGCCAGCCCAGAGAGCCCTCCCCCCCGGGAAGACCAGCAAGGGGCCGAAGAGAGGAAATCCCAGCCAAAACAGGGCGCCGGCGGGCCGGAGGACAGCCAACCCCTAAGACCAGCGAGAGATCACACCCCACAAAGGCAGACGAGTACTGGGGGCCACAAACCGGCAGGCCCAGAGACGGCCCCACAACCGGAATGAAGCCCGCCCACGCTGGAAGCACGAATCCCCCCCCCCCCCAAGCACCACCCCCCAGGGAGCGGGGCCAACCCCCGTCCAATCCCCGACACAGGGCCGCCCTGCCCAGGGATGCAGGAGGCACACCCTCTACCCACCCGGCGGAGGCACGGGTGGCAGAGATGTATCACCCAGCACCCGACCCCACGGAGCAAACCCCCGTATGCGACCCCTCCCCCAAAAATAAATAACTTAAATAAATAAATAAATAAAAGTACACGCACGCACATACACACTCCTGCGCACCCCCCCACGCGCGCGCGCGCACACACACGGACACACACATGCGCGCACACACACATAGTGGTTGACTGCCCGACACCCGGAAGCCTCGCCCTATCCCCCGTTGGTAACCCAAGGAGCAGCGGAGCCGGGGTCCCAGACATACAATCCAGAACCCAGGTGCGGAGAGCGCGGACCGCCGGGGAGCAGGAAGACACCAGGCCACACCCTCCCAACGGTAGGTAGCCACCTTTTTTGGAAGGATCCTGAGCATTATGGAACAAAAACATCACATCTGCGCTGAGCCGGAGGATCCGATTGGCCGTCCATCAAGACACAGGGCAGTCTTCCACCCACATGAAGGCCTTACTGGTGCCAACTGCAGCAATAACTATCAGATGGCATCTGAGGGAAAAGGCTTTAAAAAACAAAAAAGGAATTCAAAGACCTCGTCTCCTTCAGCGCCACAAAAGTGCCCGTTTAGACTTTGCCAGGGAGCATCAAACATGGGACATTGAAAGGTGGAACAAAGTTGTATTCTCTGATGAGAAAAAAATGTAACCTTGACGGTCCAGATGGCTTCCAGCATTACTGGCATGACAAGGAGATCCCACCTGAGATGTTTTTACCCGGCACAGTGGAGGGGGGGTCCATCATGATCTGGGGTGCTTTTTCATTCAGTGGACACCGGAGC
Source organism: Dunckerocampus dactyliophorus (assembly GCF_027744805.1). Lineage (NCBI taxonomy): Eukaryota > Metazoa > Chordata > Actinopteri > Syngnathiformes > Syngnathidae > Dunckerocampus > Dunckerocampus dactyliophorus. Next base: position 28,772,044 of record NC_072832.1, on the reverse strand, counting down.
TTCAGGTGGTGCGGGGTCGTCAAACGGATGCAGATTTTGCGGCGGGCGTCCCTCATGACCGAGGGTCCTCGTCTGTGTGGTACCAGCTGGGTTCTTCAACAGGACAACGCTGCAGTTCACAATGCTGGCTTGACCAAGGACTTCTTCAGGGAGAATAACATCACTCTTTTGGACCATCCTGCATGTTAAATCCCATAGAGAACATTTGGGGATGGATGGCAAGGGAAGTTTATAAAAATGGCCATTGGTTCCAAACAGTTGATGGCCTTGGTGAAGCCATCTTCACCACTTGGAGCAATGTTCCCACTAGCCTCCTGGAAACACTGGCATCAAGCATGCCCAAAGCCATCTATGAAGTAATGAACAAGAACGGTGGAGCTACTCATTACTGAGTCCTACTGACAACATTTTTGGTTCTTGTTTGGAGACTTTTTTTGTTCTTTTTTGAGCGATGGTCTTAAACTTTTGATCAGCTGATAAACAGCCTCACTCCCCCTTCTTGTTTTTGCATATTGTAGCTTTACTTAAAACCTCATTAAGATCCAAATGTGCAAAATGATCATTCTAGACATTTTTCAACTCAGGAGTGTATATACTGCATGTAATTTGGAAGAAGTTCCATACAGTCCCTTTAATAACTTTCCATCAGTTTTCATACTGCTTATCCTGTTCTAAGGTCAGGGGAGCTGGAGCCTATCCCAGCTGACCTAAAAGCAGATCACAAGACTGACAGTCACTTTCCCACCTATAGAAAAAATGCAGAGTTTTCACGTAACATAAATGTGCATGTTTTTTGGATTGTGAGTACTAACCTCCATGCTCCACTGCGCTGCTACCTCTCTTTTTTTAGGAGTCAAAACGTCAGAAGAAGACTCTGAAAAAGACACGTAAGTTCATGGTGGACGGCGTGGAGGTCAGCGTGACCACGTCGAAGATAGTGACAGATGATGACGCCAAGAACGAGGAGATGAGGTTTCTGAGGTGTGTCTGACTTGTAATCTCCCCGCTATACTGCTGGTCCAAAATAAGAAACATGACCTATCTAGCACACATATCTTCAAACATATCCTCACATATCCTCACCACTCAGATAGGCTGGGTTATCTGCTGCCATGAATGCTGCATGGCTTTGCTCCCATGTTGCCTTTTAAAGACACTATGTGATGCTCTGAATGTTCTACTGTTGCAAATGCACAAAAAACTATGCAAAGTTTTAGTGAGTTCCCCGATTGCATCACTTGATGTTATGGTTTCTTCAGGCGGCAGGAGCTGCGGGAGCTGCGGCTGCTGCAGAAAGAGGAGCAGAGAGCTCAGCAGCAGCTCTGCAACAAGCTGCAGCAGCAGCGAGACCAGATCTTGCGACGCTTTGAACAGGAAACTACAGTCAGTCACTTCTACCAAAAAGTGTTTTCTGTTGTTATGGTTGCACACAGTAGCACTGTAGAGACTGGCAGGCTTCATCTTCTGCTTCAGTCATAAATGTCAAGACATACTGTAACTGATGATTATGACGATAGCATAAATGTTAGAATTGTAAGTTAACCAAACCACAAAGAAGACTTCACACTTTTCTCTTTTATTCTTTTTTTCCTTGTTATTTCAAACACAACAATAAGATCATTTCAAACAAAATAGTACTTTCAACAAAAGAGTCCTAAAAAGAGTCTAAAGAATGTGTCCGAGAAGGAGCAGGAAGAAGCAAAAGATTCTGGTGTCCTGCCCCATCACCCAGATGACCTTTTGCTAGTATACACATAGTGTTTATATCATGCCTGATTCGTACATGTTAAAGGAGGATTGATAGGTTTAGATTTGACATTGAATCCCCATCTGGTTGATTCACATTCTTTAAACTTGAATAATGATTGCATGAGAGAGTGCAGATGAAAACATGACTGAGAACTACATTGTACAACACAGCAGTAACTCAACCAGTGTTCTAGCAAACTTCTCAGTCTGCATGAATTCCGCGGATACACAATCATTACACTACGCCGAGTTGTAACACGCAAGCAACACTGCTGGATGCTCACCACTGCAGCTGCTGGCATCTTGTAGAGTTAACATCAGGAGGTTGCCTACAGTTACAGATGTTTTTTTGACAACTTATTGTCGACTTAGACATATAGTACTGAGCAGCCAGGACAGAGATATCAAGTACGCTATTGCAGTGTTTGCCATATTGTTTGTGTGATTGTACCTGGTGCTTTGCGTTCAGGCAAAGAAACGTCAGTACGACCAAGAAGTGGAGGGCCTGGAGAAGAAGCAGAAGCAGACAATTGAACGCCTGGAGCAGGACCACACCAGCCGGCTGCGAGATGAAGCCAAACGCATTAAGGCAGATCAAGACAAGGAGCTGTCCAAGTTCCAGAACATGCTGAAGAACAAAAAGAAAGAGGTACATGGAGGGCTTTGCATGGAGGTGTGCTGCATGGCATCAGTGGGAGATGTTTAAGGGTGTGTGTGTGTGTGTTGACGAAACCTGGTGGCTGCTTTGAGGAGTCATTTCAAGCCTGTGGGTGTGGTGAACTGTGCTGCACACAGCTATCTTAGCTGCTGCATGTTTTTCTTTCCACTATTCATTCGTCCCCAGGAAAAGGGTGCTTTGTGAGCAGGGTGAGACGTCTTCCTCTGCCTGTCAGTATCTGTGTTATTATTATCATTGTTATTCTGCTTTGTGTGTGTCTTTCACCTTATGCTGCTCTGGCTTGCAAATAATGCCCACTTAGCTTTGTGCACAGTGTTCCCATGGTGATCTGGTGCTGTGTTTAGTGTGATCAAGTGCTTGTTAGCTTCCACTTGCAGCAACTACAGCATGTAGACTATTACCACCGATGGAAGTGTGTTTATTAATATATTCTTTATTTGCACTGTGATCAGTTGAACTAACTGTGTGTGTGGAATGAGTGTGCGTGAGGTGGCTGTGGTCACTGGATGGATGACTCTTAAGTGGTATCAGGATTATTTGGGGAGATGACTGACTTGGAATCGGCTTTAATGTGCATACAGGTCATGACCAGTGATTCCAGCTCAGTTACTCTTAGTTTCCAAGGTGGAAAACAATCATCTTGCTAGCTGACTCCAAGTATCTCCATGATCAGACTTGACTTGGTCCAACTCTTTGATTACTAATCTTATAGGGCTGCTGGGGGTTACTTCAATCTTCTGGTGGTGGGACGCTCTCTTATCCTCTGCATGCCTTCTTGCCTATTACTGTTAGACTTTGTATTGTTTTGCAATCAAACACAAAACACATTTTAGGCCAAACAGGAAGTTGGACAGTCGCCAAAACACATGCGAAAAGAGCTCATGAAGCGCTTAAAGGAGGACCTAACGCTTCTTAAGATGGCCAAGGTAAAGAACACCACCTCCTTTTGACGTCCTTTGTCTTCATCTCCTATTCCTATTTCTTCTCATCTTCTGATGAGCGCTCTTTTTCCTGCATTGAAGTCACTAGATTAGTCAGTCATGAGTCCTGGACACTTCATGTTCACCCAAAACTTTTACAGTCCTGCCCGCTTAAGTGGGACCCGCTTAGTGTGGGTCGACTAGTCATCTGTGTGGACCAGCTCATCCGGTCCTAATCCACCGTGCTCTTATTATTAAAAGTAAAGTGCTTGTGAAACCCTTCTGATCTGCTCCTACAGTAGGTATGCCCGAACCGCGGCCCACCCAATGAGAGCCGAAGCACTAGGCAGCTGTCGACTTGATGTCCAGTGCGACTCTTAAAATGTCAGAGAGTGAGGTTTACTGACATCCTTTCACGCAGCCACACTAGCTGGCATCTGTTACACATCCTTCAATCAATGTGGAAATACACAGCCGAGCACATATGTCAACATCAAATTTAGAGAGCCAGACAGGTCATTTGATGAAAAATGAGTCATGTGTAACATGTAGTAATGTTACCTTCATCATCATCATGCTAGGCAGTGTGAAATAACAACAGCAACAGAACCACTGTCTACTGTATCTACACAGCATTCAAATATGCACACTCTGCCTTCCTGTTCAGTGCACAGTAAGATTTTAAAAAGGCATTTTTAGGGCATATTACACACAATCCAGTTTGATGCTCATTGCAGATTGATTACATCAGGAAGTGTTTTTTTCTTCTGAATGATAACTAAATAAGCTTCCGTGGAATGGAGCATGGAACATGTATGTTAACAAATAACTAAATAAGCTTCCGTGGAATGGAGCATGGAACATGTATGCGTTTGCAAGCTGAGCTCCTTCATCCTTCATCCTCGCATGAGAAGCAAACAGAGCATCATTCAGTAATACTGTACATGCACTAACATTTATCCACTGGGGAATGGGGTAGTCTATTCCAGACTTGGGTGGGATATGCGTGTTTGTGTGGGGGGGGGGCCTGCCCCCACTTATCCCTGACGGGGGCAAGTGTGTGTGTGTGTGTGTGTGTTTGTGTGTGTCTCCTCCGCAGGCGGTCGCCCAGGTTATGATACAGTCTTTTCAGTTGTCCTCATGCGCACTCTTCAATGCTCAGATGCAGGATGTAAGTCCTCCCTCACCCATTACCCTCCTCTCTACTCTCTGTCCTTGCTCCCAGCCCATACTTAGATGTGTGTGAAGTCATAGTGAAGCTTTTTTCCATTCAATAAGGAGGCTACATGTAAGCATGGGCGCTGCTGTGTTCTGAAGTGATGTCATCGATCGCCATGTTTGTGCAGTTTCCTTCTTCCTCTAGTCTTATTGTGTGTGTGTGTGTGTGTGTCTGTGTGCGCGCATGCGCGTGTCTGTGTGCGCGCATGCGCGCGCATGTACACGTGTATTGTATTTACCGGGTCACTTGAGGGTCTGCATTTATGTTTGTCTCCATCAGGATGACGCACAGTTGAATACTAGATGTCATATTCTAGCTTTTATTCTTGTTGCTATTCTGCTATACTGTCCATTTAGGCTTAAAAAAAAAAACAAGCTTTTACACTCGGCCAAACATTTTCCCCTGTAATGCCCCCCTGGTCTGCAATGCCATACTAAATAATCTCATCTCAACAATTCAAGTCATTTTTTTTACTTTTCATATTTCACCTGTTTAACATGTAGCTGAAGTAAGCAGCTAAAACAAATAAAAGTTGCTTTTTCTTTATTTTATGTAAGGAACCGTTTTTGGTAACTTAAGTCAAAGTATAAGTATTTCACTATAAGTATATATAATATAGCTATATATAGTAAATATTATTATGGAAATTCGATAAGAAATCATTTAAACAGGAAACATTTCAGCAGTGATATATTAATATAATAATAATTTTTTTAAAGTATTTGAGTAAACTAACACTGTGGAGTTGTGACGTTTTGTCTGCATTGATGTCTGTTACATAAGGATGATAATCACAGTGAAGTAACGCGGATGTGTACATTGTGTACATGATAAGGAAGGAGTCGTGTGGAAGTGTTACACAATGAGGAAGTAACGTGAGTCGTGTGGAAGGTGTTACACGATAAGTAAGTAACGTGAGTCGTGTGGAAGTGTTACACAATGAGGAAGTAACGTGAGTCATGTGGAAGTGTTACACAATGAGGAAGTAACGTGAGTCGTGTGGAAGGTGTTACACGATGAGGAAGTAACGTGAGTCGTGTGGAAGGTGTTACACGATGAGTAAGTAACGTGAGTCGTGTGGAAAGTGCTACACGATGAGGAAGTAACGTGAGTCGTGTGGAAGGTGTTACATGATGAGGAATTAACGTGAGTCGTGTGGAAGGTGCTACACGATGATGAAGTAACGTGAGTCGTGTGGAAGGTCTTACACGATGGGGAAGTAACGTGAGTCGTGTGGAAAGTGTTACACGATGAGGAAGTAACGTGAGTCGTGTGGAAGGTGTTACACGATGAGTAAGTAACGTGAGTCGTGTGGAAGGTGCTACACAATGAGGAAGTAACGTGAGTCGTGTGGAAGGTCTTACACGATGAGGAAGTAACGTGAGTCGTGTGGAAAGTGTTACACGATGAGGAAGTAACGTGAGTCGTGTGGAAGGTGCTACACGATGAGGAAGTAACGTGAGTCGTGTGGAAGGTGCTACACGATGAGGAAGTAACGTGAGTCGTGTGGAAGGTGTTACACGATGAGGAAGTAACGTGAGTCATGTGGAAGGTGCTACACGATGAGGAAATAACGTGAGTCGTGTGGAAGGTGTTACACGATGAGTCATGGTATGGACTGTGAAGCTAAAATCGAACTGTGACTGTGAATCTCTACTTTTCTGACTTACCTCTACTGTGGAACATCCACAATCTCTCTTTGAGAGTCTCCTCTGCTGGTTCCACTCGATGATGATGATGATGATGTGGTCTGTGTGGGTGACATCAGAAAACTTGACTTTTTCAGCAGAGTTCTTGTCTTTTCCACTGTTAACTGTTTCTTCTGCCATCTTCGCATCCTCCAATCAACTCTTCCTCACTGCCTCCTCAGGAGCAGGAGTTCCTCCAGAAGCAGCAGCAGGAGCTGGACGGAGAGCTGAAGAAGATCATCCAGCAGCACAAAGTGGAGATTGCCACCATCGAGAGGGACTGCCTCAACCACAAGCAGCAGCTAATGAGAGGTGGGTCAACATTGCTTGTTATGCCGTCATGCTTCCCATATGAAATTTACATATGATATCTTCAACCTTGATGAAATACACAGCAGTAGGCTTGCAGCAAGATGGCATCTCCAGTTAACCCTTCAACATCAAACACCTTCTATTCTACGATGCTGTTCAACCTCTCCTTTGTTGCGCTTTGGACAGTTGTTTCAATAGGCAATCATCTAAACACAGCTAGTCTGTGCCCGAGTCAAGCGCCTGCCATAAAGAGCATCCCTCGTAAAAAGAAGTTAGCCACACATTCAAACATCCAACGAACGTACCTTGCAAGCGATACTTCTGAACTGTCATACAAGCTCAAAAAGAAGTGAAGAGATGCTAAAATGACATTAAAACAAGAAATATGCCCACTCACTCGTGTGTTTTGATGACAGGCAGCACGAAATGCAGTCATGAATGTGCAGAGGATGGATCTTATGTTGCATTCTTATTGTTGCCTTAGTCATATTGTAGAGATGCATGGACCACTTCCTTACGCCAGTTTTGAAATTGTACAACCATTTTAAGGTTTCACTGTAGTTTAATTGGAAAGTAGTAGCAGTAGTAGTAGTTTCTTGGGCTGTGTTAACAAAGACGTGACGTTCAGGTGTGTTGCAGTTTGTCTGCATTGTTTTCATCACACTGCTCATCATCACGCACGCACACATCATCTAGCATTTACATTAGCTGCTCTTTAATGACTTTAGTCGCTTAGGTTATGCTAATTCTCCCTGTAATTGGACAAAATCCTAGCTTAATGTTTATGGCTAGGCTGTAAAAAAAACATTGAAGCGAGCAGCAGTGAGTGACACCAGTTGGTTGTGTCTGTGTAGGCTGTCAGTCGTACCGGAGTTGTCCATCAAGGAAAAGGCTTCTTGAGATGTCATCTGTACTTCTGTGAAGAAGGTGTCAGACATTTCGCTCCTCATCCGAAGAGCTTCGTCAGCGAACTAATAAGTGCTGGTAGCTTAGGCCTTAAATACAGTAAGAGTGGGCGGAATTGGTGTGCCAACACCCTCCTCCTATTGGTTCCTTACACTAAGACTGGGCGGACTAGTGGTATAATCCTCTCCTGCTATTAGCACCTCCGATAAAAGGGAAGTGTCGCTCCCTGAGTTGGGTATGAACGACTCTGATACTGGCTCGTCAGCATCTATTGTTCTGGCTCAGCCCTGGCTTCACCTCATTTGCAAGATGAAGAGCTGTGGGTTTTGGTCTCAGTAACCTGCTGAACACAGGGTCCAAATTAAACCTCAAACCACCATTCCGATTCAATGATGGCTTCTGTTGTTTGACAAAAATAGCTTCCTTTCCTCCTCTTTCAAACCATCTGTTTTCTTTGGCCAAAATCTTTACCTCACTGTCCTCAAAAGAGTGATTGGTAGCTTTAAGGTGTAGATGTACTGCTGATTGAGGACCACTAGAATTGTCCCTGCGATGTTGATAAAGCCTTTTTTGGAGCATTTGCTTAGTTTCCCCAATGTAGTGCTCTTTGCATTCCTCATCTTTACAGTGGATGGAATAGACCACATTGCTCTGTTTTTGGTTTGGAGCCTTGTCTTTAGGATGCACTAATTTTTGTCTCAGGGTATTTACTGGTTTGAAATAGGTAGGAATTTTGTGTTGCCATAAGATCCTCTGGGGTTTTTCGGAGACCCCCGCTACATAAGGGACTACCACTCCTCTCCTTTTTGCTTCTGTGGGCTTTTGGGTTTCTTTCCCTACGCTCTTCTTTTGACATTTCTGGTGTCATCCACGTATCTAAACCAGTGCCTTGGTTTTGTCTCGGTGGTGAGGAAAAGACTGCTCGAGGACTCGGCTCTGCATCGGAGAACATAACTTAGTGCTGACCACATCTGCCAATTATTGGAAATTTGCCTTAACATATTTTCAGTTTAGAGGGAAATTTTACAGACAAATTCATGGTTGTGCTATGGGCTCACCAGTCTCACCCATAGTGGCGAATCTGTACATGGAAGAGATGGAGAAACGGGCTCTCACATCCTTCTCAGGGACAAAACCAAGGCACTGGTTTAGATACGTGGATGACACCTTTGTCATAATCAAAAAACAAGAAATTCAGTCTTTCACAGTTCACATCAATGCGGTGGACATCAATATCAAATTTACTCGCGAGGACACTAAAGAAAACCAACTAGCCTTCTTAGACTGCAAGGTAATTATAGGAAAGGACAGACAGCTACTTCCAGAGGTCTTTAGAAAGGCCACACACACTGACCAATACCTGCTTTTTGAATCAAACCATCCACTACAACATAAACTAGGGGTTATTAGGACCCTCCAACATAGAGCGGAACAAATACCAACTAGTGCTGAGGGAAGGAAAAAGGAGACACAACATGTCCAGAGAGCGCTCTCAACCTGTGGGTACCCGCGATGGGCCTTTAACAAATGTCAAAAGAAGAGAGTAGGGAAAGAAACCCAAAAACCCACAGAAGCAAAAAGGAGAGGAGTGGTAGTCCCTTATGTAGCGGGGGTCTCCGAAAAACTCCAGAGGATCTTATGGCAACACAAAATTCCTACCTATTTCAAACCAGTAAATACCCTGAGACAAAAATTTGTGCATCCTAAAGACAAGGCGCCAAACCAAAAACAGAGCAATGTGGTCTATTCCATCTACTGTAAAGATGAGGAATGCAAAGAGCACTACATTGGGGAAACTAAGCAAATGCTCCAAAAAAGGCTTTATCAACATCGCAGGGACAATTCTAGTGGTCCTCAATCAGCAGTACATCTACACCTTAAAGCAACCAATCACTCTTTTGAGGACAGCGAGGTAAAGATTTTGGCCAAAGAAAACAGATGGTTTGAAAGAGGAGTAAAGGAAGCTATTTTTGTCAAACAACAGAAGCCATCATTGAATCGGAATGGTGGTTTGAGGTTTAATTTGGACCCTGTGTTCAGCAGGTTACTGAGACCAAAACCCACAGCTCTTCATCTTGCAAATGAGGTGGAGCCAGGGCTGAGCCAGAACAATAGATGCTAACAAGCCAGTATCAGAGTCGTTCATACCCAACTCAGGGAGCGACACTTCCCTTTTATCGGAGGTGCTAATAGCAGGAGAGGATTATACCACTACTCCGCCCAGGCTTAGTGTAAGGAACCAATAGAAGGAGGGTGTTGGCACACCAATTCCGCCCACTCTTACTGTATTTAAGGCCTAAGCTACCAGCACTTGTTAGTTTGCTGACGAAGCTCTTCAGATGAGGAGCGAAATGTCTGACACCTTCTTCACAGAAGTACAGATGACGTCTCAAGAAGCCTTTCCCACCAGTTGGTTGTGGAAGAATAGCATTACACTGTATGGTGCATTTAAGGGCCACAGGGAATGACACTATACAGTGCTAGTAAAAAGCTATCAGCTATAATAAGTGTAAACTGACTGACATGTCTGCAGCTCGGGAGGCGGCCATGTGGGAGTTGGAGGAGCGCCACCTGCAGGAGAAGCACCTGCAGCTCAAGCAACAGCTGAAAGACCAGTACTTCCTGCAGAGACACCAGCTGCTCAAGCGTCACGAGAAAGTAAGTAGTAACCTTTTGGCCTCGTTACTGAGGCTTCACAACTAGAGATGCTTCATGTTGGCTTTCTTACCGATGTCTCGTGTATCGATATTGTCCAGCACTTCATATCTGATACCGATATCTGCAGCAGCTCTTCATTCCAACTAATGTCAGGTCACATGTGGTGTGGTGTCTTTTACTGTCATGCCATCAACAAACATCCAATGGAAGTGCCATATTTCTTTGAAACAACAAAATAGTTCTTCAAAAGTCATGTGCAGTAGTCAGCTAAAATAACATGTCCTCCTATTATCAACCAATAAGAATCCATTTCATTTCATAATGATGCAATAGTTGGAATTGGTCATTACTTGTATAACGCTTTTCCACCTCCAAGGCACTCAAAGTACTTTGACACTGTTAGCACATTTACGTACTGATGACCTTTGAACTGTTAGCACATTTACATACTGATGACCTTTGAACTGTTAGCACATTTACGCACTAATGACCTTTGAACTGTTAGCACATTTACGTACTGATGACCTTTGAACTGTTAGCACATTTAAGTACTGATGACCTTTGAACTGTTAGCACATTTACGCACTGATGCCCTTTAACACTGTTCGCACATTTACGCACTGATGCCCTTTGACACTGTTAGCACATTTACGTACTGATGACCTTTGACACTGTTAGCACATTTACATCCTGATGACCTTTGACACTGTTAGCACATTAACGTACTGATGACCTTTGACACTGTTAGCACATTTGCGCACTGATGCCCTTTGAACTGTTAGCACATTTACATACTGATGACCTTTGAACTGTTAGCACATTTACATACTGATGACCTTTGAACTGTTAGCACATTTACGTACTGATGACCTTTGACACTGTTAGCACATTTACGCACTGATGACCTTTGACACTGTTAGCACATTTACCTCCTGATGACCTTTGACACTGTTAGCACATTTACGCACTGATGACCTTTGAACTGTTAGCACATTTACTAACTGATGACCTTTGACACTTAGCACATTTACGTACTGATGCCCTTTGAACTGTTAGCACATTTACGCACTGATGCCCTTTGACACTGTTAGCACATTTACACACTGGTGCCCTTTGAACTGTTAGCACATTTACGCACTGATGCCCTTTGACACTGTTTGCGCATTTACGCACTGATGACCTTTGAACTGTTACCACATTTACGCACTGATGACCTTTGAACTGTTAGCACATTTACATACTGATGACCTTTGACACTGTTAGCACATTTACATACTGATGACCTTTGAACTGTTAGCACATTTACAGACTGATGACCTTTGAACGGTTAGCACAAGTTCTATGCCCGCTTTGACACCCAAACTCCTGATGAGCAGAGAGGGTGGCTGAACCTGGGGAGCACACAGGACTCACCTCTCATGGTGACATCAGCTGATGTGCGCAGGGTTCTAAACAAAACAAACCCACGAAAAGCAGCAGGGCCAGACAACATCTCAGGACGTGCACTTCGGGTTTGCTCATCAGAGCTAGCTGATGTGCTTGCTGACATATTTAACCTGTCGCTTGCACAAGCATCTGTACCGACCTGCTTTAAGTCCACCACCATAGTGCCCGTACCCAAGAAGAGCAACGTGACCTGCTTGAATGACTATCGCCCTATAGCACTCACTCCTATTGTTATGAAGTGCTTTGAAAGATTAGTCATGACCCACATCAAAAAGAGCATCCCGGCGGCAACCGTGGACCCACTACAGTTTGCATATCGCCAGAACCGGTCCACGGATGATGCAGTCAACACTGCCATCCACACAGCCCTTTCTCACCTACAGGGCCAGGACACATACGTCAGAATGCTATTTATAGACTATAGCTCCGCTTTTAATAGAGTCAGCCCCCACAAACTCACAAATAAGCTCCTCACACTTGGCCTGTCTCCCTCCCTCTGTAACTGGGTGTTTAACTTTCTCACAGGCAGACCCCAGTCAGTCAGAGTCCACAACCGCACATCCAGCTCAAGAATTGTGAGCACTGGGACCCCACAGGGGTGTGTGCTGAGTCCACTCCTCTACACGCTCTTCACCTACGATTGCGTGGCCTCCCAGAACAACACCAGCATCATTAAATTTGCGGATGACACTACAGTCATCGGACTGATCACTGGTGGTGTTGAAACATCATACAGAAGAGAGGTGGCGGACCTCATAGCTTGGTGTCGTGATAACAATCTCCTTCTCAATACAGATAAGACTAAAGAGATGATCATCGACCTAAGAACAAGGGAAAAGGAGCCGCATAGACCCCTGTTTATTGATGAGACTGAGGTGGAGAGGGTGAAAACCTTCAAGTTCCTTGGCACACACATCAGCAAGGACCTCACCTGGTCTCACAACACCCAACAAATTCTGAAGAAGTCCCAAAGGAGACTGTACTTCCTGAGAAGACTGAGGAAATTTGGCATGTCCACCACAATCCTGAGTTGCTTCTACAGATGCACTATCGAAAGTGTCCTTACCGCCTCCATCACTGTTTGGTACGGTAACTGTACAACACGTGATAGGAAGGCACTCCAGCGGGTGATCAAGACCTCACAGAACATTGTTGGGGCAGCCCTCCCCTCACTGCAAGACATTTATAAAACTAGAGTCCTACGAAGAACACACAACCTCATCAAGGACAGCACACATCCACAACACTCATTATTCACACTCCTACCGTCAGGCAGACGCTACAGGAGTTTGAAGTCCAGGACCACAAGGCTGGCAAACAGCTTTTACCCACAGACCATCAGGCTCCTCAACGAAGCACTCGCACACGCCGCACGCAACACACGCACACACTCATAGCACTTTATTTATTTATTTATTTGTATTATTTACTTGTATTAATGTCTCGTCTGTTGTTGTTGCTTAATTTATTGGTATATATGTTTATGTGTTTATGTTTCTTATGTTCTTATTCTTTCTTGTGTTTTCTTTCTTTTCTTGGGAGAATGAACAGAATAAGATTTTCATTGCATGGTATAACTGCTGTTGTACTATGCACATGACAATAAAACTCTCTTGAATCTCTTGAATCTCTTGAATCTTGAATTTACGCACTGATGCCCTTTGACACTGTTAGCACATTTACGTACTGATGCCCTTTGACAATGTTAGCACATTCACATACTGATTACCTTTAAACTGTTAGCACATTTACGCACTGATGCCCTTTAACACTGTTAGCACATTTACGCACTGATGCCCTTTGACACTGTTAGCACATTTACGTACTGATGACCTTTGACACTGTTAGCACATTTACGTACTGATGACCTTTGAACTGTTATCACATTTACGCACTGATGCCCTTTGACACTGTTAGCACATTTACGTACTGATGCCCTTTGACACTGTTAGCACATTCACATACTGATTACCTTTAAACTGTTAGCACATTTACGCACTGATGCTCTTTGACACTCTTAGCACATTTACGCACTGATGCCCTTTGACACTGTTAGCACATTTACGTACTGATGACCTTTGACACTGTTAGCACATTTACATCCTGATGACCTTTGACACTGTTAGCACATTTACGTCCTGATGACCTTTGAACTGTAAGCACATTTACGTACTGATGACCTTTGACACTGTTAGCACATTTACATCCTGATGCCGTTTGACACTGTTAGCACATTTACGTACTGATGACCTTTGACACTGTTAGCACATTTACGCACTGATAACCTTTGACACTGTTAGCACATTTACGCACTGATGACCTTTGAACTGTTAGCACATTTACGCACTGATGACCTTTGAACTGTTAGCACATTTACATACTGATGACCTTTGACACTGTTAGCACATTTACATACTGATGACCTTTGACACTGTTAGCACATTAATGTACTGATGACCTTTGAACTGTTAGCACATTTACATACTGATGACCTTTGAACTGTTAGCACATTTACGCACTGATGACCTTTGACACTCTTAGCACATTTACGTACTGATGACCTTTGACACTGTTAGCACATTTACGCACTGATGCCCTTTGACACTGTTAGCACATTTACGCACTGATGCCCTTTGAACGGTTAGCACATTTACGTACTGATGACCTTTGACACTGTTAGCACATTTACGTACTGATAACCTTTGACACTGTTAGCACATTTACGCACTGATGACCTTTGAACTGTTAGCACATTTACGTACTGATGACCTTTGAACTGTTAGCACATTTACGCACTGATGACCTTTGACACTGTTAGCACATTTACGTACTGATGACCTTTGAACTGTTATCACATTTACGCACTGATGCCCTTTGACACTGTTAGCACATTTACGTACTGATGCCCTTTGACACTGTTAGCACATTCACATACTGATTACCTTTAAACTGTTAGCACATTTACGCACTGATGCCCTTTGACACTGTTAGCACATTTACGTACTGATGACCTTTGACACTGTTAGCACATTTACGTACTGATGACCTTTGACACTGTTAGCACATTTACATCCTGATGACCTTTGACACTGTTAGCACATTTACATCCTGATGCCCTTTGACACTGTTAGCACATTTACGTACTGATGACCTTTGACACTGTTAGCACATTTACGCACTGATAAACTTTTACACTGTTAGCACATTTACGCACTGATGACCTTTGACACTGTTAGCACATTTACATACTGATGACCTTTGACACTGTTAGCACATTTATATACTGATGACCTTTGAACTGTTAGCACATTAATGTACTGATGACCTTTGAACTGTTAGCACATTTACATACTGATGACCTTTGAACTGTTAGCACATTTACGTACTGATGACCTTTGACACTGTTAGCACATTTACGCACTGATGACCTTTGACACTGTTAGCACATTTACCTCCTGATGACCTTTGACACTGTTAGCACATTTACGCACTGATGACCTTTGAACTGTTAGCACATTTACTAACTGATGACCTTTGACACTTAGCACATTTACGTACTGATGCCCTTTGAACTGTTAGCACATTTACGCACTGATGCCCTTTGACACTGTTAGCACATTTACGCACTGGTGCCCTTTGAACTGTTAGCACATTTACGCACTGATGCCCTTTGACACTGTTTGCACATTTACGCACTGATGACCTTTGAACTGTTAGCACATTTACGCACTGATGACCTTTGAACTGTTAGCACATTTACATACTGATGACCTTTGACACTGTTAGCACATTTACATACTGATGACCTTTGAACTGTTAGCACATTTACATACTGATGACCTTTGAACTGTTAGCACATTTACAGACTGATGACCTTTGAACGGTTAGCACATTTACGCACTGATGCCCTTTGACACTGTTAGCACATTTACGTACTGATGCCCTTTGACACTGTTAGCACATTCACATACTGATTACCTTTAAACTGTTAGCACATTTACGCACTGATGCTCTTTGACACTCTTAGCACATTTACGCACTGATGCCCTTTGACACTGTTAGCACATTTACGTACTGATGACCTTTGACACTGTTAGCACATTTACATCCTGATGACCTTTGACACTGTTAGCACATTTACGTCCTGATGACCTTTGAACTGTAAGCACATTTACGTACTGATGACCTTTGACACTGTTAGCACATTTACATCCTGATGCCGTTTGACACTGTTAGCACATTTACGTACTGATGACCTTTGACACTGTTAGCACATTTACGCACTGATAACCTTTGACACTGTTAGCACATTTACGCACTGATGACCTTTGAACTGTTAGCACATTTATGCACTGATGACCTTTGAACTGTTAGCACATTTACATACTGATGACCTTTGACACTGTTAGCACATTTACATACTGATGACCTTTGACACTGTTAGCACATTAATGTACTGATGACCTTTGAACTGTTAGCACATTTACATACTGATGACCTTTGAACTGTTAGAACATTTACGCACTGATGACCTTTGACACTCTTAGCACATTTACGTACTGATGACCTTTGACACTGTTAGCACATTTACGCACTGATGCCCTTTGACACTGTTAGCACATTTACGCACTGATGCCCTTTGAACGGTTAGCACATTTACGTACTGATGACCTTTGAACGGTTAGCACATTTACGCACTGATAACCTTTGACACTGTTAGCACATTTACGTACTGATGACCTTTGAACTGTTATCACATTTACGCACTGATGCCCTTTGACATTGTTAGCACATTTACGTACTGATGCCCTTTGACACTGTTAGCACATTCACATACTGATTACCTTTAAACTGTTAGCACATTTACGCACTGATGCCCTTTGACACTGTTAGCACATTTACGTACTGATGACCTTTGACACTGTTAGCACATTTACGTACTGATGACCTTTGACACTGTTAGCACATTTACATCCTGATGACCTTTGACACTGTTAGCACATTTACATCCTGATGCCCTTTGACACTGTTAGCACATTTACGTACTGATGACCTTTGACACTGTTAGCACATTTACGCACTGATAAACTTTTACACTGTTAGCACATTTACGCACTGATGACCTTTGACACTGTTAGCACATTTACATACTGATGACCTTTGACACTGTTAGCACATTTATATACTGATGACCTTTGAACTGTTAGCACATTAATGTACTGATGACCTTTGAACTGTTAGCACATTTACATACTGATGACCTTTGAACTGTTAGCACATTTACGCACTGATGACCTTTGACACTCTTAGCACATTTACGTACTGATGACCTTTGACACTGTTAGCACATTTACGCACTGATGCCCTTTGACACTGTTAGCACATTTACGCACTGATGCCTTTTGAACTGTTAGCACATTTACGTACTGATGACCTTTGACACTGTTAGCACATTTACAGACTGATGACCTTTGAACGGTTAGCACATTTACGTACTGATGACCTTTGAACTGTTAGCACGTTTACGCACTGATGACCTTTGACACTATTAGCACATTTACGTACTGATGACCTTTGAACTGTTATCACATTTACGCACTGATGCCCTTTGACACTGTTAGCACATTTACGTACTGATGCCCTTTGACACTGTTAGCACATTCACATACTGATTACCTTTAAACTGTTAGCACATTTACGCACTGATGCCCTTTGACACTGTTAGCACATTTACGTACTGATGACCTTTGACACTGTTAGCACATTTACGTCCTGATGACCTTTGAACTGTTATCACATTTACGCACTGATGCCCTTTGACACTGTTAGCACATTTACGTACTGATGCCCTTTGACACTGTTAGCACATTCACATACTGATTACCTTTAAACTGTTAGCACATTTACGCACTGATGCCCTTTAACACTGTTAGCACATTTACGCACTGATGCCCTTTGACACTGTTAGCACATTTACGTACTGATGACCTTTGACACTGTTAGCGCATTTACATCCTGATGACCTTTGACACTGTTAGCACATTTACGTCCTGATGACCTTTGAACTGTTAGCACATTTACGTACTGATGACCTTTGACACTGTTAGCACATTTACATCCTGATGCCCTTTGACACTGTTAGCACATTTACGTACTGATGACCTTTGACACTGTTAGCACATTTACGCACTGATAACCTTTGACACTGTTAGCACATTTACGCACTGATGACCTTTGAACTGTTAGCACATTTACATACTGATGACCTTTGACACTGTTAGCACATTTACATACTGATGACCTTTGAACTGTTAGCACATTAATGTACTGATGACCTTTGAACTGTTAGCACATTTACGCACTGATGACCTTTGACACTCTTAGCACATTTACGTACTGATGCCCTTTGACACTGTTAGCACATTTACGCACTGATGCCTTTTGAACTGTTAGCACATTTACGTACTGATGACCTTTGACACTGTTAGCACATTTACAGACTGATGACCTTTGAACGGTTAGCACATTAACGTACTGATGACCTTTGAACTGTTAGCACATTTACGCACTGATGACCTTTGACACTGTTAGCACATTTACGTACTGATGACCTTTGAACTGTTATCACATTTACGCACTGATGCCCTTTGACACTGTTAGCACATTTACGTACTGATGCCCTTTGACACTGTTAGCACATTCACATACTGATTACCTTTAAACTGTTAGCACATTTACGCACTGATGCCCTTTGACACTGTTAGCACATTTACGTACTGATGACCTTTGAACTGTTATCACATTTACGCACTGATGCCCTTTGACACTGTTAGCACATTTACGTACTGATGACCTTTGAACTGTTATCACATTTACGCACTGATGCCCTTTGACACTGTTAGCACATTTACGTCCTGATGACCTTTGAACTGTTAGCACATTTACGTACTGATGACCTTTGACACTTAGCACATTTACATCCTGATGCCCTTTGACACTGTTAGCACATTTACGTACTGATGACCTTTGACACTGTTAGCACATTTACGCACTGATAACCTTTGACACTGTTAGCACATTTACGCACTGATGACCTTTGAACTGTTAGCACATTTACATACTGATGACCTTTGACACTGTTAGCACATTTACATACTGATGACCTTTGAGCTGTTAGCACATTAATGTACTGATGACCTTTGAACTGTTAGCACATTTACATACTGATGACCTTTGAACTGTTAGCACATTTACGCACTGATGCCCTTTGACACTGTTAGCACATTTACGTACTGATGCCCTTTGACACTGTTAGCACATTCACATACTGATTACCTTTAAACTGTTAGCACATTTACGCACTGATGCCCTTTGACACTGTTAGCACATTTACGTACTGATGACCTTTGAACTGTTAGCACATTTACGCACTGATGCCCTTTGACACTGTTAGCACATTTACGTACTGATGCCCTTTGACACTGTTAGCACATTTACGTACTGATAACCTTTGACACTGTTAGCACATTTACGCACTGATGACCTTTGAACTGTTAGCACATTTACGTACTGATGACCTTTGACACTGTTAGCACATTTACGTACTGATGACCTTTGAACTGTTAGCACATTTACATACTGATGCCGCAGCATCAGGAGCAACTGGGGGTTCAGTATCTTGCCCAAGGACACTTTGACACGATCACGGGAGGACGGAGGATGAAACCTGCAACCTTCAGGTTGGGAGACGACCACTCCACCACCTGAGCCACGCTGCCCCATTATAACGATACTGCACAGTGACTCACGACTCGTGTTGCTTCCACAAATCCGTATATGAGGAAAGTAAAATGCAAAGTGTAAGTCATGAAAATCTGTGAGCTGTTCAGCTTGTTGCTGTGTGGAGAAGGTCATCACGCGCAGGCTGAGAAACACGATACCAATAAGAAACAGAATCTCGTCTTTCTGCCAATATTGGCTGATGATACCACCGTGTTTTTGCTGCAGGAGATGGAGCAGATGCAGCGATATAACCAGCGGCTGATTGAGGAGATGAAGAACAAGCAGACCCAGGAGAGGGTCCGCCTGCCCAAGATCCAGCGCAGCGACGGCAAGACTCGCATGGCCATGTTCAAGAAGAGTCTACGCATCGCTGCCTCGGCGGTCGTTACCCCCGAGCAGGAGAGAGAACGCATTAAACAGGTAGAGCATTCCCAGTGTTCTCGCTCAGGGGTGTCCAAACCTTTTCCAACGAGGGCTGCATTCTGAAAATCTAAGCATGCGGGGGCAACTTTGACATTTTCATATTTTAAAAGGCTAAAATAAACCCTTTGAATATATATTTAAAGACAAAGATGTGACTTTTTATTTGTTATGAGTCACAACATTTCACTTTCTTTTATTTACATTTTATCCTCTTGCACTATTTTTCTCAGTTTTGCTGGGGTTTTTTTTGTTTCATTTTATTTCTACAATGTTCCACAAGCCAATAAAAAACAAGCTGTGGGCTGAAAATGGACCCCGGCCACACTTTGGACACCCGTGTTCTAGTTAGTACTTTTCTTTTTGGTGGACAAGTGCTCCATTTTTTGTTGTTGTTGTTGTTGGTCCAGTTTGCTTGTCAGGAAGAAAAGAGGCAGAAGAACGAGCGTCTCCATCAACACCAGAAACACGAGAACCAGATGAGGGATCTTCAGCTACAGTGCGACTCAAACATCAGAGAGCTGCTGCAACTACAGGTCACACACACACACACACACACACACACACACACTGATAGTGTAGTGGTTCACTCACTCACTCACTCACTTATGCACACATGTGGTGCAATTCATGCAATCACTTCTGCTGCTGCTTATTAAAAGCATAGACAACTAGAAATAATCCACCAGTCAGAAAAGTTCATCATATTGTGTTATGAAGTGATGGTGTAGACCAGCCTGCAAACTATTTTGAATGATGTACCTTGTACTAGAAACATATAAATATATTTCTAAACATGTCAATGTGTAATATCCTGACTATACAGTATGTATGAATAGGAGTGTTTGTGTATGTTGTACATGTACATCGGGGGTGCACGTGCTTTTTCAGCATGCAAGTTACAAGTGGACGTGATCTATCTCTTCCTATAAAACATATCAAGTATATCAAATGTAACTACTATACTAAATACTAATGATGTACAGGTCATCAAAGTAGTTGATATCACTCACTAATAACTGATACGGCAGTAAAGATAATGACACATAATACCTGAGTAGTATGTCAGGGAAAATAGCTAGCAGGCGTTCATCATGTGTTACGTCCGGTTAGCATTTGCTATCAAACATGACACATATACAAGACATGAACATGATTTAGTCAAAGAAGTCCAGGTGACATATTCAAGCATCATGAAATCATAGTTGAACAAACGCAAGTGTAGAAAACACACATTTCTATAGCGGAGTTGATGACGGGAAGCAAAGCCATCAAACTATTGACTTGTTTTCTACACGACGAGTCACCACACAAGTTTTCTTCTAGATATAAACATCTTACCACTCACTTAGTTTATCCCATCACCACAACCACTAAGATGACACGTCTCTTCAGCGCTTCATCTTTGACAACCAGGAGGGGAGACGACCCATGTCATGGGACATCTACCAAGTGACGTTTATACGATCCACCCAAAGTACCTTGGCGATAGACTGGTAGCTCATGATGGACGTAATGGGAACCCCTGGTTTAAAGTGAAGCCCAAATGAGTGCTGAAGCCTTCTCACGCAGCTCTCACTTTATTTAGCACGTTGGTGTGAACCGTAGCTTCGTAACACAAGTGCAGTCACACAAGCAAAGCATACCTTGTTGAAGCATGCTAGACCCACAAAATGTCATTTTTAATCACCACAGCTCAAAATAAGCTACAAAGTTGTGAGAATGCAGTAAAGTTTGTTAGGATGTGCTCATGCACGTTACATTTGCTCATGCACGGGCACACTGCTGTATACACTCCTCATCAAAATGTCAAGAGCAGTTGAAAAATGTGAAGAATGTACATTTTGAACTGTTGAATCTTCAGGAGGTTCTAATTGGAGCTTCAAAATGCAAAAAGAAGAAATGGGAGTGAAGCAAAAAAGCAATTTATTGCAAAGAAACATTCAAGTGAAATAGGCTGTTCATCAGCTGATCAAAACTTTTTAAGGCCATAACCCCAAAACCCCCCTAAAATAGAACTGAAACATCTCCACATAGCTGGGTGCCGTTTGACGACCCTGCGCGACCTGAAGCGCCATTGTGTCATCGAAGGATCACGATGGCGCCCCGTCCACTATGCCATGTGGAAAACATCTCAGGTGGGATCTCCTTGTCACGCCAGTAACGTTGGAAGTCATCAGGACCGTCAAGGGAGAATCAAACTTTCTTCCACCTTTCAATGTCCCATGTTTGGTGCTCTCCTGCTAATTCCACACCTTGAAGGAGACCAGGCCTTTGAAGATGTTGTTTCTTCTCTGGCAGATGGAGTCTGATGGTGATCAAAACCTTCATTTTGGGTCTACCACTTGACTTTTTTGTTCCATGAGCCTCAGGATGTTTTTGGAATGACTGTCTTACTGCGTCCAAGCTCGGCAGCAATGGTGCCCAGCGAGAGAGAAGCCTTGCTTATGCAGCTCAGCAATCAAAGACAGAAAGCTTTTTTTGAGATGATGACAGTGTGAATACCTGACACACTACAGTAAATCACATTCAAACCACATTGTGACCAACATTTTGCCCTTTAAAAGCTGTGCCCTTCAATGTTTGGTGAACAGCCTATTTCACTTCAATGCTTCTTTGTCATCTCACTCCCATTTCTTGTTTTTGTCAAACTGTAATCAACGCCATTGTTCCTGCCGCCACTTCTACTGCAGTAGCACCATGTAAGCCTGCTCAAGCATGGTTCAGGACAACTGGTCCAACCATGCACTCCGTAACAATCACCCATCATGTTCCAGAATGAGAAATGTCACCTCCTCATTGAGCATGAGACCCAGAAGCTGAAGGAACTGGATGAGGAGCACAGCCAGGAGATAAAGGAGTGGAGAGACAAGCTAAGACCCAGGAAGAAGGTGAGCTGGTCCCGTTTTACCCAGACTGCTAGTAGACCTTCAGTCTCACTGTCTCTGCTGCCCCCTGCAGGCCCTAGAGGAGGAGTTCACACGCAAGCTGCAGGAGCAGGAGGTCTTCTTCCAGATGAGCGGCGAGTCGGAATGCCTTAACCCCACTGCTCAGAGTCGTGTGTCCAAGTTCTACCCCATCCCACATCTGCACAGCTCTGGCTCATAGGCCCCATCAGTCTATTTTGTTTTTTTCAATCATGTTCGGAATTGAAAAGTCTGCAGAAGGTCGTACCGGCTGCATTATGGATTCTCTCCAGTGCCTCCTCTGCTCTTTGTTGAGTTGTGTCTGCATTTAGATGTCCATTACAGCACTTGAATTATTTGTCACATTCCTGCATTCATTTCAACACACGTGAGTGCGTTTGATATCAAAGGAATGTCACTGTTCATTTGCACTCTTGTTGCCACATTAGCTAAAAATTGAATATGCAGTATCAATCATGTACAAACCGACACTTTTAGCTTATTCTAATGACCACTCGTCATGCTGTTATTGACTATAAAAAGCGGAAAGACGTCATTTATTTATCCCATCAAATATGTTTGATTCTCTCAATAACAAATGCTGGAGTTTTTTTCCCAAACAGTCATCGTAGATTTTTTTTTGAACACATTTTAATGATTTTGTCTCTTTCTCCGTCCATCTCAGTGGAAAAATATGCAGATCAAATAAATGTATTGAAACTGTCAATGGGACATATTTGTTGTAAATAAAATGAGTCAAACAAGCCTGGCAGCAATTTATAATTTAATCTTTGTCAAACTGTGAAGTAAGTAACAAAGTCAGTGTGCACTTATACAAAAACATACATATCTCAAACTAAAACTTTCTTTTTGATGATTTTTTAAACCTTCCAACTGTTTCAAGTAAAGCAATCATCAGTCATGACTTGGCTGGGTGAACTGCTAACACATTGCAACACATTCATTTGAAATGAGCATTTGCTTTAGGACAGCATTATTCTATACAACAAACAGTAATTGGCCTCAATACAGTAGAATACTTCAAATCATAAAAACACAGCTAGATCAAATATGTTCTCTTGGAAACACCAAAGGGAGTATTCATGTCAGCGATGGAAAACTGTCCGTGACCAGCAGCATCAAGCGCCTTTATTCATTATGTATACTCAAGCTGTTTTTTTTTAATAAAAGCATTTTGTCTTTAAATTGCATCGCTTCTCTTGGGGCTTTAGCCGCCGTCAGGTGGCCCTCTGTGCTTCTTTCGCCTGACCACTTGACTTCCTGCAACAGATGACGAGCCATAAGCTATTTGAATTGCATATTTTTTTTTAGGACGTACCCGTGTCTCTCCTTTGTACGCCATGTGGAATTTGGATCGTGTACGATCCCGGAATTCCTGGTAATCCTGGACGTCCTGGATCACCTGGAAACGGCACATTTGAATTTTCATCCTGATGCAATCGTCTCATCTCTGTGTCATCTGATACCCTTGTCTCCTTTGGGTCCTGGGAAGCCTCTGTCTCCTATTGGTCCCGGACTTCCCGGAGGACCGGGCACGGTGCCATGAGCTGTGCCGAGAGCAGAGGATTACGTCAGAACCTCAGAGTTTTGCCCCCCAACTTAATGGAAATATGCAAGTCTCACTTCTGAAGAAGTCCATGAGGTCAGCAGTGACATTGTCATAAGCAGCCATGACCCGGCTCATGCCAGGTGTGCCAGGAGGTCCTGGTGGGCCTGGCGGGCCTTGAACCGCTCTGACATGAGTCCTCCATGGACCTTCTACAAGGTACTCCTGCAGGAGGCCTTGGTCTACACGCAAAGGATAGAACTTAAAAGCATGATACTACAAAACACAGTCCTAGATCTTCTTTATACCACATAGAACAACACCATATAGAGCACATGTGTCAAACTGGTGCCCTGGAGGGCCGAGACGCTGCAGGTTTTCTCTCCAACCAGTTTTTTCAGCAGGTGATTTAATTGATGAGCTCCTTCCCTCAAACTGAAGGTGTTGATCATTAAAATCACCTGCTTTAGTGACTGGCTGGAAAGAAAACCTGCAGTGTCTCCGCCCTTCATGGCACGAGTTTGACACCCCTGCTTTAGAGCTTCAAATACAGTGTAGTCTATAAAGAGGAGGAAAATGGATTTTCTTTCTTTTTGTTAAGCTGCAGCGTCTCCACACTGGTGCCCCTTAGGCCCACCTCCCCCCTTTGATGAATTTTATTTATTTTATTTAACATATTTATGCGCGTATGTATAAATAAAATAAACAATACAACATCAACTATACAGGTAAGAATCCAAATGATTTAGGACTACTGGACAAAATTGCTTTTTTCTGAACTTACACCATATTGCTATTATATGATCACAAAGATGGGAATACATGTGCATATAATGTATGTAATAATATAGCAAATACATGCTAATATACACACAGTATGTTCCACATATTAATAATAATATAATATATATAATAATAATATTAATATTTATTAATGTAATCCATAAAAAATAAATACAACCCTGACCCCGAAGGCCTCTCTTGTCCCTTGTGGAGTCTTCACACTTACTACTCAGTTTTGTCATATTTAAAGAACTATTGGGACATCCCGTAGGCCACCATTGTGGTTTCTATCTTGGTCGTGATATCAAATCCCAGTCCCATAACTTGCTTTTGAACATGTTAGAAGCCAGAAGTGTCCCACATGGGACGCTTACGAGTCATGGTGCTGCTATCACGTGAGGTTCTACCACAAGAGCGGTGGACTCACTCTTGATGTAGTCTGTGACCTTCAAGGCCACGCTGGTGTAGTCTGTGCTGTCGCTGATCTTGCTGACGTCGATCTCATGTTGCTGCGAGGCGTAGCGAGAGTCGCTTTGACTCTGGCCGTGTCTTTGGGTGTGACCCGGCTCTCCACGTTCCCCCTTGAGACCTCTCGGCCCCTGAGGCCCGGGGGCTCCGGTGTAGGCGCGGCGAACACTCTCGGCTGTTGGAGGGAAGTTCTTCTGTGATGTTTGTTTGATGTGAAGGTGTCATTGTGCCGTAGAAGCTTACTGCTGAGATAGTTGTGAACTTCAGTACGGATGGTCTCCCGTGGGACACTTCCACTGTAAGAGACGGTCCCACCGTGGCCACCGGCTGGTCCTTGTGGGCCCGGAGGTCCAGGAGGGCCAGGAAGTCCTCTGAGTCCAGAGCCTGGGGAACATTCAAATCAATATTAATGACCATTCAGCAGTTCAGGGGTTTTCCTTGTGTGAGTGACTGGAACACTTCAGGGGAGGTGCAGCAGCTTGAGTAAAATAAAGAAAAACCTTTTATGCTAGCGTTAAACATAAAAATGAATTGATATTTAATTCCGACAATGACAAAGTAAACAGAGTCTGGGCTGAGCAGAAGAAGCTCAAGAAAATAGTTATTTTCGGGAAGGAGAGGGGACCCCAACGGGGTGAGACTACCTTGGAGGTAACCCTGAAGCTCCTCCAAGCTGTACCCGCGACCACCAGCTCCTGGCACGGTGGCAGTGGAGACCCCTGGTGGCCCTTGAGGCCCAGGGGGACCGGGTTGCCCTGGAACACCAGGAGGACCAGCGGGACCTTGGTGTGCTGCGGAACTAATCCACGTACGGAAGTCTGGATCTGTTAAAGATTAGAAAGTCAACTTGTGCTCTTTACTTGATGATCCTGTAGTCTTCATCTTACTTCTGATCAGCGCTGCGTAATCTATCGTCACAGTCGAGTAGCCAGCGCCTCCTCCACCTGGAGGCCCGGGGAGACCTGGTGGTCCAGGTGGGCCTCGAGCGATTCCTCTGTCTGTGGAGCGAAAGCTTGTTGACGGAAACGCTGGCACCTCCGACTGGACCGTGGACTTACCGTTCATGATATTGAAGACGTACGTGGCCACCTCCTCAACGCTGTAAATGCTAGAAATGCTTCCTGATGCACCAGGAGCTCCAGGTGGTCCTTGAGGCCCTGGTGGCCCTGATAGGTACCTCCTCACTTCTTCTCCTGGAGAGATGCGAGAACTCTGAATGCCACTTTTCCACCGTGCAGTACAGCAGGAAAGCAATGAAGTATTTGAAGCGTAAATACTATCAAGTATTTCATCCAAACGGAGACTATCATGCTCACAGCAGAAGCCAGCTTGATAGCATCTTTGTTTCTATCTACGACCAATGAGAGAACAGGTACTACAAATAGTACCCTGTAGACCCTGGTAGTACCAGCTTTTGCCTATAGCAAGGAGGTACCATGCAGTGGAAAAGCACCACGACACGACAGGCTCAATTTGTACTACTGACTCTGTAGCATGGCAATGAGACCGCTGATTGTCAGTGCCCCTCCAGGTCCAGGAGG